>NC_136434.1:262926824-264126824 GCF_052849685.1 Lactuca virosa
ACTGAACTTATGCAATCTTAACTTCTTGCCACCTGGCAGTACAGGGCCTGCCATTGCTTCCAAGTTGTTATACAACCAATTGAGAACTTTCAGAACTCCTATGCAAAGCCAACTTTAACTGGAATGGGCACAGAATATGTCAACATGATAGGTTATAAACCTCAAGTCGTGTGCTAGTGAAGAACCTCAGGTTTTATTCTTGATTAGTTCTTGAAATTCTTTTTAGGATCTTTAAGACTCCCACTATCCTCTTGACATATAAGACTATCTTGCCAAATATTCAAGAGATAGTGCAGATTCTTTATCAAGACAAACACTTCACACAATTGGCCTTAGTTGGTCTTTGTTTTATCTAAAACATCACAACTTACCAATTTCAAATGTACAAGAGTAGGACACTTTTACTCTTACATTTGACAAGTGTTTTAAACCTTTCTTTAAGATATGTCACTCAAGTTACAATCTTGGAGTATGAGTCTAAGAATTGTTTTGGAACGAAGTATGACTCGTCTTCCTGATCTAACCATTTCAACAATTCATGACTCCTCTTCTTAGTCATAAGAATGCACTAAGATGACCTTTAGAGGACTAATTGTCATATGATTTCTAAATCATTAAGATGATCACAAACATGATACTAAAGTACTCTCCCATCTTTTCAGATTTGAGAAACTTTTATCTTTCTGCCTAATTTGATTCTTCCCATTCGTTCTGCCATACATTGAGACTTTTCCAATGTTTCAGAATTATACTTAAACTTGTAAGTATAACCATATTTACTAAACTTTAGTAAATCAAATAGTCTTAACGAGCTTTGTGGTGGACATGACCAGTGCACAAGAATGTGTACTCGATCCCTTTAGTCCTTCACTTGACTCACACATCCATGTGAACAAGTAATTAGTCTTGATTTTCCAATGCTTGAAAGTTCTCATTCATCATACTATTCAACTTGCATGATTCCAAGTTTCAGTCCAATTGAAACATGGGTGATGAGGAACTTTCCTGATTTGGTAAATTCAGACACTACCACAAATGAAAGAATCAAATCCATTTTCCAATATTGCTGTCAGTGGAATCATATAAGCAACAATTTTCCACAAATGCCATTGTAAGGATACTTCAAATAAATAAAATTAAACAATTTTCTTTTATTTTAAAACTTTGCGGAAAAACTTATCCTTACAATCCACATGGAAAATTGTTGTTATCTATTCCTTAGCAATATATCATAACTTCTTAAGCAACTGCTCAAAATTCTGATGCGATCGAAATCCACCTTCGCGATCAGAATCATCATATACTTCCTTTAAGATTTCTCTCTATTCTTTGATTCTTAAAACATCAACATGTGACCCAGTCACATCATGTAATGAGGATCTCAGAATAGAACTTAACAGAGTTAGATAATGGGCTCTACCTGATGTAGAGTCAAACTTATTGACTTTAACATCCTTAGGTAAATTTGGCAGCTTTGCAATCAACGCCCCTTCCTTTGGCAAAATAAACATATGGACCCTTTGGTAATGGGACTATCTCAGACTTAGTCTTTCTCTTTACCATTTGGTCAACCAGGTTGACTATGGCCAATCCCTTTCCATTGGGAAGAGAATGCTTTTTCTGGATTTCCAGTGTCACCATTGTCACTGTCCATAAAGTTTTTGGGAAGTTGATCTTCTAATCAAATTTGCTTTACTATCGTTCCAAATCATTGCTGATTCAGCAGCACCAAGCAAATAGATATGATCATTAAGGTTCATGTCATAGTCTGTTTCATAGTAGTCCCAAAAGAACTCACTATGTGACTTAGAAAGTGATTGAACATCCAACTTTCTCAAGACTTTGACACCCAACTCTCCCGGCTTGTCAATATATGACTTCATCTCTAAGATGTGATCACACATAGACCTTGCTTGCCATTAGGGCTTGAGTGACCTTAAACTTGTGTGTTAGGGAGAATAATTGGAGGAGGTGGAAGAAGAGAAGTATGACTTCCATGAGCCAAACTCGGGAAGTCATATTCATTAGGAAAGCTTGGTTTGGGAAGATCATTGTTGTCTAAACCAGACATCAACAATGGGAGAAATTCACGTAAAGTTGATTTAAGTCCTTAATATAACACCCAATATGATATATTAAGGCTAGGACCCAACAAACTATTTTATAACTTGGAAGAGGGATGCCGTAATCCAAGCTATAAAATATTTGAAGGTAGGTGAATGACGATTCACCAATTTTCACCAAGATAAACGAAATGTATTATTAGGTTTTAATTGGTTTTGAAACTCCTAGATTCTTTTGAGATTCATTGAACTTTTCAATGGCATGTTTCAATCTCGAGTGTGCCCTTCAGGTTTTGTGACTGGGATGCCGAGGATCACAAAACAAGGTGTGAAGTAACCATGCAAATATACTTGGTACCCTTAATATTTACCCCTCAATCGATGTGCCGGTTAACCACACACACTCCAACGATACTATGATAAACATTAAGTTACCCTTTGCCTACCTTGTTAAGTCCAGGTTAGTGTGCCGGTTAACCACACACGCTCCACTAACAGCTTAAACAAAGTGCAAAGTGTAATTTCATGGATTAGCACCTTATTCACATTTTCCTAAGTAACTAAGATTGGGAATTTATAAGTGTGTAGTTACTTAGTATTTATCATTATACTTATAATAAAGGGAGAATTATAGTCCTTGTCCTACCTGTTCGGCTAACGACCCTCCACCGGTCAAGGAAGCGGTGAGTGAGAGTGGACACCCATTAAACTGCCATTTTATAGGCAGTAACCTTATACCCCCCTTATAGACCGGCTTCGTGAATGAGGCCTACTAATGGTAAGACGACTTGCTCTTATACATATAATATATTAAACTTTTAATATTATAATAGTATAAGGGTGTATTTTAGACATTTAAAATACTTGGTGGTTTAATCTATTAATTAAACTAGACTTTTAATTTAATTAAACTCAAACCATCTATTTATGGATTAATAATACTCTTTTAATTAAACGCTTTAATTAACTATTAATAAAGTCCATAAGAGTTAATTTGAATTATTCAACAAAACATCATAATTCCAATTATTAAACTCAAAATTAAAACCATTTAATTAATTGTTTAAGTTATGAACCCAAGAGTTTTAGAATTCAATTCTTTTATTCATAAAAAACGTTTCTCAAATTCCAAAACTTGAGGGCAAGTTTTGTAATTCTTGAAAACCTTTGGATTCCATAACTTATGGAATTAATGGTGTTTTATGATGAAACTTTCCATGTTCCATAACTTAAGAACAAGTTATGGAATTCTTTAAAACATTAACACCAAATTTTGTAACTCCATAAAAACTTTGAATCAAATTTTTTTTTAAAAAAAAAACTTTCATATCCATAACTTATGGAAGTTTCGAAAACCCTTAATATCACAACTTTAAAAAAAAACTTTTTGAGCTCCAAAATTTTATGACAAAATTTGTAACTCCTTAAAACATTTAGATCAAACTTTTAAAACTAATAAAATAATCATATCATTTTATCTTTTACTAAATTTGACCTAATTCAACTCATATAGTAAATGATTCAAATTTTACAAATAATTAGTTTTTCACAAAACAAGTAATTATCTTAAAATTTGACAAACTTCATGTTTTTTTTTCTTTTTTTTCCAACTTTGAAAATCAAACATTTGCATGAATATAACAGAAAACAACCCATGGCTCTGATACCACTGTTGGGTTTTGAGCATTCTAACACTCCTATGGTGTGCATGCAACCCTATAAACCATGGATCTATGTTTTCTCTATTATACATGCAAATATTAACTATTCCAAGGTTTCATCCTAACTAGCATATTATGAAGCACCTATACTACAAAGTTCTAGTTAGATGACATACCTTTTGATGTAGCTTGATGTCTTCAAGCTTTAAGAGCTTAGCCCCAATAGTGTGGAAGCCTCAAATGGAATCACAAATCACCAAAACACCTTGGAAGAACTTGAGAGAATATGTATGCACACTAAAATCGGCCCACTCTTATTTTCACACACTTGTGTCAATTTTGTGAGCCAAGGACCCCTTTATATATTATGGAGGATTAGGGTTACATCCATGTAAACCCTAATACCCATGACCTTTCATTTACATAGGATCCATGGGTTAAAAGCTCCATGGACCATCCATGAAAGCTTAGCCCAACCTAAATGAACTTGGCCCATTCCATATATATAAGAGTCCATATTTAATTAGTTCTTTTTTATCATTTAATTAATTCTAAATTAATTCTTGATCAATACTAATTAAATAATATGATTCCATATTAATATATTAGAACTTATAATATATTAATATAAATCATAACTATACTATTCTCAAAAGACTATCCATATAAATTGTGTCGGTGAAGTGCAACCCAAATGGACCATGCCGGGTCGGGTCAAGTACATACCAAATATAGTTATGGACTTAGACATTAATCCAACATGTATGTGTGTGTGTGTGTATATATATATATATAGGCTCGTTTAAGCTCGTTTAGGCTCGCGAGCCCACTAACTGAAGCTCGGCTCGAGCTCGTTTAATAAACGAGCCTCATATTTAGGCTCGAGCTCGGCTCAGGCTCGTTTAATTCGATCTCGAGTCGAGCTTTTAACGAGTCGATCCCGAGTAGATCACGAGTAGCTCGGCTCACTTACACCCCTAGTCGTTGGGTAATCTCAAGGAGTTAGTTTCAAAGCTTGGGTCTTCATCACCATTGTCAATCACTCAGGAATCATTATCTCAAAATTTTATGTACTTGGAGTCTATAATCAAAGCAGAAATGGATCCGTTGCAGAAGTTCATAAATTTGATGCCAACTGATGCCCCGCCTGTTAGCACAGGGGGGCAAGGGGGAGACAGAGTGAGTGTTGGCATGGGTCCGAAAGATGGTATGGGAGGAAGTGGTTCTTCGAAAAATGGAGATGATGTAAAGGTTGTTGGAAAGTTTATGTCAACTCAAATTCCCACTTCGATGCCCAAGACTTCTATTCCAATAACATCTACAACAACAACAACAAGGCCGTTGATGAAAGGAGTTGTTATTGGAGGATCAAGTTCTTCGAAGCCTCCTCAATAAAATAAAGAAGTTAAAGGAAAGGGAAAAGGAATAAGTATTGAGCCTACTGCCGAAGAGAAAATTGCATCTATTGAAAAAGAAATGGAGAAGCAAAGGCATATCCAAAGTATTCTTCATCAAAGAGAAAGTTATCCACCTGGTTTGGAAAAGGCCAAAAGGGTGATCCAACAAAGCCTTATTGCTATGAAACCATCGAAGCATCAGTTTTCAGTGGGAAAATGCATGAATTTGAGAAAGTCCCAAAGAAGAGTTATGAAATTGAGAATACTTATTTTAATCGGTTAGATTTTCCATTTAACAAAATGAAGTTTATGGCTTCCCAATATCAAATCATTGATAAGTTCGAAGATAAGGAGGAGTATAAATGACTGAAGATAAGATTTCATGTTGTCCTTGGGACAAGAGAAGCAGAAATCTGGTCTCTTGTTAAGATTGTAAGAGTCATTCACCTTTCCAAGGATGTTTTATTCGAAGGTGTTCTTCAGAACTTTAGATTTTAGGCAGTTCGAGCAAACAATTTTGTGTTTGACTTTTCAGTGGCTGGCTTCCCATTGATGAATCTTAACGAGCTTATTACTGTTGTAAGAATTTTGAAAGGATTGGATGTTTCGAAACTCCAAATGACAAGCAAGGAAGACTTCTTAATTGGCTATGCTCACTTTAAACTACTCATCGACAATTACTATGATTGTCTTGTGATGACTGATGTGGAGTTAGCCTTGGCAATGGGAAAACGAATCACTGTGCCTCAATCTTTGTTGAAGAGTAAAGCAAATTTGAAGAAGTATGTTGATGGTGAGATTTTTCTGAAGCCATTGGGGGTAGTGTTCATTGGGAAGAGCAAGAAAGAGAAGAATACGAAGTTTCTTTTTCAATCCTGTGACGTTGAAAGATATACAAATTCACAATATACGAATCTTCTGGTTCGTATGAATAGTTGCAAGAAAAACAATGATGGTGATAAAGCTGAAATTCGCAAAGTGATAAACTGGTATTCAGAAATTCGAAGGGTGATGCATCAAGCTGCTCATATGTTGATGACTTAGATTCGACATTTCTCACAAAGGGGGAGAATGTTGAGTTTGAATGTAGTTGTGAGATGTCAAAGTCTATCTGAGTTTGTCTTAGTGTCGAAAGTTAGTTTGTGTAATGTACATAGGGGCATTGTTAGTTTCGAAACTGTAACATTTAGTCCCTTGCGTATTTTTTGTATGCTTTTGTATTCCCTATAAATAGGGAAGGGATACTAGATTTAGAGTAACTTTAGTGAGTCTGAACACTTAACTCTATTTTTCTTTGTATTCTTCGAGGGAATAATTGAGCCAACCAGATCATATTTACACCGTGTCTTCTTAATTCATTCATTACTCTGATTTATGTTTTCATACTCGATCATATAACAACTACAAGTTTGGATTAGTTATAATAAGACTTGCATAAGGTGTTTAGTTTCCAATAAGTTGGACATTATTTAGGTCTCATTCTGGGGTAGAGTGTGAGATCAGAGCGGAGTATAGTAACCCTCCTCTTTCATGGATGACCATAAATGGTGGGTCTAGATTAGATAACTGGTAAGTATGTCTGAGTCATAGACAAGTTTGGATTTGTTATAATAAGACTTGCATAAGGTGTTTAGTTCCTAATAAGTTGGACATTATTTAGGTCTCATTCTGGGGTAGAGTGTGAGATCGGAGCGGAGTATAGTAGTCCTCCTCTTTACTCTGATTTCTGTTTTCACCGTGTCTTCTTAATTCATATTTACACCGTGTCTTATTAATTCATTCATTACTCTGATTTATGTTTTCATACTCGATCATATAACAACTACAAGTTTGGATTAGTTATAATAAGACTTGCATAAGGTGTTTAGTTCCCACTAAGTTGGAAATTATTTAGGTCTCATTCTGGGGTAGAATGTGAGATCAGAGCGGAGTATAGTAGTCCTCCTCTTTCATGGATGACCATAAATGTGGGTCCAGATTAGATAACTGGTAAGTATGTTTGGGTCATCGATGAGAGAAGATGACCACACTTGACTATTCTAGGGGGTCTAGTGAAATACATTGCTAGTGTGGAATTATAACCCATAGATGTAGACAAGTTATTTATCAATAACTATGTACATTGGTTGCAGGAACAGGCCACGGACTCTCCTAGCCATGTAGTCAACCAGATACACAAATAGTTTATTTGGTCGTGTGAATCCTCCATATAATCGTTGTCTTAGGATTTGTGAGAATCATTTGGGCTAGGTAGAATGTCTTAAGGATATTTATTTTAGATTTTATATATCTATATTATCTGTGAATAATTGTTTGCAGGAATGATATTATGATTTATTATCGTTAAACTATTATGGGCTTGAAAACCCTATGCATCTCACAAGGTTTCCCAAACCTGACCCACTCATTTTATGTGCATAACAGGTAGTGGATGTAAGGTTGTTGAAGCATAGTTAGGTTTCCGAGTAAAATAAGAGATGTGCATGTTATAGTATTTCAAGACCTTTTATATATTTACGTTGTAATGTATGCTTTGATATGAATGATGACATCCTCAAAATTTAATATAACGAAATAACATTTGTTATCTCAATATGTTTTAATTAACTAGGAATTTCCTCCTCTCAATAAAATAAAGCATAAATAAAAAGTTTTAATTGGTTCGGAAAATCTTGGGATGTCACAGTTGGTATCAGAGCATTAGTTTAAGCGAACTAGGAATTTAGAAAAATTCTATACTTAAACTTAGAACCTAAGTATGATCGTTGATTTGTGCAATAGAATGCTTTAGGATAGATGCCTTAGTTCCTTTGGACATCAACACTAGCATAATATAGGAAGATGCCCTAACTGCGAATTATGTGCTAAATATGTATATACATAAGTATATATAGTAAGTAGTATATCGTTGTACTAAACTACTCGCCACTACGACTATAGAACGCCATGAAAATCACGAGGAGTGGTAGAGTCGTCAATAACGAAGAAGGTCCAGCACCTCAGAACGTCAGAGCAGGAGCTACTCAGTTCACAATGAATGAAGCTCGTGCGATGATGCATGAAATGCTCGATCCGCAATGAATTGAGTTTACGGAACTCTTAGTTCAGGAACTAGCTAATGCTAGAGAAGGAGCGCCTATGATCAATGATCCAGTGGTTGTTGAACAAGTCAACAACAAGTCTATTACTTTTCATCTAGAAACGGTCCAAGAAGGAAATAATGATGACTCGGAAAGTTAAAAAGGACCAAAGTGAGTTGAGGTCCGAAGGAATGATGAACCTAGGGGTTGTTGCAAGTATAAGGACTTCACGAATTGCAAGCCATCCTCATTCAACGCTGAGGAGGATCTAGTGGGAGTAATGGACTGGATCTCGGAAATGGAGATGGATTTCGTCACATGTGGTTGCACTAGAAAGAGTCAAACCACCTATGTTGTGACGCAATTTCAGGGTGCAGTGATCCATTGGTGGAACACGTTGAGGAAAACATTAAGCCCTAACAAGCCATTGCAACTGACGTGGGAAGATTTTTTGACCCACTTCAATAGGAAGTTTTGTTCAGCTGAGGACATGTTGGAGTTAGAGAATCAACTCCTAACGTTCGAAAAGGGAAGCATGATGGTTGATGAGTACATCGATGCTTTCACTGACAAAATGGAATTTGCACTGCAAGTGGTCCCTGATGAACTAGCCAAGATTGATATATACTTCAAGGGACTTCAATGGGAGGATTCTATGTCGGTTAAGCAGGCACCAACTTTTGAGGCAGCTATCTTGGCTTGAAAGTCTGTGGAGAATACGATTAAGAAGAGGACCACCGACAGAGCTGAAGTCGGTGAGAAGAGGAAAAATATTGGGTACTCGGGAAACAACAATAATAGTAATAATAATAAGAAAAAGAAGAAGAAGAATTTCTCCAACTCGAACAACAAATCGGGAAGCATCTAGGAAGAGAAATGGTGTGACCAGTGTAAGAAAAAGCACTTCGCGACTACGGCGTCTGCTTCAAGTGTAAGAAGCCATGGCATATTTCTACAAATTGCCCAGTGAAAGGAAAAGTTTGTTTCAGTTATGGAGATGAGGGGGACATGAAGGCGGAGTGCTCAAAAGATGAGAAGAAAACACCGAGAATCCTGCCACCAAAGCCCAAGGGCCGAAGCTACCATACGATCCTCAATGAAGCAAAGGAAGAGACTTATGTTGCCTCAGGTACATACTTAGTTAATCAAAATCCTGCAAAGATATTATTTGATTCTGGAGCAGATCATTCATTTATATCGCATGAATTTGGTAGAAAACTTAGATTATAACCACTTAGGCTAAGTACCCTATCTTAGTAGAAGTAGTTGGTGGAAGGAATATATTTGTTAGTAATATGCTAGAGGCCGTAACTATTGACTTGAATGGAATCAAATTTCGTTGAGAGATTTTACCTTTCTATTTAAGTGAGTTCAATGTAATTCTCGGAATGGATTGGTTGGTAGAAACCCTCGCAGAGATTTTTTGCGGATGGAAGATGGTGCATATTAATCCCCCTAGAAGAGCGCCATTCGTTGTATAAAGAGACAAAAGTAGAATAAAATATGGAATCATCATGATGATGAAATATAGAAAATACCTAGTCAAGGGATGTACGACATTCTTAGCATACATGATAGACGCGAAGAAGGAAAATAATGAAATGATTGACATACATTTGCTGCGAGATTTTCCTTAGGTATTTCAAGATTAATTACCAGGATTACCCCCAGAGAGATAGGTAGAATACAGGATCGACTTATTGTCAGGCACGAACCTAATTGCAAAAGCACCATATCGTTTATCACCTACAGAAATGGAAGAGTTAATGACACAACTCCAGGAGTTATTGGACAAAGGTTTTTTAAGACCTAGCTCATCACCCTGGGGAGCTCCCATACTGTTCGTAAATAAGAAAGATGGTACTATGAGAATGTGTATTGACTATAGAGTGTTATACAAGGCTACGATAAAGAATCGATACCCCTTACCTAGAATAGATGACTTGTTCGATCGACTGCAGGGAGCAACCGTGTTCTCTAAAATTGATTTCAAGTCAGGCTATCACCAGTTGAATATAAGGGAGCAAGATATTAAAAAGATAGCCTTTAGAACAAGGTATGGACACTAGGAATTCCTTGTTAAGTCCTTTGGACTAACAAATGCGCCAACAACATTCATGGATCTGATGCATCAAGTTTGTAAACATTTTCTCGATAGATCAGTAATAGTGCTCATTGATGATATTTTGACTTACTCCAAGAACAATCAAGATCATGGTAAACACCTCCGAGAAGTACTGGAAGTCCTAAAGAAGGAGAAGCTTTATGCAAAGTTCTCTAATTGTGAATTTTGGATACGGGAGATACAATTCATGGGGCATATTGTTAACCAGGAAGGCATTAAGGTTGAACTAGCAAAGGTAGAAGTTGTTATGAAATGGGAAAAGACAAAGAGACCGATAAAAATTCATAGTTTCTTAGGATTGGCAGGCTATTAATGAAGGTTCATCCAAAATTTCTCTTTTATCGCGGCTCCATTAACAACCCTGACCAAAAAGGGAGTTGTCTATACTTAGAGAGAAAAGCAAGAAAAAGCTTTTGGTGAATTGAAGAAGAGTTTGTGTGAAGCACCAATCCGCATCCTACCAGAAGGAACTGATGACTTTATGGTTTTTAGTGATGATTCTAAGATTGGATTGGGATGTGTCCTTACCTAGAGGGACAAAGTAGTAGCCTATGCCTCGATACATATGAATCCCCACAAGCAAAACTATCCAACACATGATCTAGAGCTTGCAACACTGGTTTTTGCCCTAAAGATCTGGAGACATTATATTTACGGAACCAAATGCAAGCTATTTAAATATCATAAAAGCCTTCAATATCTCCTCACGTGAAAGGTGTCACACCCCAAAACCGGAACGGCGGAAACGTTCGGGGGTGGAGGACGTCATGTACAGTATCACAACAATGCAAAGTAGTAAACAAGCAACAACATCATCCATTGCATTAATAATATAATTTCATACAAGTGTGTTCTGTCAAGTTAAATAGACACCAAAAATATGTATCAAAATAAAAGATGAGTCTTGAACGAGCTCCATCTTCTCAAAACCTGGCACCGGTTCCTGTCTACTGGTGACCTGAGAATACAAGTTATTTTGAAAGAGTTTATCAGCTTTAAAGCTGGTGAGATTATAAGTATATTAGTGTCTGTATTTGTATGAAAGCATTTGTAAGATGTTTGTAAGATGATTGTAAGATGTTTGTAAGATGTTTGGATAAGTTTGTTAAAGTTTGAATTCTCCTAGAAAACCCTATGTTTCCTACTAAAAGTGAATGTTCATTGTGTGAATGTTCACACAGTAAATGTAATGGGAAAATGGAATAGTACTGTAGTGTTGTATTAAGTAACTACTGCGGTACTAACTACCTTAAACCAATTGTTATTTAAAGTACCATGTGATCGGCCTGTACCCTGCTACCGACTCATTGAAAAACGACGATGTAAGACGTCGTAAGAAATGACGTTTGGCACCCGTAGACTTGCAAGTCCCACTGTAGCGAGCAGCAAGGTGTAGGATAGTCAATCCATTATAGATCTATACACAAACTCATACGCTCCCCAATTAAGGAGATTCTGGATACAAAACGGTCATGGCAGTAGTGCCATGCCCCGTTACGTGGCTCACATAACTATAATAATGTATATGTAATGTATGTGCTAGCTGTATTGTGTGTTCTTCCTCTGTCTAGCCTATATATATGTTCTCTCTGTATGGTATTGTTTGTTTCTCATCACTATGTATTATGTTTGTTTCTCATCACTATAAGTTATGTTTGTTTCTCATCACTATAAGTTATGTTTGTTTCTCATCATTATAAGTTATGTTTGTTTCTCATCACTATAAGTTATGTTTGTCTCTCATCACTATAATTTATGACACATGTATGAATTGACTCATTGTATGTTTCATTGGTCTAGTAATAGATTGTAACTTCCTAAACTATACCTAGTATAGTTTACTAGTAATGTTGTTTGTATGTATGAACATGTTTGTATACCCTTGCTACCCAAAGGTATTGAACTGGAAAGAAGTAACCTTTTATATCTATATACATATACATAATATATAACTAGGACTCAAACGACCTTCGGACAAATAACCCTGATACCCTAAGTCCACAACCAAACAAGGAACAGGAAGTAAGGTGAGCTATCAGTCCTAAGTCCTTTCAATCCTACTTATATAACTATATCTATATAGATACACTTTTAACAGAATATAAGTTTAAAAGAGTTTAAGTAACAGTATTTGACATGTAAAAGAGTTTGATAAAAGCATTTGGTATGAAAAAGAGTTTGTAAAACAGTTTGAAGTAAAACAGTTTGGTAACACAGTTTGAAAAGTAAGAAATCCACTTGTTTGGTAGTTATTAATCACATGTGATTGATATAATAACTATAATTGTTCAACTTGTATTCCCCCCCATAAAAGCATTTAAAAACATTTAAAAGGTTAATTAAAGGGTATGAACTCACCTGTAGTGAGTAACTCGAATGAAAGATCGATATAAGATTGTTGGGTGTCAATTGGAGTCTTGAGCACAAACGAATCCTATTTAACATATAAATACACATATATGAATACATTCAATGTATATAACCACCCAAAAGTGATACGGACATGCCTTCGGGACATAAAAACACTTAGAATTAAGTGTTACCAACACCTATGGTTGTATATAAGGGGTATATGGCTATACAAGGGAGTGTGTGGTCAAAATGCACAACATTTGAGTGTGTGCGGCCAGGGTGTGTGTGCGGCCGGACACTCCCTATGGAATGTTCCAAAACGTATTTTAAGGCTTTAGGACTCATCTAGGAAGGTTTCTTACTTCATGCTTCAGCCTTATAAGAAGTTTATTGCCATTTTTGGACCTAAAAAGGGTGTGTGCGGCCACCATGATGTGTGCGGCCGCACACCCTTTTTGAACATGATAAAATCATGTTTTTCTATCATATCATCAAGTGTTCTTAGCATATAACAAGTTATGATAAGTGTATACACGTTATAGAGGCTTGAAAGGGTGTTTAAGGTCCAAAACTAGTGCGTGTTCTTGGTGTTCTTGGTTTTCTTGATGTTCTTGACTAAAAATGGATGTTTTCACGGATCAAACCAAAGGGTTTTGCTATTTAACGTCGTATATCAACAAATAAAAGGAAGTATTACTACCTTTTATGAAGATCAAGATGAAGATTTAGATGATACTTGAGAGGATTTCGAGTTCTAGCTTTGAAGAAGTGGAAAAGTGTTCAAAAATGACTAAGTGTTCTATATATAGGTGGGAGTGTGCGGCTGGAATGGGTGTGCGGTCGGCTGTGTGCAGCTGGCTGGCCGCACACTCGGGTGTGCGGCCGCACACACCTTGTGTTGCTGTGTTTGGCTCATTTGCAAGGTGTTACACTCACAAAACTCATCCCACGACTCCTACCCTGATTACACTAGATTTTAAACACTCTATTTGACTCTAAACAGTGCAAGAAAATAGCAAAAACGAGTCTGACCTTCCTTGATTTGAATAAGTGTATAAGATAAAAATTTCGGATTGTCACATCATCCCCCCGTTAGAGCGAATTTCGTCCAGAAATTAGAGTTTAAGCAATAAGTAGTTACAAATAACTAAGTAAAAAGACAAGGATATTTCAGTTTCATCTGATCCTCTCGCTCCCAAGTGAATTCAGGTCCTCGCTTGGCGTTCCAGCGAACCTTCACTATCGGGATACGGCTTTGTTTCGTTTGCTTGACCTCTCGGTCCATGATCTCTACAGGTTCTTCCACGAAGTTGAGGCTCTCGTTGATCTCGATCTCGTCGAGTGGGATTACAAGAGTCACGTCGGACAGACACTTTTTCAAGTTCGAGACGTCGAAAGTAGAATGTACGTTACTGAGTTCGCGTGGTAAGTTAAGTTTGTAAGCTACAGGGCCGATTCTTGCGAGAATCTCGAAAGGCCCTACGTACCTTGGATTTAGCTTTCCACGCTTTCCGAAGCGTATCAAGCCCTTCCAGGGTGAGACCTTCAATAGAACTCGGTCGCCCACCTGGAATTCCAATGGTTTCCTTCGTTTATCTGCGTAGCTTTTCTGTCGGTCTCTAGAGGCTTTCAATCGTTCACGAATCTGAACGATCTTCTCTGTCGTTTCCCGAATGATCTCCGGACCCGTGAGAGTGCTTTCAGGAACTCGTCCTTTAGCCAACTGGGTATCACCCACCTCAGCCCAGCACAGAGGGGATCTGCACTTTCGGCCATAGAGGGCCTCGAATGGAGCAGCCTTTATGCTCGTGTGATAACTGTTGTTGTAGGAAAATTCGACAAGGGGTAAATGAGTATCCCATGCTTTCCCAAAGTTGATCACACAGGCTCGCAACATATCTTCCAAGGTTTGGATAGTCCTCTCACTTTGTCCGTCGGTCTGTGGATGGTAGGCCGTACTCATGTCCAGCCTAGTTCCTAAGGAACTTTGTAGCGACTGCCAGAACCTCGAAGTGAACCTACTATCTCTGTCCGAGATAATGGATATGGGAACACCGTGCAGTCGTACAATCTCCCTAATGTAAGTTCTTGTAAGCTTCTCCATCTTGTCTGATTCCTTAATAGGCAGGAAGTGTGCGGACTTGGTCAATCTATCGACGATGACCCATATCGTATCAAGTCCACCCGTTGTCTTGGGCAACTTGGTTATGAAGTCCATAGTGATCCGCTCCCACTTCCATTCAGGTATCTCCGGTTGCTGGAGTAATCCTGACGGTTTCTGGTATTCGACCTTGACCTTGGCGCAAGTAAGGCATTTACTCACGAAGGTAGCAATCTCTGCTTTCATGTTAGGCCACCAGTAAAGCTTTTTAAGATCCAGATACATCTTATCTGAACCTGGGTGGACGGAATAACGAGTGTTGTGCGCCTCGTTCATGACCAAGTCTCTGAAACCACCGAGTTTCGGGGTCCAGATCCGATCCATGAAATAATAAGCTCCGCCACCCTTAACTTCCAAGTTCTTATCCATCCCCCTCATGGATTCACCCGCCATATTCTCATGTTTCAAAGCATCGAGCTGAGCCTCCTTAATTTGCGTGGATAAGTCTGAATGGATAGTCATAGTCAATGAGTTGACTCTACGACCAGAATATTCTTTCCGACTTAGGGCGTCAGCTACTACGTTGGCTTTACCCGGATGATAACGAATTTCGCATTCGTAATCACTAAGTAGCTCGACCCACCGTTGTTGTCTCATGTTGAGCTCCTTCTGGTCGAATATGTGTTGTAGGCTTTTGTGGTCTGTAAAGATAGTGCTTTTTGTTCGATACAGGTAGTGTCTCCAGATCTTCAGGGCAAACACAACTGCTCCTAGTTCAAGATCGTGGGTAGTGTAGTTGACCTCGTGTGTCTTTAGCTGTCTCGAGGCATAGGCGATGACCTTACCTCGTTGCATCAGAACACATCCGAGCCCTTGATTCGACGCATCACAATAGACAACGAAGTCTTCTATCCCTTCGGGGAGGGATAGTATTGGTGCAGTGCACAAGGCTCGTTTGAGCGTTTGGAACGCTCTCTCCTGCTTCTCTTCCCAGTCAAAGGCCACGCCCTTCTGGGTCAGTGTTGTAAGAGGCTTCGCAATGCGGGAGAAATTCTAAATGAACCTGCGATAGTAGCCAGCGAGGCCTAGAAATTGACGAATTTCTGTAGGCGTCTTCGGGGCTGACCAGCTCTCAATGGCTTTGATTTTGGAAGGGTCCACGTGTATTCCCTCTTCGCTAACCACGCACCCTAAGAATTCGACTCTTTGGATCCAAAATTCGCATTTCGAGAACTTCGCATAGAGCTTCTCCGAACGCAGTGTTTCTTAGACTAGTCTTGCATTTCGTTAAGTTGACAGTTCGCATAGAGCTTCTCCATATGGTCAAAATGCACAACATTTGAGTGTGTGCGGCCAGGGTGTGCGGCCAGGGTGTGTGTGCGGCCGCACACTCCCTATGGAATGTGCCAAAACATATTTTAAGGCTTTAGGACTCATCTAGGAAGGTTTCTTACTTCATGCTTCAGCCTTATAAGAAGTTTATTGCCATTTTTGGACCTAAAAAAGGTGTGTGCGGCCGCACACCCTTTATGAACATGATAAAATCATGTTTTTCTAGCATATCATCAAGTGTTCTTAGCATATAACAAGTTATGATAAGTGTATACACGTTATAGAGGCTTGAAAGGGTGTTTAAGGTCCAAAACTAGTGCGTGTTCTTGGTGTTCTTGGTGTTCTTGACTAAAAATGGATGTTTTCACGGATCAAACCAAAGGATTTTGCTAGTTAAGGTCGTATATCAACAAATAAAAGGAAGTATTACTACCTTTTATGAAGATCAAGATGAAGATTTGGATGATACTTGAGAGGATTTCGAGTTCTAGCTTTGAAGAAGTGGAAAACTGTTCAAAAATGACTAAGTCTTCTATATATAGGTGGGAGTGTGCGGCTGGAATGGGTGTGCGGTCGGCTGTGTGCGGCTGGCTGTCCGCACACTCCGGTGTGCGGCCGCACACACCTTGTGTTGGTGTGTTTGGCTCATTTGCAAGGCGTTACACTCACAAAACTCATCCCACGACTCCTACCCTGATTATACTAGATTTTAAACACTCTAATTGACTCTAAACAGTGCTAGAAAATAGCAAAAACGAGTCTGACCTTCCTTGATTTGAATAAGTGTATAAGATAAAAATTTCGGATTGTCACAAAGGACTTGAATATGAGGCAGGGACGATGGTTGGAGCTACTTAAGGACTAAGATTGCGAGATACTTTACCACCCCGGTAAAGCGAATATCGGAGCCGATGCCTTAAGTAGAATAGTGATTCCGGAAGGGAAAAGAGCTAGATAATTGAAGATTGAAATAATATCAACAACTATGGAAAAGATCAAGGAAGCTCATACATGATCTCTGGCAGAAGGTGATAAGAAAGAAGAACGCCTGGGAAATACGTTTGTGTTTGAAGAAGACAAATAAGGGTTGAAGACATTTAAGAATCGCATTTGGTTAACAAATTTGGGTAGTATAAGAGATCTTCTCATGGAACAATCTCATAAGAACATGTATTCTATACACCCCATGTAGCACCAAAATTTACTTGGACTTAAAACCCTATTACTGGTGGCGAGCAATTAAGGTCGTTGTGGCAACTTACGTAGCAGAATGCGTAACTTGTGCAAGAGAAAAGGAACAACATCAGAAACCATACGACGATTTAGAACCCTTACCGGAACCCATAGGGAAGTGGGATGATGTCACCATGCATTTTGTAATGAAGTTGCCAAATACAAAGAGAAGTTACGACATGATATGGGTTGCGGTAGACCGACTTACGAAGAGTGCACATTTCAAATTCGCACTGGAGAATTGGTCTATACAGAAGTTGGCAGAAACCTATGTAAAGGATATCATTAGGACTCATGGAGTACCCTTAACTATCATGTCAGATAGGGATAGTCGGTTCACTTCCAGATTCTGGAAGAGTTTGCAGGAAGAATTAGGCACGAAGTTGTGTCTGAGTACTGCCTATCATCCATAAACGGATGGACCAAGTCAGATAACTATCCAAACCTTGGAAGATATGTTGCGGGCATGTGCCTTAAAGTTTCCTTGTAGCTGGGATGACCATCTATCATTGGCCGGATTTGCCTACAGCAATAGTTATCACTCAAGCATCAACATGCCTCCATATAAAGCACTGTACGGAAGGAAGTTCTGTACGCCGTCATGTTGGTTGGAAGCATGAGAGAAACACTTTGCGGGTCTTGAGATAGTACATCAGACCGCCGAAAAGTTAAAAGTAATTATGGAAAGAATGCTAGCTGCTCAAATTCATCAAAAATATATGCAGACAAGAAGCAATGACCAATAGCATTTGATGTGGGTGATCAAGTGTTACTTAAAGTCTCGCCATGGAAGGGACTTATTAGATTCAGGAAGCGTGGAAATTTAAGTCCTCGTTTTATAGGAGCATTCAAGGTACTTCAAAGGATAAGGAATCAAGCTTACAACATTGAATTACCCGCTGAACTGGAAGGTATCTAAAATACCTTTCATGTTTTTTACTTGAGGAAATACTCAGGAGAAGAAGTAGACATGCTTCCACTTTCAGAATAAAGATTGATGAAAATAGAAGGTTGGTTGAAGAGCCTGAAACAATCGTTGACCATAAGTGGAAGAAATTACGTCATAAGATAATTGACTTGGTGCTAGTGCAATGGATACGCACGACATGGTCGATCCTCCCCTAGAAAACAAAAAGTGAAATGAAAAGTCTCGATCCTCATCTGTTTTTTGTTGCATGATTCTGGGACGGAATCATCCTAAGGGAGAGAAAATTGTGACGCCTGCGTTTCCTGCTAGATTAGTCATAATTTGTAATCACCTTGGTCAAGTATTCTAATCTTTTTATGAATGAATAAGAAAGGATTATACATATATTTATGTGCTTATGTGTTTTATACGATATTTTATGCAAATTATATAAGTATTTAATAATGAAATAAATAAGATTAAAATACGAATCAAAAATAAAAGGTTATTTGGGACAAATTATCTTAACCTAGTGTAGTATATGTAATAAGGATTCCGAATATATAAGGATCATCTGAATTCGACTTAGAACGAAGAAGTTATGGTACGTTGAAGTTTTGCGTATAATTCGATTCGGCTACGGATGTCGCAAAATAGTAGATCCGAGATAGATCGCTTATTATCCGAAGGGATCTAAATGAATGTTGTAGTACTCGTTAAACCGAGAGTGAGCATATAGTGATTGTCCAAATCTGACTTCGTATGAGGAAATTATGATTTTTCTAAGTTTCAGCACAACAGTGTGCAACATTGATATGAAAATTTAAAACGGTCGATTGTTTGGAAAAACAATCGCAACGAGAGTTGAAGATCTCGTCCATACCTATCTGTCAATATAAAGACAATCAAGAACGGATATCGTATGAGAGAGTTTTGATTTTTACACGGACTTTAACAATCTAAGCCTGTAAAAATAAATTCAATTAACTTTAAAAATAAATTCAAAATTAGCCGACGGACTCTAAATGAAAGTAGTAGATTTCATCGATAGCTACGCGTAAATATAAAACATGTCGAAAATAGAGCTCATATGAACTAGTTATGAATTTTTTTTAAAATCAAGAAAATTCGTGTGCAATGATACGCACCGACCAAATGTGCGGCGCGCACTGACACACCACCCAAATCGTGACACATGGCACCATAGGATACTAACTTGTCAGCATACCCGAAAATTCACGCAGTCCACAAGGGACAAAAGGCGCGGTGCGCATTCAATTTTCTGCTATAAATAAGCACGATTTCCAGCTCTTTCTCCACACCTCTCAATCAAATTCTCTTTGAATCTTTTTTAGGGTTTTTTTGCCCGTTTACTCTCTTGTTCCTGACTACTTTAGCAGATCCCTGTGGTGCCAGATATCAAGAGAATAAAAGCGCTCGGGTCAAAGTTCTGCTCACATAATTCCTGGTTTTTCGTCAGATTACTCTGTAAGTCAAGCTACGGTTATTTATTTTATGTGTAACTTTTAATTATAGCCATAGTTGTTATTATGAACCTATAATTAAGATTTATCAGAGATTCCAAGTCATTATACTGATTGATCTACTTACAGGAGTGATATCTAGGCTGGATTTACATAGGTGTTTAAAGTGCGATTTCCAAACAGTATACTCTATATACCAAACGGACCCTACCTCCCATATGATCCTAGTTGGTTATTCTTTACTTGATAGATCTTGATGTAGACATTGGGACCGTTGAGGAATCTAAAGGCTTAGAATAATTGTTCTGTAACGCCCGGTTCCTGGTATGAATTTTAAATAAGAATTATGCATTTTTACAAAGGGACTCGACGAGTTGGAGGCCCCAAACTCGTCGAGTAGGAATTGGATATGTGGACACAGGACTTGAAGTCTACTCGACGAGTCAAGGAGCCTCGACTCGACGAGTAGGCCTGCCAGAGTGAAACCCTAATTTTCAGGGTTTACACCTTATTTAAACACCTTAACACCCCTATTGTGGCCTCCTTCATCACCTCCCTTAGTCCAAAAAACCCTAATTCGAAACCCTAGCCCATTTTGAGTGTTCTTGAGCCATTTTTGTGTGTTCATGGTGTTTTTGAAGCTTGAGAAGAAATAAGAAGCTTGGGAGTTCAAGAGGAAGCAAGTAGATCCAGAGGTTATGTCCCATTTCCAGATCATTTGAGGTATAAAGTTTATACCTTGTCAATTCATCTTGTATATCTCTTTTTGGGGTAGTTTAGGGCTTTAAGGAGCCATTTTTGGAACCATTCATGGATGAAAGCATGCTTTGGGGTTTAGAATTCCGATCTAGGGTCCTTGAGGGACTCCATGGCATAAAGGTGCCAACATTATGGCTATGGGAGTCCCATGCATCCTATGAACCACTTTTTAGGGCTTTTTGAGCTAAATAGCCCATGCATGAACGTAAAGTTTGTAACTTTACGTGTTACATCGACCCTAGGAGGCCAGATCTATGTTTTGGATGCATTAAGCTCGACTGAAATCGACTGTATAGATTTGGGTCATGGGGGATTCGACGAGTCGTTCTTGGGACTCGGCGATTCGGGTCGTGGTTCCCCCAACCTTCTGTGTTACTTAGGAACTTGTTGAGTTTAGAAGATAACTCAGCCAGTTAGACGTATTTTGGACATAAAGGTCAAGAAATCAACGAGTCCAAGGATGAACTCGCCGAGTCAGTGAGCAAATGTCCCGGCTGTATGAAGGAGAACTCGACGAGTCCAAGGAAGGACTCAACGGGTTCAAATGGAAAGTCCTGATTCTGTCATAAGGAGAAACTCGGCGAGTTAGAGACTAACTCGATGAGTTAGATCCCAAATTCTAAATTCTCTGAATTATGGAACTCGACGAGTTGATAGACCAACTCGGCGAGTTGAGTCAACCAGGATGTTGACTTTGACCAGGTCGTTGACCTTGACTTTGACTTTGACCATTAACCAAGGTTGACCCTTAAAGGGGATATGAATATGAAGGAGTACCTATAAGAGACTATTATGTGTAGGAGTTTGAGGAGAGTTGATCCCAGCATCGAGGACAGTTCAGTTACTGCACGACATCAAGGTGAGTTACATTCCAGTAGAAGTGGGTCTAAGGCCACAATTTCGACCAACTAGTAGGAGATGGTGGTTAGATGATTGTCTTTGTGATAATTATCTGGTATGTTATGTTTTATGTGCTAGTATGCTATGATGATATGTGATAAGGGTAGGAGGGGTAGAATAGACCCCAGTACCAGTCGATAGGGTCAAAGGGGTATGCCAGCACCCAAATAAGATAGGCAGTATATAATTTATATGTTATGCACTAGGATGCTATACGGTTGAAGTAGGGGGTGAAATAGTCCCCGATACCGGTCGACGGGACCGAAGGGGAGGCCAGCACCCTGATATGCTAGGCTAGGTACCAGTCGATAGGACCGAAGGGGTAGGCCAGCACCCTGATATGCTAGCCTAGGTACCGGTCGATAGGACCGAAGGGGTAGGCCAGCACCCTGATATGCTAGGCAAGTTACCGGTTGAAAGAGACCAAAGGGGTAGATAGTATCCGGATATGTTAGACAGTATGTGTTATGTATGGTATGTGGTATGATGGGGGAACTCACTAAGCTTTGTGCTTACGGTTTACAGTTTTTGTTTCAGTTCCTCCTTCTTCGAAGGGAAAGGATCCGGCTCGGTAGCTGCGCATCACACATGATTTCCGCACTATGATGTTCTTGGGATTATACTGTGACATTGTTAATTGATTATGACATGCTTTTGAAAATGATGATCTATGGATTTAATGAAATGAAGTAACTTGATGATGTTTACTCTAAAATGTATTTATGAATTGTAATGTTAAAAATGAAATTTTTGGTCATGATTTTTGGGATGTTACAAGTTGGCATCAGATCCTTGGTTTGAGGGATTCGGACACACCTTCGGGGGTGTCTGAACTCAAATCGAGGGTTTGAAATATTTTTACAAGAAAATAATTTTCTAAGTTTTTTTTAAAATAAATGGTTTTGAGAAAGAACAAGGTGTGTGATGCGTGCAACCGGCCGAGCTCAAGTAAGTTTTCCCCAAGATACTCACACATGTTATGTTACGATATGATATGATTATGAGAACATCATGCTAGATTAGGGCTAAGGATCTAGGAAGGATGCCTTATATGCCTACTATATGTGTATGAGAACTGCATGCTAGATTAGGGCTAAGGATCTAGGAAGATACCTTATGTGCCTGCTATATGTGCTTATTGAGTTACATGCTAGAACCGATTAGTCAGTAATATGATGGCCTGAATAGGATATGCTTGGTATGGTTACTCAATGCTTGAATGTTGCTTGCTTTGTGCTTTTAGGAGTTATACTTATCTTTGGATAACTAGTGAACGAATATGTTAAGTTACATATTGCAAGGACTAAATAATATCAGAAGAATAGGTCTATCCCTATTGCGCAGCTCTTGTCCGAGTCCAACCGTTGTAGGGTAGGATCTCTCATTCGAAGAATTATATGGTCTTAGTGATATGTAATGGTATTCGAAAGCTAGTTAGGTAGAGGTAGCAGGGATTCCTTATGCAACTGATGGCGGAGGGTAGGTTAGAGAGTTACCCTAGGGTAAGTCTAGGATGAGATTAGTGCAGCGAACAGTGGTAGTGGAAGGGACTTGGTGAAGTCAAGGCAATCCTTAAGGAAATTACGGATAGAAGTGGAAGGTAGTATGGACCCGTACTACTGAAAGCAGAGGATCCGTACTCGAGTCAAGGAGGGTTGGGATAGAACCAAGGAACTTGTAGAATGTGTGAGACATCTCATGAGGTTATGTATGACCCTAACGATTATGTGTTTGTTTCAAAATGGTGGTGATTACGTGACAGGAGGGGGAGGTTCAGGGTCAGGGTCAGGATCAGGTTTGGGATCAAGTTCGAGATCGGGTGTCGAGCCCGTCGATGAAGGACTACGTGAGTTCATTGATTTTGAAATCACGAGAGGCATCCTTGAGTCGACCCCTGTGATTTTCGGGTCGATCAAGGAAGGGATTATCGAGCTGATGGAGGATCGCCTCAGGGCATTTCGGAGTGACATGGCGGCCACTCAGTCAGGGACAAGCACACTCTCCTTCAAGGACTTCAGGGGATGTGGTGTGCCAGACTTCCACGGGGTGAAGGACCCCATTGTTGCCAGGAGGTGGATTGCAGACATCGAGTCTGCACAGTTGACGAGCTTCTGCCCTGAGGGGTCAAAGGTCCAGTATGTTGCAGGGTGCTTGAGAGACCGAGCTCAATATTGGTGGGAGGCGGTCAGTGATTCGTTAGGAACCCCAGCCATTGAGGCTATGACTTGGTCAGATTTTGTGACCAGGTTTAGGGCGGAGTTTGCGCCAGCTGTGGAGATTCAGCAGCTGGCCAAAGAGTTTCTTGACATGAGGCAGACGACTGAGTCTGTGGCGGAGATTACCGCCAAGTTTAGGGAGAGGGCCTTACTGGTTCCTCAGTACGCGGGGGATGAGCAGATGAGGAAGACCCGGTACTATGATATGTTGAGAGCTGACATCAGGAAACGTGTCAGCTACTCAGCATGTCCGACTTTGGAGAACATGATAGCCAGGGCGAGAGAGAGGGAGATTGATATCGAGAACATCCGAAAGAGGAAGGCAGAGACTAGGCAGGTTGTTGGGGTTTCGGGGAAGAAAACCAAGGGATCTGACACTAGGTCGAAGGGCCAGCAGATCCGGAGCCGATGTGGGAAATGCAGCAAGACTCATGAGGGGGTTTGTAGACTGGGATCATCGGGCTGCTATAAGTGCGGCAAGCTTAGGCACTTTGGTAGGGATTGTACTGTCCCTACCCCCACCTTTCAGACATCAGACCTGATTTGCTTTCATTCCAATCAGAAGGGCCACAAAAAGGCCAGCTGGCCGAGATTGATAGCAGCAGCGCCAGTGGCGGCGCCAGCTCCAGTGACCCTGCGGATCACGGATGGCCGATAGGGCAAGACAGATGCTCCAGTCGTAAGGAGCCGAGCCTTCCAGCCGACCGTCGAGGAGGTGCGTGCCGCACCAGATGTGGTGACGGGTATGCTTTTTTCTCCCTAACTCCTATTTCATGTCAGTTATGATATTTATGTGTTGTGTTTATGTGTTATATTTAGGATCATTCCATGTGAATGGCATCCCAGTTCAAGTGTTATTTGACTCGGGGGCTACCCGATCATTTGTCTCTCTTGCTCTTAGCAAGAGGTTTTCTGAGTCTTCAGGCATGTTAGATTGTCCTTTAGAGGTCGAGATTGTTGACGATCGATCTGTCCGGGCATCAGAGGTTTTCAGAGATTGCATTTTGAGGTTATATGACGAGCGTTACCTTGTGGATTTGGTTCCCATTCCGTTACGTGGGAACAAGGTTGTCATAGGTATGGACTGGTTGAGCCCTAATGGGGCGGTGATCGACTGTGCGCAGCAGCTGGTGCGTATCAGGACCCCAAGTGGGGGAGAGCTGGTGATTCAGGGCGAGAGGCCGCAACGAGGACCAGCTTTGTGCTCAGCAGCGAGGGCTAGGCGCTACCTTTAGCAGGGTTGCGCAGGGTACGTCGCCTATGTTATGGATACCCGGGAAGCGGGTAAGGCGACCATGAGCGATGTGCCAGTGGTGCGAGAGTACCCTGACGTATTTCTAGAGGAGCTGCCTTGGATACCTCCGGAGAGACAGGTGGAGTTCCGGATCTACCTAGTCCCTGGTACGGCTCCGATAACCAAGGCACCATATCGGTTGGATCCTCCCGAGATGCAGGAGTTGTCTACGCAGCTGCAGGAGCTGCTAGACAAGGAATTTATCAGGCCGAGCAGTTCGCCTTGGGGAACCTCGATCCTGTTTCTGAAGAAGAAGGACGGATCGCATCGGATGTGTATAGATCACCGGGACCTGAACAAGGTAACGGTGAAGAACCGTTACCCACTCCCGAGGATCGATATCTCTTCGACCATCTACAGGGGGCATCTTCGTTTTCCAAGATAGATTTGCGTTCAGGCTACCACCATATGCGAGTCGGAGAGGAGGATATGCAGAAGACTGCTTTTCGGACTCGCTATGGCCGTTACGAGTTCGTGGTGATGCCTTTCGGGCTCACCAATGCTCATGTCGTGTTCATGGACCTCATGAACCGCATGTGCAGACCGATGCTGGATCGGTCTGTGATAGTTTTCATTGACGATATCTTGGTTTACTCCAAGACGCAGGAGCAACATGAGGAGAACTTGCGGGAGGTGTTGGATACCATGAGGAGGGAGAGCTTGTACGCCAAGTTCTCCAAGTGCGAGTTTTGGTTGCGCGAGGTGTAGTTTCTGGGGCACCTTGTCAACCAAAATGGGATTTTGGTGGACCCAGCCAAGGTGGATGCCGTGATGAGATGGCAGGTTCTGAAGTCTCCATCTGAGATTCAGAGTTCCTAGGGTTAGCAGGCTATTACCGGAGATTCATTCGGTACTTCTCCAAGATAGCAGTACCCTTGACCCGGATGACGAAGAAAGCCGTTGTATTTCGTTGGGGGCCTGAGCAGCAGACAGCGTTCGAGACGATGAGGCAGAGGTTATGCGAGGCGCTGATCTTAGACCTGCCAGAGGGCATGGAGGATTTTTTTAGTATACTATGATGCGTCCATTTCGGGTTTGGGCACAATATTGATGCAGAGATGGCACGTCATCACTTACGCCTCGAGGCAGCTGAAGCCTCACGAGGCGAACTTCCCGGCGCACGATCTGGAGTTAGGGGCGGTTGTCTTCGCCCTCAAGATTTGGCGACATTACCTATATGGTTTCCGTTGTACCATTTACACGAATCATAAGAGTCTAATGCACCTCATGGATCAGCCGAATCTGAACATGAGGCGGCGGCGGTGGCTATATGTGGTGAAGGATTATGACAGTGAAATCCTCTACCACCCGGGGAAGGCCAATGTTGTGGCCGATGCTCGTAGCCGCAAGGCAGCCCAATCAGAGATATTTGCTTACGGATGACAGTAGTGACTCCGCTTTTGGAGCAGAGGCGAGTGGCCCACAAGGAGGCTATGAAGGAGGAACATCGGAAGAGCGAGCGTATTGTGGGTCAGGTTTCCTCCTTCGACTATGATATTTGTGGGTTCTTGACACTACACCATAGGGTTTGGGCTCCATATCATGGAGGCGTGCGCCAGGTTTTTATGGAGGAGGCGCACAAATCCAGGTTTTCTATTCATCCCGGGGCGACGAAAATGTACAGAGATCTTCGTCCTGATTACTGGTGGCCCTGTATGAAGCGGGATGTAAGCTGGTATGTCGAGAGATGCCTGACCTGCAGGAAGGTCAAGGACGAGCACCAGAGGCCTCACGGAAAGACGCAACCATTGGATATCCCCATGTGGAAATGGGAAGATATTACTATGGATTTCATCACAAAGCTTCCCAGGACCGTACGAGGGGTGGATTCGATTTGGGTCATCGTGGATCGGTTGACCAAGAGTGCTCATTTTACACCGATCCAGGAGAGCATCTCGGCCGAAAAGCTGGTCGATATCAACACCAGAGAGGTAGTAGCTCGACATGGAGTGCCAGTTTCCGTGATATCTGACTGTGACGTGCGATTCACTTCCAGATTTTGGAAGACATTTTGCGACGAGTTGGGTACTCGTCTGCATTTTAGCACGGCTTTCCACCCTCAGACGGATGGTCAGAGTGAGTGAACTATCGAGAACTTGGAGGATATGTTGTGAGCCTGCGTATTAGACTTTGGTGGTAGCTCGGATACCTACGTTCTCTTGGCAGAGTTTTCCTACAATAATAGCTACCACTCGAGTATCGACCGTCCTCCCTTCAAGATGTTATACGGGAGGAAGTGCAGAACCCCGATATGCTGGGGTGAGGTTGGGCAGAGGGTCATGGGGAGTACCGAGGTGGTACTCAAGACGACAGAGAGGATCCAGCGGGTCAGGAGCAGGCTTCAGATTGCTCAGAGTTGACAGAAGAGCTACGCCAACAGACGCCAATCGGACCTGGAGTATCATGTAGGGATAGGATTCTTCTGAAGTTGTCACCTTGGAAAGGTGTCATCCGGTTCTGGAAGCGGGGCAAGTTGGGCCCCAGATACATTGGTCCTTTCAGGGTTGCAGCCCGGGTGGGCAAGGTGGCGTATAGGCTGGATCTTCCAGCCGAGCTTAGTCAGAGTCATAGTACCTTTCATGTCTCTCAGCTATGGAGGTGCTTGGTAGACGACTCTACGGTGGTGCCTCTAGAGGATATTCAGGTTGATGACAGCCTGAACTACATTGAGTGACCAGTAGCCATCCTCGACAGGAAGATGAAGGATCTGAGGAACAAGAAGGTCGAGTTGGTGAAGGTGCAATGGCAACACCGCAAGGGCTCAGAATGGACTTGGGAGCCGGATGACAAGATGAGGGAGCACTACCCCGAGCTTTTTCCGGATGCAGCAGCAGACTTCGAGGACGAAGTCTAAAATAAGTGGGGGAGATTTGTAACTCCCAGTTCCTGGTACACATTTTAAATAAGAATTATTCATTTTTACAAAGGGACTCGATGAGTTGGAGGCCCCAAACTCGTCGAGTAGGAATTGGATGTGTAGACGCGGGACTTGAAGTCTACTCGACAAGTCGAGGAGCCTCGACTCGACGAGTAGGCCTGCCATAGTGAAACCCTAATTTTCAGGGTTTGCACCCTATTTAAACACCTTAACACCCCCATTGTGGCCTCCCTCATCTCCTCCCTTAGTCCAGAAAACCCTAATTCGAAACCCTAGCCCATTTTGAGTGTTCTTGAGCCATTTTTGTGTGTTCTTGGTGGTTTTGAAGCTTGAGAAGGAATAAGAAGCTTGTGAGTTTAAGAGGAAGCAAGTAGATCCATAGGTTGTGTCCCATTTCCATATCATTTGAGATATAAAGTTTATACCTTGTCCATTCATCTTGTTGATCTCTTTTCGGGGTATTTTAGGGCTTTAAGGGGCCATTTTTGGAACCATTCATGGATGCAAGCATGCTTTGGGGTTTAGACTTCAGATCCAAGGTCCTTGAGGGACTCCATGGCATAAAGGTGCCAACTTTATGGCCATAGGAGTCCCATGCATCCTATGAACCACTTTTTAGGGCTTTTTGAGCTAAATAGCCCATGCATGAACGTAAAGTTTGTAACTTTACATGTTACATCGACCCTAGGAGGCCAGATCTATGTTTTGGATGCATTAAGCCCGACTGAAATCGACTGTATAGATTTGGGTCATGGGGCACTCGATGAGTCCTTCTTAGGATTTTGGCGAGTCGGTTCGTGGTTCCTCCAATCTTCTCTGTTACTCAGCAACTTGTTGAGTCTAGAAGATAACTCAGCCAGTTAGACGTGTTTTGGACTTAAAGGTCAAGAACTCGATGAGTCCAAGGATGAACTCGCCGAGTCAGTGAGAAAATGTCCCGACTGTATGAAGGAGAACTTGACGATTCCAAGGAAGGACTCGATGAGTTCAAATGGAAAGTCCCGATTCTGTCATAAGGAGAAACTCGGTGAGTTAGAGACTAACTCGACAAGTTAGATCGCGAATTCAAAATTCTCTTAATTATGCAACTCGACGGGTTGATGGACTAACTCGGCGACTTGAGTCAACCAGGATGTTGACTTTGACCAGGGCGTTGACCTTGACTTTGACTTTGACCATTACCCAAGATTGACCCTTAAAGGGGACATTAATATGAAAGGAGTAACTATAGGAGACTGTTCTGTGTAGGAGTTTGAGGAGAGTTAATCCAGCACCGAGGACAGTTCAGTTACTACACGACATCGAGGTGAGTTACCTTCCAGTATAAGTGGGTCTAAGGCCACAATTTCGACCCACTAGTAGGAGATGGTTCTTAGATGATTGTCTTTGTGATAATTATCGGGTATGTTATGTTTTATGTGCTAGTATGCTCTGATGATATGTGATAAGGGTAGGAGGAGTAGAATAGACCCCAGTACGGGTCGATAGGGTCGAAGGGATATGCCAGCGCCCAAATAAGATAGGCAGTATATGAGTTATATGTTATAAACTAGGATGCTATGTGGTAGAAGTAAGGGGTGAAATAGTCCCCGGTACCCGTCGACAGGACCGAAGGGGAGGCCAGCACCCTGATATGCTAGGCTAGGTACCAGTCGATAGGACCGAAGGGGTAGGCCAGCACCCTGATATGCTAGGCAAGGTACCGGTCGACAGGACCGAAGGGGTAGGCCAGCACCCTGATATGCTAGGCAAGTTACCGGTTGAAAGAGACCGAAGGGGTAGCTAGTACCCGGATATGTTAGACAGTATGTGTTATGTATGGTATGTGGTATGACGGGGGAACTCACTAAGTTTTGTGCTTACGGTTTACAGTTTTTGTTTCAGGTCCTTCTTCTTCGAAGGGAAAGGAGCCGGCTCGGTAACAGCGCATCACACATGATTTCCGCACTATGATGTTTTTAGGATTGTACTCTGACATTGTTAATTGATTATGACATGCTTTTGAAAATTATGATCTATGGATTTGATGAAATGAAGTAACTTGATGATGTTTACTCTAAAATGTTTTTATGAATCGTTATGTTAAAAATGAAATTTTTGGTCATGATTTTTGGGATGTTACAAGTTCATAAATCATGAAACTAGACTAAGACTTAGCGTTATGTACATCTAGGTCTTTTGAAAAAGTGTTAAGACGAAGCGCTATCCTAACCTCTATTCATCTACTTTTCTCAAGTGGGTGCGTAGTTACTTTCAAGAATATAATTTAATAAAAGTATTTATTAAATGATAAATGTTTATTTATACTCTATTCTAGTTGTATACCTATAATCGTATTGTGTACTAGGAACTGTATTGGACATAGTTTGCCCTTTAGTATAAGTCTGGATTAGTTATAATAAGACTTGCATAAGGTGTTTAGTTCCCAATAAGTTGGAAATTATTTAGGTCTCATTCTGGGGTAGAGTGTAAGATCAGAGCGGAGTGTAATAGTCCTCCTCTTTCTTGGATGACCATAAATGGTGGGTCCAGATCAAACAGCTGGCAAGTATGTTTAGGTCATCGAACAAAGTAGATGACAAAACTTGACTATTCTAGGCGGTCTAGTGAATTACATTGCTAGTGTGGACTTATAACCCACAAACGTAGATATGTTATTTATCAATAACTCTGAACATTGGTTGCCTTTATATGACTTACACTGGCCATGGACTCCCATAGTTGTGTAGTCAACCAGATACTCAAATGGTTTATTTGGTCGGGTGATTCTTCTAGATAATCGTTGTCTTAGGATTTATGAGAATCAGTTGGGTTGGGTAGAATGTCTTAAGCATATTTATGCCAGATTTTATATACCTATACTATCTGTCAATAATTGTTTGCAGGAATGATATTATTATTTATTATCATTAAATTATTATGGGCTTAAAAACCCTATGCATCTCACTAGGTTTCCCAAACCTGACCTACTCATTTTATATGCATTACAGGTAGTGGATGTAAGGTTGCTGAAGCTTATTTAGGTTGTCGGGTGAAATAAGAGATATGCATGTTATACTACTTCAGGACCATTTATATATTTAAGTTGTAATGTATGTTTCGATATGAATGATGACATCCTCGGAATTTAAATAACGAAATAAATTTTGTTATCTCAATATGTTTTAATGAACTGGGAATTTCTGCCTCTCAATTTAATAAAGCATAAATAAAAAGTTTTAATTGGTCCTGAAAATCGGGGATGTCACATGAATAGTGTTGGATCAACTACTCCTCTAATGAACCCCAAATCTTCAAGAAAAGTAATCAAGGTTCATACCAAGCACGTGGAGCTTGTTTTAGACCATAAATTGTTTTCATTAGTTTGTAACAATGGTTGGGAATTTCAAGGTTTTCAAAACCTGGTAGCTGATGGACATATACTTCTTCCTACAATTCTTCGTTAAGAAAAGCACTTTTGATGTCCATTTGATGAACATTGATGTTCTTGTGAGCTACATAGGCCAGAAAGATGCGAATAGCTTCTAGTTTTGCGACGATCGCATATGTCTCATCGTAATCAATCCATTTGTATTAGCCTTTAGCACTAATCTGGCTTTGTTCCAAATAACAATTCCAGATTCATCAACCTTGTTTCTAAATACCCAATGAGTGCCAATAATTGCTTGAAGCTTTGGGGGAGGGACGAGGATCCAAATATCGTTTCTTTAAAATTCAGCTAGTTCTTATTGCATGGCAGTGATCCAATTAGAGTGTTTAAGGGCATCTTGAATTTTCTTGGGTTCTATTAGCAAGATAAATGCCACGTAGTGACATTCATCTTGAATAGATTTGGCTGACCTTGTTTGAAAACTAGCATTGGGATTGCCAGTGACTTGATTTGGTGGATGATCCTTGGTCTAAATGTAGAGACGAGGGGTAATATGATCAGTTGCAGCAAATAATGTGATTCTTGAGTTGCATTAACATAATCTTTTGAAGTATTTAACGAAATCTCCCCTTGAACAACATAATCCCCAAAAGTTATGTCACCAGAAGGTGTGGTACCAGGGATGGGTAATTGAGTATCACATATTGTGGCTTCTGGTGGACTTGGTATATCAGAAGGATCTGATTGCTGCGCCCCCTCAATTGATGAGGAAGTTGGATTCGTAGAGTGATTCTCCCCTTCAACCAGAGAAGCGGAAGCTGTTTTGGTTGAAGCTTCGGATAGAAGAGGTCTGGAGGAGTTGGTTGAAATAGGAGCTTCTGTTCTATGAATGAAATCAGCATCTAGGATACTTCTGGTGGACCGAAAATCGAATCAGAGTCGATGTTTACAATGACCTGTTGAATAGGTTGGTTCGAATATGGCGTGTCACATTCCATGATGTGAGAAGTAACATGAGTTTGAGAGGAGTTTCGAAGAGACAGGTCATCAAATGTGACATCAAAGCTTTCTTCAATAATATGTGTTCTTCTGTTCAGGACCCTATATACGACGGCTCTAGTGGAGTATCCCAGAAAATAGCTTCATCACATGTTGGTTGAAAATTAATGAAGTTATCTTTGTTATTTTTGATGAAACACCTACAACCAAAGATGTGGAAAAATTTAACGTTAGGGTTCTTACCATTGAGTTCTTCTTACGGCGTGCATTTGAGTCTTGTGTTGATAATGCTCCGGTTCTAAATAAAACACGCAGTTGTTACCGCATCACCCCATAAATTTAGTGGAAGATTTTCAAACTTGAGCATGGATTTGGCATATTCAACGAGGGTTTGATTTTTTCTTTCAACAACACCATTTTGATGAGGAAAGTATGGAGTAGAGAAATTATAATCAATGCCTTTTTCAACAAGATAACTGTTTAGAAGAGCATTGGTAAATTCAGTATCGTTGTCATTCTGGATGCTTCCGACCGGAAGCTTCACCCATGTGAACCGATTATGGTCATCGACAATTACCAGGATGTATTTCTTCTGAGACATAATTTCAATTACAGAAGGGCAACAAATTGATGTGTTGAAATAGCAGAGGTTCTCTTATGGTGGAGTCCAAGATCAGAGGGTGTCGTTTCTTGCTGTTTTTCTGCATTCAACGACAGCTCAGACGCCGTTGTTGTCAAACTTCAGAAGGGGCATGTATCGTATATGTTCAACAGTAACTAAACTGTTGATATATTTTATGTTTAAGTTGGCGAGACGTCGATGCCACAATCAACTTTCATCAAAAGTTGCTTTGACAAGGAAACACAATTGAGGTTTCCTAATCATGAGTTGAATATCCATAGGGTATATATTTCCATTTCTGTTAGAGGTAATGAAACATTTTGAACGAATTTGAGACATAACATAACTGTATTTTTCATCAAATTCAACTCTAAACTTGTCATCGGTCAGCATTGCAATGCTGATGAGATTATGCTTAAGTCTTGTGATGTAAGCGACATTCTGAATTGTGAATGTTCCATTTATGACAACACCATAACCTTTGATTATTCCATATGATTCATTTCCATATGTGACGTACTCCACTTTTGTTGTTGGTCGGAAGTTTCGCAAATATTCTAATCTGCCCGTCATGTGTAAGGAACAAGCGCTATCAATTAACCAATTATTATCTCAGTTGTCCAGACATAGTTCCTGCAAAAGATCAAGTAGTTAGTTTCGGCACCCAAGATATTTTGGGGCCGGTGGTTTTCTTGACAGAAAAATTTGAAATAGACAAAGATGAGATGTGTTTTTTGTGACGCCTAGGGCGGACAACTAGATAGATGCCGAAGGTAAGGTTGGTCTCATTAATCCACCAATCGTAAGTGAATTTTTCTTTGAAAGTGGATTCTATTTGCTTATGTTTCTCAATAGGTATCAAAGGTGGGGTTTTTACTTCTGAATTAACCTTTGGATAAGATTATAGAGGCTTCATAAATGGTTCTGTAGACAAAATCTTAATTGGAACAGTTGGTTGTTTGGCTTCAGATTTCTCAACTAAGGGATCATATTGTTTGTGTTACTTATTGCTATACTCCTTTCTGATTCTTTGCTTATGTCTAGATCTGGTTTCTTATGCCACAATACTTTTAGCCTCGGTTCTGGGTGAAAGACCATCATAATAGTTTAACCGAGGTTTCAGTTTATCAGATGATTCCTATGATTTCTTTTAAACAGAAGAAATGATTTCTTTCTTAGTTGCAGAACTTTCACCTTCTACAACTTTAGAGATACTAAATACAATAAGGATAGTTGAACATGTAGCGCTTAAATTGGAATTAATAGAAGTTGAAACAATTTTGGTTCTGAGATGACAGTTTTTGTAAATGAGACAAAAGATTTTTTAGAGGCTGGTAAAGATTCTGAAGGAGGAATCAGTGAATTAAGTGATTTATCAGAATGACAATCTCTTCATCCAAATATTCTTCATCAGAAGATCATGTCCAAATAATTCCTCTAATTTCAACAGATTGATTAGAAGCATGTCAGAGGTTTCTGGAACAATTTCTTCAATTACATAGTTATTTAGAATTAAATTTATTGTGTTGCCTCTGACTTTATCTTTTAGAAAGTAATTTTTTAAAGATGAAATATTTTCAGTTACTTCGTAAGGAACTACGAAGTTTCTTGGAACAAAACTTTCATTTTGAAATTCATTCAAACCTAGTACTCCCTCAAAGTCACTTGTTCAAATGCTTTTATCATCACATTCCAAACATGGAATATCTCTCATAAAATTTCCTCGGTTTTCCTTTAGTTCTTGTGGAGGAGTATGGTGTTTTGTACCGAGACCTCCTCCTGTAGACAAAGGATATTGGAAATTATTTATGAGATGCTCATTTTGCTCAATTTGATTCATAGTAGAATAAAGTTTTTCTATTAATCTGTTCAAACATACATTATCCTTAACTAATACATTCCTTTGTTCAAATGACAAAACATGTCTACTATCAGCAAAGGTTCTAGCAACCTTCTCTAAAGCCAGTTCTTTCTCTAAACGATCTATTCTTAACTTCTTCTACTCAAAACGCTCTCTTATTCGATACAGGTCTTGGTAGGCTGAGTCTTTTTCTACCTTAGCTTTTTGGTATGCCTCTAAGGTGTCTGTAAGAGACATATAAATTTGTTCTAGGTAAGGCTAGCAATCATCTAGACATAAATTATTTTCAGAAAGCATAGATTGTACCTACTCGATGATGCTTCAGCCAGAGGGGGGGAGTTGGTAGTCATGAAGTAGTAGTTATTATTCCTCTTCGCTTCTGATTCATCTTCTGATCCAGAAGGCCAAAGATCTTCTGGAATGCAGACAACATCATTCCTTGCCAGCATGCACAACTTGTTGGATTAGTTGTCTAACCTCATAACTATAATTGGTATGTACTTGACCCGAGAGTACCATGGTCCATTTCAGGTTGCATATGACCAGGACAATTTGAGGATGGATATTTGAGTAAGAAGTTATTTATGATTTATTAATATATTATAAGTTCTAATATATTAATACGAAATCATATTATTTAATTAGTATTGATCAAGATTTAATTTGGAATTAATTTATTGATCAAAAGAGACTAATTAAATTAACGGGGACTGATTATGTAAATCAGTGATATATATATATATATATATATATATATATATATATATATATATATATATATATATATATATATATATATATATATATATGTTCTGGGCTATTGATCCATGATGGGCTAAGATTATGTAAGTTTCCATGAAGAGTTAGCCCACATGAAATATGGATCATAACCCAAAGTATATAGATTAGGGTTTACCCATGACTCTTGGATTCCTACATATATATACATAACCCCATGGCTACAATCGGTTACAACAAGTGTTCTTGGAGTTCATAACCGATTTGTGTGCCTAGTAATCTCTCTAAATTCATCAAATTGTTCAAGAGTGTGCTGTGAACCGTTTGAGGCATCACATTTGGGGTGCTAAGTTCTTAAAGGCCTAAACTACAAGCTACAACAGATAGGTAATTCTATAACTCACTTTTATGTTGATTATGTCAATTGTATGCTAGTTGTAGGCTTTATGCTTTGGAAATAATATTGCATGTATAATTAGAGAAAACATAGATCCAAAGCATTTAGGGTTGTATGTGCACCATAGGAAGTTGTAGTATACAAAACCCAACAGTGGTATTAGATCCATGGGTTATTTTCTGTTATATTGTTGCAATTATATTATTTTCAAAGCTAGAAAATCTGCCAATATCGTTTCTGCACGCCCACCACGACATAGCAATAATTACCACGACGTGGTGAAGCATCAGATGGCAGATTTCGGTTTTCTTGGCATAATTTGGATTTGGATAATTAACTATGGATTGTTTTCTTGATAAAAATTCGTTTTTTTATATTATGAAAATAATTAGCCTCATCCATATAAAAAGATAATCGTCAAAATTTCAAGTTTAGTGTTAGTTTATATGATAAGTTAATTTATTTGCAAATTGTTGACTTGGTATTATCTAGCGTTAGGAGTTAGAATAGATCAATGATAAATTATATGGTAATTTGATTAGTATAAAATATTGATCTAAATGCTTTTAAAGAACTCCATAACTTGTCCTCAAGTTATGGAACAGGAAAAGGTTTTTTCATAAAAATCATATTAACTCATAAGTTATGGAAAACCAAAAGTTTTCAAGAATTACAAAATTTTCCCTCAAGTTTTGGTATTTGAAAAGTCTCAAATTTTGAAACTCTTATAATTAAAAGGTGTAACTCTTGGGTTCATAAATTAAAAAATTAATTAAATAGTTTTAATTATGAATTTTTATATTTAGAACCTTGAAGTTTTTGGATAGTTCAAATTACACCTTATGGACTTTATTAAATTAATTAAAGTGGTTAATTAAAAGAGATTAATAAATCCATAATGACATGGTTTAAGTTTAATTAAATTAAGAGTATAATTTATTAATAGATTAAACCATCTAGTATTTTAAAAGTTTAAAATACACCCTTATACTTTATAATATTAAAAGTTTAATTATTATATATATGTATAAGACAAGTCAGTCTTACCGTTAGTAGGCCTCATTCACGAAGCCGGTCTATAAGGGGGGTATAAGGTTACTGCCTATAAAATGGCAGTTTAATGGGTGTCCACTCTCACTCACCGCTCCCTTGACTGGTGGAGGGTCGTTAGCCGAAGGGGTAGGATAGAACATTAATTCTCATTAAAACTATAATGAAAATACCAAGTAACTAAACACTTATAAATTCTCAATCCTAGTTACTTAGGAAAAATGTGAATTTGGTGCTAATCCATGAAATTGCACTTTGCACCTTGCCAAGTTGTTAGTGGCGCGTGTTTGGTTAACCGAAACACTAACTTGGACTAACAAGGGTGGAAAAGGGTAGCTCGATGTTTGTCATAGATCAATGAAGTGTGTGTGATTAACTAACACATTGATTAGGTGATAAATGACATCGAGAGTACCAAGCTAATTTGCATGGTTATTCACACCTTGTTTGTGATCCTCGGTATCCCAGTCACAAACTTGAAGGGCATAATCGAGATTAAACATGCCATTGAAAAGTTCAATGAATCTGAAAGGATCTAGGAATTTCAATTCATTTAAAACTTAATAATCAATTTCGTTTTTCATGGTGGAAATTGGTAAATCGGCATTTACCTACCTTCAAATATTTTGCAATTGGATTACGGCATCCCTCTTCCGAATTGTAAAATATTGTGTTGGGTCCTAGCCTTAATTTTTCGTTTTGAGTGTTATATTAAGGACTTAAATCAACTAAACTTGAATTTCTCCCTTGTAGATGTCTAGTTCTGACAACTATGGTCTACCTTATCCTTTTGGAAAAGGCTTTCTTTATAAAGATGATATTCCACAAGACGATCAAGGTGACAGATTAATCCCTTCTTCATGCTGTAATGGAACTTAACTTCCTCTACCTCCTCCAATAAGTATCCCTGACCCACAAGTTCAGAGACTTGAAAAGTTCAAGGTCACTCAAGCCCTATTGGTTAGCAAACACCAATATGGAAGGTCTGTGTGTGCACATGTCTTGGAGGTGAAGTCATACATTGACAGGCTGGGAATGTTGGGTGTCGTTGTTTCAAGGAATATGGTTGTTGACTTGGTTCTTCAATCACTTCCTAAGTCATATAACAGGTTCTTTAAGGACTATTATATGGAAGATCACGACATGACCCTTATTAATCTAACATATTTGCTTGTTGCTGCTGAATCAGCAATGATTTGACGCACTGGTAATGCAAATTTAATTGGAAGATCTATTTCCGAAACTTCCATTGACATTGACAATGGTAACATTGGAAGTCCAGAAAAGCTTTCTCTTCCCAATGGAAAGGGATCGGCCATGGTCAAGTCATTTGACCAAATGGTAAAGAGAAAGGCTAAGTCTGAGATAGTCCCATGTACCATTCCCAAAGAGTCCATATGTTTCTGTTGCCAAAAGAAGGGGCATTGGTTGCGAAGCTGCCATATTTACCTGAAAGATCGTAAGGATGGTAAAGTCAAAAAGTTTGACTCTACTTCAGGTAAGTCCACTATCTAACTCTATTAAGTTCATATTTGGAGTTTCTTAATACATGATGTAATGTAATTACATTTTGATGTTTTGTAGGATCAAAGGAATGAAATGAAACTTAAAGGAAGAGTAAGCTGATTCGGATCGCGAAGAGATGGATTTCGATCGCATGGTTCGATGATCAGAATTTTGAGTTGCAGCTTAAGAGTTATGATAGATTGCTTAGGAATAGATAACAACATAGTTGTCATTTGTAATTCCATTGTAAGGAAAAATTTTTCCGCATTTTATAAATAAAGAAATTTCTTTTGAAATTTATCTTATTTTAAGTTTCCTTGCAATGGCATTTGTGAAAATTGTTGTTTATATGTTTCCATTGATAGCAATATTGGAAAATGGATTTGATTCTTCCGTTTGTGGTAGTGTCAAGATTTACCAAATAAGGAAAGATTCTCATCACCCAAGTTTTAGTTGGATAGAAACTTGGAATCATGCAAGTTCTATTGTGTGATGAATGAGAACCTTCATCTTTGGGAAATTAAGACTAATTCCTTGTTCACATGTATATGTGAGTCAAGTGAAGGACTAGGGGATCGGGTGCACTCGGTTGTGCGCTGATCAAGTCCACCACAAAGAACGGTAAGACTATTCGTTATTGTTGGGTCAAAAATATGGTTTATATTTTACTTTTCTAGGCATTAATAGTTTTTGGTAGTGTAATATATTTTTGCAGTTGTATTTACGGCCCAATGGGTGTTTATGGCCGTAAACCCATTTACGGCCGTAAACCCATTTATGGCCCATATTCCCCAAGTATATATATAGGTGTTAGATGGCTGAGGAGGGATTGATGAACAGAAAATGAGTGTACGGAATAGAGAGAAAAGAGGAGTTTTAGTGTGTGTAAGTGTGTGAATCTTGTGTAAGGGAACTTCATTCTAATCAATACATTCAAGATTCATCATCTTCTTCTTCTCCTTCTCTTCTATTTGATCTGACATCATCCAATTGATTGGGATTCCGCACCATCAATTGGATCTGATTGATACACAAGCAGATTAGGGACTTACAATTGGTATCAGAGCTTGGATTGTATCAGTTATTTTTGTCAGATCTGGAGCTTATTTGATCGTATTTTTGAAAGATTTTTGCGTTTTTGGATAGATCTCTGAAAATTAGGGGGGGTTTGTTCTTCGCGTTTTTCATAAAAACGGGTTTTTAATCGAGTTTTAGAGCAAAAAGGGGCAAAAGACGTTGTTTTTGGTCGTAACCAGCGAGGGGGTGGCGGCGTGTACGGTCAGCAGCTAGGGTTTCCGACGTTTACGGTCCGGAGTTTATGGTCCGAGGTTTACGGTCCAGAGTTTGCGGTCCGAGATTACGGCCCTCGGAGTTTACGGTCCGATCCTCGCTTCGCAACCTCGTCCTCGCATCCCAGGATCCTCGCATCGCATACTTTAAAAAAAATGAAAGGAGTTTTGGGGGTGCCTTGATTCGAACCCAGGTCTCTTGAATCAACAAGCACGCGTCTTACCAGTTGGGCTAGGCAACACCTTGCTTCAAACCTTCCGTTTTTAATTCAAAAAGACTCCCCTTCGGTTCCTAATTTCGCAAATTGACACTTTTAGCCCAAAAATTCAATTTCTTTTATTTTAAAATTCCATTTTCAACCAAAAATTTTAGATTTTAATTTTTGACTTTTAATTTTGACTTTTTACTTAAAATTTTGACTTTGACTTTTAAAATTTGACATTTGACTTTAAACTTTGACTTTCTCGTTTAACCTTCAAATTTTCAAATTTAGATTTTCGGTTTGACTTTTAAGTTTGACTTTTTAAATTTGACTTTTAAGGTTGACTTTTGAGTTTTTAGTCAAAGAATTTAATTAAAAAAAATAAAAAATAATAAAAAAAAAATGAGAAGAAGGGTTTGACTTTTAAGTTTGATTTTAGCTTCTAGTTGTGTTTTTAATGGCTTTTGAGGTCAACAAGGGAAATGAAGACATGAAAGAGAGTCAGGATATGTTAAGACAAAAATTCAACATGTTCAATTATATCCCTGGAGAAACCCTGGAAGCTCAGTTGCAGCGATTTACTACACTTACTACTGAGATGAGTATAGCTGGGATTTTCTTGACTAAATCTGAGATAAATAAAAAGCTGCTGAATGCACTTCCAAATTCGTGGGATATGAACGTGGATGTCATCAAGAAGACAAAAGATCTCAATCGTCTTAGTCTTGCTGTTGTAATTGAAGAACTTGACGCTTTGAAGTGTGGAAAAACAATGAGTTCCGCAAACCTTCCGGTCAATGAAGTTTCATGTACTCCAGCTTGTGAAACTACGATTAAATTTCTTCGGGAACAAATTGATTTATTAAAAAGAGAAGTTGAGGACCTGAGATATGAAGGATACCAACTCAGGAAAGGACAGAAACCCCTAAAGGCCCAGTTAGAAACAAAAATAAAGGACTTTAGGAGACTTCAGGAAGACTACAATAACAAATGTGAAAATTATGATTATATCAAGAGACAGAATGCTGAGTTAATTACTGAGCTTGATACATTAAAAGGGCAATTTGAAACTGCAAATTTTGATTTTAAAAGGTTTGATGTATCAAGCGAGGTAGTTGCCAACATGATTGACCATTGTTTGCAATTTAAAAATAACCAGCAAAAGGGTTTAGGATATGATAAAGTACCTCCTCCTTTCAATCACACATATCAGTATCACCATTTGACTAAAGAGGAGATTGCCAACGAACCATTCATGGTTTATGGAAAACCAGTTGGTTTTGTTTCAGGAGGCATTATTAATGTTGAAAATACTAATGTTTCTACTTCCCATGCAGATCAATCCTTAAATCTGTAACATCCGGATTTTTAGGGACATTACTTTGTATGTTAATCTTGAGATTTAAGGAGGGACTCGACGAGTTGAGGGACCAACTCGCCGATTCGAGTCGAGTTGCTCGCGTGGATTTAATGAATGGACTCGACGAGTCAGAGGAGGGACTCGCCAAGTAGGTACTGGGCAGAGAAACCCTAATTTCCCAGGTTTGGGACCTATTTAAAGGCATTTATATCCTCATTTGCGGCTACCTTCCCCTGAGAGCAAACCCTAATTCCTATTGGAGCTAGAGAGTGAGAGAGAAGCTCATATTGTGGTTCTTGGTGCATTTATATGAAGAAGGATGAAGAGCTTCATGATGGGGAACAAAGGAAGGCAGTGGATCTGTGGTATTGAGTGTTTCAACTGCTAAGAGAAGGTACAAAGTCCTCATCTTGTTCATTCTTTGTACTAGATCTCATTTTGGGAGTTTTAGGGCTTTGCTTTCATCCTTTTGAATCTATGAGTCGAATGAGACCTGGTTGTGGTTGGAAACCTCAGATCTGGACCTCCTAAGGTCCTTAGAGTCTAGATGTCTCAGCTTTAGTGGTCCAAATGAGGGTTGATGAGCAAACACCTTCATGAAGAACATGTTTTTGCATTTTGAAGCAATAACATCATGTATGAACGTAAAGATCGAAGCTTTACGTAATTATTGAGCCTTGGGATGATAGATCTATAGTTTAGAGTGATAGATATGGTTGAAACCGTCTGAATGAGAAATAAGATCAAAGGGACTCGTCGAGTCCATGTCCTGACTCGATGAGTTGGTGAGGGTTTCTCCCGATGGATTGATTGAGCGATAACTCGGCGAGTTGGGGGTCAACTCGACGAGTTGAGCTGGAATTTTAAGACTTCTGAGGATACGAGGGGACTCGGCGAATCGCAGGAGTGCACTCGACGAGTCGGGTCAAACTTGGACTGTTGACTCGAGTTTGACTTCTGTTGACTTTGGGGTTTTGGTCAACATATGTGATAGAGACTTTGGAGGGGTAAAATGGTCTTTTACCCACTTTAAAGAGTTAGAAAGAGAAAGAACCGCCTTCGATTATCTGAGTCGTGAAAAGAGTATTAATAAGAGATATTCATCCTTTGTGTTAGGAGGAGGCAAGTTCGAGATCCGAACGCGAGGTTATTTGCTCACCTGCTAACCGAGGTGAGTCTTCTCACTATACATTACCTAGAGTGGTAACTATGTGCAGACCGGAGGGTCTTATGTGTTATGTGTATGTTTGAGTTTTTGTGCATTGTGATATATGTATGTTATGTGTTATATAGACCAGACCAGAGGGTCCAACGACTTACGAGGCCAGAGAGTCCTCGAGTAGACCGGACCGGAGGGTCCAACGATTTAGACAGGACCGGAGGGTCCAACGAGCTAGACCGGACTGGAGGGTCCAACGAGCTACAGGACTGGAGGGTCCTGCTGAGACACATTGACCGGAGGGTCATACCGAGTTATAGCCTCGAGTGGCTATGTGTTGTATGTGGTATTTTTGGGAACTCACTAAGCTTTGTGCTTACCGTGTTATGTGTTACGTGTTTCAGGTTTTCTCAGGATCACAGGACGATACCGGATTGATTGTACACACTAGAGAAAGAGTTCTGTTTTGAGGATCCTGGATTATTAATGGAGTTGTGCTTTGTAATTTGAATAAACGAGATTTTTATGCAATATGTTATGAAAAGTATGTGATTTTAAAATGAAAAATCTGTTTGAAAAATTACGGTGTTACAAGTTGGTATCAGAGCCTTGGTTTGAGGGATTCGAATGCACCTTCGGGTAGATCTGGACTCAAACTGAGGATTTGAGAAAAAATTTCAAGGAAATGATTTTTCTAAAACGAGCAAGAGTTTCTAAAAGAATACGAGTTGGAGCAGTGTGTACAATCAGCCAGAGCCCGAACGGTGATTTCCCAAAATACCCTTACGTTTGTATTATGAGATATTTATGAGATATGCTATGAGATATTATGCATGCTAGAGATAGGCTAGGTATTTCATATGTTAGGACTAGAGTGGCCTGATTTGTGATGCCTTAGCCTAGGAGTTATTGTTATCTGTGATGTGCTTTCGAGCATGTGCTGAGTAAGAGTATCCAGCAGGAATACTCTAGAGAGGGATTTGAGTAGAGGAGTAATCTAGGAGAGATACCTAGATGAGCATTTGAGGAGTCTACTGAGAGAGTAGTCAGATGCCCGCGTGGGGTAAAGTTGCTTGAGTTCGGTGGTATCCTTTAAGTATGAGGAGAGCAAGTGGGTAATAACCTAGAGTGGTTTTACATGTTGGTAGAGATTATCCGATGCCCGAATGCTGCTTGCTTCGTGCTTTGTGGAACTCTTGATGATGAGAGTCAGCTACTAAGTGAATATGACGATATTCAGGAGGTAGATGGTTGGCATCATAAGGAGTTCTTCAGCAGTTGATGGCGGAGAAGTGTCAGAACCTAGGAAGAGCCTAGGAAAGGGTGACCCTAGTCAGATGAGTACACTGACAGAGTTAGATATTTCGCAGAGGAGCGAACACGCATGACGGGGTTGGTGATTGAGAAGGTCGAGCAGCTACTTAGGTACTCGGGGATGATCCGTGTGGAAAGTATGGGTAGATGTGGCAGGTAGTATGGGCCCGTACTACTGAAAGCAGAGGACCCATGCTCGATACAGAGAACATTCCGAGGTTTTAAGTAGCAGATCGAGAGGTGATTTCATGGTTCGAGTACCATGATTTGTAGCAGATCGAGAGGTGATTTCATGGTTCGAGTACCATGATTTGTAGCAGATCGAGAGGTGATGTCATGGGTCGAGTACCATGATTCGTAGCGGATTGAGAAGAGATAACATGGTTCGGGTACCATGATTCATAGCAGATCGAGAGGTGGCCACATGGTTCGAGTACCATGACCCGTGGCAGTTAGTGTTACTGGTTCTACCAGTTATTCCGTTGAGATTGGTTAGACTGAGATCAGATGTGAAAGAGTATGGGGCCAGAGGGCCATGATGAACGAGTTTTAGTGGAGCATCCCTTGAGAGGGAAATCGAGTTAGCTTCGAGGGATTTTTGGTAAGATGGCAGATGAAGTCGCAAGGCTCAAGGATGAGTAGAGATGGCAGTTATGGAGGATTGCGACATGAGTTGAGCAATCAGCCGATAGTGGAGATGTCACCTTCTGTGACATGGATGGTATTATTTCCGTTTCCTGTGGGAAACATAAGAGGTATTGAGAATTCGGTTTCCGAGCTTGGGGGTAGAACCCTGCGGGTTAGCATTGATGGCGACCTTCCATCAGAGTATTTGGGCAGTATGTCTGCCGAGAGGTAATGTTAGAGCATGAGCAGGTTGTCAGCGGGGACTGAGATGGTTAAGGACAAGGATACACCCTATTTGAGCATAGTAGGGCATGTATTAGCTGCAGCGGCAGACGATCAAGAAGAGGATATTGGGGCGGTGGCTCTTATTGTCTATGATGAGTATCGAGTGTGGTAATGAGTACCCCACTCTTATTACAACCCACGTGATGGAACGTTGGTTGAAGAGTCGAGGATGAGGAATATGTTAGTCCGTTATTTTCAGACTGAGAGTCAGGGTTACGACTGGACAGTTGAGATGTCCGGTAGTGGGATAGTACGAGATTCGGAATGACTAGAGGTAGTCATGATGAGAGGTTTCTGAGGATTTCATCGGAGATTCGGGGTATTTGGAATTGCTCGATCTCCATCGGGGAGATCATCGAGCATTGCGTATCACCTTCCAAGAGTAGGTGTGATGTTATTGGTAAAAACAGTCTGTGGGTTAGATTGTTGGCGAACCAATTGGTGATGGTTCGAACCCTGAGTGGGGGAGAACCGAGTACTTTTGAGGAGATCCGAGATTTGTTCAAGAGCGGTTAGAGAACTGGATAGAGAGGCATGCGGTGCGGATTCCTGAAACCAGGGTTTTTGGTGGTCAAGGAGAGGTGGAGAGTGAAATAGTGCATGTGGCACGTGTTTGAGAAAGGATGAGTGTCTCCACGGCAAGTGGCCGTTGGTCGGAGACCTTGTGGTGGTTAGGAATCCTTCAAGGTTAAAATGGTGAATTCGAGGTGGTTGGCTTGTGAGGTTAGTTCGGCGGTTGAGAATTTCTGGTTCAGAGTATGGGCTATTATATGCAGTATAGGAAGGGAAGAAGCTGATTGGGCAACCAACTTCAGGGTCGTTATGAGTATTCTTGCATGAGTTTTGAGCAATAGAGGAGGAAGTTTCAGATTGTCATCTTCGTGTTCTGAGTCGTTGGCAATTTCTCCATGTTTTAATTTGGGAGATGGAGTATTCCGGGGTTACAAGTGACACGAGAGAAAGACCGGTTGCGAGATTCCGAGGAAGCAATGCGGTATCTGAGTATGATGCCATGAGTATGAGATCAGTGGTAGAGTCAAGGCACTGCGAGGCGTTGTGATGGTATTCCGGGGTATCCGAGTTTAATGTCCTAAATCTCGGATTATTTTGAGTTTGAGTTTGAGATGACGAGTGGTGTATCAAGTGTCTATGGTTCCGGTGGGGCCCTTCAGCTAATTGACATCAAATGGATTTATTTGAGAATGTGAATTGCAGCGAGAAAAAGAGGTTTTGTCACGACGGTGGTCGTCCGAAGTATTGATGCTTAGCCTGGATGGGTGTGTGTGTGTACCTATCTATGCTGGGCCGCAGAGCATGAGTTAATGATCGAAGTGTGATGTCAACCTGAGAACAAGGTTGTGAAGTGGTAAGAGTAAGTGCGGTAAGACTTCGGGGAGCCGTAGTACTCACTATTCAGTGAGAGGTTATGGTGATGCTACGGGGAGCCGTAGTACTCACTATTCAGTGAGAGGTTGTGGTGATGCTACGGGGAGCCGTAGTACTCACTATTCAGTGAGAGGTTGTGGTGATGCTATGGGGAGCCGTAGTACTCACTATTCAGTGAGAGGTTGTGGTGATCCTACGGGAAGCCGTAGTACTCACTATTCAGTGAGAGGTTGTGGTGATGCTATGGGGAGCCGTAGTACTCACTATTCAGTGAGAGGTTGTGGTGACACTACGGGGAGCCGTAGTACTCACTATTTAGTGAGAGGTCTTTGTGATACTGCGAGGAGCCGTAGTACCCACTAGTCAGCGAGAGAATGTTGTGATGAAGTGCTCTATGATCAGAGCTTGACGCAGAAGATTTTTAGGCTTGGGTAGCCCTAATATTTGAGTTTGTGGAAGCCTGGGGTCGAACCAGGGGCGAGACTGGGGTCTCCATGTTTGTCGGAAGTCGTTATATTCTGAATTGAGTAGTGGTTTTCGTGGCCAAAGGGAAGTGGATCAGTGAGGTTCGCATGGGTTGCGGGTCATGAGTCATGAGTTGAGTGGTTCATTGAGGCGAGTGGTTCCAGCTCTGGGTCAGATCAAACTCTCGAGTTTGAGTTTGGCTCTGGTAGTGCGTGGAGTAGGCAGAATGAGATTCCGGATTCAGAGCTGAATTTCATTTGGAAGGGGGTATTGCTTCTATCTGGTGCCTTAGACCTGAGTGGGTCAATTCGTTGGTGTGAGAAAACCACGAAATGCATGGAACTAATAAGTAGTAGACGACAGAGGTCGAGGGTGAAACGAATTCCGTATTCGCTTGAGGAAAAGCGAACTTCGTGACTTGTGTGTCACACTGGGCCGGGATAGCTAGTGTGGGAAGGAAGTCAGTGAGACATGTTGAGGTGTGCAATGGGTAACCCTTGGAGGTTCAACTGCTAGGTTGGGAGATGACCTGGTGCTCAGTGTTGAAAGGGATTTGGAGAAGGGAGCTGGGGTTTAATTGCAGTTTAGTGGATGAGTCCCTGGTATGATATGATCCTTCCATTCCTTAGTATATGATCGGGATTGTTTATCATGTCTGGGATGAGTGATCGGTAGCCAGTTTTGGGCATGGACTTGTTTTATCAGTCCCCACTAGAGAGTCAGAGGAGCGAATAACGTGGTGACATCTGGAGATGGCGGTCTGGCTGTGTGTCAGGCTACTAGAGTTCCAGATTCTTGAGAGTCAGAAGGGGTAGCATAGTGGCAGATGGGTCTGTCCTTTTTCCAGGGAGGAGTTCCTGTTTGGATTCAGGTGTCCAGAAAGGAAGATAGTTGTGTGGTATGAGACCTTTCGATGGTGCTGTTTGGTTATTTGATTAGATCTATATGTTGTTAAGGAGCGATTTCGAGGGAGAAATCTAATTCAAGTGGGGGAGAATTGTAACATCCGGATTTTCAGGGACATTACTGTGTATGTTAATCTTGAGATTTAAGGAGGGACTCGACGAGTTGAGGGACCAACTCGCCGAGTCGAGCCGAGTTGCTCGCGTGGATTTAATGAATGGACTCGATGAGTCAGAGGAGGGACTCGCCGAGTAGGTGCTGGGCACAGAAACCCTAATTTCCCGGGTTTGGGACCTATTTAAAGGCATTTATAGCCTCATTTTCGGCTACCTTCCCCTGAGAGCAAACCCTAATTCCTATTGGAGCTAGAGAGTGAGAGAGAAGCTCATATTGTGGTTCTTGGTGCATTTCTATGAAGAAGGATGAAGAGCTTCATGATGGGGAACAAAGGAAGGCAGTGGATCTGTGGTATTGAGTGTTTCAGCTCCTAAGAGAAGGTACAAAGTCCTCATCTTGTTCATTCTTTGTACTAGATCTCATTTTGGGAGTTTTAGGGCTTTGCTTCCATCCTTTTGAATCTATGAGTCGAATGAGACCTGGTTGTGGTTGGAAACCTCAGATCTGGACCTCCTAAGGTCCTTAGAGTCTAGATGTCTCAGCTTTAGTGGTCCAAATGAGGGTTGATGAGCAAAAACCTTCATGAAGAACATGTTTTGGCATTTTGAAGCAATAACATCATTTATGAACGTAAAGATCAAAGCTTTACGTAATTATTGAGCCTTGGGATGATAGATCTATAGTTTAGAGTGATAGATCTTGTTGAAATCGTCTGAATGAGAAATAAGATCAAAGGGACTCGCCGAGTCCATGTCCTGACTCGACGAGTTGGTGAGGGTTTCTCCCGATGGATTGATTGAGCGATAACTCGGCGAGTTGGGGGTCAACTCGACGAGTTGAGCTGGACTTTTAAGACTTCTGAGGATACGAGGGGACTCGACGAGTCGCAGGAGTGCACTCGACGAGTCGGGTCAAACTTGGACTGTTGACTCGAGTTTGACTTATGTTGACTTTGGGGTTTTGGTCAACATATGTGATAGAGACCTTGGAGGGGTAAAATGGTCTTTTACCCACTTTAAAGAGTTAGAAAGAGAAAGAACCGCCTTCGATTATCTAAGTCGTGAAAAGAGTATTAATAAGAGATATTCATCCTTTGTGTTAGGAGGAGGCTAGTTCGAGATCCGAGCGCGAGGTTATTTGCTCACCTGCTAGCCGAGCTGAGTCTTCTCACTATACATTACCTAGAGTGGTAACTATGTGCAGACCGGAGGGTCTTATGTGTTATGTGTATGTTTGAGTTTATGTGCATTGTGATATATGTATGTTATGTGTTATATAGACCGGACCGGAGGGTCCAACGACTTACGAGGCCAGAGGGTCCTCGAGTAGACCGGACCGGAGGGTCCAACGATTTAGACCGGACCGGAGGGTCCAACGATCTAGACCGGACTGGAGGGTCCAACGAGCTACGGGACTGGAGGGTCCCGCTGAGACACATTGACCGGAGGGTCATACCGACTTATAGCCTCGAGTGGCTATGTGTTGTATGTGGTATTTTGGGGAACTCACTAAGCTTTGTGCTTACCGTGTTATGTGTTATGTGTTTCAGGTTTTCTCAGGATCGCAGGACGGCACCGGCTTGATTGTACACACTAGAGAAAGAGTTATGTTTTGAGGATCCTGGATTATTAATGGAGTTGTGCTTTGTAATTTGAATAAACGAGATTTCTATACAATATGTTATGAAAAGTATGTGATTTTAAAATGAAAAATATGTTTGAAAAATTATGGTGTTACAAAATCAATCAAAGCAAGAAGCTGAAGGAAATGTTTTTGAACCTGCTGTTTCTGTTTCAAATGATAACTCTTTTGTTTCCTATGTTAAAATCAATGATACATCTTGTGATGCTTCTGCTCCGGATCATGTTGAGTTAAATTTTTTTGACATATTTGATGATTTGTTTGAAAATACTGATGTTCCTGCTTCTAGGACATCTACTTCATGTGCAGGTAAAGTAGTAGAGGATGAGAACAAGGAGAACACCATTGAAAAACCAACATCTCCTTGAACTCTGAATCTGTTGCTTCGAATTCAGCTGCTTCTGATAAACCTGCTGTTGAGAAGTACAGGCCACCAATTCCAATGAAACAGCCAACCTGCTGCAATTGTACTTGTGGGAACAACAAGCGACAATGCAAGGATACGCCACCAGGGGCAGGAAGAAACAACTTCACAGTGAAGAAAAATACATGTTTTCACTGTGGAACACCTGGACACATTGCCAGAAATTGTCCTAATCGCGCATATATTCCCTATGATGCATAAGGCTAGCAGAACGCGCCAAGAGGGAGATACTCCAAAAGAAACCCCTCGAGGTCACGTTCAGACAATGGTGACTGGAACGCGTAGAAGGCCAAGAATCAAACCCACAAGGCCAAGAATCCGAATCCCAAGGGCAAGAAGGGAATGTCGGCCAAGAAGCCCAATCCAAGAGATGCTCCAGTGAAACAAAGACCGGTTAGGTCAAAGTCATCTCAACGGCCGACATCAAGATCAAAAGCAAGTACTGAGCCACCCATCAGATCGAAAAAGAAATGGGTTAAACCCAACTAGAAATGGGTTCCAAAGGCTCACTCTCCCAAATCTTCTAACGATTCTAATATTTCTTCATTATCTGTTTGTGATAAACAGGACATGTCGTGGGAGAATGTTTCGTGCAAGGATGAAAAAGGTCAACCCAGTTTCAAAATGGACTGGGTTCCAAAGACCAACTGATCCCGCTCTGTGTTGGAGCAGCTATGGAGGCATATCATCAGACTTCGGTTTGTTGGTAGTGGCTGTTCCATGCACATGATAGGGGAAATCTCTCAACTGTACAACATTCATAACTTTGTTTGAGAGTATGTGTCCTTTGCGGGAAAGGAAGAAAAGAAGGGATCACACATGGGGTTAGTGCTTAATGACACGAAGAATTTTCGGATCTGTTCTGAGACTATGCGTGCTGTTCTCAGACCTTCTGGATGCAAATTCAATCGGCGACTTACGGTTTGAGTTTTCTTCTCGATACTCCTGAGTTTTTCTTAAGCTGATTCACTTTAAAGACTAATTTTTGTTTTAGGATAGTTTAAATTTGCGCATTTTAGTGATTTCATTCTCACCCATGCACAAATTTAGGGGGAGAAATAAACACAAAACAAAAATTAGAAAAATTTAAAAAAAAAATCCAAAAACATTAGAAAATCAGAAAATCCAAAAATATGTTGGTTATGGAATGTGCTTGCAGCTGATGTGATGGGAAGTGATATAATCATGTGATAACAGGCAATCTGAATCTGTGTAAGGGACTGAATCTGAATTGTCTGGGCTCTGTGTTCGATGCGCTGGTAGGCACGAGAGATTAAAATGGACTTGACTAGGCATTAATGAACTTAAGGAATCTAGAGACTTGAAAAATCTTGACCTAGATAGATCCATTTAGCCTGACAATACGACGCTCAGATAGGTTGAGCAGGGAGATATACATGATAATCCACCGGTCACACTAAAATAATATGTATCTAGAACAGTGGTTTAACTCTTCCTCGATGTACGGACTTTGTCCTTAATTCCGGTATTGATGGGGCGATTGGGAATTCCGATAAAGTAGGTCTGTAGGAAATTATTTTCTTGCTTTCTTTCTGTTAGTCATATGTTGCCTCCTCTGCGTGATTGAAATACATCCGACCTGGACTGCAACATATGCAATTCTATTTCTCTGCATTTTCTATCTATGCAATTCTTCCTGTCTGTTAGTCATATGTTGTCTCCTTTGCGTGATTGAAATACATCCGACCTGGTACACAGCATATGCACCATTCTACTTCTCAATCCCACTAACTCTGGTTAGTCATATGTTTCACCCTCTGCGAGATTGGAAGAGATCCGGCCTGGGTGTATAGCATATGCATTCTAAATCTGACTTCTCTCATAATAATTGTCTGATCACCTAAAGTAAGGAGTACTTTGGAAGTTCCTGATTATTGGGGTATGTCAGAAAGCGGGAGACATGTTCTAGTACATTTAAAATTAAACAATCAATAGGTTGTCTGTAGATCTCGCTGCTCAATTTAGGTGGACAACAATATCTTTGGTCGTCGTCAGCTGAATGGTCATCAAGGAATATTATCTAGGAACTTAGGATCACATTGTCTTGTCACTTATAGTATGTCCTAATTTTGTCACAATCTCTCGTGTTTAAGTGGACCACAATACCGGCGATTGACCAGATCGATTCATGAAGGGATAGGTACTGATAAACGGATAAAGGCTGTCTAAAAACTTTGATCCCAAATCACTCTTAAAGTTAGATATCATTTTATTTTTGTTAAATTTGTTCATAGTTTCTTCTAATTTAAATATTATGGGAGAATTAAAAATTTTAAAAACCAAACAAAAATCAGAAAATTAAAAATCCAAAAAAATAGTGTTATTTCTGTTTTATTTCTTTTTCAGAAAATATGAAAAATCCAAAAATATTTTTGTTTCAGTTTTAATTTGTGTGCTAAATTTTCTTTTAGTTTTGTTTTGTCTTGAAAAGTGAATTCAGGTGAAGATGAAACTCATGGAGTTTGTGTCGAAGATTTCTGAGCCAAGGCTTCATCCGTGATCATCGAAGAATTCTCATTCGAAGGAGCAAGAAATGAAGATTATTCTTTTGACATTCAATCTTTCAACCCCAGAAGCAAGGTGAAGCTGAAATTGAAGATTATGTGACGGATTGCATTGAAGCCTCCTCAATTAGTCTGCTGCTATCTTGAACCTGCTGAAGTGATCCAGAAGATTTGTTCTCTCTGATGTTCTCTCTGAAGATTCTCAAGCTGAAAGCGCTATCTTTCAAGAATCAGTACGTCAAGCCTCCTCACCCAATGTGCGTTCAATGCCAAATTCTGAAGAAAAGCTCAAGTGCTCAAGATGAAGTCATTCATTGAAGATTCATCAAGTTCATCTTGAAGTTGTGAAGAATTTGAAGATAAATGTTGAAGCCAAGCTTACAATGAAGATGAACAATAAAGCCAGCTACTTTTTAGGGGGAGCTTGTTGGGTCATTTAAGAAAAGAAAGCTATAAACCAAGGGGGAGATTGTTGGGTCAAAAATATGGTTTATACTTTACTTTTCTAGGCATTAATAGTTTTTGGTCGTGTAATATATTTTTGCAGTTGTATTTACGGCCCAATGGGTGTTTATGGCCGTAAACCCATTTATGGCCCATATTCCCCAAGTATATATATAGGTGTTAGATGGCTGAGGAGGGATTGATGAACAGAAAAAGAGTGTACGGAATAGAGAGAAGAGAGGAGTTTTAGTGTGTGTAAGTGTGTAAATCTTGTGTAAGGTAACTTCATTCTAATCAATACATTCAAGATTCATCATCTTCTTCTTCTCCTTCTCTTCTATTTGATCTGACATCATCCAATTGATTGGGATTCCGCACCATCAATTGGATCTGATTGATACACAAGCAGATTAGGGACTTACAGTTATGATTTACTAAAGTTTAGTAAATATGGTTATACTTACAAGATTAAGTATAATTCTGAACCATTGGAAAAGTTTCAGTGTGTGGCAGAACGAATAAGAAGAATTAAATTAGGCAGAAAGATAAAGTTTCTCCAATCTGAAAAGAAGGGAGAGTACTTGAGTATTGTGTTTTATGATTGTCTTACTGATTATGAAACCATATCACAATTGATCCTCTAAGGACATCTTAGTGCATTTGTATGGCTAAGAAGAGGATTCGTGAATTGTTGAAATGGTTAAGTCAAAAGGTGAATCATACTTCCAAAATCAAATCTTAGAGTCATACTCCAAGATTGAGCCTCGAGTGACATAATCTTAAGAAAGGTTTATAACACTTATCAAATGTAGAGTAAAATGTTTTCTTACTCTTCTACATTTGAAATTGGTAAGTTGTGATGTCTTGGATAAGACAAAGACCAACTAAGACCAATTGTGTGAAGTGTTTTTTCTTGATAAGAAACTGCACTAACTCTTGAATAATTGTTGTCAAGTAAGGTTTCTTGACAAAGATAATCTTATATGTCAAGAGGTCAGTGGGAGTCTTAAAGATCTTGAAAAGTTTCAAGAACTAATCAAGAGTAAACCTATTGTTAATCACTAGCGCACGACTTGAGGTTTGTAACCTATCGTGTTGACATATTCTTGTTTTTGTGCCATTCCAATTGGTTGACTATGTATGTGAGTTATATGAGTACTCAATTGTTTGCATGACAACCTGGAAGCAATGGTAGGCACTTGTGCTACCAGGTGGAAAGAAATTAAGATTGAACAAGTTCAGTCCATATGTGTTTGAATTTATCACTAACCTTGTCTTGTGATTATGGTTATGACAAATTCACATGGATAGGAACACATACACCATAAAATCTAAGTGTAATAAGGTTTCTCTCCAATTCATGAAAATGATTGTGAGGAAACGCTTTCCCTAAGTAGATTTTAAGGAGATAGCAATTGTGTTATTTGCATTCTCAAATTCGATTATGATTACGACATCCCTCTTCATAGTTCGAATTGTGAGAAATGGAAAAAAGGTCCAAACATTTCAGACTTATTACTGAAATTGGTTAGACACACATGTGAGCTATCTAAGGAAAGGTGTATGAGTTTGAGAAGCCTAGATAAAGTCTTATCGAAGCATCTTGTATCAGAAATTTGAACTTTGGTAAGAAAGTCAATAAGTATTGATTTCTAAAAGTCAAGCTGATTTCTGGGTACATGTCAAAGCTAGTGGGAGCATAAGTGTTATGCTAGTAACAAAATAATTGTTATGCTAGTGGGAGCATAATTATTATGTTAAGTGTTGCGAGTTAGCAATGTTAATTATAGAAACACAAAAGTTTCAATTCGCAAAGTTGTAGGTTTTGAAAAGTTGTTTTGCTATAATTCAGGGAGAGGAATTCATACTTCTAAAAGCTTAGATTGAGATTTTAATCAAATTTAGTCAAGAACACATATGAATGTTATGTTGAAATGATTCAACATAAGGAAATTCTATATGTGGAAATATTATAGCAAGAGACTGGTAAAGTATCATGTCTTTATGTGAGACATTATGAATCATATCCCGTATGCTTCAGATATAGGATCGATTACATAAGCTATAATATTAATATGTTCTAATTTTCCAAATACCTAGGGCATTAAGGGGAAAAAGGAACTAGAACAAGATATGACTAAAATGGTTAAGCAATTGTCAAGGACAATCTGAGGTTTACCAAATATTGTTGCTTATGGACGGTTGGAAGTATATTGTAAATTTTTGAAAGGACCATATTGACGTACTCTGAAAAGAGGTAACTCTTGTTCAGGAGTGATAGTCAAAATGGGAATATGGAAATGTTTCCATAAGTGGAAGTTATTCTTTAAATCTGTGTAAGATTAGAAAAACTTAATGCAAGAAGGATGTTCAAAGGAATGTACTTTGAATGTGAGACTTCGTTTCCATGGAATTGCTCTCCATTGGAATACTTTGAAATGTCTGTTTCCAAGTCTCTGTGACTTTGTGCATAGTCATTACAAGAGGATCATTGCATATAAGTTTAAAATCTAACAGATTATAGCGAATGGCAAGAATTTGGTATTCTTGCATTTACGATAAGGATTTAGAATTGTGAAATGTCATTGAAATGCTTTCAATTGATCTATTTCACAAAGAAATGACCATAGGCAAACATAGTGTGCATGTTTGGAGAATGGCATAACTGTTGTTTTAATTCAAATATTAAGTTGATTAATCGAAACATTATACAATGAATAATGCGTAATCAATATGATGATTAAATAAAAGGTGTTTTATTTATATTAATAAGTTCCGAGACCATATTGGATTCAATTATTCTTGTGTTTCACTTTACATGTTTTGACTTCCCGAATAACTAGGTTATTCAAACCATCCATAGTCGATCATACTTTGGAAGTAGGTATTGAGGCAAGATTGTCATGAATCTGACTGTAGATTGTCTAGGTGTTTTAGACATAGCACAAGTTTGTTGCAATGTTCATGAGTACTCCTGTAATAGGATTTGAGTATTGGATTAAACCCACGCTCATCTGAATCACTTCATGTATTTTATCACGAGTGATTATGAGACGATAATATCTTATATTCTTGAAACCAAGACATGTAAGTTGTAATTTACAAGTCGGTTGCACATTGACATATGTAAACACACCAGTAACTTGGTGTTATAAAACATATTGTTGTGTGTGATTTGATGAGTAAGTACAAGCAAGCATTTGAGTCGAAGTTTATCCATTCCTTTTACCCTTGGAGGGATAAAAGTGATATTTGTGGGCCCCTCGATGATTTAGTGATGACACGCGAAGCGCTTGGTCAAGCCTGGACTGATTTGATTTGTTCAATTAGTCAGTAGTCATAAATCGAAAATCAGGAAACATCAAATGGACAGAGAGAATGATTATAATCCATGTCTCAATCCATATGATATCTTGTAGAATTGAGGAATATATGATCCCTTATCTAATGGACGCGTCATTGACTAGGTCAGAGTTCGACAGCGGATTTTAAGAGCTACGATTGCTAGTCGGGTTGTGGAGTCGTACTTGAAATAATAGTTATTAGACTTATCCAAGTGGGAGACTGTTGCATTAGGTGTCTAAGCCCATAACAATAATTGGTATGTACTTGATCCGAGAGTAGCATGGTCCATTTCGGGTTGCATATCACCAGGACAATTTGAGGATGGATATTTGAGTAAGAGGTTATTTATGATTTATTAATGTATTATAAGTTCTAATATATTAATACGAAATCATATTATTTAATTAGTATAGATCAAGAATTAATTTGGAATTAATTTAGTGATCAAAAGAGACTAATTAAATTAACGGGGACTCATTATGTAAATCAACGATATATATATATATATATATATATATATATATATATATATATATATATATATATATATATATATATATATATATATATATATATATATATATATATATAGTAAAGTCCCAATATTTTCATCGATTTGACAAGAAAGTCTTAAACTTTATTTTTTTTACAGTAAAGTCTAAATTACCGGCAGTTTTTGACACTTTTACCATTTGACAAAAAAGTCCTAATTACCGGCTAACCGGGAAAAAATGGTAAAAGTGTCAAAAACTGCCGGTAATTTAGACTTTACTGTAAAAAAAATAAAGTTTAAGACTTTCTTGTCAAATCGATGAAAATATTGGGACTTTACTATATATATATATATATATATATATATATATATATATATATATATATATATATATATATATATATATATATATATATATATAGTAAAGTCCCAATATTTTCATCGATTTGACAAGAAAGTCTTAAACTTTATTTTTTTTACAGTAAAGTCTAAATTACCGGCAGTTTTTGACACTTTTACCATTTTTTCCCGGTTAGCCGGTAATTAGGACTTTTTTGTCAAAAAAAATAAAGTTTAGGAGTTTCTTGTCAAATCGTCAATTAGGACTTTACTGTCAAAAAAATAAAGTTTAGGACTTTCTTCTCAAATCGTTAAAAATATTGGGACTTTAGTGTATATATAATTTTTTTTGGTTAGAAATTTAATGGTATGATACTCTTTTAGCATAAGAGTTATTGAAACCTTCTCTAATCAGCTAGATCCTATTGAAATCCTTAACGTTTGCTTTTTGTTAAATCGTTTTTAATCTCAACAAACTGACATTGAAAAAAATTGAGATAATCAAGAAAGAAAGAAAGAAAGAACCAGGGTTGTGTTGCTTTTTGCAGTCCCAAAAATAGAGAAATAAGAAACCGAAAAAAACGAAGTTGCCCTTCTTTCCCTTCTCCACATTCACACCCTTTTCACTAGGCATGTGTTGTTTGTGTTTGTATAAAGCCAGGGCAATTTCGTTTTTTTCGGTTTCTTATTTCTCTATTTTTGGGACTGCAAAAAGCCAACACAACCCTGGTTCTTTCTTTCTTTCTTGATTATCTCCATTTTTTTCAATGTCGGTTTGTTGAGATTAAAAAAACGATTTAACAATAAGCAAATGTTAATGATTTAAATAGGATCTAGCTGACTACAGAAGGTTTTAATAACTCTTATGCTTAAAGAGTATCATACCATTAAAATTCTAACAAAAAAAAAGGATATATATACACTAAAGTCCTAATACTTTCAACGATTTGACAAGAAAGTCCTAAACTTTATTTTTTGACAATAAAGTCCTAACTGACGATTTGACAAGAAAGTCCTAAACTTTGTTTTTTTGACAAAAAAGTCCTAAGTACCGGCTAACCGGGAAAAAAGGGTAAAAGTGTCAAAAAATGCCGGTAATTTGGACTTTACTGTCAAAAAAATAAAGTTTAGGACTTTCTTGTCAAATCGATGAAAATATTGAGACTTTAGTGTATATATCCCTATATATATATATATATATATATATATATATATATATATATATATATATATATATATATATATCATACATACTTATAAAGCTAGCATTTTTCCTTGAACCTCATGCATTTGAAACCCCCATAAAAATTTGCAAATACCTCATGCATTTAAAACCTCCTATTTTAATGAATACCACTCAAAAGTCTCTTAATAATTATTAACAATTCAAAGGTTTTATAACTTATATAATATATTTAATAAACAATTAATGGATACTCTACTATAAAAAGGTCAATCTTTTTTAGTAGACACACAAATACAAATCACATACAAAATTCACAAAGAAAATAAGTTTAAAGTTTTTTGTGTTGGTTTGAGGGCTTTGAACAATTATTCGAGCCATGTTATTATGTTGAAGTTTTTAATTTGTAAGTATGTTATATACTAATTCTTTTTTGTATTTTCTTGATTAAAGTATCCTTTTAAGAATATCATTGTATGTTGTGGTTGAAATTTTAATGTAAATTAGATTAGATTTATGTTATCGATCATATGTTATGGAAGGTGATATATATAATATTTAATTAACTATTGTATACATGTTTGTATGTTCATGTTGCTTCAAAACAATAATTAATTAAAAATTATGGATATGTCATATTATCCATGTAAGCCTTTTTTAAAATGCAAATTGTCTATCTTATCACTTTATATTTTAGTATATGTTTAACATTTTAATTATAATAATAAGTTTTTTTTAAAAGTTTCTTTCACTTATTAATAATAACAAGGGTTTTAAAATTAATAAGCAACAATTATAAATAATAAAATCAAATTACATGAATATGTCATATTATCCATGCAAGTCTCTTTTGAAATGCAAATTGTCTATCTTATCACTTTATTATTTAGTGTATGTTTCACATTTTAATAATAATATTAAGTGTTTCTTAAAAGTCTTCTGTAACTTATTATTAATAATAAGTGGTTTAAAATTAATGAATAACAATTTTAAATGATAATAACATCAAATTATAAATTACATTTAGCTATAAATAAATTGTATTTTAAATTAACATCATTATTGAAATTAGAAAATGATCGCATAAGTAAAAATTTAATTAATAAATAATAATAAATGTTAAAAATAATATTAAATAGATAATTATATTTAATTCTATTAATAAGGAATGTGGGTTGATGTCAATGAATATTATTGTTCAAAATAATTGAGAATATATATATATATATATATATATATATATATATATATATATATATATATAAATTAGTGTAAAAATATTATCTCAAAGTTAATGTCAATAACATAACCATTTTAAACATATATTTTTCAATAATTTAACAATATATTTTTAATCTTCGTTGCGCAACGCGCGGGAATTCGTATAGTATATATATAGAGAGAGAGAGAGAGAGGTAGGTTCAAATGTTTCTCATATCTATTGTGTGCTAGAATGCACCAATTGGAATTTAGTATTAATTATATGTATATTAAATGTTATCCATACTTATAACTCATTTTTATAGAAACTAATTAAATTCGTCATTAATGTCAACAATAATATTCTTTCAGAATGAATTCATATCTAGAAGAATGAGAGTGTATTGCAGCAGAATGAGAGTGTATTCTAGTAGAATACACTCTCGTTCTTCATATTCCATGCAACTTTATTGTATTTTAAGTGAGTGAGTTCTGAAACAAAATACGAACTCATATATAAAAACTTAGATGCGAATTCATTCCGAAAGAATGTTATTGCTGACATTAATGACGAATTTAATTACTTTCCATAAAAATAGAATTATAATTATAGATATCATTTAATATACATATAATTATGGAAATCATTTAATATCTATATTTTTTTTAATTAAATAATTATCTAATTTACTAAATTCCTATTGGTGCATTCTAACACACAATAAATGTAAGAAACAAAATAACCTAGCCCTATATATATATATATATATATATATATATGTGTGTGTGTGTGTGTGTGTGTATGTGTGTGTGTGTGTGTGGTTTGGGCTATTGATCCATGATGGGCTAAACTTATGTAAGTTTCCATGAAGAGTTAGCCCACATGAAATATGGATCATAACCCAAAGTATATGGATTAGGGTTTGCCGATGACTCTTGGATTCCTACATATATATACATAACCCCATGGCTAAAATCAGTTACAACAAGTGTTCTTGGAGTTCATAACCGATTTGTGTGCCTAGTAATCTCGCTTAAGTCATCCAATTGTTCAAGGGTGTGTTGTGAACCGTTTGAGGCATCACATTTGGGGTGCTAAGTTCTTAAAGGCCTAAACTACAAGCTACAACAAAGAGGTAATTCTATAACTCACTTTTATGTTGATTATGTCAATTGTATGCTAGTTGTAGGCTTTATACTTTGGAAACAATATTGCATGTATAATTAGAGAAAACATAGATCCAAAGCATTTAGGGTTGTATGTGCACCATAGGATGTTGTAGTATACAAAATCCAACACAACTTTCCAATTTTTTGTGAACCTTCAATATCATCTCCAGAAGACCAGACTTGTTCTTTTCCTCTGACAAAGAAAGCCTTTTCTTAGTCCATAACTTCTTTTTCCCTTTCCATGTAGTATGAATCATTCTTCACCTTCTTTGATTTTTCATCTCTTGCGAAGTGGTTGATTCCATTTCCGTTATGACAAACGATGGTGTCACTCTTGTTTTCAGATCTAGAAGGTTTGACAGCTTCAGAAGGATTTCTGGTTGGGTTGTTTTGGGTAGCTGATATTTCTTCTGGTTGGGTTTTTGGTTGTGTTGAAGTGGCATAAGTGTTTGGAAACAAGCGAGTTTTGTTGGTTTGGTGAGATGATGGCCTTGGAATGTTTGGTCTAGTGAAGTGAGGTGTTTTAGGAGGGTACTGGTGAGGGAACCTTTTATTAAATTTTTGAACAAGAAGACCATGTTCATTCTGAAATTCCTCATCATTGGGTTTTTCTTAAGGATAGGGTTCATTTGGGTTGAAAGAAAGAGAGCTCTGAACAACAAGAGCGAGGGGTCCTCCATTCTTCTGATGTTGTTGCATGACAGTTGATTCTTGAGCTTGAAGTTCACCACAAAGTTCAATGTGGTTCATTTTATTGAGATTTCCATTTCCTTACAGAATCATCTTCATAGTTACCTAGCCATCACCAAGATCATTAATAAACTTTAGATTTATTTCATGATTTGTTTTGGTAGTGTTAGAACTGGTGAGTTGGTTGAGAATAAGAGAAAAACAAGTTGTTGCAGATTTAACACTTTCTCCTGGAAGGATGTGAAAGTTGTTGAAATCATTCAAAGCATAAGTTAGCTTCTTGTCTTTGACATTCTCAGTTCCTTCAAACAAGGACTGTAGAGTTGTCCAGACTTCATGACTAGACTGGCACAACTTGATGCGATCAAACAGGTCTAATGGTACACCACATACAATTTCAGTAAAAGTAATTTCGTTATTTTAAAGTTTTGCGAGATCTACTAGTGTTGGAGGTCGTGGTTCTCGTCCTGGCTGACCAACACTATTACCACCGCCTAAGAGGGCAACAATAAGGTCATCAGGAGGAAGTGTTGAAACCACATAAGGACCTTCATCAACCAAACGACAAACATCCTATCCACTTTTTAGATAGTTACTCATTCTAGTTTTCCATTGTTCATATTCGTCAATAATCAGTATCGGTATTCTTAAGGAATATCCCAGACTATTGGAGTCATTTACAACATATATTGGTTGTAAGTTAGCCATTTTAAACAAAAAAATTGAGTGATTATGGTATTTAAAGAATAATTCCAAGCTTCCCAAAAATGTAAGCCACCAAGGTTCCTTACAATGATAATCTGGTGAGATTGGATAGTAGGCAACCAATCTAGGCTCTGATACCAAATGATAAAACTAGGAAAATACTCTAAGTTAAATGACTAAAAGATAATTTCGGAAGTTGTAAATTAACAATTGATATAAAGAACAATAATGAAAGACCAGAAGCGTAAGTAAATGAACATAGTAAATAAACAAAGAACAATCATGTATTAAGATTGTCCAGCAAAAATGCTTGAAAGATGTAAAGAGAACCATAACCCGGTTCCCTTTTTATAGACACAACATCTCAAATGTATGTGTACATGTGTGTGTGTGTTTGAATTGAAACATAACATGAAACTAATCGGAGCCAAATGGCTAAAAGCCAAAGTATATAATAGGTTTTGTTGAGCACACATTTGCAACATTTTAAAGAAATACATATGATTAGACAATTTTGAGATTTTTCATTTTGTCAGATTAACCTTTTCCTACAAAATTAAGTACCCATAAAGTCATTTTATGAGTAAAACCATCATTTTCGACGAAAAAGTAAATTTCTTGAAATGTGATGGTAGAGATAACTAAAAATATTACGAAGATATATATATATATATATATATATATATATATATATATATATATATATATATATATATATATATATTAGTTTACAAAAAATGAGTGAAAATTTGATAAATATTGAAAAAATTGGTTATTTTAAGGTAGGGGTGAGCGTGGTGCGGTTCGGTGCGGTTATTGGCAAAAGCCACACCACTAACCGCAAATGCAGTTAATCCATTTTCAAAGCCGCTTAGTGCGGTTATTTTTGTGGTGCGGTTAAGCGGTTTTTTTTGGGATGCGGTTTAGTTTTTTTGTGTTTCGGTTATTAACCGCATGGATTTGGTGCGGTTATTTTGTGTGGGTTTTAACCGCATTTTACAGTTCAAACAGTTTTAAGAGTTTAGACATATTACTTGTAATAATAAAAAACCATAAGGTATAAGACAATTAACTGAAATTACAAACAGCTAACATCTTAACAACGTTAAATCACCAGTAATTAACAATAAATATCTTAAAATTGTCAAATTTCACCATTTTCCAAAGTTAAACATAAGAAAAAACCAAACACTTTTGTCTTAAAAAAATTTATCCTTCTTTCATCCATGAAACTTGTCTTATTTTTAATATTTAATATATTACTAATTAATAAAAAAATTGTATATAGTATATGCAGTGCGGTGCGGTTTTTTTGCGGTTTTTGAAAACTAATAACCACACCGCACCACAAATTTGCGGTTTTTGAAAAACAGAAAACCTCACCATCGGTTTTTATTGCGGTTGCTGTTTATGCGGTTAAGTTTAGTTGCAGTGCGGTTTTTGTTCACCCCTATTTTAAGGTATGATATTCTTTTTTTAATATAATAATGAATAATATTTTTTTGAAAAAAAAATGTTATTTTTCTAAAAGAGATAAAATAATTGTACTAACACTGAACTATAGTACTAGTCTTCAAGATACTAAGAGGAAAATGGATAGATAAAAATATAAAAGAAATTGACTTATCAGGGTAATTATTTTTTTGTTTTATTCACATATGGGAATTTTTTTGCACACATCTACGTAACGACTTTGTTGGAAGAATTCACATATGACCATTATGACCGACTATAACTTGCTAAAGTCAATCATAATGGTCATATGTAAACACTTCCAAAAAGTTCGTTACATAGATATGTACAAAAAAAATTACCAAAATATGAATAAAACGAAAATATAATTAACCTGATAAGTCAATTTCTTTATTTATTAAGGTGGTCGATCAAAATGTTTTCAATATTAATAGATTCAGTTAATATTTCTTAAAACAATATTTATGACCATTAATAAGCATTTAAATTGGTCACGACACGTTGGGATCCGTTTTGCTGCATAATTATCAAATAGTTCTCTCTCTCTCTCTCTCTCTCTCTCTCTCTCTCTCTATATATATATATATATATATATATATATATATATATATATGAGACAAGAGCAATGTTATCGATGTAGATAAAAATTACTTCTATTTTTTGTATTTTAAATTTTTTTAACACATAGAGCAAACTTGATGTTCTTCTTTATTTTATGGTCTTCATCTCTGATACTTTTAGTATACAGTAAAATTACGATTTGTTTTTCCCTGTCAAATCTATACTTTTTTTTAGCAAAGTAGTTTGTTTTAAAAACATATTTACCAAAATGATATGGTTTTAAAAATATTTGCCATTTAAGTTAAATTTTATACCAAATAAAAATTAGAAGGTAAAATAAAAAGGAACGAAAAATGAATTATCAGGATAATTACCCGTTTCTTTTTTTCAAATTTGATTAACTTTTTTTATACACATATACGTAGTAACTATTTAGAATAGTTCAAATATAACCATTATAACCGACTATAACAAACTACAATTATAGTCTGTCATAATAGTCATATTTGCACATTTCCAAAATGATCGTTACTAGATGCATACAAATAAAAAATATATCAGCTGTCTGAACAAAACAAAAAAATAATTTATCTGATAAGTCAATTTTCTAGAATTTAACTAAATTAAATAAATAGAGATAAAATAGATTCACGTGAGAAGCAAGATTATAAAACAAACAAGAAAATTCCAAAAGTAGATCTAAACGAAGATCTCCTTCCCTATCTCGGGCCCCCAATATCCTTCCCCCTTTCCGCAATTATGTCTCTCTCAAATTTTAAAAAGTTCATTGATTGAAGTTTTGCATTATTTGTTTTCACTCGAAATTAGATAACGATTAAACTACAGAAATGGTGTTTATAGTTTATTGGATTTGGTAGTTTTGGTCCCTAAATCAAAAATTGATAAGTTTGTTTTTAAATATTGAACTATAGATCTTTGCCCCATATAAAAAAAGACTACATTATATATATATATATATATATATATATATATATATATATATATATATATATATATATATATATAGAGGGTGAGGTTCAATAGAGAACCATAATTAACCAAGGAACCAATCTTTTTTTCAACTTTTAAAACTTATTTTATATCAAAAAAAAAAAAACTAAAAATACAGAAATTCATAACTTTTTATCATTTTACCAATAATATCAAATTCGAATTTTTTTTTACGTCAAATTCATAATGTGAATCCGGATTCACACGGTGAATCCGAAAAATATTTTTCAAATTCGCAATGTTAATATATGAATTTAGATATTTTTAAATTTTTTTTCGATAAATAATAAGCTCTAGAAATTGAAAAAAAGATTTGGTTCCTTTGAAGAACCAATAATTATGGTTCTCTATTGAACTTTTCCCTATATATATATATATATATATATATATATATATATATATATATATATATATATATATATATATATATATATATATATATATAGTAGGTGTGAGACCTATGTATTACATGAGTTTATTTAAAAAAAAATGAAATATAAAATTTTAACAATTTGAAAATTTTGAATTTATAAGAAAAATGAAAAAAAATTTGAATTATTAAAATTAATGAGGTTTTAATGTATTGAATACATTACATATATAAACCCTTTCTAATAAATACCTTACATATATATTACATTACATATTAAATGTGGAATTTTAATTTAATAAAATGAAAAATACAATGAAATGACAAGTGGAAAATAGAAAATTTAAAAAATTTAGAAAATGCCATGTGTCCAAATGAAGGAGAAGAGGACATGTGGCAAAAAACCTTCATTTATTAGAGTAGATATATATATATATATATATATATATATATATATATATATATATATATATATATATATATATATATATATAACAACATTAAATAATATATTAAAATAAAACGTTAAAAGTATTAAAATATTTTAAAAGCTTAAAAACAAAGATAAATAAATAAAGTTAAGAATTAATAATAATATCATTTAATAAAATTAAAAAAAAATAAAAATAAGTTTATAAATAATCTTTATAAATTCTATTAAAATAAAGAACAAATAAAATTGTTCTTTTATATATATATATATATATATATATATATATATATATATATATATATATATATATATATATAGACACACACAAACGAGGGTTTGGATTATGATGAAACTTTTGCTCATGTAGCTAGATTGGAAGCAATTTTACTTTTCTTGCTTACACTTCCTATATAAATTTTAAAGTTTTTCAGATTGATGTAAAAACCGCCTTCCTTCATGGAAATCTCAAGCAAGAAGTCTTTTTTACGCAACCTCTTGGTTTTGAAATTGAAGAGTTCCCTAATCATGTTTATAGGTTGGATAAAATTTTCTATGATATAAAGCAAGGTCCCACGGCATGGTACAATACGTTGATGGCATATCTTCGTCATAATGGGTATAAGTGTGGTGTAACTGATAACACTTTGTTCATCAAGCCATTTGGGTCAGACATTATTATTGCTCAAGTATACGTTGATGACATCGTCTTAAGATCCATAAATAAGGCGCTAAGTGAACAATTTGTTGATGTTATGTTATAGTTTTTTGAGATAGGATGATGGGTGAATTATTTTTCTTATTAGGTCTCCAAGTTAAACAACAATATAAAGGAATTTTCATCAATCAAAGCAAGTACATCACTGATATGTTGATGAATTCTTATTCTCCGACTGAAAACCTGCTAAAACTCCAATGTCATCCACCCCGAAGGTGTTAACTGATCAATCAGGGAATGAAGTGAATCCTTCACTATATAAGGGAATGATTAGATTTCTTTTGTATCTATCTGCCAGTCGTCCTGCCATCATGTTTACCACCAACATGTGTTCTCATTTTCAAGTAAATCCTTAGGAACCACATCTTCTCGTTGTAAAATAAAATTTTCATTATCTAAAGCACACACCCAACCTTGGACTATGGTACCCTCATGACTCTGAGTTTAATTTAGTCGGTTACATTGAATCTGATTATGCAGGTCGCACTCTAAGCAAGATGAGTACATCTAGAGGATGTCAACTCTTGGGAAATATATTAATAAGTTGGTCTATCAAGAAACAATATTCAGTGGCATGTTCCATCACTGAAGCAGAATATGTTTCCATTGGAAGATGTTGTGCTTAAATTCTGTGGATTTAAAAACAACTTCAAGATTATGGTTTCAAGTTATCAAAGACTCACATCCGTTGTAACAATACCAGTGCTATCCTTATCACTCCAAATCTTGTTCAACATTCGAAGACGAAGCATATTGTGAACAGACATCATTTCATTAGGGACAATGTACAGGAAGAGAAGATTGAATTGATGTATGTTCTCACTACAAACCAACTCACTAATATCTTTACTAAGCTACTAGATGAACATAAAATAATATTTATTACTGGTGAATTGGGCATGTTATCTATGCCCTAAGGTTTTTCTTATTTTAATTTCAGTATATTATACTTGATGTACTTTATATTTCTCCAGGCTGATTTCTTTATCTTTGTGTTATTGTATTTTTTTTATTTGTGTGTGTGTGTGTGTATATATATATATATATATATATATATATGTGTGTGTGTGTGTGTGTGTATGTGTAAGGGAAAAAATAATATCCAAATTCAAGTTTTCATACATAATATTCAGTGTCTATTACATAGTCTATTTCAGATACCATAGTGACTTTGAGAATCATTTCTTCACTCTTGATGCACTCGAAGGTCTTCTTCATCAAAAACACAAAAGTGATTACACCATAGTGAACAACACAAACATTACCTCTCTTCTCCACTAGCCTTTCTAACCACGATCCATCGTTGTATCTTGTATCCACTACATCTCCTTTTTCCATATTCACAATCACCTTTGGAGGATATGGCCCTAGTTGATCAATATGTGTCACACATTGCAAAAGCACTTCATTTTTGTTCATGAGCTTGTCAAATGTAACAATATACCTATCTTCCTCGATTCTTGACACCACTGCAGAGTAATAAGAACCCTTGTAACCTTGTTCATTCATTAGCACCTCTACTTTATCTCCTAACGTAAAAATCATTGGGCATGATGCTCTACTACTACAATGTGTTCTATGAGGTGTACCTCATATACTTACATAGAAAAAGGAAATTGAAACATTTTGTGCTTTACAAGACTTCTTTAATTTCTCTGTGCATATTTTACAAAAAAATCCAATATTTTTGTATTTAAATTTCCTATCATGATCGTTTTCACTTCTAAAGGTGAAACATCCCAAGAATACTAGCCAAAAATTTCGTTTTCAAAATCATTTAACAAACATAAATATCATCGCCATAGTATAAAATCATAAAACATGTATCTCAAAATCTCATAAAATCTGTCATCATATCACAATCTCATATAACATATAAGAGTAAACTCCCAGGCTAAGAAAACTGTGGTGTGTGCCATGCCACCATCCCGAGCCCTTTCCCTTGCTAGCTGAAGTACCTGAAACCAAAACTGAAACTGTAAGCACGAAGCTTAGTGAGCTCCCCCAAACTACCACATACCATACAAATCACGTATAGCAAATAACATAACTCTGAGACTACTCCCAACTGCATCGGAACGAATCCCGGCATCGGCTTACCCGACATCGAACTCCTGTCCGGCATCGGGCTCACCCCGGCATCCGACCACATCGGGCATCGGGCTCACCCTGGCATCGGGCTTGCCTCGGCATCGGGCTTACCCCGGCACATACACAGCATAACATATATCATAAACATATAATCTGCATCGGGATTGCCCCGACATCATACCGAAGCCCGGAACACATAATCATAACATATAAACTAGCATATATCGGGCTTGCCCCGGAACATATAACTCATGGCATAATAATTAACATACATCGGGCTTTCCCCAGCATTGGGCTTACCCCGGAACTCATAACACATAACACATGAACATGCATGAATCACAAAGACATCATGCATACGTAACTACTTCTCGGGACCGCCCCGGCATCGGACCGAGGTCCGGAACATATAAACTGCATGGGGCTAACCCCGGCATCGGGCTCACCCCGACATACTCTAAAACTTAAATGGGTCGGCATTGTGGCCGTAGACCCGTTCCTACTGGAAGGAAACTCACCTCGTATGGCTGACTGCTGAAAAACTGGGTGAGGGATCCCTATCTGCTGCTCCGGCGACTCTCCGGCTATAATTCCATAACAACACTTAATCAAAAACTGATAATCCTTATTAAGGTAAAATGACCATTTTACCCCCTGGTCAAAGTCAACGTCCTGACCAAAGTCAACCTTCTGAATTGACTTACTAGCCGAGTCACCCTATGACTCGCCGAGTCCTCATGCTAACTGACATCGCGACTGGTCGAACTGACTCGTCAAGTCGTCCTTAGACTCGCCGAGTCCTAGCGTAATCAGGAAAGGGATATATCGACTCTAACTCATCGAGTCCCTTCGTAGACTCATCGAGTTCTTCAACTTTCGTGTCCAAGTCCTGTTCTACCCACTGAGTCACCACTCCACTCACTGGTCCTAATCCAAATCAGAAAAGGAGTTAGGGTTCACGACCCGACTCGCCGAGTCTGAGAACAACTCGCCGAGTCCTCCTTGTGACATATCCATTCAGTCGATTCTAATCCATTTCGATGCTTCCAATACATAGATCTGGACTCCCTAAGCTAGCATCACATGTAAAGTTGCTAACTTTACATTCATGCATGATGATATGGAGCTTAAACACCAAGACATAGCCATATATGGAGGTTAAATGCATAGAATGGGGACATGGTCGAATAAAGGTGGCAACTTTAAGCTTCTGGAGCTCATGAGTGTCTAGATCTGAAGTCCTTACATCCCCAAATGCTCACTATTCGAAAATGGACTTGGAAATGGCTCAAAAGTGGCAACAAACAAGCTTTCATGAAGATCTAAGTGAAAATAAGCCAAGGTATAAGCTTTATACCTTCAAAGTTTCTGAAATGCACTAGAAGCTTTGGATCTACTGCCTCTTCTTGAATCACCAAGGGTTTCCTTCCTTTTCCTAACTTCAATCACAAAAATATAAGGAAAAGTGGCTCAAGGATGCACAATATTGATTTGGGTTTCGAGAGTAGGCTGTGAAGGTGATGGGGGTTGGGGTGAAGACTCATAATGTTGCTTAAATAGGGTGCAAACCCTAAGGATTAGGGTTTCCTCCTGATGGACCTACGCTCCGAGTAGTCTACTTAAACCCCGCGATTAAACCGGCCTTTACTCGACGAGTTAGGGCTACCAACTCGTCGAGTAGCTCTTATAAAATGAGCATTTAATGAACTAAATACGTACCGGGAACGGGGCGTTACAATTCTCCCCCACTTGTCTCAGACTTCGTCCTCGAAATCTGCTAAATCTAAAAACAACTCCGGATAGTGCTCCCCCATTTCCTCCTCGGGCTCCCACGTCCACTCCGAACCCTTGCGATACTGCCACTGCACCTTCACTAACTTTACCCTCTTGTTCCTCAGCTCCTTCGTCTTGCGATCTAAAATCTCCACATGTCTCTCGATGTAGTTCAGGCTATAGTCAACCTGAATGTCCTCCAGGGGTACCACTGCTGCATCATCCACTAAGCACTTCCGCAACTGAGAAACATGGAACATGCTGTGGATCTGGCTGAGCTCTGCTGGAAGATCTAACCGATAGGCAACCCGACCTACCCGGGCCAAAACCCCGAATGGACCAATGAACCTGGGTCCCAACTTGCCCCGCTTCCGAAACCTGATAACACCCTTCCAGGGTGACACTTTCAGGAGGACCATATCGCCCACCTAAAACTCCAAATCTGAACGCCGCTTGTCGGCGCAACTCTTCTGCCGACTCTGAGCAGTCTGGAGCCTGCTCCGGACTTGCTGAATCCGCTCTGTGGTCTTGAGTACTACCTCCGTACTCCCCATGACTCTCTGACCGACCTCACCCCAACAAATTGGGGTCCTACACTTCCTCCCGTAGAGCATCTCGAAGGGAGGTCGGTCTATACTGGAGTGATAGCTGTTGTTATATGAAAATTCCGCTAACGGAAGATACGTATCCCAACTGCCACCGAAATCTAGCACACATGCTCGAAGCATGTCCTCGAGAGTCTGAATCGTCCTCTCGCTCTGTCCGTCTGTCTGAGGATGGAAAGCGGTGCTGAAATGGATACGATTACCCATCTCGTCGTGAAACCGCTTCCAAAATCTGGAAGTAAACCGGACATCTCGGTCTGAAACCACTAAGACAGGCACTGCATGACGTGCCATTACCTCTCGCACATAAATCTCGGCCAACTTCTCGGCCGAGATGCTCTCCTGGATCGGTATAAAATGGGCGCTCTTGGTCAACCGATCCACGATGACCCATATCGAATCAACCCCACGTGCGGTCCTGGGAAGCTTAGTAATGAAGTCCATAGTGATATCCTCCCATTTCCACACAGGAATGTCTAACGGCTGCATCTTGCTGTGGGGCCTCTGGTGCTCTGCCTTGACCTTCTTGCAGGTCAGGAATCTCTCCACATACCAAGCTACGTCCCGCTTCATGCAGGGCCACCAGTAATCGGGTCAAAAATCTCTGTACATCTTCGTCGCCCCTTGATGGATGGAGATCCGAGACTTGTGAGCCTCATCCATCAACACCTGTCGTACTCCGCCCTAGTACGGTACCTAGACCCTCCCATCTAGGGTCAATAATCCTTGGCTATCGTAATCAAACGAAGCTACTCGGCCCACTATCCTCTCGCACTTCTGACGCTGCTCCTTCAGACCCTCAACTTGTGCCTCCCTAATCTTCTGCAGCAGTGGAGTGATCACTGTCATCCTCAGACAGATATCTCGGATCGGAGCCGCCACCGCCTTGCGGTTCAGGGCGTCGGCCACTACGTTGGCCTTGCCCGGGTGATAAAGGATCTCACAGTCGTAATCCTTTACCACGTCTAACCACCGACGCTGCCTCATGTTCAGAGTCGGCTGATCCATGAGGTACCTCAAGCTCTTGTGGTCCGTGTAGATACTACACCGGACTCCGTAGAGGTAATGCCGCCAAATCTTGAGGGCGAACACCACCGGCCCCAGTTCCAAATCATGCGTCAGGTAGTTAGCCTCGTGAGGCTTCAACTGTCTCGAGGCATAAGCTATCACATGCCCCCGCTGCATCAATACTGCTCCCATACCTGTGATCGAAGCGTCACAGTAGACTACAAGGTCATCTACTCCCTCTGGCAGGATGAGAATCGGCGCCTCGCACAGTCACTGCCTGAGCGTCTCAAAGGCTGTCTGCTGCTCAGGACCCCAACGAAACACCACCGTCTTCTTGGTCAGTCGGGTCAGCGGAACTCCTATCTTGGAGAAATCATGGATGAATCTCCTGTAGTACCCTGCCAATCCTAGGAAGCTCCGAATCTCGGATGGAGACCTCGGGACCTCCCACTGCATCACGGCCTCAATCTTGCCCGGATCTACTAATATACCCTTCTGGTTGACAAGGTGCCCCAGAAACTGCACCTCGCGCAACCAAAACTCGCACTTGGAGAACTTTGCGAAAAGTCTCTCCCTCCTCAAGGTCTCGAGCACCTCCCTCAGGTGTTCCTTGTGCTGCTCCTCAGTCTTGGAATAAACCAAGATATCATCAATGAATACTATCACAGACCGATCCAGCATCGGTCTGCACACGCGGTTCATGAGATCCATGAACGCGGCTGGGGCATTGATGAGCCCAAACGGCATCACCACAAACTCATAATGACCATAGCGGGTCCTAAAAGCGGTCTTCTGCACATCATCATCTCTGACCCGCATTTGGTGATATCCGGACCGCAGCCTTGGAAAACCAAGATGCTCCCTGAAGCTGGTCGAACAAATCGTCTATCCTCGAGAGTGGGTAACGGTTCTTCACCGTTACCTTATTCAGCTCCCGGTAATCAATGCACATATGGTGCGGCCCGTCCTTATTCTTCACAAACAGGATCGGGGCTCCCCATGGTGAACTGCTCGGCCTGATAAAACCCTTGTCTAGCAGCTCCTACAGTTGCGTAGACAACTCCTGCATCTCGGTAGGAGCCAACCGATATGGTGCCTTGGTTATCGGAGCCGCACCAGGCACCAGGTCAATCCGGAATTCAACCTGTCTCTCCGGAGGTATTCCAGGCAAATCCTCAGGGAATAAGTCTGGATACTCTTGTAGCACTGGTACATCATCGACTGTCGTCTTACCCTTATCTCGGGTATCCATAACATACACGACATATCCTGCACAGCCCTACTGAATGTGACGTCTCGCTCTCGCTGCAGAACAGAAAACTGGTCCGCGCTGTGGCCTCTCGCCCTGAATCACTAACTCTCCCCCACTGAGAGTGCGAACTCTAACCAACTGCTGCTCACAATCTATCACTGCACCATTGGGGCTCAACCAGTCCATACCTACTATAACCTTGTTCCCTCGCAGGGGAATAGGAACCAAATCCACTGAGAACTGCTCATCAAATAGTCGCAAAGTACATCCTTTATGAACTCTCGTGACCCTGACGGTCCTGTCATCAGCTATCTCGACGTCGAGTGGACAATCCAGCTCCCATGGATCTCTGCTAAATTACTTGCTAAGCGCGAGCGACACAAATGATCGGGTAGCCCCCGAATCAAATAATACCATAGCTAAAATGCCGTTCACTAAGAACGAACCTATACACAAACACATAATCATGAGAAACAAATAATATCAAATACAGAGGTAAGAGAAAAATACATACCCGTCACCACGTCAGGAGCTGCTCGTGCCTCCTCTGCAGTAAGCTGAAAAGCCCTGCTCCGCACCGTAGGCGCCTTAGCCCGGCCCTGACGGCCATCTGTAATCCTCAAGGTGGCAGGAGAAGGTGTTGCCACCTTCCCTGCTGCTGCTAAGCTCGGGCACTGGGACCGCTTGTGTCCCTTCTGATTGCACTGAAAGCAAATCAGGTCTGATGCTGGTGTGGTGGTGGTAGTAGCTGTATAATCTCGGCTCATGTGACCCGTTCGGCCGCACTTGTAGCAGCCCGAACTCCCTGCCTTGCACGCCCCCTCGTGCATCCTGCCGCATTTGCCACAACGACTGTGGCTCTGCTGGCTCCGAGATCTATGATCTGATACCTTGGGCCTCTTGCCCGAACCTCCTGACTGAACTCCCTCTGGCTTCCTCTTCCTCTCCATCTCTAAATCCAACTCCCTCTCTCGAGCCCTCACTATCATATCCTCCAGCGTCTTACAGCTGGATTGGCTCACAAACTGGCAGATATCACTCCGCAACATCGCGTGATATCGGGCCTTTTTCATCTCCTCATCCACCACATACTGCGTAACAAGAAGGGCCCTCTCCCTAAACTTGGCGGTAATCTCCGTCACAGTCTCCGCTGTCTGCTGAAGGTCCTGAAACTCCCTAGCAAGCTGCTGCACCTCAATAACAGGTGCGAATTCGGCTCTGAACCTGGTCGTGAAATCACTCCAGGTCATGGAATCCAACACAGTGTCATCTCCAATGGCTCTCCCGACCTCCTCCCACCAATCTCGTGTACTATCCTTTAGAAGACAGGATGCTAATCTGACCTTGTCCCCCTCGGGACATTTGCTGGTACGGAACGCGTTGGCGACATCTGCCAACCATCTGGTACTCGCAATGGGGTCCCGAGCCCCATGGTAGTCGGGAGCTCCACAAGCTCTGAACTCCCTAAAGGTCAATGTGTGTATTCCCATCATGGATGCTATCTCAGTACGGAACACGCTCAGCTTCTTGTCCAGAAGCTCTAAGATACCCTCCTTGACCGACCCAAAAATCACAGGAGTCTGGTCTAGTATGCTGCGTGTGATCTCCGAGGAGATAAACTCCATGGTCTGCTCATCTAACTGCCTGGCTCCAGAGCTTGAGCCTGATCCCTCTCCTGCACCTGAGCTACCCATTGCTGGTCTAGAGCGCAAAACCACCATTCTGAAACACATCATAACAAACATCAGAATACTAATATAACTGGAGGGATCACATACACTACTAGTTCCCTGGTCTTATCTCAGCCTTCCTTGATTCGAGTACGGATCCTCTGCTTTCAGTAGTACGGGCCCATACTACCTTCCACATCTATCCGTACTTTCCTCAAGAACTACCTCGACTCCACCAAGTCCCTTCTACTACTACTACTGTTGATCTCATACTAAACTCTTCCTAGGCTTGCCCTAGGGTAATCACCAACCCACTATCCGCCATCAGCTGCATAAGAAGTCCCTTCTTTCTTTCACTAACTAGCTCACGAATACTATTACATATTACTCAGACTAGATAATTCTTCGAATGAGAGATCCTACTCTACAACGGTTGGACTCAGACAAGAGCTGCGAAATAGAGCTAGACTTAACCTTCTAAAATTATTTAGTCATTGCAATATGCAACGTAACATATTCGTTTACTACTTAGTGAAAGATAACTAAGACTCCTAAAAGCACAAAGAAAGCGGCATTCGAGCATCGAGTACACATAATCAAGCATCTACTACTCTGGCTACTCTGGCTATCATACTGACTAATCTGTACTAGCATGCAGTTCTCATAAAGCTGAACACATATAACATAAACATAAGGCATCCTTCCTAGATCCTTAGTCCTAATCTAGCATGCTGTTCTAATAAAGCTAATAATCATAACATAGCATAAACTTGTATGGGTAATTTGGGAGTACTTACTTGAGCTCGACTGATTGCATGCACCACACCCTTTTCTCTTTTCAAGGTTCTTTTCTATTATCAAAATCCTTTTGTAAAAATGATTTTCTTTTGAAAGTTTCATACCACTTCCTTAGTTTGAGTTCAGACACACCCGAAAGTGTGCCCGAATCCCTGAAACCAAGGCTCTGATACCAACTTGAAACATTCCAAGAATACTAGCCCAAAATTTCGATTTCAAAATCATTTAACAAACATAAATATCATCGCCATAGTATAAAATCATAAAACATGTATCTCACAATCTCAAAAAATCTATCATCATATCACAATCTCATATAACACATCAGAGTAAACTCCCAGGCTAAGAAAATTGTGGTGTGTGCCATGCCATTATCTTGAGCCCTTTCCCTTGCTAGCTGAAGTACCTGAAACCAAAATTGAAACTGTAAGCACGAAGCTTAGTGAGCTCCCCCAACCTACCACCTACCATACAAATCACGTATATCAAATAACATAACTCTGGGACTACTCCCAACTACATCGGAACAAATCCCGGCATCGGCTTACCCGGTATCGAACTCCTGTCCGGCATCGGGCTCACCTCGGCATCCGACCGCATCAGGCATCGGGCTCACCCCGACACATACACAACATAACATATATCATAAACATATAATATGCATCAGGACTGCCCTGGCATCGGACCGAAGCCCGGAACACATAATCATAACATATAAACTAGCATACATCGGGCTTGCCCCGGAACATATAACTCATGGCATAATAATTAACATACATCAGGATTTCCCCGGCAACGGGCTTACCCGAAACACATAACACATAACACATAAACATGCATGAATCACAAAGACATCAGGCATACGTAACTACTTCTCGGGACCGCCCTGGCATCGGACCGAGGTCCGGAACATATAAACTGCATCGGGCTAACCCCGGCATCGGGCTCACCCCGACATACTCTAACACTTAAATGGGTCGGCATTGTGGCCGTAGACCCGTTCCTACTGGAAGGAAACTCACCTCGTATGGCTGACTGCTGAAAAACTGGGTGAGGGATCCCTATCTGCTGCTCCGGCGACTCTCCGGCTATAATTCCATAACAACACTTAATCAAAAACTGATAATCCTTATTAGGGTAAAATGACCATTTTACCCCCTGGTCAAAGTCAACGTCCTGACCAAAGTCAACCTTCTGAGTTGACTTACTCGCCGAGTCACCCTATGACTCGCTGAGTCCTCATGCTAACTGACATCGCGACTGGTCGAACTGACTCGTCGAGTCGTCCTTAGACTCGCCGAGTCCTAGCGTAATCAGGAAAGGGACATATCAACTCTAACTCGTCGAGTCCCTTCATAGACTCGTCGAGTTCTTCAACTTTCGTGTCCAAGTCCTGTTCCACCCACTGAGTCACCACTCCACTCACTGGTCCTACTCCAAATCAGAAAAGGAGTTAGGGTTCACGACCCAACTCGCCGAGTCCGAGAACAACTCGCCGAGTCCTCCTTGTGACATATCCATTCAGTCGATTCTAATCCATTTCAATGCTTCCAATACATAGATCTTGACTCCCTAAGCTAGCATTACACATAAAGTTGCTAACTTTACGTTCATGCATGATGATATGGAGCTTAAACACCAAGACATAGCCATAAATGGAGGTTAAATGCATAGAATGGGGACATGGTCAAATAAAGGTGGCAACTTTAAGCTTCTGGAGCTCATGAGTGTCTAGATCTGAAGTCCTTACATCCCCAAATGCTCACTATTTGAAAATGGACTTGGAAATGGCTCAAAAGTGGCAACAAACAAGCTTTCATGAAGATCTAAGTGAAAATAAGCCAAGGTATAAGCTTTATACCTTCAAAGTTTTTGAAATGCACTAGAAGCTTCGGATCTACTGCCTCTTCTTGAATCACCAAGGGTTTCCTTCCTTCTCCTAACTTCAATCACACAAATATAAGGAAAAATGGCTCAAGGATGCACAAGATTGATTAGGGTTCTGAGAGTAGGCTGTGAAGGTGATGGGGGCTAGGGTGAAGACTCATAATGTTGCTTAAATAGGGTGCAAACCCCAAGGATTAGGGTTTCCTCCTGATGGACCTACTCGTCGAGTCCATTCCTGACTCGTCGAGTAGTCCACTTAAACCCCGCGATTAAACTGGCCTCTACTCGACGAGTTAGGGCTACCAACTCGTACTAACTCGTCGAGTAGCTCTTATTAAATGAGCATTTAATGAACTAAATACATACCGGGAACGGGGCGTTATAAAAGGCGACAAATATCTGATAATATTTGTTAGGTAATAATTACAATTTCATTGTAATCTTATCTAGATTTAGATTGTAACTCTTATAACAATCACTATCCCTAGAAGAAATTTGTGGAATGTGACTAAATCACTCTAAATATATCATTGGTGAGACTATCTGCTAAGATTACATTAATTTACCCATGTATGTTGATTGTCTAGCATCGTCTAAACTTTCAGGCTGAGACTATATGGTCCGTATCAGAAGTATCCTTATGTGGCATGTGTGTTCCTATTATTTAATTCACTCTTTCTAGATCATGTCCCTAGAAGCATGCTAGCAGTATGTAACAAGTCTCGTGTTCTGCTGAAATATAAAGCATAACCCCATGGCTCACACTGATAGCATTTTTTATTGTTTGAGAGAAACTTGTCTAATCCTCAAAGATAAAGATTATCTTGGTCCATGAGCCTTTCTTTTAAAACCATAGATTGGGTATGACACACCATGCACTTGATTTCCATAACCCCTTTCTATTGTTACCATAGACTGGGATATAACATTAGCAACACCTTTTCCGTGACGTTTATGATCTTCCTATTAAACCAAAGGTAAGTGAGAAACAAAATTCATTTCAAGTCCGTGACCTTTTCTATTATCACCATAAATTAGGTATGACACCATCCATCATTTCCTGGTAAAATGTATTACAGTAACAACATGATCACTCACTGATGGTTCTATAAAGTTTCTGATGAAATCTCTTACGTTGTTATCTAACTCGCAGATTCTCTATTATGTTTGACGTTGATTTGTTCGAGATGTATTAATGATCACTTTTCAGAAATTATAAGGATTGTGATAATTAGTTTTGGGGATCACACAAATTCAGACTACTTTTCCTGACATCATCATTACCATACATCACAAATTTCGAAAATGTTTGAAATTCCATCCCACATATATACATATTTCCTTTTCGATTCACCACTTTTTTGTCTATCAGAAAATCCTTGTTCCCAAAATATCTCTGCACACAAACCCTAATCCTCAACAATTACATCCATGAATCTTTACACAAACACTCCTACTACAAATGTTCTCAAGCCTCCTAATACTCCAAACACCCAAATTATGATCAAGGCAATGAACGTCTATGCATCGTATGTTATTACCAAAAATTTCAAGAACAAGGGCCTCAAAGAGTTCATCCGATTTCTGGAATCACATCATCTTTGATATGTCTTCATTGATTATCCATCAGTCTTCTTCGCAAACCACATTTGTGAGTTTTACTATTCTTGCACTTACGATTGAAGATCTCATACTATGACTGGAATGATTGGGAAGGGCGGTTATGAAATTCTACTCACCGTTGAAACTGTTAGCGATGCCCTTTGCCTTTCCAACTATGCTTATTTTTCTTATGTTCCAAAAGTAGAAAAGTATCGAACTATTCTTCTAATATTAGGGTGATCTTACCTTACAAGGTTCTTGACATGGTCTTCGAAATTTTCTTCGTCAATGTCTTCCTCTCGGCTGGAAATTTCTCATAGGAGCCATCGGAAAATGCCTAGGGCACAAAACTAGAAGCCTCGATCAGTTGAATTTGTTGGAACTCAGGATCCTTTATGCTATGTTAAAGAACAAAAGTATTGATTTTTTTGAAACTCATCTTTGATTAGTTTTTTTATCGATCACCGGAAAGAAACGATCCACATATGTGACTCATCCAAGATTGATTGGCACATTTTTTGAAGTTCATTAGGCCAGGGTATGCTAACTCTATTGAATTTTTAGTCTCACTGCTATCATCCAAGATTATCAATTTTTCTCTTGGTCCAAGATATCCACTTAGTACTCAGTGGATGACTCATTGGCTTCATCATCCATAAACTGCTGATTGTCGTGTTTATGAACCAATTGTCGATCAACTTATTAACGAATTATCCAGTGAAAAATTCACTGAACTTGCTAGTGAAGATGATGTTGATAATTTAGAGAATGAAGGTGAAGAATAAGAAGTTCAAGGAGATGATAACTATGAATACACTGATACTGACGAGGGATATGTCGGGTATGACACTAACTCACTGTAGTCATCGGAGTCTCCTAAAATCACCACTCTCCCTATTCCATTCAGTCAATCAGGGCCTCCTCGTCCCAAAAAAACACATCTACTTCAAGTCTTCATCATCCTCCGATGGTGCTCAGGTAAAACCCCGTCTTCTACTTCAGAATATCATGAAGGTATGAGTATCGATTCCCCTATTCAAACTAATAGACCATTTGTTCATACTTCTCCACCACGTGTTCAACCTGATCCTATCCCATCTACTTATGTGTCTACAATTAACACCCATATTATCACAACCCCTAAGACCCTGATTGGGTTAGCTAATACATTTTCCACCTATATGGAACATCTTGAAATTGATGTTACTGCGTATAAACGAGTTATGTTACCTCCTAATAATCATACTTTCTTTCAACCACACCACCAGATTATCCTTCACTACGCTCCTTTACACCATCACCTCCCCAACCTCCTTTTAATCCTCCACCTCCTCCTACACAACCTTGTACTGGCGCCCCGCCATCTGGTCCTTGTTATGATGCAAAAAGGGGGATAATATATCCGAAGGGGGTGTTAATCTAAATAGGGATCAATTGGTTCTAAATCTACTTAAACAATAGTAGCTGAAGATACTAAAAACGAAGAGAGTGATGATGAAGAAAGAAATTATAATGAGGAAGCTCTCTTTGATCTGTCCTTTCTTGAAGACTCCATTCATGATAAACCAATTTATATAATTTGCCAAGTACTAATCAACATGAAGGGGAATCTCAACGGCATAGGGATCAATCTGCTCAAGGGGAGCCACAATGTGATAGGGAGCATAACACAAAATCATCAACCTCTGAATATTTTGAGGATCTACATCCTATCTCCTCTTTAAGATCCAGAAAAAGAGTAGCATCTACTTCTCCTCCCTTTGATGTTGAAAAATGTGTTAAAATGATTTCCTCCTTCAGTTAAAAGGCTATTGAGTGGCAAATAACTAAAGATGAAGTTACAGCACTGGCTTCTAAACACAACCTGGTCATGACTAATAAGACAATTCATATGTATGATGATAAGGTTGTTCAAAGGATGGTATCTACTGAAGGAAATCAAGATTATCAAAAGGAAGTATTGCTCGAGTTTAATGCATTGGTCGAAAAGAAAAAGAAGTTTGATGATGTGAATACGAAGATCAATCTTTCAAAATATGTTGATATATTCACCAGAAGGTTATCTATGTTGGGTTTTTATTCAAAATTAGTTTTAAAAACATGATATTTGGCTGTGGAAGACTTGATCATTTGAATAACATAAAACAAGTTTAAACCCACCAAGGATCATCTTGCAAGTTGTAAAAAGATTAAATACCAGCCAAAGAAGAGATGAAGAAATAACAACCTTTGAAGTTCCTAGGCTCTCCTAGGATTCCACCCACACCTCCTCTGCCATCAGATGCTGAAGAACCCCTACCAATGCCAGCTATTACATGCAACAAAGCTTAAATAATCCTTTGACTAAAGAACTCAACCCTACAACGGTTGGACTCAGACAAGAGCTGAGCAACATGACCAAGTCCTTCATTCTAAGATTATTTAACCCCCATGGAATGTAATTTAATGTATTCATTCGATGGTTAACTCTCATCGACATGGGTCCCACAAAGCACAAAGCAAGCAACATTTGAGCAGAGGAGTCGACTTGCACTAAAACACGATAAAATCAGACAGATTCTCATACAACTCTCGATCTTCAATTCCCAGCATCTCGAGTGCACATTCGCCTTGACCTCACTCTCTCAAGAGTGACTAATCATTCCTCACGCTGACCCGCTATGAACCACACCCATTCTAAGGAAACCACTACCTCCTCATCCAATAATGCAACTAGCCGGTTGATCCCACACGACTCACCATACCACTAACTTCCACGCGACTCTCCATTGGTGCTAGATGACTATCGCATGAATACAATCACATGCCCCACAATTTAAACAATATTAGGCTAAAAGATTCAATCCCACAACGGTTGGACTCAGACAAGAGCTGCACAGCAGGACCAAACCCCTTATCCTAAGATCATTTAAACCATACATCATGTGACTTAGCGTATTCACTCAATAGCCAGTTCACACGCGAAAGATTCATAAGACAATCAATCAATGATTCTATAAGGGATAATGCATCATATAATCAGTCAATTCTATCATGCAATTCCTGAAGATCTGATATTTTATTTTATTTACTTCTTTTTATAGTTTGTTTTAGCATATTTCATTTATATTTTAGTTAATTTCCATGCATATTTTCCTTTTTGTTATTTTATGACCACTTCCGGGTACTTTCGAATTTCGTGAGCATAATTGCAGGTTTTTGAAATCTAGTGAAGCGGGAATGTTCGAGACTTATGGGAAGTTGTTGGATTTGGAGGATAAAAAGGATTTTGGACTTAATAATTATGGAGATGATGCATGGAATGGGATTGTCAATTACTTGAAGGTTCGGAAGAATTAAATTTTAAATTTGCAAGATGCGGAAGAATTTTCAAGTGTGCGGAGATTGATGATCGGGCGATTACGGAAGTTATGGATCGTTTAGAAAAAGGCTAATTGGGCTTAAAATGAAGAAATCTTGCAGAAAAATAGGCTAGAAGCTAATCAGACTCGAACTGGGCCAAATGGTTAAGCTGTGGAGGCCCAACAATTGAAGAAGTCCAACCTCCGTCACTTTTACGCGGCCCGCATGGAATCCTGTAGGGGTAATTTTCGGATTTTAATTGGAGCTCTATATGGGGAAGGTTGGTGTGCCACTTTTCTCAACTTTTGCACATCTAAACTTGGGAGCATTCACTGGAGATTTTGAAGCATTTTGAAGAGCAAGAACCTTGAAGAACTTCATCTTTTCACCTCTTAATCTTGTTGAATGTTTGGTACAAAACATTGGTTGACTTTTGTGGAATCCTTTGAACTTTTGTTGAATGTTGAAGACTCCATGAACTAGTTTTGAATCTTTATGAGAATGTTTTATGTTTTAACATCTTATCACTATTTGTATGTTTTTATTCATGAGTTTAAATGTGTTTGTGGTGATTAGTTGGCTAATTTCAGATTCAGTAAAGGATCCTCAAATTAGCAAGCAACAAATGATTTTTGTGTTAGTTTTGCTTCACACAATCATAAAACCATTTTCTCCAACATGGTAGTGAAAGTATTTGACTCCTCTCGGATTTAGTGACTTTTTGGTTCTTAATGCTAGTTGACTTTCACTAATTACATGCTTAATGGAAATTGTGACTCTGACTAAGAAAATTGTTATGAGCTTCTCTAACCATTTTAACAACTAAGAAAAGTCTAGGTAATCTCAAGCTTCTTGGATTACTATAGCCAAATTAAAGATTTAAAACAAGTATTGCACCATTGGATTCTAATGATATGTTCATCAGTCAAAGTGAGGAAACCTTAAGTCAACCATCTTTCTCTTATTGTTTTCAGATCAAACTCTTGTTTTTGTTGAAATTGTCCATTTAAATCTTAGTTTAATTCTAGTTTATTTCAAGTATTTTAAAAGATCAAAACCCCCCATTTTTATTTTTATTGTTATTTTACACGTATTTTTACAAAGAGATTTTCATAGAGTTATAAAATTGAACCAATCTCCGTGGATTCGACCCCTTTACCACTATACACTATTTTAGTGTAAAAGATTTAGGGTTATTAATTTTGTTGGCCTCGACAACCACCAAGATCCCTAGCCTATCACTAGCATGATGTTCAATCATATCACAAGATCAAATAACAGTGTGGTAATTTGGGGTCTACTTACTGGCTTCGGCTGATCGTACACATCGCATCCCCCTTGATTATTTTGAAAACAATTTGAAAATCACTTTTAAAATCTTTTTCTTTAGTTTGAGACTAGATTCACACAAGTGTTCCTCTAATTCATTCAAACCAAGGCTCTGATACCAACTTGTAACATCCCAAAATTTCAACAATTTTTAAACTTTTCAAAATGACCCTTTTACTAATAAAGATGTTTACAAAATTAGTGTTCTCAAAACATTATTTAAAATATAATGCCTCCCAAGATCAATGACATAAAAATCAGGATGTGCACGGTCACGCCTTCGCCTTGCCACGATTTTCTAAAATACCTGAAACCATAAACCAAAAACTGTAATCACAAAGCTTAGTGAGTTCCCCCTAAGTACCAACACACAACAGATAACATATACCACAAACAGCATACAAGAAGGGACTTTAGCATGATTGGAATGCCCCACTGGCCTACGGTCTATCTGGTACGCCCACAGAGCCTTCAGTCTGACTGGAACGCTCCACCGGCCTACAGTCTATCTGGTACGCTCACAGAACCTTCAATATGACTGGTATGCTTCACCGGGCCTTCAGCCTATCTGGAACGTCCTCTGGGCCTTCGACCTGATGGGTACGCCCTACTGGCCTTCAGTCTATCCGGGACGCCCTGGGTCTGTTGGCCTTCAGCACATAGTAGGACCGCCTCAACCCAACCACAAACAACATTTCAACATATACACATCCAAAACACATATAAGCCCAACAAATCATAACAACATATTGATATAAACATTACAAGGTTTGTTGAATGATGGCATAAAGCAGTACAGTCTCAACCCACCCACATCACGGCAACATATAACCAGTCAACAGACAATCAAGCAGATCTTACAGACCACTAAGCATAGCATCATCCTATCTACCAGGATATAGGTCTAACAGATCACTACAGTACTCAATCATATGATAACCAAGATAATAATCCAAAGGGGTCGGCCTTGGTGCCTTCGACCCGTAAGTACAGTGAGGAAAAATGACCTCGACAACTGAACCCACGAATAGACCTATGACCGCTGATCCGCTAGAATCCCCGCGCTATCAAACAAATAACGCCCAATTAACAGTTGGGTTCCGAACCAAATCCAATAATCCATATATATGGGGTAAGAAGACCATTTTACCCCTCATCTAGTTTGGTCCAAGACTAAGGCCCAAACTCACAATCAAAAGGCCCACAAAACCAAATAATCATCCAAAGCCCACTTATGGCCCAATTTTCCAAATTGGGCCCAAACCCTTACTTGGGCCTTACCAAAACACATATTATCAAATGAACCAACAATGCCCAAAAACAACCAAGCCCAAAAGATTCCCAAACCCGAAATGACACCATAAGGCCCAATAAGGCCCAACTATCCAAATTGGGCCCAAACCCATCATGGGCCTAACCCAAGAAGACCCAATCATCCAAAAAGGCTCAAAATAAACAATGGTCAAACCTGGACAAACTTCTGGTCATCACTCCATGGACAACAAGTCAACAAAACAAGAAAAGCCCAACAAATCGAGTACGCCCCACGTACTCAGCTGGTACGCCCAGGGTACACCCTTCAGGGCCAGTACGTGTAGCGTACTAGATGGGTATGCCCAGAGTACTCTCCTGAACCTCAACCTTCTTCATTAAGCACTTAACCACTTAAGTCTTTGCCTCAAATTCCCAGATCTAATTCCCAAGGATGACTTATCACGTAAAGTTGGCAACTTTACTTGCATGCATGACTTAATGGGGCTCTAGAGCTCAAAATAGCTTAATGCAGGGTCTTAACACATGCATGAGTCCATATAAACCATAAAGACCACATTTATATGCCTTTAGGACACCTAAAACGTCCAGATCTACAAGATCAATCCTCTGAAACAACCTTAGCTCACAAGGACCAACCAAAGAGGCTAAAAGGACCAACCAAAGAGGCTAAAATGACCATAATCAACCCCAAAAGAGGATCTAACCAAAAATATGACAAGATCAACGTTTTTTACCTTCAAAAGATTGCAAAAGATGGAAAACTTCTGGATCTACAAGCTCCCTTCCAGGTGATGATTCTTCAACAAGCTCCAAGCTCTTCAAAGTGCACAAAATACTCCAAAATCCTTGACAATGACTTAAATGCTCCAAGATAGAGGCTAAGGTTCGAATTTTAGGGTTTAGGAGGCTTAGAGATTAATAAAAGATGAGGCTCATGAAAGAAATGAGGTTTAAATAGGGTCAAGGACCAAAAATTAGGGTTTTGTGGCTGAAGGGAGTACGCCTCGCGTACCCTTTGGTACGCTCGGCGTACTTAAGGACCACCCGCGACCAATCTACTCGGTACACCCCGCGTACACACCTAGTACGGCCCACATTATGGCCCTCCAAAACACTCAAACTTCATTCGATCATAACTCCTTCGTCCTAAGTCCGTTTCCAACGAACTTTATATCCACAGAAAGGTGACGAGAAGCCCTATGCTTCTACCAACTCACCCTTGCCTTCAAACTTCCTGAAAAATAATCCAAAATTAATAAAGGCCCAAACTAATAAATTACGATTATACCCTTGGGCTCTAAAACGCCATCGAACACTCGGATCACTTATGCTATAACACCCACTTCCAAAAAGGGCCAAATCCTTTCTTCCCCAAGTCCCAAGCCTCATGAAAGCTGATGATTTGGGCCACAACCCCGAATAATGAAGCAATCTGAAACCGAGTGTTACAATTGCTCCGGGAAGACCTGTGAGGTCACAACAGAGAGAACCGTCAGCCGTTCTCCGAGAGGAGCTCCCAGGAAAACGCTCTGACGGTCAAGTCAGTGATTGAACTGAGGGTGTATGGTAGAGCTAGGGAGGAGCAACTTACCCTTTGAGGTGGCCGAGGAGGCCTTTTATACTGATGCCTCTTGAGGATCCGTACGGGGACAAGGTCGCCAGGTCCGATAGGATTCAGTGCCTTTATTGGCTAATCATGCTCCTTGTTGTGTCAAAGCGAACGATTGGTTTAGGTGGTAATTCTCTGAGCATACTCCTTATCGCTTGAATTCGTTGGGTTTGTCGCGAGGTGGAAGGTGCCCGTTGAGGACCAAGCCTTCCGCGCGGACGTCGAGCTCTAAAGGGACATCCGCGGGCGCGAGACTTCGTTGGGGTAACTACATTGGGAGTAGCTTGGCCTATCGGCCTGGAGGTGTTCCTAGCGTGACTGAGCGCGACTTCTAGCCCGTGTTAGGGGGCACATTATCACTAATTTTAAACCAAAAATATTCAACAATATTAAAAATAACATTTAATTTTGAAATCACACTGCAATAACATAATTTAAAACCACACTACAATAATATAAATTAAATCCTAAAATGACAAACGAATTAACAAAAAAAAAAAAACCATACAATCGACAAACGAAAACTAAAATAAATACTTACATTCTAAAAGAAATGATGATTTTTTAAAATATTCTAAGTCGTCTCGTAACGAAAATCTTTCATGTTATGTTGTTTGCGATGCTTATTTTGTGTTGCCTTTAAAACTTCTTCGTCGGAAACTCCGGGCTCGTGGGTATTCATCTTGTGCCAGAAAATAACATTAAATTCTTTCACTTTTCCCTGCAGATCTTTCCATTTTGAAAAAAAATGATGTATTGAACGATCTATCCCCCCCCCCCAAGTTGTTGCTTAAAATGATCAAGAACCGATCACCAGAAATATGACGATCTATGTTGACTCACGTTCCTATTCTAGATAGTGTCGATGCATGCAATGTATGCTCGAGCCAACATCACTTCTTCGATCTCAGACCATTCTACAGACATAATTGATCTAGGAATGACATTCATTTTCAAATTTTAAATTGGAATGTAGAGAGAACATAGTAAAATGGAATGAAACTGAAAAAAAAAAACAAAAAAAAATTGAGAAAGTAGAGGAGAATAGAATGGAATTGAAAGGAAACGTGAAGTTTTAAATTAGTATGTAAAGGTATTTATAAGAGAAAATTTTAATTTAAAAAATACAAAAAAAGTGAAGCAGTTGAGAGGATTCACGGGTTCCTCAGCTTGTGTTGCATGCCAAAACTCCAACTCGTTGTGCAACGAAACGTCCCCTACGATACCACCGGTACCTCATACTCTTTTTACTTGTGAAACTGGTAACTAATATTTTTTTAATAGGTCAAAAAAGATTTTATGCCTATAGAATGCCAAAAAAATAACATAAATGACCTTTTAAAAAAAACAAAAAATTTATTGGTCTAGAGGAACATTAATCTATAAATTTATAACAAAAGCAAGTACTTCTAATACTAATAGAACTGATGAGAATGAAAATACCACTAAGAAAAAATACTAATTTTTTTAGTGTCAAAAGCCTTAGTTTTTTATTTTGTTCGGAGCCTCTTATGGATTTGGACCGAAAATAAATGGTTTAAGAAGCAAGCACGGAAGTGGCGAATAGCAGCGGGCCGGGGGAAACGGTGGATGAAGCTCGGTGGAGACTTTACTATTCATGATTTGTAAATTACAAGTGCAAGTGGTGACCGGTATGGACGTGAGCCTGTTTCAAAAAAAGTATGTGGTACAAAGTGGACAAAATCCAAATCTTCAAGGACTACAACATAATTACCTGGATTCTTTTACCAGCAAGGATCCGCCGATAGGAACCAGTTGGAAGCGATTCAAGAACGCAGCCTTCGTCTTCCGCTTCAGTTCACTTTGAAAATTCAGGTCGATCTGCCGCTACTTTACATATCAGAGGTGAATTGATTTCACATTCTTATTTTTCTTCTCCCCAATTTCTGAATCTACAAAGTAGAATTACTTTGTGGCGAGACAAGCTGTAGCGATTTGTGCATACTAATTGTTCGACGAAATGCCTCACTAGACTTTTTTCAAATTACAGGAATTAATTTCCAAGTGTTCCCATTTTATGATCAGTCATCGAAGATGAGTGGACTGTACGATGGATGGAATGAAATTCTAAAGATTCAGAAGTTCCGGAGAACGGTGGGATACACTATTTTCTTTTCTTTCTCGGCGCTCATTAGCTATGCCTACAACTCCAACACGTACGTATACTGTTACTGTTATTGATTTCATATGCCACCCAAATATCTAAATATTTGATAGTTTTACATTGATTAGTTATTACTCAGACAAATTAATCGTTCCCTAATCATATGAATTTGTTGGGTTTTATAATTCGTCTTTCCCTTTTTATTTCAGGACAAGAGCTGGATTCTCAAGAGGTGATCAGTTTTATGCATCTTATCCTGCAGGGAGTGAGCTTTTGACTGATACTACTAAGGTAAGTTGTATATTATTATACATCAAAATCAAAATGGGTTAATTGTTTGTTTATTGGATTTGTGCTTTTGTTTGTGGTTAGTTGTATAAATCTGCACTTGGGAATTGCTTCGAAGAGGAAGAATGGGGCCCGATTGAATGGTCTGTAATGGCCAAGCATTTTGAACGTCAAGGGAAATCACCATATGCGTATCACGCTGTAAGTAACTTGAACTTTATAAGTAGTTAATAAGTTGAATATGATTATAACTGTTTGTGTGTTGGGTTTTGTTTTTGTAGCAATATCAGGCTCACCTTGCTTCTAATGGAAATCTTGATGGAAGTGGCTAGAATGTAGCATCCAGCAGGAGTAGGAGTCACATGTATTCATGGAGCATTTGCAATTTCATTAATACTAATATTAAAGAAGCCTGGTACTTATGAGCTTATGATGAATTGTAATACATCAATGGTGTAACGTTGTGATCTAGGCGAATGAGTTTTTATTGTTACTTTTGGCCACTCTTTCTTGCAAAAATATTCCATAAATTAGTTTTTTTTATTTTTTTTACTTACTATGTTTGAATCATGGCGGAAGAGGTACAATGTGTCTTGAATGTTATTGTAAAAGGTATGACTGTACCGAGAGTGGTCATGCTGGAGAAGGGCGTGGTCTCCGACCACCTCACCATCAGCCAAGCCACGATGACGCTGGAGAATGGTTGGTATCAACGCCATCACACCAGAAAAGGAGGGGAGAGAGAGAGAGAGAGAGAGAGAGAGAGAGAGAGAGAGACCAATAAATGTTCACGTTGTTTAACTGGACACATTACGACCACACCCTAGGCGTGGTTTGTACTCCCTACGGTTTTTGTCTTGCATCAGATGTGAAGGAGTAAAGGAGTAAAGGTTCATTTTAATTTGAAACAAAATGACTACAAACATAATGGGAAGATGACAAAAATAGCCACTTTCCTAATCATTTTCCACCAAATAACCAAAAATTTAGAAAAAGACATTTTTAACCAACAAAATAACAATCGAAGTCAGCTAACTTGCGATTTCATTAGCACGCCTGCGATTTCGTTGTTTCAACTAGGGTTTCATGTTTGCTATAAAAAATCATTTTGCCCATTTTCAGCCCATACAAAATCTCAGGTGGTTTATGGCCATCTACGATTTCCTCTCTGCTCATCTACGGTTTTATGTTGATTTTTCCTTTGTTTTAATATACTAGGCTTTTATTTGGATTACGATTTCGTACATGTTGATCGCAATTGTACAAGCCTTTAATGGAAAATTTATGCATTACAAACTTGTACAATCATAGATGGTCATGCCATATGTGATTTTGTCTCTAACTTTTTCTAAACAACGGACATAATAAATACAAATTACTACTAGGTTTTAGCCAATATGATAAAATACTAACAAAAAAGATAAAGATAAGAATACTTACAAAATTGTTAATAGGTAAATTCGTCTTCGGCCATCAATTTTTTTTTATCCTTGAAACAGAAAAATGAGGTAAAACAGTCTTTTCTGTTTCGAGATTTTTATACATAGATGTAAATATATTTTTGTTACTTTATTTTGTATTTATGGTTTCGAAGTATTTGCCTCATCATATGAAGGCTCCTTCGAAATCTATACATGCTGTAGATCATGCATGTGTGTATCATATCGTATCTCATAGAATATTTTTTGTTGAGATTTGCTTACGTATTATGCTCCACATACCAATATTTCATTAATGTTGACTGTCTTACCCACCACCTTTTGTAACTGTATATATAGTTGTGTGAGGCCCTAGGATTAGTGTGCATCCACCATCATATTTGCTTGTAATCATTCGTGTTTCCCTGCTTATGTTCATCATGAACATTTGAGCTTGTTGCAATCAACCAAGTATTGAAACGTTATTTAGTTTGTGTTCTTTATAATTTCGCATTGTTTATTTTCATTGATCGTCTTTTTAATCCAAAAAGTGGTACCTGAGCATGAATCATTCATCTGATTTGATTTCATTTTCATCTTGTCTTCATAAGATCTGTTTTTTGTGGTTTTCAAACCCTAAACCTCTTATGTTTTTATTGATTTTATTCGAATCCTTTTTTAACATGGAAAATTTCAGTGTGCTTCTTTATCTCGAACTATTCGAACAGTTGGGGCTCAAGCACCAATGCTCTAATGCTTTTTCCGGTAAGTACGATAAATAGGTCGATAAAATGGAAGATTATATGTTTGCCATTGATGAAGATGTGTGGTGATCTGTAAAACAATGTCCTAACATGGCTAGTATCGGTGTTTGTTTTGGTGTAGATGGTGCTGAGATAGCTCTTACTTCGACAGGAAAGAAGATAGAAAATGATCAAAAAAGCCAAATGTGAGCTTCACTATGGAGTTCCTCCAAATATTAGCGTGGACCTGAAGAAATACACAAGTACTCGAGAGATGTGGCTCAAACTGAAGGATCTTTATGAAGGAACTGGAAAGAGGAAGAAATATCAAGTAACAAACAACCTGAGTTTCTTGATACGACTGAAATATGGACGAAACCCTGGAAAAAACCTATGATTAATTTGGTCAAATCATGACAAATCTCGAAAAACATCATATCATCAAAAGCTAACTAGAGATTAACATCACATTCATGCAATCTCAAAGAAAGGAATGGAAGTTCATCACATCAATGGTGAAAAGTCATTAGAAAATCGATTCCTACACTCTAAATGACTTGTCCAATATCTTGAAGACTCACAAAGTTGCTATCATGGCCGGTATCAATGAAAAATCATATGGTGGTCCTCTTGCTCTTGTTTTGAAAAAGGATAATTTGAAACAGTTTGAATATGATGTATCTAATGATTAAGTCATGAGCTAAATGGTTAATAACAACGCAAAAAAATCTATAGGAAACCATCTCCGAATTATCGCTATGGAAACACGGATGGTGGAAATTTTGATTCGAAATTAAATTTCGATGAAAAGAAATTAAATGGTTTTTTTGGGTTTGACTGCAACTACTGCAAAAGCAATAATAGTTTCACAGATGATTACATGTTGAAGAAGAAGAAAATGAAGGAAGAAACTGAGAAAGACAAAGCCTACTATGTTGCGAAGCTTAAGAAGGTTCGAGAGTTGAAAGAGAAAGAATGATCTTTCGCTGATTGTTACGAATGATGAGTAAGAAGGCACTTAAGTGTGGTCTTCTGGGCCGGATGATGAAGAAAAATGTCGACCAACACACAATACTTTTATGGCAACTCACGAAGGGAACTATGCAACTAGAAAAGCTTGTGATTTTTATTCTAATTCTAATAATATTTATGTTCGAAATATCAATATAACATTACATAAAATTGATAATGATTGCACAACCTTAGGGAGGGCATGAGTTTCGGGGAATAAGGATACCATAAAGGCCTAGGAGAAGGCAGTGGAAGTAGGCTTAATAATAGAAGGAAAGAATTTTAAGATCAAAATTCTAGAGAGAGATTTAGTGAATTTAGATGATGAATGAATTTTGTTAAGAAGAGAGAATTTGAAGTTGATTGAGCAATGAAACATCATTTGTAACACTGCTAAGATGTTTGTATGCTCAATTAAAGGAATTTTATTACTCAAAGGGAAGTGATTTGTACACAACAGTTTTTATCCGCACATAACATTTTATGCTTATTGAGTTGTACAATACAACATTTTAACGCACAAATTGTTGTATATGGAGAAATTTTGTTGTGTACGAATCACCTCCCTTACTCAAATGACATTTCAAAAGATCAACATCGAAAATTTCTCACTTTTATTGAATTTTAAGAAAATGAAGATGAAATTGTTTCTGAATGAGAAAGTGTTGTTTCACACACCACACCAAATTTCACTTATAACTATGGTATAAAAGGATACCTAACATTATTTTTGAAACGTATCATTATTCATGCTTTTAATTGGTTCACTAATAGGAGTAGTAGAAGTAAAATTTCTTGGATTCAATTAATGAAAAATCCTCTTATGTAAGACACTTTGTTTTTGTGTTTTCTCTCTAGCTTCTTGCTAGTTTTGCTTTTTATAAAGTTTAGATGTTAAAAAAAAAAATACCTAACATAAATAGTCAAGGAAACTCTTTCTCCATCATAGCAAAAATCAATAATTAAAAGGTTAATATCATAATATGCTAACAAAACTATCTAAAGTGTTTTAGATGTACAATTAAACTAAAAAAAACGTAGTCAAAAGGTAACAAATTCTTAACTATTGTGTTTAAAATACCCTTGTAACGGATAATAGTCATTTCTCCCGGTCACAGTGACATTTTAAAAACAAAATTATAATTTTTTATATTTTGGTGACTTTTTTAGCTCATTGAAAATTTTAAAACACTTTATATAGTTCATTAGCTTTTTTTTTTTTTTAATTTGTTCACAATATCACATTTTTTATTCACTTTATTTTTAGCACTAATATATATATATATATATATATATATATATATATATATATATATATATATATATATATATATATATATATATATAAAAGAGCGTTCAATCGAGAACATTTTTTATTGCGAGAACATTTGAGAACAAAATTTTACCACACAATTTTTTAAAATTAAAATCATCATATAATATTAATATAAACCAAGAAATAAGTAAAAAAAATTACAAAAACCACTAACCAAAACCACTCACCACCCAAACAATACCATCCACCACCACCACCCGTCACCGCCACCCACCTCCACCACCAATCACCACCACCCCCACCCATCACCCAACATCATCACCACCATCTGCCACCGCCAACCACGACCATCATCCACCACCACTCATCATCACCACCCGCCACCACCAACCCCACCCACCACCATGACCACCACCACCCACCACCACTATCCACCTCCACCACCCACCCACCACTATGACCACCAACTGGCACTACCACCACCCATCACCACCGACCACAACCACCCACCACCATCACCCCCATCCCCACCCACCACCCACCAAAACCACACCCATCATCATCACCACCACCCACCACAACCACCACCACCCATCACTACCACCTAACCACTACCCACCATTATGACCATCACCGCCACTACCACCACCCATAACAACCAATCGCCACCATCACCCATCACCATCACCCACCACGCACCACCACCGTCCGTCACCACCGACCACCACCACCCATCACCACCACTCGCCACCACCACCGATCACCAACACCCGCCACTACCACCGACCACCACCACCCGCCACCATCACCCACACTCACCACCCACTAAAACCACCACCCACCACCCACCACAACCACTACCCACCCACCAACACCACATATCATTACCACCCACCCACTACCCACTATTATGACCACCTGTCACTACCACCAACCACTACCCATCACCAATCACCACCACTCGCCACCACCACCCATCACTAACAATCGCCTCTACCACCCACCTCTAACACCCACCACCCCTTCCCCCGCCACCACCACCCATCACCACCACCAGTCTCTACCACCCAACTCCACCACCCACCACCCCTCCCCCTGCCACCACCACTCATCACCACCACCGGCCTCCACCACCTACCTCCACCACCTACCACCCTCCCCCACCACCCACCAGCACCATGCATCACCACCGACCACCACCACCCATCACCACCATCCGCCTCCACCACTTAATACCACCACCCACCACCACTCATCACCACCACCTGCCACCATCACCTCCACCCACCACCCACCAAAACCACTGACCACCGACAACCAACGACCACCACCCATCACCACCACCCACCTTCACCACCCATCATAGCCACCCGCCACCACCACCCCACCCATCACCCACCAAAACCACCATACACCATCACCACCCTCACCACCAACCACCACCCACCCATCCACCACCACCACCTATGGGCATCACCCGTCTCCACCACCTATCACGAATGCCCGCCACTGCCACCTACCACCTACTCTAATCACCACCCCACATGTCAGCCCCATCACCCCTTCACCACTACTGACATTTACCACCTACCACCACCAAACATCACTACACACCACCACCCATCACCACCACCCGTGGTTATATGTATATAATCACATGTGATTATGCGTATTAAATCACATATGATTTATATGGACAATATTCTTTTTTGTCCATATAATTCATGTGATTAGATACATATAATCACATGTGATTAGATATATTTAAGCAAATGTTAGTAGATATATTTAATCACATATGTCATTATCGCATTCTCGATTCAATAATTATTTTTTGTCAACTTTAATCATATATGATTAGATACATATAATCACATGTAATTATATGTATCCAATCAAATACGATTTATATGAAAAATATTCATTTTTGAGTTTTCGTTTCAATATTTTTTTATCGTATATTTAATCACATGTGATTATAAGTATTTAGTCACATATGATTAATGTGGACATAAATTTGTTTTAATGCTCTTGATTCAATAGTTGTTCTTGTGTATATAATTACATATGATTATATATATATATATATATATATATATATATATATATATATATATATATATATATATTTCATCACATATGATTTATTGAATCAAGGACGTGAAAACAAATCTTTTGCACATAAACCGTATGTGATTAAATACACGAGACCAACTATTTAATTAAAAACGCAAAAATGAACATTATCCACATAAATCATATGTGATTAAATACATATAATCACATGTGATTATATGTACCTAATCACATATGATTTAAGTGGACAAGATTCATAATTTATCTTTCTCAATTCAATAGTTGTACTCATGTACTTAATCACATGTGATTATATGTATCAAATCACATATGATTTATACTGATAATATTCGTTTTCGCATTTTTGATTCAATATTTTTTCTGATGTATTTAATCATATGTGATTGTATGTATTTAATCACATATGATTAATGTGGAAAAAGAAAAACTATTGAATCGAAAACGCGAAAATGAATCTTGTGTACGTAAATCATATGTGACTAAATGTACAAGAACAACTATTGAACGAGAATGCGAAAACGAATATTGTCCATATAAATCATATCTGATTAGATATATATAATTTCATGTAAATAAATACACAAGAACAACAACTGAATCGAGAACGTTAAAATGAATATTTTCCGCATAAATTCTATGTGATTAGATACATATAATCAGATGTGATTATATGCATTTAATCACATATGATATATGTGGACAATATTTATCTTTGTGTTCTTGATTCAATAGTTGTTCTCGTATATATAATCATATAAAAATATATGTATCTAATCACATATGATTTATATGGAAAAAATTATTTTTTGTCCATATAAATCATATGTGATTAGATACATATAATCACATGTGATTATATGGATTTAATCACAGATGATTACAGTTGACAAAGAATAATTACTGAATCGAGAATGTGACAATGAATCTTATCCACATAAATCATATATGACTGGATACATATAATCACATGTGATTATATGTATTTAATCAGATATGATTTATGTAGACAATATTTATTTTTGCGGTTTTGATTGAATAATTGTTTTTGTGTATTTAATCACATGTGATTATATGTATATAATCACATATGATTTGAGGTGGACAAGTTTCATATTTGCCTTCTCGATTCAATAGTTGTGCTTACGTACTTAATCACATACGATTATACATATAATCACATGTGATAAAATACATGAGAACAACTATTGAATCGACAAAGCGAAAATGAATCGTGTCCACATAAATCATATGTGATTAGATTCATATAATCACATGTGATTAGATGTATTTAATCATATATGATTAATTTGGATAAAGATTTTTTTTCGTCTTCTTGGTTCAATATTTGTTATCGTGTATATAATCATATATGATTGTATGTATCTAATCACATATGATTTATACAGACAAAATTTGTTTTTTCCAAATAAAATCATATGTGATTAGAATCATATAATCACATCTGATTAAATGTATTTAATCACATATAATTAAAGTGGAAAAACACAACTATTGAATCGAGAACCCGAAAATGAATCTTAGCCACATAAATCATATGTCAGTAGATACACATAACCTCATGTTATTATATGTATCTAATCGCATATGACTTATGTGGACAATATTCATTTTTGTGTTCTCGATTCAATAGTTGTTATCGTGTATTTAATCCCATGTGATTACACGTATCTAATGTAACTCACATCCTTAATAGGAGAGTTAATGTAACTCACCTCCTTGAACTTGAAAATCAGCTAGCATGAGCAAGATGGATCATTTCCTTTCTGAGAACCTACACAACAATTATAACATTATTTAGCTTGTGCTTTGGTGTACTACTTTTATAAAACTTATGTATATATATTCTTATTTTTTTTATTGTAGTGCTCCTTTTGGGATCTGTTTTCTTACCTTTCAATCGATTCTTAAAGTTTGATAAAATAATATTGGTAAAGTTCCCTCTTTTAACTTTTCAGAAATATAAAGATCTCGTTCTAATGATTTTTGGTTGATTTTATATTAAATTTACAAATTAGTAACTTTAGGTTGTCACTTTCTAGACTACTCAACACTTTTGGAATAAACTGTACCAATCTACTAAGAATTACATTAGTCCCTTTATATGTGGGAAACTATGCATCTATATATAACTATAGGATTTGGAATTTTGGAATTTAGAGTTCTAATGAATTTATTATGATTTTTTGAAGATAATGCATGAAATCTGTGACAGCATGGACCAGCCTGTGAAGATTGCCAATTTTACCCCTCAAGGAGTTGGAATTTCGAAATGTGATTCAAAGTTTGAAGAAACTAGACAAACTAAGATTTCCAGTAAACTAAGTCTCATGATTTTTAGATGTTCTTATTGACTTGCACGAATTTTAGAATTTGGAGGACAGATTTAGGAAAATTGATCATAATAGCTTTTAAATCACTTTTGGTGTTCTATTAAGGACTTAATGGTTAAGCCTTAAGTTTATCAATTTTTATATGATTGTTGGATACTTATTAGGCTATTAAGATGTGAAATTAAATTTAACCTAAGGGCCTTAATGCTTGGCTTAATGAGGGTTCAAAGTTAAGTATTTTCACATAAAATGCTACTTTTTCATTGAGGCATTTCATCGAACACTTGGTGTTCATAAAAAATCTATAAGTTGTCACAATGTCTATGAGATTAGATGAAACAAGATAGAAGTTAATTACCCCAAATGAAAGAGTAATGAAGCGACAATAACAACAAGAATCAGTTAAGAAAAATCAAAAATCACTGACATTAATTTCCGCAATCTGAATAAATCAAACCAGTTCATTATATTTTTATCCTTAATTCGAACAAAACTAAACCATTTCATCAAGTAATAAACATACCTGGTTCAATCGATCTTTGTACTATGATCCAGATTAAGCGATAACAAACTCATGATGATTTAGGGGTTGCACGATAGGGATCGCTACGAGTTAGTTAGAGGCATTAGCTCTGGTAATATTAGGGTGGCGAGGTTGATGAGGGATAAACATACTAGCGAGCTTGTTGCTGTCAAATACATCGAGAGATGTAAGAAGGCCAGTGTTAAAAATCGAGTATCAATGTTCCATAGATTTATGTTCCTCTGTTCTTCCCTTTTCCTCTTTTGATTTAGTGAATAGTTTGAAATCGAATGTTGTGATTTGAAGCTGAAACAGGGGTACAACGTAATTGATAAACAGAGCTTATTGAAGTTCTAACTCTTGTGTTCAACAGATTGACGAAAATATACAGAGGGAAATCATTAACCACAGATCACTAAGGCATCCCAATATTGTTATATTCAAAGAGGTTTGTAATTGTTCATATTCTTCTATAAAAACATCTTAAACTACGTTCTTAATTATGAGGTTGATTTCACTTAATCTACATGTGATTTTAACACCAACACATCTTGCGATTGTAATGGAATATGCATCCGGAGGAGAACTGTTTGAACGTATCTGCAATGCTGGAAGGTCTCTGACTAACTCATACTGTCATAACTAGTATTTCTACCTAGGAAATTCTATCCATGGATGATCAACTCTCAATGTATCTTGTAATTCAAAGTTTGATGATAAACATAATACTTATTCAAAAACAACTATTCAAATCAAAACTCTCTCGTGAAGCCCAAAACCTAATTTAATACATTCCATACACTTTACTTGGGGTTGTAACCCTAAATTCCCGGTTCAAACATTTATTGGGCCAAGAATCATTTATTGGGCATAATGGGCCAATAAACATACAACTTAATTATTTTGGGCTAAGAATCCTTATATGGGCCCTAACTGGACCCACATTCATTAAATTATAACATTTGGGCCATAAGACTTTTCATGGGCCTTATTGGGCCTAAAATGTCTCACTATGCGTTTATGGGCCTTATTAGGCCGTAAACAATTTTCTTGAACCTCAATGGGCCGTAAACCCAATTCCTTTATCATTTTGGGCCGTAAACCCATAAAGAGGGCCCAATGGGCCGAAAAATTTCATATTGGGCCTTATAATTTTGAGTATGTTCAATATTAGCCCAAACTTCCTTTTTCTCTTTTTCCTTCCTCTCATTTTCGGCTATGTATATATATATATATATATATATATATATATATATATATACATTGTAAAAAAAAGAGAGAAATGTTATGGGGTTAATTAGAGGTTGACACCTCACTAATATCCCCCATAAATCTAAGCAAAATAACAATTAACCACTAAGTAATACCTAATCTTCTCTCTCTCCCTCTCTTCTTCTAGTCTCGGCTGAAACCACAACCCCACCACCTTCATTTTTACTCTCAAAATCACCCAAAAATTCTCTTTAGAGCTCTCAAGAAAATATCATTTCCCTCTCCAAAATTTGTGTGTGCTTGGGTAGTGTTCAAGAACACTTCATCAAAGGTCATCACTTTTGGGTAAGCTACTCTCTAAACAAGATGATTAACTTCATTTTATGATAAATCCTTCACTCCTTAACACTCCATTTCATGATCCATGCTTCTTAGAACTCCATAAGTTCGAAGATCTTCTCAAAAGGGCTTGCTAAGGTTGAACACTCCTCCAATCTTCTTCCAAAACGGATCCATCAACCCCAAAGTGAGTTCATACCCCCTATTTTCGGTTTTTACTTTGTTTTGGGGGAGAATACAAGTTGATTTGTGTAGATCTATGTGTATATGCATGTTTATGTGTGTTTTTCATGATATGTGTTGTGATTATGTGTTGAAAGCTTCATAAACTCAAAAGATATACTAAAACATGATGATGTTTATAAAATAAAACACTTGATGCATCTTATCATGAAAATGAAAGGATTAAAAACATTTTAAGGACGTGTAAGGGGACAAAATTGAAAAAATGAACAAAAGTGAGGTTCTTATGCAACTCATGGTTTTTGAAAGGACCAAAAAGGGCTATTTTAAATAAAAAGGGATTCTTATGATATTCATGGTTTTAAAAGGGCTAAAAGTGTAAATTTTCACAAATGGGCCTCAATTTGGGCCTTCACGGCTTCATGGGCCAATCTTGGAAAATTTTGACTTTTGTGGACTTAATTGTCATTTTGAACAAATTTGAGCCAAAAATGTTATTTTTCGGATCTATGGGCTGAAAATGACAATTTTATTAAACTTGGGCCGAAAAAGATAATTTATATGCATTTGGGCCGAAAATGTAAATTTTCATAAAATTGGGCCGAAAATGTTATTTTTGACAAAAGTTGGCTAAAAATGTTATTTTATTTGATACAAGCCCTTAAATGCAAACTTTTGGTCTTAAGGGATCTAAAGTGTCATTTTTACCAAAAACATGCCTAAATTGTAAATTTTTAGTCCAATGGATAAAAAATGTCAATATTACAAAAAGTGTGCTTTTATGTCATTTTGATAAATAATTGAACAATAAAGAACAATACAATAACAAACGAGTTCAATACGTTAAATTCACTCCTACTGGGCCTGGAATACACATTACAAGTCTATTGGGCCTTAGTGGCCCACTTACATGTTTATTGGGCCTGGAATAGACATTACATGTCTATTGAGCCTTTGTGGCCCATTTACATGCTTATTGGGCCTGAAATATACATTACATGTTGTTTGGGCTTTTGTGACCCATTTACATGCTTGTTGGGCCTAATAAACTAAAAACATACCCGAAAATAATATACACTGTGCAATATATTCGTGTAAACTCAGTTAAGACTCTTGTGAGACATTTCGATTGTTCACACCTATCTAGTGTACAACCGTAGCCTGTAGTTATAACCAGAGTCTCCTGGAGGGAGAGCGAGAGTTTGTGTATAGATCTATACGGGGTTGACACCCTACACCTGAGCTGTTCGCTACAGTTAGACTAGGCCAGTCTAGGGTGACAAACCTTACCTTAAACAAGTCGGCGTCGGAAAAACGTCATGACGGGCGGACCAGTCATTATCAAGTATGGTTGTAACGACTCACAAATAAATTAACTCTACTGTAAAATTTACGGAATACATAAATGATTCTACAATTACAATTCTATACAAATACCAACTCACGGTCTTTGAGTTTAATACTACCACACCTTTACAAGCAGAAAATATCGGATTTTCTGGGAAAAAAAAGTACTTTATACGTTACCTTCTATTTACAAGAAAACATCGGATTTTCTGGAATACTCGTTTTATACATTTTTCAAAACAGGAAACACACATGCATAAATACATGACTCGATACAATACTTTCAACCATTTTACAGAAAATATCGAATTTTCTGGTGTTTACAAATTTATACAAAACTTTTCATATAAACATGCTTATGAACTCACCAACATTATATATGTTGACGTTTTCAAAGTAACTTGTGTTCTCAGGAAATCGTTAAGCAGGTGGGCGTCAAGAATATGGGGAAATTTGTTGCGTTTTGTTGCTATTATAAACCTTTATATTTTGGGATGTAACTTTTATAAAACAATTACAATGATGTAAACTCAATATTGTTGTATTATTTCTCGTGTGATGATGATGCATGCTTTGTTTCAATTATATTCACTGTGATGATATTACAAGATGAAGTCACCTCAACCCCAGACGTTTCCGCCGTACTCTTCGGTTCGGGAATGTGACAGATTGGTATCAGAGCATTGTTTATATAGTGAACTGGCATATCTAATCATACAAGATATGCAACTATAAATACAATGGGACTAAAAACTACTATGAACAAAATAAATAAAAATACATACCTATGTGTGCATCATTAAAATAACAATAAGAGTCTTTGGAGGATAGTTATGTAGTCGTATTGGGGATAAATAGAGCTTGATGAACTATATTTATTCAAAATACGACCAATATGTGTTTGGGAGTGATCATGGTGGGCAATGAATCTGGAAACTTACCATCTAATTATCCAAAAGTTTTAAGGAATCAAACATGAACAATTAAAATACTATAGGACTATTTTGAAATGCTATCTACATACACTTCCCCTTACACACTTATCACACCTCCATTTCTCGCGCATACATCATGGCTGAATTCCAGCAAGGTGACCTTTACTATCAGGACATGGTGGCCCATGGTTGGATCGAGGAGGAACCTGAAATGGTTCAGGAGGCAGGCCTAGTGATAGAACGTGAGGAGTATCTAGAGACAGACTATGAGGACGAGGGATCCGATGAGGGGCCTGAAGAGATAGCGGGCGTTGGGGAAGCCCCTAGTGAATCCCACCCTTTAGGGATGATACCAGATTCGCTCATAGCACCGGAGGACCCCACAGGTGGGACACGCTCCTTGGAGGAGGAAGTTGCCATTCTCAGGCAACAACTTTTTGCAGCAGAGGCAAGAGCAGTTCGGGCGGAGCAAGAGAGAGAGAGAGAGAGAGAGAGAGAGAGAGAGACGAAATCACTCGGGAGATTAGTGAGTTAGCCGACCGTTTAGTGCGCTATTTCGGCATCTGACACTTCCTGCCACGACTAGGATAAGCTCCACCCCTCATCACTATTGTTATGATTCTCTTTTATGTACTATTGTATGTAGGACCGACTTTATGTTTAAGTGGCTACACTACTCATAAAGTCGTTATGCTGTCGGATTATATACGTCTCTAGGTACTATACGCCTTCCAAGGTGAATTTTCATGCATTGTACTGCCAAGTTTATCATTAATGAAATGGTTCTATGTTTTATTTGTGATGTTGTAATCTGCTATGTGTTCTACTTTTCTTATTTCATGAAATTGCATGAATTCACTTATATGCACAACCGAACCATTGAAAATATTAGATACCAAAGGAACATGAGACCACAAACTACTATGTGCTTATCATCTTTCTATTCCATGACAGAAGATGCCTCAATGACCGAATCGCAGAAACAACAACACGACACCACCACCACCACCTCCGCCAGAGGTGAACTCTGCTGCTTTCCAAGCAGAAATCTCGGCTGCAGCTAGAGCAGCCTTAGCGCACATTCAAACTGGGAACAATGGTGGCGGTAACGACCAAGGGATTGGAAGCTCGAGCCAAGGAATGAACAAGGTCCTACAAAAGTCTGTACCTACAAGGACTTCTCAAGTGCCAAACCTCGAACGTTCAATGGGACTGGACGCATAATAACTTTAAAGCGATGGATAGAAAAGATCGAGTCAGTTTTTGAGATCTGCGGATGCCCTGAAGAATGCAAGGTGAAATTTGCAGCTTGCACGTTTGTCGACCAAGCGTTTTCATGGTTGAATGGTCATGTGGAAGCTAAGACACTCCCAGTGGCAAATGCCATGCCATGGCAGGAGCTGAAGGAAATGTTGATGGACGAGTATTGTCCCCGTGGGGAGATACAGAAATTGGAGCAGGAATTATGGAATCTCACAGTACACAACTCATATATTGAGGCCTACATCTCAAGGTTCAGTGAACTAGCCCTTCTGTGCCATGGTATGATCACATCAGAAGGGAAGAAGATTGAGCGGTTCATCTGGGGATTGATTTCTCCAATTTAAGGAAATGTGATTGCGGCAAATCCATAAACTTTTGATAGTGCAAAGAGGCTAGCCCAAAAGCGCTACGACCATGGCAGTAAGAAAGGAGCCAAAACCACTAAAATTGAGACAAAGAAGGAAGGAGATAACAAGAAAAACAAGGACAACAAGCGAAAAGGACGACAGAACCAGGGAAACTCCAAAAAGCAACAAACCGTAGCATTCCATGCTGATACCGCTCAAGTTGCGCCAGCACCAGCTGCTCCAGCCTCGACTGCGCAAAACACAACCAGGCAATACTCTGGAACACTACCAAAATGTAGAAAATGCAGCTTTCACCACCATGGAGAGTGTAGGGAAATGCAGTGTAACAACTGCAACCGCAAGGGGCATACCGCCTGGTACTGCAGATCTCAACCCCAGCAGAACTGTCACAACTGGAAATTCTGATACCTTGTAAAACCCTTAACAAAGATAACATTGTAGTTAAAACAAAGGTTGGAAACCCTAAAAAAAAATCCCGGTTTAAGTCCATTTTGGACTAGGATTTTCTTATTGGGCCTAATGGACGAATAAGTTTCCAATTTGATTATTTTGGGCTTAGAACTCTTATATGGGCTCTAATTGGACCCACTTTCTTTTATTTTAATATTTTGGGCCATAATGGGCCTAGAATGAAATAAAATACCCTTATTGGGCCATAACAAATTTAATTAACCCCAAAGGGCCATAGAACTCATGCTTTGATGTATATTGGACCCATATCTTGGACTTAAGCACTCAAGGCCCAAATCCTCTTCTCTCTTTTCTCTTTCTCGGCCCAAGAGGAAAACAAAAAAAATGGAAATTGATGAAATAAGGAGGGTTAGCCACCTCCTTATTATATTTTGGTCTTCCATGCACCATAACATACTTCCATGCACACCATCACTTCACTTATCTCTCTTCTCCCCTCTCTTTTTCTTCTTCGGCGGAGAACACAAAGGAAAAACACACACACCTCACAAATTCTCTCCAAACACTCTCAAAGAACACTCTTGTTTCTCCATCAAAATTTTCGAGATCTAGGGCATCTCAAGGAGGTTTTTCCACAAAAATCATCATTTTAGGTAAGTTAATGCTTAGATCCACGGTTTAGCTTCTTGAAATTGTTTTAAATCTCCTTCTAACTCATGAAAGTTCATGATCATGTCTATTACAACCTATCTAAGCCAAAGTCTTCTCAAGAAGCTTTCTAGGGCCGAGAATAGCATCAAACTTCTTCCATTTCTTCTTCAAATCGAAAACAACAAGCAAAGGTGAGTTCATACCCCTCTCTTTTCGGTTTTAACAAGTTTTATGGGGGAGAATACAAGTAAAATGTGTAGATCTATGTGTATGTGTATGTTATGTATGATTTCATGTATGTATGTGTGATTTTATGTGTTTATGTGGTAAATATGTAACAAAAAGGGAAGAGATCTCGAGATCTATGACACAAAAGAGGAAACAAACATGATCTAATATACTTTTATTGAACAAATCAAGAAAAGTTCCTAGCTTAAGTCATAATAAACAAAATGCAACATAAAACTCATTTTTGGGCTAAATTTGTCAAACAATTAAAAGTTGAGTTGAGAGTTTCCATCCACGGTTTTCTTAAGGACTAAAAGAGTCAAAACAGTAAAAATAAATGTTTTTATGAATATCATACTCTTTAAAGGGCTAGAAATGTAATTTGTAGCTTAATGGGCCAAATTTTTGGGTTTTTCGGCCCATTGAGCCCAAAATTACGAAAAACATAATTTTCAAAGGATTGAAATGATAAACTTCTCAAAACAGGGGGTAAAAAGGGTAAACAAAACCAATTCAGGAGTTAAAATGATTTATTTTCCAAACAAGGATAAAAAATGTAAACTTTTTGGATTTTGGGCCAAAATTGTAAAAGTTGCGAAAGGTTTGAGTTTTAACTGAAAAGTTCCTTATTGGAAGGGCTGAAACTGAAAAGAGTAAATTTTGAACTAAAATCATCATTTAAACAAGTCTATGGGTCAAAAATGTCAAGAAAATGGTTTAAGGGCCTAAAATGTTTCTTTTTCAAAATAAGGGACTAAAATTGTTATTTTTATTAAAGAAGGGCTGAAAAGGTCAAACCAACATTTTGAACAAATTATTTTGTTTTTAAGATATTTGAGTCAAAAATACCAAACTACAACTCATGAAAATAGAAAGATGAATATACATATAATTCCAAATATCGTTATAAACAACCGACCGGCCTCGTGCCGATACGAATATAACAATCGTTCAATCAAAATTTCCAACAATTATACTATACCTAAAACAAGTAAATATCCAAATAGTTGGGCTTGAAAGATCCTAATCATGCTTATTGGGCCTTCGTGGCCCATTGACGTGACTTTTGGGCCTAACACTAATAATAAATGTTTATTGGGCCTCCGGTGACCCGATTACATGTTTAAGGGACCCTCAATGGCATATATAAGCTATTGGGCCTTGGTGGCCCATTAGCATTGCTAGTAAGGTCCAAATTAAATCAAATATGAAATGGGCCAATGCGTCCTTCGTATAACCAACAGCCTTAAATAACACACGTAATTAGCAGGACCTTGTAATCCTCTTCTCCTCGTTTGTTAGGCTTACCTTCAATTCAAGTAAACAAATACAGGTCGTTAATCAATAGTAATCAATTTAGTTTGGACTAAGTGAGTAATAACGGGCGACACCTCTAAGGGTCGTTCGTAGTCTGTAGTTATAATCAAAGTCTCCTGGAAGGAGAGCGAGAGTTTGTGTATAGATCTATACGGGGGTGACTCCCCCACACCTCAGCTGTTCGCTACAGTTAGCTCGGCTAGTCTAGGGTGGCAAAATCTTAAGATCAATTCCGGCATACATTAGGATGCCAAGACAGACGAACTAGTCATTATTATGCATGGTTATAACGACTCACGTAATTAAATAAATCCAATACTATCCGAGTAATCAAGGAAAATTAATCAAAATCACTCGTGTAGCGGTATAACATTTTGAAAACAATTATATTTTATGTATCGGAAAACATCAGGTTTTTCGAGGAAAACAGCACCACACGCTTGTATTTTTCTATAACTATAATACAAAACTTCTCATTTATACACGTTTTGAAATCATTCATGCACCAACTTATGGATCTTCACACTTTGGTATAAACAATTGTTCTTTCAGAAAATATCGGATTTTCTGGGTTTTATAAACTACACCAATCATTTTTATCACAACCCTGCTTATGAACTCACCAACATTTCATATGTTGACGTTTTTTTCAAAATAACTTGTATTCTCAGGTAACAGGTAAGCTGAAGGATAATATCAAGTATGTTAGGATGTTATGTTTTGAAAACTCTCAAACAATTGATGCTACGGATATGTAATATTTAAACAATGTACTGGATGTGATCAATGTCAATCGTTATGTATTAATGCATGGTGAAGTTTATGTTGTGTTTCATGTATAATCATTGTGATGATATTCAATTTAAGTCACGCCAGCCCTCGGACGTTTCCGCCGTCTGGTTCGGGGGTGTGACAAGAACCAACAGCCACACAACAACAACAACAACAACAACAACAACAACAACAACAACAACAACAACAACAACAACGTCGGGGCTAGCCATACTTGTTATGGATGTGGAGGAACTGGCCATTTCAGACGTAACTGCCCCAAAGCCAACAACCAAGGGGCAGGAGGATCGGGCAGGGTCATGACTTTGGGTCAAGGAGAGGAAGTTCAAGACTCGACGGTTGTTACTGGTACGTTTCCCCTCAACAACACTTATGCATGCATTTTGTTTGATAGCGGGGCCGAGCGGAGTTTCGTGAGTAATGAATTCAAACACTTACTAAACCAACAACCCCAGAAGCTAAGCGAAGCCTTCATGGTGGAGATGGCTAATGGGAAAATCGAAACAACAAAAGATATATACATAGGGTGCACTCTCACGTTAAATAATCATTCATTTCCAATCAAATTGATGCCAGTAGATATTAGGAGCTTTGATGTGATTATAGGCATGGATTGGTTAAGCCCCCACCATGCCGACATTATGTGTCACGAGAAGGCCGTTCGCCTTCACCTCCCCAACCACGAAATCCTAATAATCTACGGTGATAAACCTGGCGCCAATCTTCGTCTTATCTCGTGTATTAAGGCACAAAAATACCTATACAAGAAGAATTATGCCTTCCTCGCTCACGTTGTAGATAAGGCAAAGGAGGAAATAAACATCAAAGATATTCCAGTGGCATGTGACTTTCCGGATGTGTTTCCTGAAGACCTTCCGGGAATACCCCCAGAAAGACAGGTCGAATTCCGAATTGACCTAATACCGGGAGCCACATCAATTGCCAAATCACCCTACAGGTTAGCTCCCGCCGAAATGCAGGAGCTATCCAGTCAATTAAGCGAACTTCTGAGAAAGGGATTCATCAGACCAAGCTTCTCACCCTGGGGAGCTCTGGTCTTGTTTGTCAAGAAGAAGGACGGATCCTTCAGAATGTGCATCGACTATCGGGAGTTGAACAAACTCACTATCAAAATCCGATATCCACTCCCTCAGATTGATGATCTATTTGACCAGATTCAATGAGCTAGTTACTTCTCCAAAATAGATCTAAGATCCGGTTATCATCAGCTCCGAGTTCGAGAAGAGGATATCCCACCGAACCCGATACGGCCATTTCGAATTCGTTGTTATGCCCTTCGGTCTGACAAATGCCCCCGCAACATTTATGGACCTCATGAACCGAGTCTGCCACCCTTTCCTCGATAACTTTGTAATCGTCTTCATCGATGATATTCTCATATATTATCGAAGTAAGGAGGAGCACGGTCAGCACCTCCGTCAGATCTTGGAAACTCTAAGAGCCGAAAAGCTTTATGCAAAACTCTCCAAATGCGAGTTCTGGATTCGTAGTGTGAACTTCTTGGGCCATGTAGTCAGTGAAGAGGGAATCCATGTGGATCCTTCGAAGATCAAGGCTATTGAAGGCTGAGCAATTCCGAAAACACCAACAAAATTCCGACAATTCTTTGGTCTCGCAGGCTACTACCGAAGATTTATTCAGAACTTCTCTAAGATAGCCAAGCCCCTCACCACTCTAACACAAAAAGGAGTACCCTTCAACTGGACAGACAAACAAGAAGTTGTTTTCCAAACCTTGAAGCGAGCCCTCTGTAGTGCTCCAGTGCTATCTTTACCAGAGGGCACCGAAGACTTCGTAATATATTGCGACGCTTCGAATCAAGGGTTAGGCTGTGTTCTTATGCAGCGTGGAAAAGTGATAGCTTGCGCGTCCAGACAATTGAAGGCACATGAAGTAAATTACACCGCCCATGATCTCGAGCTGGGAGTCGTGGTCTTCGCCCTAAAGATTTGGAGGCACTACCTCTATGGTACAAAGTGCACCATCTTCATGGACCACAAAATCCTCCAGCACATTCTAAATCAAAAGGAGCTGAACATGAGGCAGCGAAGGTGGATTGAGCTGCTAAACGATTATGAATGCGAGATCAAGTACCACCCGGGCAAGGCTAACGTGGTAGCCGATGCCATGAGCAGGAAAGAATACTCAGGTCGTCGGGTGAAAACTTTATCGATAACCATCCACTCTCATTTAACTTCTCAAATCAAGGAAGCACAATTGGAGGCATTGAAGCCAGAAATGCCGGTAATGAATCACTACGTGGGATGGAGAAGAATCTAGAAGTTAAGGGAGACAGAGTTTACTACTTCATGGAACGTATCTGGATCCCAAAATATGGAGGATTCAGGGATGTAGTCATGAACGAAGCGCACAAAGCACGATACTCCGTCCATCCAGGTTCCGATAAGATGTACCTGGACATTAAACAACATTATTGGTGGCCGAACATGAAAGCAGAAATTGCCACTTACGTGGGCAGGTGTCTCACTTGTGCCAAGGTTAAAGTGGAATATCAAAAGCCCTTGGGATTGTTACAACAACCAGTAATACCCGAGTGGAAATGGGAAAGGATTACCATGGATTTCATAACCAAATTACCTAAGACGACGGACAGATTGGATGCTATCTGGGTAATTGTCGATAGGCTAACGAAATCCGCCTATTTCCTACCAATAAAAGAGACGTACAATATGGAGAGGTTAACTCGAATCTATATAAAGCAGATAGTGAGACTCCATGGGGTACCGATATCTATTTGTTGGATTAGTGTCTAAGTCCATAACTATAATTGGTATGTACTTGACCCGATTTGGCATGGTCCATTTGGGTTGCATGGCATCGGAACAATTTAGCTAGACTTTTGTAAGAAAATGATATTTATGATTTATTAATACATTATAAGTTCTAATATATTAATATGAAATCATTTTATTAGTATTGATCAAGAATTAATTTGGAATTAATTCTGTGATCAAAAGAGACTAACTAAATATATGGGGATTGATTATATAAATCATTCATTCTTATATATATGGGCTTATGATCCATAGTTCTCCATGTTGGGCTAAACCCATGGGGTAACCCATGGATACTCCATGGAGGTTTAAACCCATGGATCATGAGGAATATGGAAAGTCATAAGTTACATGGTGTAACCTTAATAGCCACAATATATAAAGACCCCATAGCTCAAGAAATCGGCCCTAAGGATTCACATGAGAGGGCTAGCCGATTTTGAGCATAAGAACTTTCTCTCAAGTTATTCCAAGTTGTTGGTGGTGCTGTGTGAGCTATTTGAGGTGTCACATTTGGGGCGGTAGGCTCTTAAGCTCCATGGAATCAAGCTACAACAAAGAGGTATGTCATTCTACTAGATTCTTGTATTGTATATACTTCATATTATGCTAGTTAGGATTAAACCTTGGAATATTGAATATTTTCATGTATAATAGAGAAAACATAGATCCAAGGTTTATAGGGTTGTATGTGCACCATAGGATGTTGTAGTATACTAAAACCCATCAGTGGTATCAGAGCCAAGGCTTGTTTTCAATTATACTTGATGCAAATGGCTGAAAATCGAAGTTTTTTGTTGTCTGGGCAGGGGACTCGACGAGTCCATGTACAAACTCATCCAACTCGTCGAGTTTGTTCTTACACTCGACGAGTTGGAGCCCCTGCCAGCAGATTTTCGAGTTTTTTGGCTGGAATTGGACTAGGAACATTACCCTAAGCTGTTTTTGAACTTATAAACTTGTTTTTGATGTGGTAATGTTCATGCTAATCCAATTTCAAAGATAAATGTCATAATTTCAAGATTTATATTAGTTTAGATGTTCATGCTAATATCTTGAAGATTGATGATATGAATTATCTTGTTCTTATGAGTTGGTTTAGGTTAATAGAAAAATTATGTGATAATTTGTTTTCAATCCAAATTGATCTAAAAGTTGTTCATAAAATGTGTTTTTGTAACTTGTCCTCAAGTTATATGAAAAGTCTCATTTATCATTTTTAAAACTCATAAGATTTCCATAAGTTATGAAAATGAAGAGTCTCATTTTTTTAATGTTTTAAAGTCTTCCATAACTTGTCCTCAAGTTATGGAACTTGAAGAGTTTTTTCATTAAAACTACTTTAAACTCATAAGTTATGGAAACCAAAAGTTTTTGAATTGTTCAAAACTTGCCCTCAAGTTTTGGAATTTGTAAAGTTTCCGCCCCATGAATACTTTAATTCCAAGTTAGACCCTTAGAATTTTAAAAGTTACAATTCAAACCTTATACTATTATAATATTATAGGTTTAATGTTTATATATATATATATATATATATATATATATATATATATAAATATGTATGTATAAGAGTATGTTAGTTTTGCTGTTAGTAGGCCTCATTCACGAAGTCGGTATAAGGGGGGTATAAGGTTACTGCCTATAAAATGGCAGTTTAATGGGTGTCCACTCTCACCCACCACTTCCTTGACTGGTGGAGGGTCGTTAGCCGAACGGGTTTGACAGGGCATTAATTCTCCCTTCATTAAAAGTATAATGATAAATACTAAGTAACTAAACACTTATAAATTCCCAATCTTAGTTACTTAGGAAAATGTGAATTTGGTGCTAACCCATGAAATTACACTTTGTACCTTACCAAGTCGTTGGTGGAGCGTGTGTGGGTAACCGACACACTAACATGGACTAGTAAGAGTGGCAAAGGGTGACTTAATGTTTATCATAGATCGGTGGAGCGTGTGTGGGTAACCAACACATTGATTAGGTGATAAAGATTAAGGGTACCAAGTTAATTTGCATGGTTATTCACACATTGTTTATGATCCTCGGCATCCCAGTCACAAACTTGAGAGGGCACAATCGAGATTTAAACATGCCATTGAAAATTTCAATGAATCTCAAAAGATCTAGGAGTTTCAATCCAATAAAAACCTAATACCTATTTCGTTTTTCATGGTGGAAATTGGTGATTCGTCATTCGCCTACCTTCAAATATTTTATAGCTTCAATTACGGCATCCCTCTTCCAAGTTATAAAATATTGTGTTGGGTCCTAGCATTAATATTTCATATTGGGTGTTATATTAAGGACTTAAATCAACTAACTTGAATTTCTCCCATTTCAGATGTCTGGTTCAGACAACTATGGTTTTCCCAAATCCCTTGGAACAAGCTTTCCTAATGAAGATGATGGAAATCATACTTCTCTTCCTCCACCTCCTCCAATTATTCTTCATAACCCACAAGTTCAAGGTCACTCAAGCCCTATTGGCAAGCAAAGTTTGTGTGTGCTCACATCTTGGAGATGAAGTCATATATAGACAGGCCGGGAGAGTTGGGTGTCAAAGTCTTGAGGAAGTTGGTTGTTGACTAGGTTCTTCAGTCACTTCCTGAGTCACATAGTGAGTTCTTTAAGGACTAATATGTGACGGACCATGACATGACCCTTAATGATCTTACCTATTTGCTTGATGCTACTGAATCAGCAATGATTTGGAGCACTCGTAAAGCAAATTTGATTGGAAGATCTACTTCCCAAACTTCCATGGACATTGACAATGGTAACATTGGAAATCCAGAAAAGCTTTCTCTTCCCAATGGAAAGGGATCGGCCATAGTCAACTCGGTTGACCAAATGGTAAAGAGAAAGGCTAAGTCTGAGATAGTCCCGTGTACCATTCCCAAAGAGTCCATATATTTCTATTGCCAAAGAAAGGGGCATTGGTTGCGAAGCTGCCCTATTTACCTGAAAGATCATAAGGATGGTAAAGTCAAAAAGGTTTGACTCTACTTCGGGTAAAATACACTATCTAACTCTATCAAGTTCCTATTTTGAGATTCTTATTACATGATGGGACTAGGTCGCATTTTGATGTTTTAAGAATCAAAGAAAAGAGAGGAAGCTTAAAAGAAGAATATGCTGATTCTGATCGCAAAGATGGATTTCGATCGCATGCTTCGGTGATTAGAATTTTGAGCTGTTTCTTAAGAGTTGGGATAGATTGCCTAGGAATAAATAACAACATTGTTTTCATATGCATTTGCATTGCAAGGATAAGTTTTTCCGCAAGTTTTAAAATAAAAGGAAAAGTTTTAATTTTATTTATTTTAAATATCCTTACAATGGAATTTGTGAAAAATTGTTGTTTATATGATTCCATTGATAGAAATATTGGAAAATGGATTTGATTCTTTCGTTTGTGGTAGTGTCATAATTTAACAAATAAGGAAAGATTCTCATCACCCAAGTCTCAGTTGGATAGAAACTTGGAATCATGCAACTTGTATTGTATGATGAATGAGAATTTTCATCTTTGGGAAATTAAGACTAATTCCTTGTTTACATGTTCGTGTGAGTTAAGTGAAGGACTATAGGATCGATAAGGCTATTCGTCGTGATTTACTAAAGCTTAGTGAATATGGTTATACTTACAAGTTTAAGTATAATTCTGAAACATTAGAAAAGTTTCAATGTATGGCAGGACGAATGAGAAGAATCAAATTAGGCAGAAAGATAAAAGTTTCTCCAATCTGCAAAGATGGGAGAGTAATTTAGTATCGTGTCTTATTATTATCAAAGTGATTATGAAACCATATCACAATTGATCCTCTAATGACATCTTAGTGCATTCGTATGACTAAGAAGAGGAATCGCGGATTGTTGGAATGGTTAAATCAAAAGATGAATCATACTTCGTTCCAAAATTGAGTCTTAGAGTAATACTCCAAGATTGTAACTTGAGTGACATAATCTTAAGAAGGTTTAAAACACCTATCAAAAGCAGAGTAAAATGTTTTTTACTCTTGTACATTTGAAATTCGTAAGTTGTGATGTTTTTGGATAAAACAAAGACCAACTAAGACCAATTGAGTGAAGTGTTTATCTTGATAAGAATCCGCACTAACTCTTGAATATTTGCTTTGTGAAGGAATGGTTCTTGACAAGAGAATCTTATATGTCAAGAGGTCAGTGGGAGTCTTAAAGATATTGAAAAAGTTTTAAGAACTAATCAAGAATAAAACCTTGTTGTTTATCACTAGCACACGACTTGAGGTTTGTAACCTATCGTGTTAACATATTATTATTTTTGTGCCCATTCTAGTTAAAGTTGACTATGCATTTGAGTACTACAAGTTCTCAATTGTTTGCATAACAACCTGGAAGCGATGGTAGGCCCTTGTGCTGCCACGTGGAAAGAAGTTAAGATTGCACAAGTTCAGTCCATATGGGTTTGGATTTGTCACTAACCTTATCTTGTGATTATGATTTTGACAAATTCACATGGATAGGAACACATACACCCTACAAATCTAAGTGTCATAAGGTTTCTCTTCGATTCATGAAAATGATGGTGAGGAAACGCTTCCACTAAGTAGATAGCAATTGTGATATTTTCATTCTCATACTCGTTAGTGGAGCGTGTTGGTTAACTAGCACACTAACATGGACTTGTGAGAAATGCCAAAGGTCTAAACAATTGAGACTTTGATTACGACATCCCTTTTCATAGTTCTAAAAATTGTTTAGACACACATTTGAGCTATCTAAGGAAAGGTGTATGATATTGATAAAGTCTTATCATAGCATCTCGTATCAGAAATCTGAACTTTGGTAAGAAAGTCTAAAAAGTATTGACTTCTAGAAGTCCAGCTGATTTCTGGATACATGTCAAAGCTAGTGTGAGCATAACTGTTATGCTAATAATTATCATGTTAGTGGGAACATGATTATTATGTTAAGTATTGGAAGTTAGCAATGTTAATTATAGAAAACAAAAATTTCAATTTGCAAAGATGCAGGGTTTGAAAAGTTGTTTTGCTATAATTAAGGGAGAGGAAATTATACTTCATCCAAATTCTAAAAGCTTAGATTGAGATTTTAATCAAATTTAGTCAAGTATATATATGAATGTTATGTTGGAATGGTTCAACATAAGGAAATTCTATATATGGGAACATTATTTGCGTTCTAAAAATTCGATTATGATTACGGCAACCCTTTTCATAATTCGAATTATGAGAACATGGCAAATAGAAATAGAAATATTATAGCAAAAGACTGGTCTAGTATCATGTCTTTATGTGAGACATCATGAATCGTGTCCCATGTGCTTGGGCATAGGATCGATTACATGTGCTATAATATTCATCTGTTCTAAATTTTTCCAAATGCCTAGGGCATTAAGAGGGAAAAAGTACTAGAACTGGATATGACTAAAATGATTAAGCAATTGTCGAGGGCAATCTGAGGTTTACCAAAGTTTGGTTGCTCATGGACAATTGGAAGTATAGTGTTAATTTTTGAAGGACCATATTGATATATTATGAAAAGAGGCAACTCTTGTTCAGAACTGATAGTCAAAATGGGAATATGGAAATGTTTCCGTAGAATGTTTTCATAGGTGGAAGTTATTCATTAAATCTGTGTAAGATTAGGAAACTTAATGCAAGAAGGATGTTCAAAGGAATATACTTTGAATGTGAGACTTCGTTTCCATGGAATTGCTCTCCATTGGAATACTTTGTAATGTCTGTTGCCGAGTCTTTGTGACTTTTGTGCATAGTCATTACAAGAGGATCATTGCATATAAGTTTAGAATCTATCAGATTTTAGTAAATGGCAAAGAATCTTGTATTCTTACATTTATCATAAGGATATGGAATTGTGAAATGAGTATCATTGAAATGTTTTTCAATTGATCTATTTCACAAAGTAAAGACCATAGACAAACATAGTGTGCATGCTTGGAGCATGGTATAACTATTGTTTTAATTCAAGTATAAAGTTGATTATTCGAAACATTATACAATGAATAATGTGTAATCAATATGGTGATAAATAAAAGGTGTTTTATTTATATTCATAAGTTCTGAGACCATACTGGATTCGATTATTCTTGTGTTTCACTTTGCATGTTTTGACTTCCCGAATAACAAGGTTATTCAAACTCTCCACAGTCAATCATACTTTGGAAGTAGGTATGAATCAAGACTGTCATGAATTGGGCTTGTAGATGTCTAAAGTGTTTAGACATAGCAAAAGTTGCTGCAACATTCATGAGTGCTCCTGGAATGAGATTCGAGTATTGGATTAAACCCACGCTCATTTGAATTACTTCATGGATTTTATCACGAGTGATCATGAGACGATAATATCTTATATTCTTCAAACGGAGACGTGTGTGTTGTAGTTGCGCGTCGGTTTCACATTGACATATTTAAACACAACCAGTAACTTGGTTGTTATAAAACATACCGTTGTATGTAATTTGATGAGTAAGTACAAGCGAACATTTGGGTCGAAGTTTATCCATTCCTTTTACCCTTGGAGGGATAAAAGCGATATTTGTGGTCCCCTCGATGATTTAGCGATGACAAACGTAAGTGCTCGGCCGGGCCTGGACTGATTTGATTTGTTCAATTAGTCGGTCATCATAAATCGGAAATTGCGAAACAACAAATGGACAGAGAGAATGATTATAATCCATGTCTCAGTCCATCTGATATCTAGAATGGAGGAATATATGATCCCTTATCTAACGGACGCGTCATTGATTTGTTCAGAGTTCGACAACGACTTTTAAGAGCTACGATTGCTAGTCAGGTTGCAAAGTCATACTTGCAATAATAGTTATTAGACTTATCCAAGTGGGAGACTGTTGGATTAGTGTCTAAATCCATAACTATAATTGGTATGTACTTGAACCGATTTGGCATGGTCTATTTGGGTTGCATGGCATCAGAATAATTTGGATAGACTTTTGTAAGAAAAGGATATTTATGATTTATTAATATATTCTAAGTTCTAATATATTAATATGAAATCATATTATTAGTATTGATCAAGAATTAATTTAGAATTAATTATGTGATCAAAAGAGACTAACTAAATATATGAGGATTGATTATGTAAATCATTCATTCTTATATATGTGGGCTTATGATCCATAGTTCTTCATGTTAGGCTAAACCCATAGGGTAACCCATGGATACTCCATGGAGGTTTAAACCCATGGATAATGAGGAATATGGAAAGTCATGAGTTACATGGTGTAACCCTAATAGCCACAATATATAAAGACCCCATAGCTCAAGAAATCGGCCCTAAGGATTCACATGAGAGGGCTAGCCGATTTTGAGCATAAGAACTTTTCTCTCAAGCTTTTCCAAGTTGTTGGTGGTGTTGTGTGAGCCATTTTAGGTGTCAAATTTGGGACGCTAGGCTCTGAAGCTCCATGGAATCAAGCTACAACAAAGAGGTATGTCAGTCTACTAGATTCTTGTATTGTATATACATCATATTATGCTAGTTAGGATGAAACCTTGGAATATTGAATATTTGCATGTATAATAGAGAAAACATAGATCCAAGGTTTATAGGGTTGTATGTGCACCATAGGATGTTGTAGTATACTAAAACCCATCACTATTATCTCAGATCGAGATAGTAGATTTACTTCACGATTTTGGCAGTCGCTCCAGAAGACAGTGGGAACACAACTAGACATGAGCACTGTTTACCACCCTCAAACCGACGGCCAAAGCGAGCGAACCATTTGGACACTTGAAGATATGCTCCGCGCCTGTGTGATCATTTTTGGCAAATCATGGGATACCCATTTTCCCTTAATTGAGTTTTCATACAATAATAGCTATCACACGAGCATCAAGGTTGCTCCTTTTGAGGCTTTGTATGGTCGCAAATACAGATCACCTCTTTGATGGGCTGAGGTGGGTGACACCCAGCTGGAAAAAGGGCAAACACCGAACAACACTCTTATAGGACCCGAGATCATTCGGGAAACGACGGAGAAAATAATTCAGATCAAGGCACGACTCCAAGCATCCCGAGACTCACAAAAAAGCTATGCCGAAAAACGACGGAAGCCTCTAGAATTTCAGGTCGGAGATCGGGTGCTGTTAAAGGTCTCTCCCTGGGAGGGGATGATCCGTTTTGGGAAGCGGGAAAAACTAAATCCACGGTACATCGGGCCATTCGAGATTCTTGCCCGGATTGGTCCGGTGGCATATAAGCTGCAGCTACCTGCAGAGCTCAACAACGTACACCCCGTGTTTCACGTGTCAAATCTGAAAAATTGCTTATCAGATGAAACCCTCGTTGTTCCATTGGATGAGATCGAAGTAAACGAGAATCTCCTGTTCGTCGAAGAGCCGGTTGATATAATGGACAGAGAAGTGAAGCGTACAAAACAAAGCCGCATTCCAATTGTGAAGGTTCGATGGAACACTACGCGTGGACCGGAATTCACATGGAAACGCGAAGATCAGATGAAACAAAAGTACCCTCACCTATTCTCTAGTTCTTAGTACTATCTTTCAAAAGAATTTCGGGACGAAATTCCCTCTAACGAGGGGATGATGTCACAACTAGCATTTCTGCCTAGGAAATTCTATCCATGGATGATCAACTCTCAATGTATCTTGTAATTCAAAGTTTGATGATACACATAATACTTATTCAAAAACAACTATTCAAATCAAAACTCTCTCATGAAGCCCAAAACCTAATTAAATACATTCCATACACTATACTTGGGGTTGTAACCCTAAATTCCCGGTTCAAACATTTATTAGGCCAAGAATCATTTATTGGGCCTAATGGGCCAATAAACATACAACTTGATTATTTTGGGCTAAGAATCCTTATATGGGCCCTAATTGGACCCACTTTCATTAAATTATAACAATTGGGCCATAACACTTTTCATGGGCCTTATTGGGCCTAAAATGTCTCACTATGCGTTTATGGGCCTTATTGGGCCGTAAACAATTTTCTTGAACCTCAATGGGCCGTAAACCCAATTCCTTTATCATTTTGGGTCGTAAACCCATAAAGAGGGCCCACTGGGCCGAAAACTTTCATATTGGGCCTTATAATTTTGAGTATGTTCACTATTAGCCCAAACTTCCTTTTTCTCTTTTTCCTTCCTCTCATTTCCGGCCATGTATATATGGATATATATATATATATATATATATATATATATATATATATATATATGGATATATATATATATATATATATATATATGGATATATATATATATATATATATATATATATATATATATACACACATTGTAAAAAAAAAATGTTATGGGGTTAATTAGAGGTTGACACCTCACTAATATCCCCCATACATCTAAGAAAAATAACAATTAACCACTAAGTAATACCTAATCTTCTCTCTCCCCCTCTCTTCTTCTATTCTCGGCCGAAACCACCACCCCACCACCTTCATTTTTACTCTCAAAATTACTCAAAAGTTCTCTCTAGAGCTCTCAAGAAAATCTCATTTCCCTCTCCAAAATTTGTGTGTGCTTGGGTAGTGTTCAAGAACACTTCATCAAAGGTCATCACTTTTGGGTAAGCTACTCTCTAAACAAGATGATTAACTTCATTTTATGATAAATCCTTCACTCCTTAACACTCCATTTCATGATCCATGCTTCTTAGAACTCCATAAGTTCAAAGATCTTCTCAAAATGGCTTGCTAAGGCCGAAAACTCCTCCAATCTTCTTCCAAAACCGATCCATCAACTCCAAAGTGTGTTCATACCCCCTATTTTCGGTTTTTACTTTTTTTGGGGGGGAGAATACAAGTTGCTTTGTATAGATCTAAGTGTATATACATGTTTATGTGTGGTTTTCATGATATGTGTTGTGATTATGTGTTGAAAACTTCATAAACTCAAAAGATATACTAAAACATGATGATGTTTGTAAAATAAAACACTTGATGCATCTTATCATGAAAATGAAAGAATTAAAAACATTTTAAGGACGTGTAAGGGGCCAAAATTGACAAAATGAACAAAAGTGAGGTTCTTATGCAACTCACGGTTTTTGAAAGGACCAAAAAGGGCTATTTTAAATAAAAAGGGATTCTTATGATATTTATGGTTTTAAAAGGGCTAAAAGTGTAAATTTTCACAAATGGGCCTTAATTTGGGCCTTCACGGCTTCATGGGCTAATCTTGGAAAATTTCGACTTTTGTGGACTTAATTGTCATTTTGAACAAATTTGAGCCAAAAATGTTATTTTTCGGATCTATGGGCTGAAAATGACAATTTTATTAAACTTGGGCCGAAAAAGATTACTTCTATGCATTTGAGCCGAAAATGTAAATTTTCATAAAATTGGGCCGAAAATGTTATTTTTGACAAAAGTTGGCTAAAAATGTTATTTTATTTGATACAAGCCCTTAAATGTAAACTTTTGGTCTTAAGGGATCTAAAGTGTCATTTTTACTAAAAACATGCCTAAATTGTGAATATTTACTCCAATGGATCAAAAATGTCAATATTACAAAAAGTGTGATTTTATGTCATTTTGGTAAATAATTGAACAAGAAAGAACAATACAATAACAAACAAGTTCAATACGTTAAATTCACTCCTATTGGGTCTTGAATACACATTACATGCCTATTGGGCCTTAGTGGCCCACTTACATGTTTATTAGGCCTGGAATACACATTACATGTCTATTGGGCCTTTGTGGCCCACTTACATGCTTATTGGGCCTGAAATATATATTACATGTTGTTTTGGGCTTTTGTGACCCATTTACATGCTTGTTGGGCCTAATAAACTAAAAACATACCCGGAAACAATATACACTGTGCAATTCAATATTCGTTATTTTTGACAAAAGTTGGCTAAAAATGTTATTTTATTTGATACAAGCCCTTAAATGCAAACTTTTGGTCTTAAGGGATCTAAAGTGTCATTTTTACCAAAAACATGCCTAAATTGTAAATTTTTAGTCCAATGGATAAAAAATGTCAATACTACAAAAAGTGTGCTTTTATGTCATTTTGGTAAATAATTGAACAATAAAGAACAATACAATAACAAACGAGTTCAATACGTTAAATTCACTCCTACTGGGCCTGGAATACACATTACAAGTCTATTGGGCCTTAGTGGCCCACTTACATGTTTATTGGGCCTGGAATAGACATTACATGTCTATTGAGCCTTTGTGGCCCATTTACATGCTTATTGGGCCTGAAATATACATTACATGTTGTTTGGGCTTTTGTGACCCATTTACATGCTTGTTGGGCCTAATAAACTAAAAACATACCCGAAAATAATATACATTGTGCAATTCAATATTCGTGTAAACTCAGTTAAGACTCTTGTGAGACATTTCGATTGTTCACACCTATCTAGTGTACAACCGTAGCCTGTAGTTATAACCAGAGTCTCCTGGAGGGAGAGCGAGAGTTTGTGTATAGATCTGTACGGGGTTGACACCCCACACCTGAGTTGTTTCCTACAGTTAGACTAGGCCAGTCTAGGGTGACAAACCTTACCTTAAACAAGTCGGCTTCAGAAAAAAGTCATGACGGGGGGACCAGTCATTAGCAAGTATGGTTATAACGACTCACAAATAAATTAACACCACTGTAAAATTTACGGAATACATAAACGATTCTACAATTACAATTCTATACAAATACCAACTCACGGTCTTTGAGTTTAATACTACCACACCTTTACAAGCAGAAAATATCGGATTTTATGGGAAAAAAAAGTACTTTATACGTCACCTTCTATTTACAAGAAAATATCGGATTTTCTGGAATACTCGTTTTATACATTTATCAAAACAGGAAACACACATGCATAAATACATGACTCGATACAATACTTTCAACCATTTTACAGAAAATATCGGATTTTCTGGTGTTTACAAATTTATACAAAACTTTTCATACAAAATGCTTATGAACTCACCAACATTATATATGTTGACGTTTTCAAAATAACTTGTGTTCTCAGGAAATCGTTAAGCAGGTGGGCGTCAAGAATATGAGGAAATTTGTTGCGTTTTGTTGCTATTATAAACCTTTATATTTTAGGATGTAACTTTTATAAAACAATTACAATGATGTAAACTCAATATTGTTGTATTATTTCTCGTGTAATGATTGTGCATGCTTTGTTTCAATTATATTTATTGTGATGATATTACAAGATGAAGTCACCTCAACCCCCGGACGTTTCCGCCGTACTCTTTGGTTCGGGGGTGTGACACATAACGCCAGGGGTGTTGTGTCAACGAATAGAAAGAAAAAAGAAAGCGGCTCGTGTTTAATTGTCTAAATTTCTTCTCAAATGTTCTCAAATTTAATTTTGTTCTCATTTGAACATATATATATAATCTCTCTCCCTCTCTCTCTCTCTCTCTCTCTCTCTATATATATATATATATATATATATATATATATATATATATATATATATATATAGAGAGAGAGAGAGAGAGAGAGAGGGAGAGAGAGACTATGAAATTCTTAATTTTGATAATAATTATTAATTTTTAAACAACCAAAAAGTGTAAAAAAAATAAAATATTAAGAATATTGGGTTGATATATTCCCTTAAGAACAATGCACTAAACAAAATTCAAACAACTAAGGAGGTTTGTGTATTGCATCATTCTGATTCTTCTTAACCTAGGACCCACTAGCATGTCATCCCTTTTCATCGAATTCCATGAAAATTCATCGTTATATTAACTTGTTATATCAAAAGAAGAGACTTAGCTAAATCTGATATGGAAGTAGATCTAATGTCAAGATGGATTTTAGGCTTCAAGTAAAACCGAAATGAATGAAGCAATTTTAACTTGTTATATCAACATATGAGACTTATCTAATATTTTTAATTTTGTACAGTTTTTTATTCTTTAAAAAATAGCCTAGCATATGGAAATTAATAATCTTTATACTCTTCAATTAGATATTAATACTAATATACTTTCAAGCAAAAAAAAAATATTTTACTTTATTGAATTGTTTAATGATTATAGTTTTAATTAAATTGTGAATATTATAACATAATATTTTGTATTAAAAATAAATTGATATTGATATGTAGTTATTAATATTTCAAATTAATAATTTTATGAAACAAGTGTTAAAAGTAAAAAAAAGAGGTGGGATAATCAAATTGTGATCTAAAAACATTATGAAAGGTTAACAATTGTATAAAATGTTTAAAAAACACCTATGAATTAAAAATGAAATGAAAATATAACAAACTATAATTTTTGTTTTTCAAATAGCATTGTGACCATAATGGTCTTTTAAAAAAAATTAAAAGTTAAAGGTTGTTACCTTTTAACAATGTTTTTCAGTTTAATGGCACATCTTACATAGTTGTTACTTTATTATGACACATAGTAAACAAATTTTTTTTTGTTAATCATTTCTCCTTTTTGAATACTTTATTATTTATCTTTTATAATAATAATATCTTAAATTTTTAAATACGTAATGATCGAATACATATACTTTTCAACATATGTAAAGTATCAACTTCAATTATTTTTATTTTTTTGTATTATTTTATTATTTTTTTTATTTTTTCTTTTCATTTTCATTAATTTTTTCATTAAAAATCGTATTCAACATTCTTACATTTATTTATCATACATTTTGATTTGTTATGAGGCTTTGGTTGTTTTCATTGTTTAATCTTTTAAATTCAGTTTTCAATAAATAAATAATTAAACAGTTAAAAAATAATTATAATAAAAAGATCTCTATTATTAAACATCTTAATACTCGTACATGTTAATATAAGTTATTAAACATTTTTATTTATTTAATATATAAGAATTTCAAAAAACTTTAAGAAGAAATCATGATCGAAAACCGAATAGATATTGATAATATAAAAGTATTCCGTCAATTCAAATCAAAAACCCAAATTATTTCATCTATTATTGGAACGGATAAACCTAAAAATTTGTAATAAAATCATCTCCAATTCAATATTTTTTTTTTACATAAACGGGTGTAAAGATAATGCAAATAGTCATTGATTTAATTTGAATCCTTTTTATTCAGATTAGGATAATGCAAATAGTCATTTATATTTGCATAAACATATCTCAATTTGTCTCATTCAGTGTTCAACTTTTTATAAGGCGCCTTAAATGTCTAACTCTCAACACATAAGATGAACAAATATTATCTCCACTACATACGCCTCTCGTATGGTTCATAGTACACCCAATAATAGCTTTTATAATTGTCTAGTCAAAGAACAATATTTGACTACATTAAAGTATAACATTCCTCGCACTTAAGTCCCAAATATCGGTGTGTGTGTGTGTGTGTGCGTGTGTGTATGTTTGAGATAGTTGGTTAGGCTCGGGTCGGGGATTATAATCAGAATCCCTTTTCCTATTCTTGTTTGATATTGGCATGGGTATTCGAGGCACGGTCCAAACACCTGATGAAGTTTATCTAAGTTCTTAGGTTTAGGTTGTGTTCAGGCTAGAGTGGTTTGTTGTTTGATAGTTGTGTGATTGTGTGTTGATGTAAGACAATGGTTTGCCCATAACATTCTTTTAATTGATGTAAGACTATGGTTTCCCCATACCATTGGTTTGCTTTATGTAAGATTATTGTTGCCCCATAGCATTCGTTTGGTTGATATAAGACTATGGTTGCCCCATAACATTTGGTTGGTTGATGTAAGACCATGGTTTCCCAATAGCATTCGTTTGGTTAATGTAAGAATATGGTTTCCCCATAGCATTTGTATGTTGGTGCCTGTATGGTTGGTCTATAGCATGTGTACGTTGATATAGGGCGTTGGTTAGACTTTAGCATCTGTCGTTGTACGGATCATTTGCCTCGGGTCAGTTGTAGCCTCAAGAGGCTAAGTATCAGATGCCTGTTGGGAATTTGGAAATTGGTATTATGCGGGTCACCAGGAGAACTCGGTTAGTTTCTCAGGATTAGTCATGACTCCAAGGATCTAGGTTTTCTTTCTCTACTCAAAGTTTATAGGTTCGAGTTGTTAGGCAACAAAGTTTAGGCTAATAGGGTAATCTCAACTTTGGTACAATGGTGAGTGGGGTTGGAAAACCCACATAGAAATGGTTGCATGCTTGAGCCGGAATTGGAGTTTAGACACAACATGAGATTAAGATTCGTTCATTGGTATGCTTGTGGGAGCGGTGGGATAGTGATCACTTGTTAGGAAGTCAAGAGAGCAACAAAAACCCTTTTGAGCATGATTTCTAGGTTAGGGACTTTTTGCATGGTTATGGTTGGTATTTTTGGCAACTTGTTCCTTAGTAGGTGGAAATCATTATATATATATATATATATATATATATATATATATATATATATATATATATACACACACACACACACATACTAGATGTGTACCCGCGCAAAGCGGCAGCAAAAAATAGCTCTTCTGGTGAATAGTTACTTACAGGGGAAATCATTATTACACTTTATTATTAGTTATTAAGTAATAAAAAAAATTACCAATTTTAACTAAAGTATTTATTTTTAGACGTTATATGTATATTGCCTATTTATATTATGATGTAGTTTAATTAATAACAATGTCTAGTTTAAGAAATATAAATTAATTTATATACACGACTTTATTTTCCTACAATTGAATTTATTAACTACCTTTCTTATTCACGTCTTCGTATTTTTGGCAAATATTAATGATTTATACAAAAAGTTTTGTAACGTATACCTCTTAAAATTCAAGATATGATGAACATGCTTTATAATATAGTATAGATATAGATATATCGGAAGGTGGACATCAGTTCTGGGTTATGATTCCTAAGGTTTCAAACCGTTAGATTTCCGGTCTTGTAAAGTTTATCATTGGTCTTGGATTGTGGTTGAGATATTGGGGTACCCCGTTTTGAGTGGTTTCGCTAGGAGATTGATAGGATCTTTGGTAGTGAGAGAGGTAATCGTTGTGATTTGTGTAATTGCGGATGGGTAGCTTAGATTTGGACGTTGTCTAGGTTCCAAGAGGTATCGTGAACCCTTTTTGTTGAATGAATCAACATAGTGAGTGGTTTGGAGAAGTCCTAAAGGATTTTCATAAAGGTAGTTTTCTGCAATTTACCTGAGGCATATTTCGAGGATGAAATCAGATTCAAGTAGGGGAGAATTGTAACATATTTTCATAAATGATTTTACGTATTAAATTGGAATTTATAAGTTTTAGGATTTTATTTAGGTAGTAGTGCGACAAACTTAGAGGGTTTGGGGCGAGAAACTCATGGCCCAAACTTTAAAGTAGCTTGCGGTGCGAAGGGACCGATGGGCCAAACCCTAGAGGCCTCGTGATTTGGGCCAATTTAAGTGCACATTTTCCTAGGCTTTCACCATTTGTCCACCTCCATCTCCAGAGAAAATTCCCTCATCCAAACCCTAGCCTCTTTGATGCTTGTGATCTTATCTTGGTTCTTTGGTGTGATTTTTGAGAAAAAAAGGTGGTGGTTTTGGTGCAGGTGAAGTAGATCCAGCCAAGTTTTGTGAAGGTATAATATTTCAACCTTTATGCTTATGTCTTGCTAGATCTAGGTTATTGGTGGTTGGGTGGTCACTTTAGTCCCTTAATATTCATGTTCTTGGAGTTGAGGGGAGCTCTAGAACTTTGTAGGGTTAATTTCTTGCTTTTGGACCTCCCTTGTGTGAGAAAAGACCATGCATGAGGCCATGTAACTGGTTTTGGCACTTTATAAGGATTTTTGGACTTAGGGTTTAGATTATTAAATGATTAAGCCTTGCTTATGGATAAAGTTAGAAACTTTATTCATTAAGAGCATTCTAAGATCCAAATTTGAGAATATGGTATTCCGATCTTAAGAGATTAAGTCATTAAAAGGAAGGATGTTAAACTAGTTCTGTGATGCGACAAGCTTGAGGGCTCACAGTGCGCTTGGGACAAGAATGTGACTATTTTTTCACTAAGTGGTCACGTCTCGACCAGGAGTTGTTGACTTTTTGACCAGTTTGACTTTTGGTCAAACTTATTGGGATTTGCGCAATAGGTTAAGTATAGACCTCTGTTTGGTACTAACTGGTTTTGTAATATGCCGACTCCCAGGTATACTTTTGGTCAAACTTATTGGGATTTGCGCAATAGGGAAAATCAACGAGTTGGAGGCCTCAACTCGTCGAGTAGAGACTGAGATTGGCCGCATGATTTTAGAACCAACTCGACGAGTTGGTGGACTCAACTCGACGAGTTGGAGCTGAGTGAGAAAACCCTATTTTTTAGGGTTTCGACCATGTTTAAATGACCATAAGTCCTTTACCCCGCCTCCCTCATCACCTTATCACCCAGAGACAAACCCTAATCGAGTTACCTTCCATCTTGAGAGTGTGTTAAGGCTAAGAGTGTGTTTTTTGGTGCATTCCTTTAAGAGTGAAGAGCTTGGAACAAGAAGGAGTCTACAGATTCGACATTCATTCAGTTGTAGCAGCCATTTGAAGGTAAAAAGCCATTACCTTGATCACTTGTTTAGTAGATCTCTCCATTTGAGAGTTTATGGACATTTCTAGCATCTTCTTGAGTCATTATTGGTTTTGAGCATGCTTTGAAGCTAAGACTTCAGATCTGGACACTATTAGGCCCTCTAGGCCTAAAGACTCAAGCTTTATCAAGCTTTGGCCAATCTTCATGCCTTAAACCCCATGTTGAGCCTTGTTTTGGCAAAGTTACCCCCTAAATGCCATGCATATACGTAAATCTTGCAGCTTTACGTGGTATCAGCCCTAGAAGGCTAGATCTAGAGTTTGGGGCCTTAGTCTCGCTTAAAAGCGTCTGAATGAGAGAAGGAGCTGAAGGAACTTGACGAGTTCGTTAGCCAACTCGACGAGTTGGTTAGGGTTTTTACCCGATATTCTGGACACTGTGCAAACTCAATGAGTTGGTGAGACAACTCGACGAGTTGACTCAAATTTTCCGATTTTCTGAGAACAGAAGGTAGTCGACGAGTCGCATAGATGCACTCGACGAGTTGAGTCAACATGGACTGTTGACTTGAGTGTTGACTTCCATTAACTTTTTAGGGTTTGGTCAAATTGTGGACTTTGGAGACCATGGAGGGGTAAAATGGTCTTTCACCCTTTCTGAGAATTAGTAGAGGAGTTAGCTTAACATCTTTGGGAGTTGTTAATGCAAATTGTTAATTAGAGATGATTATGATATATGTAGGCGGAGTCTAGACCGATAGTTTGAGTATGAGACATACTTGCTTTACTTCTGAGGTGAGTCTTCTCACTATACTTACTTGAGTGGTAATTACTGTGCGACCGGAGGGTCTTATCTGTGTTATTGACCAGAGGGTCTTATGTACTTATACTGAGATATGTGATATTATGCATTCTGTCTTTGTGAGTTATGCTGTATATTATTCTGTGCATTATTGAGAATTTGAGATAGGACCAGAGGGTCCAAACCAAGTTGTGAGAACGGAGGGTCCTCACTGAGATACAATCTGGAGGGTCCAACCCGAGACGTGAGACCGGAGGGTCTTCACTGAGACACATGCCCAGAGGGTCCTTATCGAGATATAGCCATGAGAGGCTAATTATTGTGTGTGGTATTTTGGGGAACTCACTAATTTGTGTGCTTACAGTGTTGTGTGAAATGTGTTTCAGGTACATCTCAGGATCGTGGGAAGGCGCCGGCATGATTGTACACATCAGCTTGTTGATTATGTTTTGAGGATTCTGGGATATGTGACAAAAAGTTTTTGTGGTTGTGTTTTGAAACAATTATAAATTGAGTGCGAGATGTTAAACTGTGTTTTGTGGGGAATTAAAAATGAAAAATTTATTTGAAAAATTAGAGTGTTACAAGTTGGTATCAGAGCCTTAGTTTGAGGGATTCGGATGTACCCGCAAGTATGTCTGGACTCAAACTGAGAATTTGAGAAATTTTTCTAAAAAGAAATGATTTTCTAAACGAGCAAAAGATTTTAAGAGGAAACGAGATGAAGCAGTGTGTACAATCAGCCAGAGCCTGAACGGTGATTTCCCAAAATACCCTTACTTGTTTATATTATGAGATGAGATACTTATGAGAGGTTAGAGCTGCATGCTAGATGGTAGGCTAGGTATTTCAGGAATTTAGAGCTATAGTTGCCTGATTCATGATGCCTTAGCCTAGGAGAATGCCATTGATTGACATTATCTGCTATTTGCTCTGTGTGTTGAGTAGGGGTAGATGGCAGGAAATCTTTGAGAGATAGTTTTGAGTCAAAGAGTAATCTAGGAGGGATACCTAGATGTTCATTTGAGGAATCTACTGAGAGAGTAGTTGATATCTGTGAGGGATAGAGTACTTGTGAGTTAGGATCCTAGGAGGAGGACTTGGGACAACTACAGGTTGGTGTGGAAGGTAGTATTGGGCCTGTACTGATGAAAGCACTAGATCTGTGTTTTGTTTCAGAGAGACTATGGTGATTACTCGCAACAACCCCGGGGGGGGGGGGGGGGGCAACACCAGGGACGAGGAGATCTACAGGATCATTGATGAGGAGGTGGCCGCAGCCATCAGGGAGGCCATTCCAGAGATGTTCGGGTCTATTAAGACCACGTTTATTGAGACTTTTGACGAGCGTTATGCTGCTGTCTTGGAGGTTGTCACTGCCGTAGCAGCTCTTGCAGCTGCGAGGCCACAGGGGGGTGATTCGTTGTTGCTCCGAGAGTTCAGCAACACGAAGCCACCAGAGTTCGACGGGACCTAGGACCCGATTTCTGCTATGAGATGGATTTCTAATATCGAGGGATGTTTCTATACTTTTTCATGCCCTGAGGACCTGAAGGTCCGATTTACGCTGAACCAGCTTCGCTTGGGAGCGAAGGACTGGTGGAGGTTTGTGACGATTGATTATTCTAATGCAGACCATGCAGCAGTGACTTGGGCGAGGTTCACCCAGTTATTCCGAGATGAGTACGTTCCCCAGGTGGAAAGGGAACGGTTGGCCTAGGAGTTTCTGTCACTTCAACAGAAGACAGAAACAGTGACATAAATTAAGAGGATGTTCCATGAGAGGGCATTGTTCTGCCCTGAGCACGTGTCTACGGAGCACGCACGTGTGAGCCGGTACTTGAGCATTTTGAGGCGAGATATTCGGGAGGTCGTGGCAAACTCATCATATCGTACATTGGCTGAGATACAGACCAATGCCAGGAGGAGGGAGATTGAGATGGAGATACAGACTAAAGATGAGGGAGAGTCTCTGTCACACCCCCAAACCGGAACGGCGGAAACGTCCGGGGGTGGATGACGTCATGTGTAGTATCACAACAATTGTATCATAGCAATCATAGTAAACACAACCATTACATATGTGAAAAAGGTTTACATCTGTTTAAGTCTTGTTTGCATACATCAAAAGTCTAAGCAAAATATAAAGACGTGACTCTAAACGCTCCGTCTTCTCAAAGCTGCAGGTGGTACCTATCTACTGATTTCCTGAGAATACAAGCAGTTTTGAAAGAGTATCAGCATAAAGCTGGTGAGTTCATAAGCGATGTTTTGTAGTGAAAACTTGTTGATGAATCTTGTAAAAATGTTCATATGTTTCCATGAAAATCCAATATTTTCTTTAGTAAAAGCATGATCTAGCCAGTTCCTTCTATGAATGTTTGATATGGTATCCTTTGTAGTATAAAACATATTAGTCTGCATGCTTGGTTACTACTAGAATGTATAGTATGATGAATTCTATATGAAAAACCACTGTATGAAATGTTCTGTTTGAAAACCCTGGCTACCACCATTATGTTTAATAGTTTTATTAAATAAAACCAGGTGTTGTATTTCTGAAATCCCCAAATGTAATGTATAATACTTCTATTAATTAAAATAAAACTAATGAAGAATGAAATCTCGTAAACAAAGGTTAGTTTATACTTATTGTGAGTCGTATAACCATGCTTGATATGACCTAGTGACCTTTACAACGTTCTTCAAGTGTTGGTTAAATGACATTTGTCACCTCAGGCATACCTGCCTAACTGTAGCTAGCAGTTCAGGTGTGGGATTTTCAATCCCGAATAGATCTATTCACAAATCTCACGCTCTCCCTCCACGAGACTCTGGTTATACTATGATAGGATTTAATTCAGAACACCTAAGGGTACAGTTTTGAAGTAGAGTCTCACAATACTGTATAATCTAGTTTACATGTAATTCTGTATTGTTCTCTTGTATTTGAATCCGTTGAATACTGTATACGGTAATAATTATACTTAAATAATTATTAAATGTTGTGCTCTTGTAGTGATGTATATCATAAACTAAATCTGCCATGGTTTATATGTTCAGCAGTGAATAACTCTGAATTCGTAAAAGTTGTGTATTGAAAACCCCAAACTATACCTATTATAGTTTACATGTATATAGTGTAGTTGATGTGAATATTGAATCTGAAAAACTATGAAATTATGGTTGTAAGTTGAAAGCGTCCCTTATGCTCAACATAGTACACAAGGGATAAAATATCTAAATATTTTATACAAATACGGTAATCGTTTGTCTGCATCAATTACATAAGTCTTATACTTATTAAAAGTCCTTTTGTATTAGTTCACAAAATCATATGTGTTTGGCTTGTATTCCCCCCTGAAAACGTTTAAAAATCGTAAAAGCGTAGGGGTATGAACTCACCTCGACTGAGTGGTTTGTATGAAAGACCGATATGAGGTGTTGAGTGTCAAGTGAAGTCTTGAACACAAATGGATCCTATTTAGCATGTAATAACACATATAGGAATCAAATTAGGGTATTTCACTACTAGACATGATAGGAAACCACTCTAAGGACTTGGAAACACTTGAACTAAGTGTTAAAATCATATGCGATTGAATGAGGGAGGTGTGCGGCCACACTAAGGGTGTGTACGGCCATGGGTGTACGGCCCATGAGTGTACGGCCGTACACTCATGAAGAAGTGTGCATGTTGAGGTGTTTGAAGGCCCTAAGAAGCATCAAGGAAGTGTTCTTGGTCCCATGTTTAGCTTTATTGGAAGTTTAAGGCCATCAATGATCATCAAAGAGGGTTTACGGCCCTATGAGGTGTGTACGGCCGTACAAGGGGTGTGCGGCCGTACACCTTTCATGTTCATGCTAACTTGGTCGATTTTAAGGTGAAACAAGGCTAGGATCAAAGGTTTAGCAAGTCCAACTAGATGATAGGGGCTAAACTCTCACTTTGGAGGGCCTTTAAGGTGTCTACGACCAACCTTATGAAGGTGTACGACCGTACTCCTTCAAAGGATGAAGAACATGTTGAAACTTGAAGAATTAAGGCTTAATTCAATGGGTCTTTCAAGTATAACAACCTATAGGATGGAATACTTACGTTTTTGAAGCCTTGGAGGGTTCATGGTTGAAGAAGCTTGAGAGAAAATGGAGTGGTGTGCAGCCAAGGGAAGAAAGAAATGAAGGGAGTGAGGTCTACTCATATATATAGGGGTGGGTGACCCACCACCCATGTGTATGGCCGTACACCCATGTGTACGGCCGTAAACTCCTCCTGAAGGAGTGTATGGCCCGAAATGCTACTTTACGACTTTGTTAATTCATCCCTAATCTCAACCTTGATTGTACTTAAGCTTAGAAAACTTAAACGAACCCTTAAACAGTGCTAAAAGATAACAGAAACGAGTCTGACTTTGATTGAATTGAATGGTTGTACAAGATAGGAGTTTCGGGTTGTCACATCATCCCCCCGTTAGAGGGAATTTCGTCCCGAAATTCAATAATAGAAATACAAATCATGGACTTGGAAAAAGATGAGGGTACTTCTGTTTCATTGAATCCTCGCGCTCCCATGTGAATTCGGGTCCCCTCTTGGCATTCCAGCGAACCTTCACTATCGGGATGCGACTTTGTTTCGTTCTTTTGACTTCCCGGTCCATAATTTCAACTGGTTCCTCTACGAAGTGAAAGCTCTTGTCTAGTTCGATCTCATCGAGGGGAATCACAAGTGTCTCATCGGACAGACACTTCTTTAGGTTCGACACGTGGAGGACGGGATGTACGTTGCTAAGTTCTCAGGGGTAAACAGAGTTTGTATGCTACGGGATCGATCCTAGCGAGGATCTCGAATGGTCCAATGTATCTTGGATTTAGCTTTCCACACTTTCCGAAGCGTATCATGCCCTTCCAGGGTGAGACCTTCAAAATAACATGGTCACCAACCTGGAACTCCAAGGGTTTTCGTCTCTTATCGGCGTAGCTCTTTTGTCTATCTCTTGATGCTTTTAGTCGTTCTCGGATTTGTACGATCTTTTCAGTCATCTCTCGGATGATTTCATGACCTGTGAGAGTGCTGTCACGGACTTGACCCTTGACTAACTGCGTGTCGCCCACCTCGGCCTAGCACAGAGGGGATCTGCACTTACGGCCATAGAGGGCTTCAAACGGTGCAACCTTGATGCTGGTATGGTAGTTGCTGTTGTAGGAAAATTCGACTAAGGGCAAATGAGTGTCCCATGACATGCCGAAGTCGATGACACAGACTCTCAACATATCTTCCAATGTTTGAATGGTTCTCTCACTCCGCCCATCTGTCTGGGGATGGTAAGCTGTGCTCATATCCAGCTTAGTTTCGCGTAGGCCTGGCAATCGTGTTGTGTTCGGGTTGGCGTGTCGCGGGTTGGCGAGTCAAAATATGTCAAACCAAACACGACCCATTTAAATATACAGATGGGTTGGCGGGTTTGGAACATAAACCCATATATGACCTGCCAACCCATTTATTTATACGAGTTCACAGGTTGGCAGGTCCGTGGGTCAGATTTGGGTTCGTGGGTCAGATTCTATAAATAAAATTGACAATTAAACATGAATAAATTCTTGATGGTTGATGCAAACATATCCTAATTTTAGACACTTAAGTCTTGAACATCTAAATGGAAATTAAAAACATTCATAGAAACATGTTCAAACTAAACATTAATACAAACATTGATAATTCAAGTGCTAAAGTAATAGCCACAATTCCCATTTTTTCTCCCAAAAAAACAAGTCAATTCTCCAACATCATTTCGATACCTGATTTCGATCATAGAGTAACAAAGGGGAGAGTGGGACTGTGGCAGCCCAGGAGACTGGAAGTCTGGAAGAGGGAGATACGCTCATATGCTATTTGATTTTAAGATTATTATTTAGCGAAATTGGGCAAAATGCTTACAGACTTAGCCTTACAGGTTACGACTTACGACCTTAGGCCATCCACCACGAGTCAAAATGTCAAATTGTCTATGAATCAATGGTATATATTATATAATACTTATTAAATATTAATACTTGATATATAAATACATTTAAAAATAAAATAATTTTTTATTAAATATATAAACGGATTGGCGGGTCAACCCGTTAATTTTTTGAGAAACCCATATATGAACCGTTTAATAAACGGGTTGACGGGTTAGCGGGTTGGCGGGTTGAAAAACTCAACCCAAATCCATTTATTTCGTGTCGTGTCATGGGTCGTGTCGCGAGTCGTGTCGAGAATTGCCAGCCCTAGTTTCGAGAGCCTTCTGTAGTGACTGCCAGAATCTCGAGGTAAACCTACTATCTCGATCGGAGATAATGGATACAGGCACCCCATGAAGACGGACTATCTCTCGAATGTAGATTCGTGTCAGTCTTTCCATCTTGAAGTTTTCTTTGATTGGCAGGAAGTGGGCGGATTTAGTCAGTCGATCGACAATTACCCAGATGGCGTCGTTCCCACTCAGAGACTTGGGCAACTTAGTAATGAAATCCATGGTAATCCTTTCCCACTTCCACTTAGGTATTTCTAGCTGCTGAAGTAGACCTGAGGGCTTTTAGTATTCTACCTTCACCTTGGCGCAAGTCAAGCACTTGCCCACGAAGGTAGCGATTTATGCTTTCATGTTCGGCCACCAATAGAGTCGTTTGAGGCCCATATACATCTTATCTGAACCTGGGTGAACGGAGTATCTAGTCTTGTGAGTTTCGTTCATGACAACCTCCCTGTATCCGCCGTACTTTGGAGTCCAGATTTTTTTCATGAAATAGTAAACTCTGTCTCCCTTGACCTCTAAGTTCTTTTCCATTCCTCTCAGGGCTTCATCTGACATGTTTTCTGGTTTTAGGGCTTCCAGCTGAGCCTCTCTGATTTGTGAGGATAAATGGGAATGGATGGTCATTGTCAGTGCCTTCACTTTACGACCTGAATACTCTTTTCGGCTGAGAGCATCCGCTACCACATTGGCCTTGCCGGGATGGTAGTGTATTTTACACTCGTAGTCACTGAGTAGCTCTACCCATCGCCGCTGTCTCATGTTCAGCTCTTTCTGATCGAGGATATGATGTAGGCTCTTATGGTCGGTGAACACTGTGCACTTGGTTCCGTAGAGATAATGTCTGCAAATCCCACTGCTCCCAACTCTAGATCGTGAGTTGTGTAATTGACTTCTGTATTTTCAGCTGTCTCGAGGCATAGGCAATAACCTCTCCTCGCTGCATGAGCACACAGCCTAGGCCCTGATTGGATGCATCACAGTAGACAACGAAGTCTTCCGTCCCGTCGGGCAGGGACAAGATAGGTGCGCTGCATAGGGCCTGCTTCAATGTTTGAAGCGTAATGTCTTGCTTTTCTCCCCAACTAAAGGTTACACCTTTCTGTGTCAGGGTGGTTAGAGGCTTAGCGATTTTGGAGAAGTTTTGGACAAACCTACGATAATAGCTAGCGAGACCCAAGAATTGACGGATTTCTGTGGGCGTCTTCGTTGCTGACCAATTCTCAATCGCTTTGATTTTGGAAGGGTCCACGTGTATGCCCTCCTCGCTAACCACGTGACCCAGGAATGTTACTTTCCTGATCCAGAATTCACACTTAGAGAATTTTGCATAGAGCTTTTCCGCCCTTAGCGTTTCTAGCACTAGCCTCAAGTGTTGTCTATGATCATTCTCGCTCCGAGAATAGACAAGTATATCGTCAATGAACATGATCACGAACTTGTCTAGGAAAGGGCGGCACACCCGATTCATCAGATCCATGAATACCGTCGGTGCGTTGGTTAGACCGAAGGGCATTACTACAAACTCGTAGTGTCCATAGCGAGTCCGGAATGCTGTCTTGGGCACATCATTCTCGTGAACTCGTAACTGGTGGTACCCTGATCTTAGGTCTATCTTCGAGAAATAACTGGCTCCCTGAAGTTGATCAAAGAGGTCGTCGATTCTGGGTAAGGGATAACGGTTCTTGATGGTAAGCTTGTTCAGTTCTCGGTAATCAATGCACATCCGAAAGGATCCATCTTTTTTTTTCACGAATAAGATCGAGGCTCCCCAAAGTGAGGAACTGGGTCTTATGAATCCTTTGCTGATCAGCTCATTGTGCTGGCTGGATAACTCTTGCATTTCTGCTGGCGCTAAACGATATGGACATTTAGCTACATGAGTAGCTCCGGGGATTAAGTCGATACAAAACTCGACTTGGCGCTCGGGAGGGATTCCTGGAAGATCTTTGGGGAAGACATCAGCAAAGTTACAGACTTCGGGGATGTTCTCGAGGTCTTTGACTTTTTGCGTTTCGTCAACAACATGCGCTAGGAATGCATGGCATTCCTTCCGCATATACTTCTGGGCTTTGATGCATGAAATGATATGAATGTTCGAACTGAGTTTATCACCGAAAATAGTGAGGGCTTCGCCAGAGGGAAGATTGAGACGGATAGCTTTCTTGTAGCAAAGGATATCAACACGATTGGGGCTCAACCAATCCATGTCGATTATTACATCAAAGCTCTTTATGGATACTGGCATAAGATCAATAGGAAAAGAATGATCGTTCAGGGTAAGACAACCTATGAATATGTCGTCAGTGCTCTCTTTCTTTCCGTTAGCCATCTCGACGGTAAATGTTTCAGTTAAAGGTTGAGATTTACATTTGAGTAGATGTTTGAAGGCATGACTAACAAAGCTCCTCTCCACACAAGAATCGAAAATAATGCATGCGTAAGAGTTGTCAAGGAGGAACGTACCCGTAACAACAGTAGGATCAGCGACTGCTTCCTCCTGGCCCATAGCTAGTAGCCTCCCTGTGTTGCCAGCTGTTGTTGCCTTGGGGAAACTTCTTTTGAAGTGCCCAACCTCTCCACAGCCATAACAGGCTTGACCAGCGCCCGCTCCAGGAGCCTGATTGGTACTGGTGCCTTGCAATATCGAGCCGTGTGCCCCTTCTTTCCACAGCCGTTGCATTGCAAATCACGGCAGGGTCCGTGATGATGAAAGTTACACTTGTTGCACTTTGGAAGAGCACCAGCATATCCACTGGTAGGTCCTTGGGTGGTTGGAACAGCAGCTGGAGTAGTAGCAGCATGAACTGCCACTGTTTGCTGTTTCTTGGAGGGCTCCGGCGAAGACTGGCCCTTTCGTTTGTTCCAAAACTTTTTCTTTCCACCACTAGCCTTTGGTGGTTCGGGAGCGGTTGTTACCTCATCAAGATCGACCCCGTGATCTATCAGATTCTGCGCCAGACACTTGGCGCTATCAAATGTAGAAGGCTTAGCAGCCAAGACATTCCCTTGAGTTGGGGGCGTCAATCCCCAAATGTACCTCTCAATTTTCTTGCTTTCCGGGGTGACCATTCCCGGACATAGGAGAGCCAGATTACAGAATCTAGCTGTGTAGGCAGCAATGTCAGAACCCTTCATCTTCAGGTTCTAGAGCTCGTGCTCTAACTTTTGCATCTCGCCCCTCGGGCAGTACTCAGCCAGCATGAGTTCTTTCAGGCTCTCCCAACCTATGGCATTCACTACCGGCAGGGTTAGGGATTTGACTCGACCATTCCACCAGGTCAGTGCTCTGTCGGTGAAGGTGCAAGCGGAGAACTTCACCTTGTTGGCTTCGGAACATGCATAAATTTCGAAGATGGATTCAATCTCCTCGAACCATCGGGTTAAGGCAATAACTCCACCATTACCGTCGAAGGATTTAGGTTTGGCATTCATGAAGTATTTATAGGAACACTCCTTTTGATGTCCCTAACCTCCATCATGACTTTGAGAATCGGGTCCACCTCCAGATCCACCAGAGCTGCCCTGATTTATCTGCGACATCGCCGCAGCCATAACAGTCGTAACTGTTGCCTAGAACATAGCTGGGTCGAACTGAGGAGGTGGTGGCGGCGGAGAATCGTTGTTCCTTCTGATGGGTCTCCTTCGGGGAGGCATCTTTCTCTAGAAAGAATGAAGAAAAAGAGGATGATAAGTCCTCTAGAATTTTAGAATCAAGAGATATAACACAAAGATATATCTCAACCTGATAGATAAAGTGTTCTACGAAGCTATAAATAGAGAAGGGTTACTAATGCAAGTAAACTATCGCTAAGAAGAAATATGCAGCAACACTTGGACTGAATGTCTATACTGTATTCGGCTCTAGCTAAAATACTCCTATAGTATTTTAAGTTGTATGTTTTGTTCAATCGATATCGGATGTATATATACATGGTAAGTTTTAGGCTTGATGCAACACCACAGTCACTCCCAAGCACATGTTGGTCATGTCTCGAATAAATATAGTTGATCAGTCTATATTGACCCTAGACATGATTACATAACTGCCCAGGTTTAACCACAATATCCAACATCCAAATAGTTTTGTTTTGTTCTACCTATGACTCTGGTTCTGTTATGCATGTATACTTGTATACTTCTTATAAAATACTTATATTTTAAAAGTATACTTTTAGTTCAGAGCACTTCAGCCCCTTAGTGCTTATAGTTGTATACCATGTAAGGTTCGGTATACTTAGTTCACTATAAACAAGAGCTCTGATACCAATCTGTCACACCCCCAAACCGGAATGACGGAAACGTTCGGGGGTGGATGACGTCATTTGTAGTATCACAACAATTGTATCATAGCAATCATAGTAAACACAACCATTACATATGTGAAAAAGGTTTACATCTGTTTAAGTCTTGTTTGCATACATCAAAAGTATAAGCAAAATATAAAGACGTGACTCTAAACGCTCCGTCTTCTCAAAACTCCAGGTGGTACCTATTTACTGATTTCCTGAGAATACAAGCAGTTTTGAAAGAGTATCAGCATAAAGCTGGTGAGTTTATAAGCGATGTTTTGTAGTGAAAACTTGTTGATGAATCTTGTAAAAATGTTCGTATGTTTCCAAGAAAATCCAATATTTTCTTTAGTAAAAGCATGATCTTGCCAGTTCCTTCTATGAATGTTTAATACGGTATCCTTTGTAGTATAAAACATATTAGTCTGCATGCTTGGTTACTACTAGAATGTATAGTATGATGAATTCTATATGAAAACCATTGTATGAAATGTTCTGTTTGAAAACCCTGGCTACTACCATTATGTTTAATAGTTTTATTAAATAAAACCAGGTGTTGTATTTCTAAAATCCCCAACTGTAATGTATAATACTTCTATTAATTAAAATAAAACTAATGAAGAATGAAATCTCGTAAACACAGGTTAGTTTATACTTATTGTGAGTCGTATAACCATGCTTGATATGACCTAGTGACCTTTACAACGTTCTTCAAGTGTTGGTTAAATGACATTTGTCACCTCAGGCATGCCTGCCTAACTGTAGCTAGCAGTTCAGGTGTGGGATTGTCAATCCCGAATAGTTCTATTCACAAATCTCACGCTCTCCCTCCGGGAGACTCTGGTTATACTATGATAGGATTTAATTCAGTACACCTAAGGGTACAGTTTTGAAGTAGAGTCTCACAATACTGTATAATCTAGTTTACATGTAATTCTGTATTGTTCTCTTGTATTTGAATCCGTTGAATACTGTATACGGTAATAATTATACTTAAATAATTATTAACTGTTATGCTCTTGTAGTGATGTATATCATAAACTAAATCTGCCATAGTTTATATGTTCAGCATTGAATAAATCTGAATTCGTAAAAGCTGTGTATTGAAAACCCCAAACTATACCTATTATAGTTTACATGTATATAGTGTAGTTGGTGTGAATATTGAATCTGAAAAACTATGCAATTATGGTTGTAAGTTGAAAGCGTCCCTTATGCTCAACATAGTACAAAAGGGATAAAATATCTAAATATTTTATACAAATACGGAAATCGTTTGTCTGCATCAATTGCATAAGTCTTATACTTGTTAAAAGTCCTTTTGTATTAGTTCACAAAATCATTTGTGTTTGGCTTGTATTCCCCCCTGAAAACGTTTAAAAATCATAAAAGCGTAGGGGTATGAACTCACCTCGAGTGACTGGTTTGTATGAAAGACTGATATGAGGTGCTGAGTGTCAAGTGAAGTCTTGAACACAAATGGATCCTATTTAGCATGTAATAACACATATAGGAATCAAATTAGGGTATTTCACTACTAGACATGATAGGAAACCACTCTAAGGACTTGGAAACACTTGAACTAAGTGTTAAAATCATATACGATTGAATGAGGGAGGTGTGCGGCCACACTAAGGGTGTGTACGGCCATGGGTGTACGGCCCATGAGTGTACGGCCGTACACTCATGAAGAAGTGTGCATGTTGAGGTGTTTTAAGGCCCTAAGAAACATCAAGGAAGTGTTCTTGGTCCCATGCTTAGCTTTTTTGGAAGTTTAAGGCCATCAATGATCATCAAAGAGGGTTTACGGCCCTATGAGGTGTGTACGGCCGTACAAGGGGTGTGCGGCCGTACACCCTTCATGTTCATGCTAACTTGGTCGATTTGAAGGTGAAACAAGGCTAGGATCAAAGGTTTAGCATGTCCAACTAAATGATAGGGGCTAAACTCTCACTTTGGAGGGCCTTTAAGGTGTGTACGGCCAACCTTATGAAGGTGTACGGCCGTATTCCTTCAAAGGATGAAGAACATCTTGAAACTTGATGGATCAAGGCTTAATTGAAGGGGTCTTTCAAGTAAAACAAGCTAAATGATGGCATACTTACGTTTTTGAAGCGTTGAAGGGTTCACGGTTGAAGAAGCTTGAGAGAAAATGGAGTGGTGTGCAGCCAAGGGAAGAAAGAAATGAAGGGAGTGAGGTCTACTCATATATATAGGGGTGGGTGACCCACCACCTCGAGTGTGCGGCCACGAGGGGGTGTACGGCCGTACACCCATGTGTACAGCCATACACTCCTTCTGAAGGAGTGTATGGCCCGAAATGCTACTTTACGACTTTGTTAACTCATCCCTAATCTCAACCTTTATTGTACTTAAGCTTAGAACACTTAAATGAAACCTTAAACAGTGCTAAAAGATAACAGAAACGAGTCTGACTTTGATTGAATTGAATGGTTGTACAAGATAGGAGTTTCGGGTTGTCACAGTCTCAGGGTAGAGACAGGAGACCAGTGCAGTAGCAGCCGGCGACCAAGCGGGCTAAGCCCGCTGATACGAGAGCAGGAGGCTAGAAGGGACGCACTTGTGGCAAGTGCGTCAAGAGTCATCAGGGATCTTGCCGAGCAGGGATTTGCTACAAATGCGGAAAAGAGGGGCATATGGCGAAGGATTGCCCCAAGGGATTTTTGGTTTGCTTTCATTGTAATTAGACTGGCCACCGGAAGGCCGAGTATCCTCAGCTCACTCAGGGATCAGCCCAGAATTCTGCTCCTGCTGCTTTGCACGTTACTGATGGCCGACCGGGGAAGGACGAGGCTCCGAGAGCTCGTGGGAGAGCCTTCCATCTGACTGCGGAGGAGGTCCGCGCACCCCCTATGTTGTTGCTGGTATGCATCTCCTTATTCATGTTACTTTGAGATTTTTTTTTGCTTATGTTGTGTTTCATATAGGAACTTTTCTTGTGAATTATGTGACTGCCTTGGTGTTATTTGACTTGGGTCTGAGTCGATCCTTCGCGTCTTTATCCTTTAGTCGTCGGATTAGTGTTAGACGTAAGGTTTTGAGTTGACTGCTGAGGGTTTCTATAGCTGACGAGCATGTGGATTTTTGCCACTGATGTTTTTCGGGATGTGTTTTAGAGATTTTCGATGTTGAATTTCTGATAGATCTGGTGCCGATAGTGATGGGAGATATCTTTGTCATAGTGGGCATGGATTGGTTGAGCCGGTTTGGAGCCGTGATTGACTGCGAGCGTCAGGTGGTGACGATACGAGACCCTAGTGGGGGAGTGCTTACGGTCTATGGCGAGGGGACGAGATCAGGATCAGCTTTCTGCTCCGCCGCCAGGGCAAGGCAGAGTCTCCAGCAGGGATGCATGGGCTTTTTAGCGTATGTGGTGGATACGCGGGTTGTCACTGAGAGGCCGATTTCTATTTCCGTTGTTCCAGTGGAATGTGAGTTCCCGGATGTTTTCCCTAATGAATTTCTGGGTGTTACTCCGGAGAGATAGGTGGAGTTCCGGATCGATCTGATTTCGGGGGCAGCGCCTATTGCCAAGGCACCATATCGCCTTGTGCCGCCAGAGATGCAGGAGTTATCCTCGCAGCTCCAGGAGCTGTTGGGGAAGGGTTTCATTAGACTGAGTAGCTCGCCGTGGGGAGTGCCGATCCTTTTTGTCAAGAAAAAGGATGGTTCACACCGGATGTGCATCGACTACCGAGAGTTGAACATATTGACGGTCAAGAACCGTTATCCACTACCGAGGATCGACGATTTTTTTGATTAGTTGCAGGGAACATCTTGGTTTTCCAAGATTGATTTGAGATCTGGGTATCATCATATGAGGGTCTGCAAGGAGGATATCCAGAAGACGGCCTTTTGGACTCGTTATGGGCACTACAAGTTGGTAGTGATGCCTTTTGGGCTCACCAATGCATCGACAACGTTCATGGACCTCATGAACCGGGTGTGTAGACCCATGTTGGATCGGTCGGTGATCGTGTTCATCGATGATATTTTGGTGTACTCGAGGTCTAGGGAACAGCACGAGGAGCATCTTCGAGAGATTCTTGGGGTGTTGAGGATGGAGAGGCTTTATGCCAAATTCTCCAAGTGTGATTTCTGGTTACGGGAGGTCCAGTTTTTGGGACACCTCGTTAACTAGAATGGGATTTTGGTCGACCCGGCCAAGATTGAGGCAGTTATGCAGTGGGAGGTGCCGAGGTCCTCATCAGAGATCATGAGTTTTCTGGGTCTGGCAGGCTACTGTCGGAGGTTTATCAGAGATTTCTCCATGCTTGCTGTTCCTCTCACCAAATTGACCAGGAAGGGTGTTATCTTTGCTTGGGGGCTTGAACAGCAGGCATCTTTCGAGACTCTTCGCCAGAGGTTGTGCGAAGCTCCAGTGTTATCCCTTCCGGAGGGAGTAGAGGACTTCGTAGTCTACTATGATGCATCTATTTTGGGAATGGGTCTCATGTTGATGCAGAGGGGGCACGTGACAGCATATGCGTCGAGGTGGCTGAAGCCTCACGAAACGAGATATCCCACTCATGATTTGGAGCTGGGGGCGGTGGTATTCGCCCTCAAGATTTGGCGCCACTATCTTTATGTTGTCCGATGTACCATATACACGGACCATAAGAGCCTGAGATACCTTATGGATCAGCCCAACCTAAATATGAGACATAAAAGGTGGTTGGATGTAGTGAAAGACTATGACTGTGAGATTTTGTATCATCCTGGCAAGGATAATGTGGTAGCCGATGCCCTGAGTCGTAGAGCAGCGAGTGCTCCGATCCGAGACGTGTGTATGAGGACGACGGTGATGACTCCAGTCTTAGATACCATCCGAGAGGCCCAAGCGGTGGCCATGAGACCAGAGAACCGCAAGAGAGAACGGGTGATTAGGCACATTTCAGAGTTAGAGACGGATGGTCGAGGGCTTATGACCTACCATGGGCGGATATGGGTGCCATACACGGGTGGAGCTCGACAGACTTTGATGGACGAAGCTCATAAGTCGAGGTTTTCCATTCACCCAGGGGCACTAAGATGTACTTGGATTTGAAATGCGATTTCTGGTGGCCCTGTATGAAGAGAGATGTGGCATGGATAGTTGAAAGGTGTTTGACATACCGCAAGGTCAAGGCAGAGCACCAACGCCCTCATGGCAAGTTGCAGCTTTTGGAGATTCCCCAATGGAAATGGGAGCAGATTTCTATGGAATTTATCACCAAGTTACCAAGCACTGCAAGGGGTGTCGATGCGATCTGGGTGATTATAGATCAGTTGACGAAGAGTGCTCACTTCCTGGCTATAAGTGAGAGCTCTTCTGCGGAGAAATTAGCCGAGGTCTATGTTCGAGAGGTGGTGGCACGACATGGGGTGCCAACATCGATAATGTCAGATCGTGATGTGCGTTTTACTTCCATACAGACGGGCAGAGCGAGCGGACGGCTCAGACGCTCGAGGACATGCTACGCGTATGTGTTATGGACTTCGGTGGGAGTTGGGACTCCTAATTGCCCTTAGCTGAGTTTTCATACAACAACAGCCATCACTCCAGTATTGGGATGCCTCCCTTTGAGCTTTTATACGGGAGGAGGTGCCAGACTCCCATCTGTTGGGGGAGGTCGGGTAGAGAGTGATGGGGAGCACTGAGATAGTGCTCAAGACGACAGAGCAGATCCAGCAGGTTAGACAGAGGTTGCTGACGACCCAGAGTCGTCAGAAGAGTTACGCAAATCGGAGACGTTCCGAGCTAAAGTTCCAGGTTAGTGATTTTGTCCTCCTGAAGGTATCCCCATGGATAGGGGTGATACAATTCAGGAAGCGGGGCAAGCTGGGCCCTAGGTACATTGGTCCTTTCAGAGTGATAACTCGAGTAGGTAATGTAGCTTATCGGTTAGAGCTGCTTGAAGAATTGATCCAGATTTATGACACCTTCCATGTATCCCAGCTGAGGAAGTGTGTAGCTGACGAGACGACAGTGGTCCCTTTGGAGGACATTCAGGTTGATGATTTCCTGAACTACATTGAGAAGCCGGTGGCGATTTTGGATAAGAAGGTGAAGATATTGAGAAATAAAGAGGTTCCCTTGGTTAAGGTTCTGTGGCAGCATCGGAGGGGATCCGAGTGGACTTAGGAGCCGGAGTATGATATGCGTGAGCAGTACCCAAAGCCGTTTCTAGAGAATCACTTCGAGGGTGAAGTTTGATTCTAGTGGGGGAGAATTGTAAGATCCCGACTCCCAGGTATACATTTAAATGTCTAATATATTCATATTGAGAGGGAAACTCGACGATTTGGAGGCCTCAACTCGTTGAGTAGAGACTGAGATTCGCCGTGTGATTTTAGAACCAACTCGACGAGTTGGTAGACTCAGCTCGACGAGTTGGAGCTGAGTGAGAAAACCCTAATTTTTGGGTTGGCACCCTATTTAAAGGACCTTAAGTCCTTTACCCTGCCTCCCTCATCACCTTATCACCCAGAGACAAAGCCTAATCGAGTTACCTTCCATATTGAGAGTGTGTTAAGGATAAGAGTATGTGTTTTGGTGCATTCCTTGAATAGTGAAGAGCTTGGAACAAGAAGGAGTCTATAGATCCGACATCCATTCAGTTGTAGCAGCCATTTGAAGGTAAAAAGCCATTACCTTGATCACTTGTTTAGTAGATCTCTCCATTTGAGAGTTTATGGACATTTCTAGCTTCTTCTTGAGTCATTATTCGTTTTGAGCATGCTTTGAAGCTAAGACTTCAGATATGGACACTATTAGGCCCTTTAGGCCTAAAGACTCAAGCTTTATCGAGCATTGGCCAATCTTCATTATGACAACCGTCAATTTCTGGTCAAGTCAAAGTCAAATAAATTCAACGGGTCAAACCGGTCAACTCAATTAGTGCGCGTATGTTAGGGCTTACTCTATGTTTACTAATGTACAACTCTCCATCTTACTACAAAGTATCACTCGGAAGTTGCAAATGTTCAGAAATTCTAAACCCTAAGCAGGGGGGGTGATGTAACGACTGTATAAAACACTATTACGTGCCCTTCGGGGGTGTATAACACTCATAACAAGGCGTAGTGGAGTCTACAAACCTAGCACTATGGGGAAAAACACTAACAAAGGCTACAAACAAAGTCTCCCTCAATCTCTCTCGCGATATCTCTCTCTCTCTCTCTCTCTCTCTCTCTCTCTCCCAAATCTCTCCCAAATCTCTCTCAAAATCTCTTTCAACTTTTTCATAAACATCCATACCATCCCGACCCTTCAATTAGTTGAAAATCACTCGAAGCGGGAAGAAAATATGAAAAACAACACAATGGGTGTGAAACCCTCTCAAGAAGCGAAACCCTCTCAAGAAATGAAACCCTCTCATGCGAAACCTCTCGGTGCGAACCTCACTTTCGCTTCTGATCGGACTTTTGTGTCTAACTGGGAAGATTCGCACCCTAGCCTCTCGGACCGAAACCTCCTCTCGCAGCGAACCTACTTTCGGACCCGGCAACATTCGCATTCAAGGCTCGCATTCAGACCGACAGCTTTCACATTTCAGCCGAGCAAGTTCGCTTCTGACCTTCACATTCATCCGGGCTCGTTTGCATGTACTCAACAGGGCTCGCACCGAACCTCACATTCGCAGGGGACCCTCTCGCATCCGAAACATCACCTGATAGCGAACCCTCTCGCATCCAGCCTCTCAACTTCGCATGATTCACACTTCTTTCCCTATTTTTGACCACTTTCGCATATTTAACCAGTTTTTGATGATTTTGACGTGGGATTTTCACCCAATTCATATTTTTGACATATTAGACCCCGCAGACTTTTATTTTATTCCTATCTTGAGGATTTATTATTTATAAACCATATTTTTGTCCAAGATAATATCTAAAGGTACTTGTTGACTTTTCCATAAAGTTATGGCACAAGCCATCCTCCCACTCACTTTATGTCACTATTCACACTCTACCTAGTCAAATCATTGTCCTTTTTCTCAACTCATCCCAACACTCCATCAGATTTGCTTTAATCAAATCCACCCAAGAAATCTTCATTCTTCACATCCAAGATTTCACTCCTCACCAAAAGCAGACTTTCTCTCTCTCTCTCTCTCTCTCTCTCTCTCTCTCTCTCTCTCTAAAGCACGAAATCTGCAGGGAGTTTTTGAGTGATTCCTCCATTTTTTGTAATTATTTTCCTTTAACTTCTACACCATCTTCACATCTTCATACAAATCATGGATCATTTACACAAATATCTACATATTTGTTCTTAGGATCTTCAAATCTTTAAGCATCTTTCAAGTGTTCTTGACTTGAATCTCCCATTCGTCAACCTTCCACCACAAGAAATCACTCAAGGTGAGTTCATGCCCCTACATTTTCATGTTTTCTTCAAGTTTTAAGGGGGAGAATACAAGTTACAACACCAAAACATATTCTAAACTCAAACACAGCTTTCAACAGAAAAGTTATGGTCTATTCACGAACTGTTTTGACCATCTTAAACTTAATATTTTTCAAAACTGTTCAATTTTCAAATAGTTCAGGTTTATACCTTTCTAATGACTACTTGCACGCATTCATACGATTTTTCTACATGTTATGGCGATTTTTACAAAATTGCCTATCATTTCAGAAATGATCTCGGACCAGTCTATAAAGATGGACATTTTTACACTGGTTAGGGACCACTAAAAGTCATAATAAAAATTATGAACAAACTAGATACATCTGCTGAACTCCCAGAGTTTACGGATTCAGTTTTCGACTTACAGTGATTTTTCTATGATTTTTCTAAAAACAGTGACAGAAAAGTTAAAACTAGTAAAATAGTTTGCAATTTCATTAACACTTTGTAATATGTTGAGCAAAGTGTATAGCAATAAATAGCTACATATTGATTGTATTTCATGTTATTTTACGTCCATGAAACAGAAATAATCATTCACATAAGGGTCTTTCATCATTACAAACATATATGATAAACTATAATAGGTTTTAGTTTATGGTACATTAACACCACGAACATACTAAGGAAGGTTTCATTTATACTACAAAAAGGGTTTTCATTCACACTACACGTAAACTGTTGAATCAAATTTGTGAGACATTACTTCATTGTACTCTTTAGAGTACGGATTAAAGTCATGTATTATAACCATAGTCTCTTGTAGGGAGAGCGTGATACTTGTGTATAGATCTATATTGGGACTGACAATCTCGCACCTAAGCTGCATGAAACAGCTAGACCGGTAGGTCTGGGGTGACAAATGTCTAAACATTCCGACGCCTGAAGTATGTCGTACTGACACGATTTCTATGTCAATTGCACGGTTATAATAACTCACATAGGGAAACAACGTTACAAATGGTTTACGGGGTTTAACAATCACATAAAGAAGTTTTATTTATTTACTACTACAGTATACTATTTTCAAGAACAAACATTCACACATATCGGTCTTAGGGTAGTTAAGACTACATTTCCTCTAGACTTGTTAGATTCCGTCCATAATTGCTACGTGTATACGTCAAAGTTATATAAAAGTTGGACACGATCAACTTGGAAATGGGTGGGTCCGCCTTATATCTTGTTCCTTGTTTGGTTGTGGGCTTAGGGCAGACCCATTATATTCGACGGTTTATTCAATCTTGATTTTATATAACTTGTATACACTGGGGGATTATAGAAGGAAGCTATGGGTCTTTCTATGAGTACACTATTTTATAACACAGAAACTTACATATCTGGAGGAAGTTTTATCCAAGAGCATACGTACATAAGGGTTGTATCATCATAAAACTACATTGCACCGTTTTCAAGTACATAAAAACTTTCATTTCGGAAATCATACATCCAAATGGATTTTATATAGATTAAAATCTACGTAATATTACTACTTTTGAATACGATAACATTTATACATTTTAGTCTGAAGGGCCTAAGACTACATTCCATTTTAGTAAGAAAATATAGGATTTTCTGAAGGAACACACTCATCACATCTAAAAGGATTATTATTGTTAACTCTATGATTGCCTAGTGAATACATTAGGGTTATATATAATGAGGATCCGATAGGCAGTGGAATGTGTGATTTCCGCCTTACTTCATGTTCCTTGTTTGGTTGTGGGCTTAGGGCAGATCCACACATTCAACTATCCATTCGATCTGGATTATACATAACCTGTATTCACTATGTGATCATAGAAGGAACTGGTATGGTCACATTACTTATCATTACTTATTAAGAAAATATAGGATTTTCTGGAGGAATACACAAACATTTTCAAGGAACAAAGAACTTATTTTATAAAACAAAATGCTTATGAACTCACCAACTTAAATGTTGATACACTTTCGAAATCACTTATATTCTCAGGAAACTAGTAGACAGACACACGTAGGTTTCGAGAAGACAGAGCATAGTAGCTTCAAGTCTTTGTTTTGCTATTTACTTTTGGAGTCAATCATATGTGAATCGAATACAATGTAAATTCTATATTATCAATACAATGGTTGTTGTTGCTTTGATTACCATTATTCATTTCTTATGATACTGTACATGACGTCCTCCGCCCCTGAACGTTTCCGCCGTCTCGGTTTGGGGGTGTGACAGATTGGTATTAGAGCATTGTTTATAGTGAACTAAGTATATTAACCCATAAAAGATATACAACTATAAACACAATGGGATAAAAACACTCTGACCAAGAGTTATACTTTTAAAATATATTAATATTTTTATAAAAGCATACATACATACATACATACTAGAACAATATCACAAGAAGAACAATACCAAAGTATTTAGATGTTGGACACTACAGTCAAACCTAGACAATTATGTAATCATATATGGGATAAATATAGCCTGATCAACTATATTTATTTGAGATACGACCAACATGTGTTTGGGAGTGATTGTGGTGTTGCAACAAGTCTAAAACTTACCAACTCTACATGCAAAGGAATACTAGAACCAAACATAAAGTTTAAAATACTATAGGAGTATTTTATGATAATATACAATAAGAACAAGTCTAAAAACCTATCAACTTCATATATCAAGAAGCTCTAGAATCAAACATACAATTAAAATACTATAGGAGTATTTTAGGCACTATAACTAACTTATGTGAAAACTAAAAGACCCTTCCTGGTAGGTCTATAATTACTGAGTATATACGTTAAGGTTATATATAATTGAGATTTTATAGACTTAGAATTTGTGATTTTCGCTCTACTTCATGTTCCTTGTTTGGTTGTCGTCTTAGAGTATTATCACTTATTCGAAGATCTATCTGATCTTGGTTATATATAATCTGTATACACTATGTGATTATAGGAGGACCCGGTAAGGATCATCATAAAAATTTCAATAGAGATACTTTTATTAATCTCATAGATTCTTTAGACACTCTTATCTAGACATCGTAACCCCACTACCACATCCAACAGAGGAGTCGAGGAAGAACCAAAAGAGGGTTCACAAGGAGAATTCCGAGAAAGAATCGGACGAAGAGAAAGGCACTAGAGAGATCACTAACGAACCTTACCCTATCAGGAACAAACTGGAGAGCCCGTTCGGACATTTGGGTCCAGTTTAGGGCAATCATAGGGACGATAACACCATAGGAATGCCAGGAGAAAACAAATCCTTACAGCTGCAACTAGGGCAATCATAAATAGGACAGAGAGCAGAAGAGACTATTCGCGAATCATGTGAGGAGGCCGAGCCCTTTATGCGTCACTTTAATAAACAAACTAATATAACCTAGTGAGTTAGTGACTACACTACTCACACTATGTGTTAGGCGTATTGCCTCTTTCGTCACAACTAGTAGCAGTGAATCAAGTCACGAAATTTCATTTGACAGTGGTTACTATTAAAAATTCATAAGTCTATTGTACATAGACCTCTGTTATGAATTGTTTTCAAAACACTATAAAAGTCAGAACATGATACACACAAAACTAAGATAACTTAGTTCAAACGACACTCGACTTATAACCACTACTAAGGACTTACCACCATTCCATCTTTTAAAAACCTTCCTGTAGAAGGGTGCCTCCCCATAGAACTATAAGGAGCACCCTCAACAACATGTCAACAAATCCTCCACTGTACGACACTACTGTTTTTCTAGCCGTGTAACAGCTGCCATGAATCAAATTCACGCAAGTGGTACCCAGTGGGTTGGGTAATGGCTCTAACCATCCTAACCACGAAGAAAGCCATGGGCACCCATAGCCTATTTTAGTAAACCTAACACTTGTAAAATACTTACTTCTACTCCCTACCATAAGTACATCTCAGGGATGTTGGCGGGAACATTGAGAAGAGTTCAACAAAACGAAAAAATTATATATTTATATATATAAATAGATGGAATATGACTATAAACGACCATAGTTGCTAACGAGCTCGTTTCTCATCATTCAACAGAATCATGCCTTCACAAGGAAGTAACCAGCCAACCGGCGAAACACCGATTCTACAGATAGACTCCGCTCCTTTTCAAGCCGCGGTCACAGCCACCGTAACAGTAGTCATGGCACAACTCAACGCTAACAAAACAAGCGGACACGGAAACTGTAACGACAATGCTAATCGCAATAGCATCCAAGGACACCGACTAGTGTCTGCTGACAAGGACACCTCGGACCACAAACCTAAGAACAAGAAACGAAAATTCTGGAACAAGAAAGGGAGCAGTTCGACTCAAGGTCCTCCCAAGAGACCACAACCTGTGGCAGTCCCTACAGCCACAACATCTGCCACAACAGCACCAACCAGTCAATATGCTGGAACACTACCAAAGTGCAACAAGTGTAATTTCCATCACAAGGGGGTCTGTCGGGAGTTGCATTGCGAGAACTGCAACAAGGATGGGCACACCGCCCACTTCTGTAGGACTTCGATCCAACACATCACTTCAACCACCAATGTTGGGGTAAGTCAAGTATGCCATGCATGTGGTGAAACAAGACATTTCACGAGAGATTGTCCAACAGAGAGGAATGATGGAGGAGCGGGAGGAGCTAACAACGGGACATGAAAGAGCAACGGGAAACCCTACTGGGATGTTTGGTACGTTTTCCCAAACAATAATATTTAAGTATCGAATTTTCACTAAAACTAAGGTCGATAAAATCATAATCATATATTACTCTCTCATTCGGACAAATCACCTCATTCATATAAGAGCTAAGGATCCTTGCAGGTGAGCGATAAGGGCTTAGTGTAAACATTAGGGTCATATATAAATAAGACTCTACAGGCTTAGAATATGTGATTCCGCCTTATTTCATGTTCCTTGTTTGGTTGTGGACTTAGGGCAGACTCACTCAGTCGACTGTCTTCTCAATCTTAATTATACATGACTTATTTACACCAAGCGGTTATAGAGGGACCTGGTAGGGATCATATTATAAAATTCCATCACTATCTATCGGAACACTCTTGCTGCTGGTACTCGCTAAAAGCGGTACAAAATTTTCCCAGTAGTAATAACAAGGATAAAACTGACACACATAATGCACTATTGCTCTAACAAACACTTCTTCTGGATCGACTTAACACCCGTTACAATAAGAAGTTTCGACGTCGTCATCCGACATGGATTAGCTTGGTCCTCACCATACTAAATATATGTGCTACGAGATGACCCTTCGCCTTAACCGACCGGCTAACGAAACCCTCGTCACTCATAACAATAAACCCGACACAGACCTCAGAATCGTCTCTCGCTTCAAACCTCCGAAGTACTCATGCTGGGAGTACCACATCTTCCGTAGACTTCCTGAATTATTTCCCAGTAGACCTTTCGGGGATACCACTCATATAAGCAAGTCAAGTTCAAGAATAGAGACTAAGGACAAATACGGTTAACCTATCACCACTAGGGGCATACGTGCGTGTGGTATATAATTAAGATTCTATGGACTTAGGATGTGTGATTTTGCCTTACCTCCTATTCCTTGTTTGGTTTTGGACTTGAGGCAGAGTCACCCAACCGACGGTCTTGTCGATCTTAATTATATACGACTTGTATACACAAGGTGATGATAGAGGAACCAGGTATGAATCCAACCATGAACTTCAGGACGAAGCTGCCCAGTACTGCGAGTGGACATCCTACCATTCGGACGAACGTAGACAAGTAAACCCAAACCCACACACTCTCTATCGATCAAAATAGTAGACGCAATAGTGAAGATCCGCTAGAACGCCAATAGAGGATCCAAATTCACTTAGAGAACGAGAAGACATGATGCAAACAAAATTTCCCACATCCTTTCCTGAACCTCTGAAGTCCCACTCAAAATGTTATTTTCGGGACGAAATTCCTTCTAACAGGGGGATGATGTGACAAACGTCAATTTCTGGTCAAGTCAAAGTCAAATAAAGTCAACGGGTCAAACCAGTCAACTCAGTTACTGCGCGTATGTTAGGGCGTACTCTATGTTTACTAATGTACAACTCTCCATCTTAATACAAAGTATCACTCGGAAGTTTCAAACGTTCAGAAATTCTAAACCCTAAGCAGGGGGAGTGATGTAACACCTCTATAAAGCACTATTACGTACCCTTCGGGGGTGTATACCACTCATAACAAGGCGTAGTGGAGTCTACAAACCTAGCATGACGGGGCAAAACACTAACAAAAGCTACAAACAAAGTCTCCCTCAATCTCTCTTGCTATATATCTCTCTCTCTCCCAAATCTCTCTCAAAATCTCTTTCAACTTTTTCATAAACATCTGTGCCATCCCGACCCTTCAATTAGTTGAAAATCACTCGAAACGGGAAGAAAATATCAAAAAACAGCACAATGGGTGTGAAACCCTTTCAATTAGCGAAACCCTCTCAAGAAGCGAAACCCTCTCAAGAAATGAAACCCTCTCATGCGAAACCTGTCGGTGCGAACCTCACTTTCGCTTCTGATCGGACTTTCGTGTCTAAATGGGAAGATTCGCACCCTAGCCTCTCGGACCGAAACCTCCGCTCGCAGCGAACCTACTTTCGGACCCTTCAACATTCGCATCAAAGACTCGCATTCAGACCGAGAGCTTTCGGATTTTAGCCGAGCATGTTCGCTTCTGACCTTCGCATTCATCCGGGCTCGTTTGCATGTACTCAACAGGGCTCGCACCGAACCTCACATTCGCAGGGGACCCTTTCTCATCCGAAACATCACCTGCCTACGAACCCTCTCGCATCCAGCCTCTCAACTTTGCAGGATTCACACTTCTTTCCTGGTTTTTGACCACTTTCGCATTTTAAACCCGTTTTTGATGATTTTGACGTGGGATTTTCATCCAATTCATATTTTTTGACATATTAGATCCCCTATACTTATATTTTATTCATATCTTGAGGATTTATTATTTTTAAATCATATTTTTGTCCAATATAATATCTAAAGGTACTTCTTGACTTTTCCATAAAGTTATGGCACAAGCCATCCCCCATTAGAAGGAATTTTGTCGCGATCAAAATAGTAGACGCAATAGTCAAGATCCACTAGAACGCTAAGCGAGGATCCAAATTCACTTAGAGAACGAAAAGACATGATGCAAACAAAATTTCCCACATCCTTTCCCTAACCTCTGAAGTCCCACTCAAAATGTTAATTTCGGGACGAAATTCCTTCTAGTGGGGGGGGGGGATGATGTGACAAACGTCAATTTCTGGTCAAGTCAAAGTCAAATAAAGTCAACGGGTCAAACCGGTCAAGTCAAAGTCAAATAAAGGTACTTGTTGACTTTTCCATAAAGTTATGGCACAAGCCATCCCCCCACTCACTTTATGTCACTATTCACACTCTACCTAGTCAAATCATTGTCCTTTTTTTCAACTCATCCCAACACTCCATCAGATTTGCTTTAATCAAATCCACCCAAGAAATCTTCATTCTTCACATCCAAGATTTCACTCCTCACCAAAAGCAAACTTTCTCTCTCTCTCTCTCTCTCTCTCTCTCTCTAAAGCATGAAATCTCCAGGGAGTTTTTAAGTGATTCCTCCATTTTTGGTAAGTATTTTCCTTTACCTTCTACACCATCTTCACATCTTCATACAAATCATGGATCATTTACACAAATATCTACATATTTGTTCTTAGGATCTTCAAATCTTTAAGCATCTTTCAAGTGTTCTTGACTTGAATCTCCCATTCTTCAACCTTCCACCACAAGAAATCACTCAAGGTGAGTTCATGCCCCTACATTTTCATGTTTTCTTCAAGTTTTATGGGGGAGAATACAAGTTACAACACCAAAACAGATTCTAAACTCAAACACAGCTTTCAACAGAAAAGTTATGGTCTATTCACGAACTGTTTTGACCATCTTAAACTTAATATTTATAGAAGGAAGCTATGGGCTTAGGGAAGACCCATTATATTCGACGGTTTATTCGATCTTGATTTTATATAACTTGTATACACTGGGGGATTATAGAAGGAAGCTATGGGTCTTTCTAGGAGTACATTATTTTATAACACAGAAACTTACATATCTGGAGGAACTTTTATCCAGGGGCATACATACATAAGGGTTGTATCATCATAAAACTACATTGCACTGTTTTCAAGTATAGAACAACTTTCATTTCGGAAATCATACATCCAAATGGCTTTTATATAGATTAAAATCTAAGTAATATTACTACTTTAGAATACGATAACATTTATACATTTTAGTCTGAAGGGCCTAAGACTACATTCCATTTTACTAAGAAAATATAGGATTTTTTAAAGGAACACACTCATCACATCTATCAGGATTATTATTGTTAACTCCGTGATTACCTAGTGAATACGTTAGGGTTATATATAATGAGGATCCCATAGGCAGTGGAATGTGTGATTTCCGCCTTACTTTATGTTCCTTGTTTGGTTGTGGGCTTAGGGCGGAGCCACACATTCAACTGTCCATTCGATCTGGATTATACATAACCTGTATTCACTATGTGATCGTATAAGGAACTGGTATGGTCACATTACTTATCATTACTTATTAATAAAATATGTGACAACCCGATATTTCGAGTCAATGTAATTTTCAAAAAGTCAAATATTATAAACTATTTTAAATCAATAAAAAATAGCATAAAAAATGAAGTGTTCTAAAGTCTCAATTGGGATACAGAAAGTGTTAGATATCACGTCAAGGTTTTCAGAAATATAAAGAACACTCAAATCTGAGTTATAACGAAGAAGTTATCACCAATCAAAAATCCGTGACACAACTGGTAAAACACCGTTAAAGCGTAAAAAGTGAAATTTCAATAAAATACTTTTTAGCCTTAGGTATCTAAGCGAAAGTCATAGATTAGGTTAAACCGTGAGCATACATAAAAAGAACGCCCAAATCTGACTTCGTATGAGGAAGTTATGATTTTTCTAAGTTTCGGAGTAGCAGTAGACAGCTAAAAACTCGAAATAGAAATCGAACGACTTTTAGCCGACGCGACCTAAACGAGAATCGAAGATCTCGTCAATGGTAATACAACGGTAAAAAGACAGACGAAAACGGACGTCGGATGAAGAAGTTATGGATTTTTAACGGACTTTTCCAGTCCCGGCTTGTTAAAAATATATTATTAAAAAAACTCAAAGTTAGCCGATGAAGTCTAAACGAGAGTGGTAGAGTATATTCTCACCTTCGCGTGCGTATAAAGAACGTCGAAAACAGAGCTCGTACGTGAAAGTTACGGATTTTACAAGTTTTGGACACACACTTCGAGGCGGGTCCGAAGGGAACGCCCTGCGTTCCGAGGGAACGCGCCGCGTTCGTGCTCGCAGACCTGTCCCCTCGCCATCCCATCCGAGGTTCGTAAGCGATGACGTAATTCAGCCTCGGAACGCGCTGCGTTCAGGGGATCGCCCTGCGTAGGGGGAACGCCCTGCGTACCCAACAGGAACGCCCCGCGTTCGCACCATGTCCAGCCCCTATATAAAGGGTGCGAGGGTTAGGGATCTTGGTTCCAAGTTTACTACATTCTCTCCCAAATTTCACACTTCTAACCTCTCGAGGCTATCCCGACATTCCGGTTTCATATCCAAGCCCTGAAGGAAGTTCTACGCTCCCGAGAGTCTCGAGAATTCCCGAGAATCCCAAGAGATCAGCTTTTCTAGTCGAAGTTCTGCTCGATTTTTAGTCTCAACTTCTTCAAGCCACCACTTCAACCAGGTGAGTTCATAACCCTACATTTTCACGTCTTTTTCATGTTTTAGGGGGGGGGGGGAAATACAAGTGAAACACGAGAAAAACTTAGGTTCAAATACGCACCGTTATATATGGTTTCGAATATTTAACTTACATCCTGCTTATAAATGTTAAACAACGTTAATACCCAAGTTACACCTTACATGCAAAGTTGGTATTACGTCAAGTTTTTATCACCAAATGGAACACCCTTTTGAAAAACTATAATAGGTATAGTTTACGAAATATTCATGACAACTTCACATAAACACGATAGAAAGGAAATACTTTTATTTACAAGTAATGTGGACTTTTCATTCCGTAAATCTATTGATACTAAGTTTTGTGAGACATCCGGCTTCACCGTACTCTCGAGTACGCATTTCAAGTCCTGTATTATAAACCATAATCTCTTGTAGGGAGAGCGTGATACTTGTGTATAGATCTATACGGGATTGACAATCTCGCACCTAAACTGTTAGCTACAGTTAAACCGGCAGGTCTGGGGTGACAAACGTCATAACACTGCAACGCTTGAAGAACGTTGTTACAGGCAGTCTGGGTCAATAGCATGGTTATAAATCTCACATGGAATATCGAAATATTATGATTTACGAGACTCTTAAATGCATTCAGTGTTACATTATATTTGTATAAATCCACTTTCACCATTTTAGCAGGAAAAATATTATTGCATTCCAACCTTTGGTACTTGTTCAAACTATCACACTTACATAGAAAATATTGGATTTTCTGGAAAACACGTTCAGTTATTTTACCTAAAGACATACAAATTTTAGTACAAAAACGCTTATGAACTCATCAAGTTAATTGTTGACACTTTTTCAAAACTACTTGTATTTCTCAGGGAATTAGTAATACAGGTAACCATCAGCTTTTGGAGAAGGAACGCTAAGGCGTCTGTTATCAAAACATTTTAAATCATCATATTTGTAATATTCTTTTGAAACATGTATTACATGCAACGATGTAACTTTTATTATATTTATGATGGTTGGGTTACTTTCTTTACAAATATTCAATTGTTATGATACTACGTGAAGTCATCCAACCCCGAATGTTTCCGCCTTTCTGGTTTGGGGGTGTGACAGATTGGTATCAGAGCATTGTTTATAGTGAACTAAGTATATCGAACCACATAAGATATACAAACTATAAATGCAAAGGGACTAAAACCCTCTGACAAAACGTTTTCTTAAACGATACTTCTAATAAATTAAAATGGTATATTTTTTTTATATAAAAGTATAAGTACACGCATGCATCGGTCTCGTATCATAACTAAAATTTTACAAAAGTATAAAGGCAAGTTGCGACACTACGATTAGGCCTCGGGGTATGTAAGCAGATCGAGAATAAATATAGCCTGATCAACTATATTTATCCTAGATGTGACCAACGTATGTCGAGGAATGGTCGTAGTGGGCAACAACTCGAAAACTTACCAAACGAAATACTAGAATCAAACTTACAAATTTGAAATACTATAGGAGTATTTTATAAAACCATAAGAACTATACAAATCGTGCGAACCTCGATATTTAGTTAAAATTAGGAATCGTCAAATAAATAACTAAAAATTTTATTTATCGAAAGTTACCTTTTACTCCCAAATTTTATATAATTCTCTTGTTTCTATTTCTCGTCTAGACAAAATGGCAGGATTTCACATTCCCGGGGATCCCTACTACCCTAACCAGGGTAATGGAGGCTGGATTGAGGAGGAACCAGAGGAAGATCCCGAAGAGATCCCCGAGGAAGAGCCAGAAGAGGATTCCGAAGAGGATCCCGAGGAAGACCTAGATGAAGAGTCAGAAGAGGAAGGATATGGTGGGAGCAGTGACTCGGAACCCGAGGTCTACAATCCTCCCCGAGGAGCAGAAAATCCCCAAAGGAACTTCCAGGGCCCGGCTCCCCGCTGGGCTGTGGATCTGAAGCGATGGAGCAGGGAGCAAGGGCAACGCCCACCCTACGGCATGGCATGAGGCTTTTATAACCTCAGCAACGGGGGTTCGGCTGATAGGGCACTCCCTGTCATGGTTCGTCGCATCGCCAACCAAGGCGAGCAAGCAAGAGTGAATGCCAGCCAACTCTTGGACATTGGGCCCACCGCTGCTGTCACTGCGGTGCGTATTCGTCGTCTGGACGAAGAACATGAGCGGACAATAGAGCACACCTTTTCCCTTCAGAAGGACATTACTACTACCAGAGCTGAAGTAAGGGAATTCCGTAAGAACCAAGTCGCAATGGAGAGGCGCATCGTCGAGGCTGAACGTCAAGTAGCCCGAGCTCAGACTTCCACAACCACATACCATGGTCAGCTGCGTGCCACCCGCTCGGAGTAGATCGCGTACTTCTGGCGCTATATATATATATATATATATATATATATATATATATATATATATATATATATATACTTATCGAATAAGTGTTGGTGTTACTCTTTCCTTTAAATGTAAACCCGACGAATTGTGAGTACACAATTCGGGGGCTCGAATGCTGTTAAATTTTCCCTTTATCATTGATGTACCCTAGACCCATGTAAGGTCAAATTTTCCTGATCGTTGTATCAAATATTAATATCAATGAGAATGACACGCATTTATTATTGCCTGGAGTATATCATTAAGTTCTTTAGATACTAAGGAAATCATACAATTATTATTGAAAGTTTCCCCTTCACTTACAAATTTCGGTAATGTTCGGAGCGCAAAACATAGGATACTAAGACTTTCCATAATCATTTCTGAAGACTTATCAAGAATTCGTATCTTAACTTATGGCATAATCATTCCACCAAGAAGAAATCCTCGACGTTTCAATACTACAGGAGCACCAACACCACCACCACCTCCACCTCCGTCGATGGATGCGGCTACCTTTCAGGCCGCTGTAACAGCTGCCGTAACTGCAGCAATGGCTCAAATGAGTAACAACGGATCAGGGGGAGGAATAAATAGCTCTACTAATGGCCAAAACCAGGGACGTTCCGGGGAATGTACTTATAAGGACTTCTCCAACAGCAAACCCATCCCCTTTAATGGAACTTGGGGAGTAATGGCTCTATCCCAATGGATAGAGAAAACGGAAGCCGTGTTCGAGATATGCTCATGCCCCAAAGAGAGCAATGTAAAATTTGTCGTTGTACTTTCTCCGAACGAGCCCTAACGTGGTGGAATGGCAACGTCAAGTCACTAACTTTGGTAGTGGCAAACTCCATGGGTTGGGAGAACCAAAAGCAAATGCTATTGCGAGAGTACTGCCCAAGGGGCGAGATCCAAAAGCTTGAACAGGAGCTTTGGGGATTGTCGATGGTGGGCTCGAACATCACAACCTATACGAATAGGTTCAGTGATTTGACAATACTTTGCCCAGGGATGATGGCCCCAGAAAGCAAGAAGGTGGAAAGGTATGTCTGGGGGCTGTCGCCCCAGCTTCAAGGAAGTGTGCTAGCTTCCAAACCCACGACGTTCGACAGTGCCAAACAATTGGCACAGTCCCTCGTCAATCATGGGGTCTGCCAAGATGTCACGACCGTCGTCCCGGAACCAACCAAAGGAAGCAACAACAATAACAGCAATGCCAACAACAACAACAAGAAGAAGTTTTGGAACAAGAGGAAAGGTCAAACTTCGCAAGAACCTTCAAAGAAACAAATAGTGGCGGTCCATGCCGCTACTGCCCCCACTGCTGTCCCTGTTACCCCTACGCCGGTAAAACAATATGTTGGGAACCTACCAAAGTGCAACAAATGCAATTACCATCACAACGGGAATTGTCGGGAGATGCACTGTAAAAACTGCGACAGGAAAGGGCACACTGCCCGTTTTTGTAAGGCACCGGCACGACCAATCACCCAAGTTCCTGGTACTGGAGTGAGCCAGGCATGTTATGGGTGTGGGGAAACTGGGCACTACAAGAGAGATTGCCCTAAGGCAAAGAATGATGGCGGTGTAGGAAGAGTGATGGCAATAGGGCAGAACGAGGCAATGGCCGATCCCACAGTGGTTACGGGTACGTTTCTCCTCAACAACATCTATGCATGCATACTCTTTGACTGTGGTGCGGAGAGAAGTTTCGTGAGTCATAAATTCAAACACTTACTTAATCAAAAACCCCAAACACTTAATAAGATCTTTACAGTAGAAATGGCAAACGGTAAAACAAAAAGCACAAACGATATATACATAGGCTGCACGTTAGATTTAAATGAACACTCATTCCAAATCGATCTAATGCCGATCACTATAAGAAGCTTTGATGTCATCATCGGTATGGATTGGTTAAGCCTTCACCATGCCGATATACTTTGTCACGAAAGGGCCGTTCTCCTTAATCTGCCAATCGGCAAAACTCTTATCATTTATGGGGATATACCCGGTACCAATTTACAAATCATCTCTTGCGTCAAAGCCCGAAAATACCTTCGCAAAGAATAGCATGCCTTCCTAGCCCACGTGGTAGACAAGAAACGAGAAGTGAAAGACATTAAAGACATTCCGGAAGTCTGCAATTTCCCCGACATTTTCCCTGAAGATCTTCCAGGAGTCCCACCAGAACGTCAAGTCGAGTTCAGGATCGACTTGATTCCTGGAGCTACCCCAGTAGCAAAATCGCCGTACCGTCTAGCACCGGCAGAAATGCAAGAATTATCCAGCCAACTGAACGAGCTTCTAAGCAAAGGGTTCATCAGACCGAGCTTCTCACCTTGGGGAGCACCGGTTCTGTTCGTAAAGAAGAAGGACGGATCTTTTCGCATGTGCATCGATTACCGGGAACTGAACAAACTCACGATCAAGAACCGATACTCCTTACCGCGCATAGACAATCTATTCGACCAACTACAAGGAGCGAGCTACTTCTCAAAGATCGATTTAAGATCTGGGTATCACCAGCTGCGAGTCCTGGAAGGAGACATTCCCAAAACGGCATTCCGAACTCGCTATGGTCACTACGAGTTTGTAGTGATGCCCTTTGGATTGAAAAATGCACCAGCGGTGTTCATGGACTTGATCAACCGAGTATGTCGTCCTTTCCTGGACAAATTTGTGATCGTATTCATAGATGATATACTCATCTATTCAAGGACCAAGGAGGAACATAGACAACACCTCCGACTGGTCTTAGAAACATTAAGGACAGAGAAGCTATACGCAAAATTCTCAAAGTGCGAATTTTGGATTCGGAAAGTAGATTTCCTAGGTCACGTGGTCAGCAAGGAGGGGATACACGTGGGCCCTTCCAAAATCAAGGCAATCGAGAACTGGACAACTCCAAGGACTCCGACAGAAATCCGACAATTCTTGGGCCTCGCTGGGTATTACCGGAGGTTCATACAAAACTTCTCGAAGATTTCTAAGCCACTTACCACCCTGACTTAGAAGGGGGTAACCTTCAGCTGGAGAGAAAAACAAGAAGTTGCATTCCAAACACTAAAGCGAGCCCTATGCAGCGCACCTATATTATCTTTTCCAGAAGGAACAGAAGAATTTGTGGTCTACTGTGATGCGTCAAACCAGGGACTTGGATGTGTCCTAATGCAACGAGGGAAGGTCATCGCATACGCCTCGAGACAACTCAAGACGCACGAGGTCAACTATACAACGCACGATCTCGAACTAGGAGCAGTCGTTTTCGCTCTAAAGATCTGGAAGCACTATCTCTATGGCACGAAATGTACAATCTTCACCGATCATAAAAGCCTTCAATACATCCTCAATCAAAAGGAACTCAACATGAGACAAAGGCGGTGGGTAGAACTACTAAACGACTACGAATGCGAAATTCGTTATCATCCCGGGAAAGCTAATGTAGTAGCGGATACCCTCAGCCGAAAGGAATACTCGGGCCGCCGAGTGAAATCCTTAACTATGACGATCCATTCATACCTGTCCACACAAATCAAGGAAGCTCAAATAGAAGCCTTGAAATCCGAAAATGTGGTGGATGAAGCCTTAAGAGGAATGGATAAGAATCTTGAAGTCAAGGATGACGGAGTTCGTTACTTCATGAATCGGATCTGGACGCCGAAGTTTGGCGGATTCAGAGATGTTGTCATGAATGAAGCCCATAAGACTCGATACTCCATACATCCTGGATCGGATAAGATATATCTGGATCTCAAGAACCTGTATTTGTGGCCAAACATGAAGGCCGAAATCGCTACCTATGTAGGTAAATGTCTGACTTGCGCCAAAGTCAAGGTAGAGTACCAAAAGCCCTCGGGATTGTTGCAACAACCGGAAATACCCGAGTGGAAGTGGGAGCGGATAACCATGGATTTTATAACCAAGTTACCCAAGACAGCAGGTGGACTTGACACCATCTGGGTGATCGTCGACAGGTTAACCAAATCCGCGCATTTCCTACCAATAAAGGAAACAGATTAGCTGGAGAAAATAACTAGAACATACATCAGGGAGATTGTACGACTGCATGGTGTACCAATATCCATTATCTCGGACCGAGATAATAGATTCACCTCGAGGTTCTGGCAGTCACTACAAAAATCTCTAGGAACGAGGCTGGACATGAGTACCGCCTACCACCCACAGACCGACGGTCAGAGTGAGAGAACCATTCAAACCTTGGAAGATATGCTAAGAGCTTGTGTGATCGATTTTGGTAAAGCTTGGGATACCCATTTACCATTAGTTGAGTTCTCGTACAACAATAACTATCACACTAGCATCAAGGTTGCTCCATTTGAAGCCCTCTACGGCCGTAAGTGCAGATCACCCCTGTGCTGGGCTGAAGTGGGTGACACGCAACTAGCAAGAGGTCAAGTACCCAACATCACTCTCACTCGACAGGAAATCATAAGGGAGACTACATAGAAGATTGTCCAAATCCGAGAACGACTGAAGGCTTCAAGAGACAGACAAAAGAGTTATGCGGATAAAAGATGGAAACCTTTGGAATTCCAGGTTGGGGACCGGGTACTATTGAAAGTCTCACCCTGGAAGGGTTTAATACGTTTTAGAAAACGTGGGAAACTAAACCCAAGGTATATCGGACCATTCGAGATCCTTGCCAGGATTGGCCCGGTGGCGTACAAACTTCGATTACCGCAGAAACTCAATAACGTACACCCTACCTTTCACGTGTCGAACCTAAAGAACTGCTTATCCGATAAGACCCTCGTCATCCCTCTGGACGAAATTGAAATCAACGAGAGTCTCCACTTCGTAGAAGAGCCAATAGAGATCATGGATCGGGAAATTAAAAGAACTAAACAAAGTCGCATACCCATTGTGGAGGTCCGTTGGAATGCCAAGCGAGGACCTGAATACACCTGGGAACACGAGGATCAGATGAAACAAAAGTACCCACATCTTTTTCCTAGTCCATAAACTCTATCTTAGATTAAAACTTCGGGACGAAATTCCCTCTAACGGGGGATGATGTGACAACCCGATATTTCGAGTCAATGTAATGTTCCAAAAGTCAAATATTATAAACTATTTTAAATCAATAAAAAAATAGCGTCAAAAATGAAGTGTTCTAAAGTCTAAATTGGGATATAGAAAGTATTAGATATCGCGTCAAGGTTTTCAGAAATATAAAGAACACTCAAATCCGAGTTATAACGAAGAAGTTATGACCAATCAAAAATCCGCGACACAACCGGTAAAACACCGTTAAAGCGTAAAAAGTGAAATTTCAATAAATTACTTTTCAGCCTTAGATATCTAAACGAAAGTCGTAGATTAGGTTAAACCGTGAGCATACATAAAAAGAACGCTCAAATCTGACTTCGTATGAGGAAGTTATGATTTTTCTAAGTTTCGGAGTAGCAGTAGACAGCTAAAAACTCAAAATAGAAATCGAACGACTTTTAGCCGACGCGACCTAAACGAGAATCGAAGATCTCGTCAATGGTAATACAACGGTAAAAAGACAGACGAAAACGGACGTCGGATGAAGAAGTTATGGATTTTTAACGGACTTTTCCAGTCCCGGCCTGTTAAAAATATATTTAAAAATAAAGTCAAAATTAGCCGATGAAGTCTAAACGAGAGTGGTAGAATATATTCTCACCTTCGCGTGCATATAAAGAATGTCGAAAACGGAGCTCGTACGTGAAAGTTACGGATTTTACAAGTTTTGGACACACACTTCGAGGCGGGTCCGAAGGGAACGCCCTGCGTTCCGAGGGAACGCGCCACGTTCGTGATTGCAGACCTGTCCCCTCGCCATCCCATCCGAGGTTCGTAAGCGATGACGTAATTCAGCTTCGGAACGCGCTGCGTTCAGGGGAACGCCCTGCGTACCCAGCACGAACGCCCCGCGTTCGCACCATGTCCAGCCCCTATATAAAGGGTGCGAGGGTTACGGATCTTGGTTGCAAGTTTACTACATTCTCTCCCAAATTTCACACTTCTAACCTCTCGAGGCTATCCCGACATTCCGGTTTCATATCCAAGCCCTGAAGGAAGTTCTACGCTCCCGAGAGTCTCGAGAATTCCCGAGAATCTCGAGAGATCAGCTTTTCTAGTCGAAGTTTTGTTCGATTTTTAGTCTCAACTTCTTCAAGCCACCACTTCAACCAGGTGAGTTCATACCCCTACATTTTCACGTCTTTTTCATGTTTTAGGGGGGGGGGAATACAAGTGAAACACGAGAAAAACTTAGGTTCAAATACGCACCGTTATATATGGTTTCGAATATTTGACTTACATCATGCTTATAAATGTTAAACAACGTTAATACCTAAGTTACACCTTACATGCAAAGTTGGTATTACGTCAAGTTTTTATCACCAAATGGAACACCCTTTTGAAAAACTATAATATGTATAGTTTACGAAATATTCATGACAACTTCACATAAACACGATAGAAAGGAAATACTTTTATTTACAAGTAATGTGGACTTTTCATTCCGTAAATCTATTGATACTAAGTTTTGTGAGACATCCGGCTTCAACGTACTCTCGAGTACGCATTTCAAGTCCTGTATTATAAACCATAATCTCTTGTAGGGAGAGCGTGATACTTGTGTATAGATCTATACGGGTTTGACAATCTCGCACCTAAACTGTTAGCTACAGTTAAACCGGCAGTTATGGGGTGACAAACATCATAACACTGCAACGCCTGAAGAACGTTGTTATAGGCAGTCTGGGTCAATAGCATGGTTATAAATCTCACATGGAATATCGAAATATTATGATTTACGAGACTCTTAAATGCATTCAGTGTTACTTTATATTTGTTTAAATCCACTTTCACCATTTTAGCAGGAAATATATTATTGCATTCCAACCTTTGGTACTTGTTCAATCTATCAAACTTACATAGAAAATATTGGATTTTCTGGAAAACACGTTCAGTTATTTTACCTAAAGACATACAAATTTTAGTACAAAAACGCTTATGAACTCACCAACTTAATTGTTGACACTTTTTCAAAACTACTTGTATTTCTCAGGGAATTAGTAATACAGGTAACCATCAGCTTTTGGAGAAGGAACGCTAAGGCGTCTGTTATCAAAACATTTTAAATCATCATATTTGTAATATTCTTTTGAAACATGTATTACATGCAACAATGTAACTTTTATTATATTTATGATGGTTGGGTTACTTTCTTTACAAATATTCAATTGTTATGATACTACGTGAAGTCATCCACCCCCGAATGCTTCCGCCTTTCTGGTTTGGGGGTGTGACAAAATATAGGATTTCTGGAGGAATACACAAACATTTTCAAGGAACAAAGAACTTATTTTCTAAAACAAAATCCTTATGAACTCACCAACTTCAATTTTGATACACTTGCAAAATCACTTGTATTCTTAGGAAACTAGTAGACAGGCACACGCGCAGGTTTCGAGAAGACGGAGCATAGTAGCTTCAAATCTTTGTTTTGCTATTTACTTTTGGAGTTAATCATATGTGAATCGAATACAATGTAAACTCTATATTATCAATACAATGGTTGTTGTTGCTTTGATTACTATTATTCATTTGTTATGATACTGTACATGACGTCCTCCGCCCCCGAACATTTCCGCCGTCTCGGTTTGGAGGTGTGACGTTCATGCCTTAAACCCCATGTTGAGCCTTGTTTTGGCAAAGTTAGCCCCTAAGTGCCATGCATGGACGTAAAGCTTGCAGCTTTACGTGGTATCTCAGCCCTAGAAGGCTAAATCTAAAGTTTGGGGCCTTAGTCTCGCTTAAAAGCTTGTGAATGAGAGAAAGAGATGAAGGAACTCGACGAGTTGGTTAGCCAACTCGACGAGTTGGTTAGGGTTTTCACCCGATATTCTGGACACTGTGCAAACTCGACGAGTTGGTGAGACAACTCGGCGAGTTGACTCGAATTTTCCCGATTTTCTGAGAACAGAAGGAACTCGATGAGTTGCATAGATGCACTCGACGAGTTGAGTCAACATGGACTGTTGACTTGACTGTTGACTTCAGTTGACTTTTTAGGATTTGGTCAAATTGTGGAATTTGGAGACCATGGAGGGGTAAAATGGTCTTTCACCCTTTCTGAGAATTAGTAGAGGAGTTAGCTTAACATCTTTGGGAGTTGTTAATGCAAATTATTAATTAGAGATGAGTGTGATATATGTAGGCGGAGTCTACACCGACAGTTTGAGTACGAGACATACTTGCTTTACTTCCGAGGTGAGTCTTCTCACTATACTTAGCTGAGTGGTAATTATTGTGCGACCGGAGGGTCTTATCTGTGTTATTGACCGGAGGGTCTTATGTGCTTATACTGAGATATGTGATATTATGCATTATGTCTTTGTGAGTTATGTTGTATATTATGATGTGCATTATTGAGATAGGACCAGAGGGTCCAAACTGAGTTGTGAGACCGGAGGGTCCTCACTGAGATACAATTTGGAGGGTCCAACCCGAGCCGTGAGACCGGAGGGTCTTCACTGAGACACATGACCAAAGGGTCCTTATCGAGATATATCCATGAGAGGCTAATTATTGTGTGTGGTATTTTGGGGAACTCACTAAGTTGTGTGCTTACAGTGTTGTGTGAAATGTGTTTCAGGTACATCTCAGGATCGCGGGAAGGCACTGACATGATTGTACACACCAACTTGTTGATTATGTTTTGAGGATTCTAGGAGATGTGACAAACAATTTTTGTGGTTGTGTTTTGAAACAATTATAAATTGAGTACGACATGTTAAACTGTATTTTGTGGGGAATTAAAAATTAAAAATTAGAGTGTTACAGGTTCTTGATACTTGTTTATATCAGTTATGTCTTCTCACTATATTAATTATATCACAATTGGACCCTCTATGTGTTGCATGCCTTTGTAATACTATGATATGTTAATAGGCTTAGCTAGACTAGTAGGGCCATGATTAGTATTTGTGGTTTGAGGCCTGTTGTTTTTTTGCTTGTTGATTTGTATGTGACATGCCTTGTTGGGATGATGACAAGATCGAGGTAGGACGTGAGTCAAATAGTGGTCGTTGGGTTGGTGAAAAGATCAGGACAAACCGTGAGTCAAAGAGTACTCGATTGGGATGATAACGAGATTAGGGCCGACAGTGAGCTAAAGAGGCCCAATACTTGCATGTATAGTTATTATTGTGATGTTTGTGATATTTTAGGGTACTCACTAAGTTTTGTGCTTACAGTTGTGGATTAAATAATTTTCAAGTTGTGCTTGTGGCAGTGGGAAGGCTCCAGCATGACTGTAACACATGCACATCTCCTATTTATTATGTCATTTGGCTTCCGCATTTTCAAATACATTTTACTGGTTTATCATGATGCGAACCTTTTGGTACTTGGGATTTTTGTGAAACATGGTTTTGCAATTATTTAATTGATATTTGATAAAAAAAAATAGTTTGAAATTTAGGACGTTACAAAACTATTACATTACAATTTAAAACGAAAAAAATACATATCACAAAGACCAAAACACAACCATTCATAAGAACATATAGGTCAAGACGAGGCTCGGTGTATCAGACCCATACAATTCAAAACAAACTATTTTGTACTTGGACTCCAACTTTTAGATTAACAAATAACCATAAAGTTAAGGGAAAACTACAAAAAAAGTCTTTATATATTGGTCTCATAATCAATTTAGTCCTTATATTTTTTAATTAGGTAATCGTATTCAATTTGACCATTTTACCCGGTCAACAGGTCGTCCAACTTTAAACAATTACAATTTAGGTCCATATTTTAAATTTTATTACAAATTTGGTTCAAAGTTTACACTTTTGGTCCAAATTATAAATTTTATTACAAATTTGGTCTGAAATTTACCCATTTGGCCTAGATTTCAGAATTTTGTTATGAATACATCCTAACTTTAGGTTTTTTTACAACTTTTTTTCGCAAAATTTTATTTCGAATATGTTTTTTCTTAATAAAATCATATTTATACAAAAAAACACTTATTCACATAAAAAATCTTATATTTTCTATATAAAAACTTTTTTGTGAATACCCATTTATAAAAGTATGTATTTATTAAGTACATAAATATATACAAATCCGTCTTTATAAAAAAATATATATACAGACACATATTTCAAAGAAAACGTGTATATATATATATATATATATATATATATATATATATATATATATATATATATATATATATATATGCACACAAATAGGTGTGTAACTATATTTTTTATAAAAACGTGTTTGTATACGTATTATATATAAATGTGTTTGAATACAAATGCATTTATTATAAAATAGGTTGTTTATAATATATATATATATATATATATATATATATATATATATATATATATATATATATATATTATAAACAGCTATTTTATAATAATCGCATTTATTTTCAAACACGTTTATATATATATATATATATATATATATATATATATATATATATAACAACTATTTTACAATAAATACATTTGTAATCAAACACGTTTATATATATATATATATATATATATATATATATATATATATATATATATATACACACACACACACACACGTTTATTATGAAATAGGTGTTTGTCTATATTTTTTTTGTAAAAATATGTGTTTGTATACAAATATATTTATAATAAAATAAGTGTTTGTATACATTTTGTTTTTGTAAAATACGTGGTTGTGTACATTTATTTTATAAAACGGATTTGTATATATATTTATGTACTTAATAAATACCTTTTTTTAAATAGGTTTTTCGTATACAAAAATATTTTTTTTTAGTTTTTATATATAAAATATAAGATTTTTTATGTTAAAATATGTTTTTTTGTATAAATATGATTTTATAAAGAAAAAACATATCCGCAACAATATTTTGAGACAAAAAGTTGTAGAAAAAGAAACTAAGTTAGGACGAGTTCATAATAAAATTCTAAAATGTGGGCCAAAAGGGTAAATTTTGGACCAAATTTGTAATAAAATTTTAAATATGGGCCAAAAGTGTAAATTTTAGACCAAATTTTGAAGTCTGGGCCAAAAGCGTAATTTTTGAAAGTTGGATGACCTGTTGACCAAGTAAAACGGTCAAACTGAATATGATTACCGGTTTTTGGGACCTAATTGAATATATATATATATATATATATATATATATATATATATATATATATATATATATATATATATATATATATAAGAACTAAATCGATTATGAGACCAATGTGTATACAGTTTTCCCTAAAGTTAAAGCAAGTTGACATACAATTGTTTATCTGATCTCACATGTAAGATATTATCTAAACAAAAATATCTTAATTTATCTTTCTTCATAATTAGAAATGTTTATATGACCTCACATGTAAGAGATCATCCAAACAAAAACGTCTTAATTTATCTTTCTTAATACTTAGAATGAAACAAATTTAATTAACAAACAAGGTGATAACCAATTTTTGTAAAACCATCAAATTTGTATGAAACGTTATTAATTTGAGTCATATACATTAAAGTGATAAAAGCATGCTTAGTTAGAAAAAAAACTAAAGTTTTGTTTCTATGAACAGTAAACATGCATCGTATACCAGAAGGCAATACGCCACGTTCCACGTGGGAACCATCTTCCACAAATTAGATTTTGGGATTCTAGCCACTGACACACCGCAAACACAGAGGCAGCGCGTCGCGACGAGAAGGAAAAAATGATTTTTGCATAATCCTTAATGTGATTTTTAATTGAAAAAAGGTTTATTAAAAACTTTTAAAACTATAGTGACTTGATCTAATCCACATTCATGAATATAGGTTAACACAAAATAGTTTGGAAATCAAACTACAAATCATGAGAACAGATGGCTCTTATAGTACTGTTGGGTTATGGGGATACAAACAAGCCATAAATGCATAACGGAAGCAATAAACAAAACAAACCCATAAATCAAAAGAGGATCACATGTTTAATAGATCTAATGTGTAACACCCGTTTTCCTGGAAGAGTCGAATCATGGTTTCAAGGATTCAAAGGCATGGTTTTTGGGTAAAACCAAGGCTCACGACGTGAGCCATAGAAGGGTCGCGTCATGAGGAGCGATTAAATGAAGGAATTGTATATATGTTGATCTCACGACGTGAGCAGTAAGAGCTCACGACGTGAGGATCGCTGCAGCCCAAGCCCACGAACTTTAAGGGTTTCCCATGTATTTAAGGCCCCTTAAATCGGTTTTAGGGTTCATTTCTCAGCTTCTACCTCCCTCCAACTCAGAAAACCCTAACCCTCATCCCTCTTGGTGGTTTTGGATCCATCTTGGTGTTTTAATGGCTAGAATAATAAGAAGAAGATGTTCTAGAGTGTTGATCCAACAAGGGCGCTTCATCGTCATCATATTATGCATATTATGGATCTTTGTAAGTGTCCAAGCTTCAACCTTTATGAGCTTAAGTAACTAGATGTAGGTTCCTGTCCCTTTTCCTTCATGATTGTGAAAGTTTGCATGGAGGAGATCCATAAATTTGGCAACTTTATGGCCTCTAAGGGTCCCTTGAGCATCATATCTTATGGATCTGAAGTTTAGTTGTGATTTATGAATCTTGAATGATTTTGGGGCCATTTATTTTCATTTTGATCTAAGTGTTGGATTAGATGTCTAAGCCCATAACTATTATTGGTATGTACTTGACCCGAGAGTAGCATGGTCCATTTGGGTTGCATATCATCAGGACAATTTGTTAGGATGGACTTTTGAGAGAAGAGGTTATATGTGATTTATTAATATATTATAAGTTATAATATATTAATATGAAATCATATGAGTTAATTAGTATTGATCAAGAATTAATTTGGAATTAATTTAGTGATCAAAAGAGACTAATTAAATCTATGGGGACTAATTATGTTAATTAGGTATATTTATGTGTGTTGGGCTAATGATCCATGTTGGACCAAGTTTATGTATGGATACATAAAGAGTTGGGCCACATGAACCATGGATCATAAGACCCATGGGTATGGACCCTAGAAATCCCACATATAAATACATACTTCATTGCCCAAAATCGACATAAGTGTATTCTTGGAGTTCATGGTGGTTTTGGGTGCATGGAGATTCTCTCTCAATTTCCTCCATTGTCCATGATGTGTGGTGATTCCACTTGAGGCTTCCACACTATTGGGGCTAAGCTCTTAAGGCTAGATACATCAAGACTTCAATCTCCACCATAAGGTATGTTATCTTAACTAGATTCTTGTGTGGTATATGATAATTGTATGCTAGTTATAGGTTTAATACCTTGGAAACACCATTGCATGTATAATTAGTGAAAACATAGATCCAAGGTATTTAGGGTTGTATGAACACCTTAGGAGTGTTAGAATGCTAAAAACCCAACAGTGGTATCAGAGCCTAGGCTTGTTTTCAAGTTATACATACTGAAATAGCTTAAAAAGCGAAAATTCTGGCTTCCTGGGCATTGGACTCGCCGGAGTCCAACAATGGACTCGCCGAGTCCATGAAGAAATTCATCCTACTCGTCGGGTAGGTTCATACACTCGACGAGTAGAAGCCCCTGACAGCATATTTTCAACTTTTAAGGATGGAATTGGTCTAGAATCATTACCTTAAGCTGTTTTGGACTTATAAAACCTGTTTTTGATCTGGTAATGATTATGGTAAACCAATTTCAAGGTTGTTATCAAAATTTCGAGTTTTATGTGTTCATATGATTCTTGAAAATTGTTGATATGGATTGTTTATGCTTATGAGTTTTGGTAGATCATTGGAATTATATGCAAATTGTTTGTTATTGTAATTCTTGATCTTAATGAAATTGTATGGACTCCATAACTTGTCCTCAAGATATGGATTACCTAAAGTTTTTTTTGTGTCACCTTGTTTTATGAGTTAATTTAGATTAATGGAAAAATTATGAGTTAGTTGTTTTCAATCCAAATTGATCTAAAAGTAGTTCATAAAATGTGTTTTTGTAACTTGTCCTCAAGTTATATGAAAAGTCACATTTATGAATCTTAAAACTCATAAAAGTGCCATACGTTACAAAATGAAGAGTCTTTTTCTCATAAATAGTTTTATGGACTTCATAACTTGTCCTCAAGTTATGGATGTTCAAGAGTCTCTTCATTAAAGTTTTTATAACTTTAAGTAAACTCATAATTTATGCAAATCCAAGAGTTTTGAATAGTTTCAATACTTGCCCTCAAGTTTTGGAATTTGTAAAGTTTTGCTTATGAATGCTTTAATTCCAAATCAAACCCTAGAATTTTAAAAGTTTAAAATTCAACCCTTATACTATTATTATAATTTTAATTATATAGATATGTATACGATAAAGTCAATCTTACCGTTAGTAAGCCTCATTCACGAAGCCGGTCTATAAGGGGGGTATAAGGTTACTGCCTATAAAATGGCAGTTTAATGGGTGTCCACTCTCACCCACCGCTTCCTTGATTGGTGGAGGGTCGTTAGCCGAACGGGTAGGATAAAGACTATATTTCTCCCTTCGTTAAAAGTATAATGATAAATACTAAGTAACTAAACACTTATAAATTCTCAATCTTAGTTACTTAGGAAAATGTGAAATGGTGCTAACCGGCCCACTAACATGGGACTGACAATGTGTGGCGAAGGGTAACTTAAGTTTATCATAGATTGGTGGAGCGTGTGTGGTTAACCGGCACATCAATTAGGTGATAATGTTGAGGGTACCAAGTCTATTTGCATGGTTATTCACACCTTTTTTGTGATCCTCGGCATCCCAGTCCCAAACTTGAGAGGGCACAATCGAGATTCAAACATGCCATTGAAAGTTTAATGTATCTCAAAAGATCTAGGAGTTTCAAATCCAATTAAAACTTAATTATATTTCGTTTTCATGGTGGAAATTGGTAAATCGTCATTTACCTACCTTCAACTATTTTATAGCTTGGATTACGGCATCCTCTTCCGACTATAAATAGGTTGTTGGATCCTAGCCTTAATATTTCATATTGGGTGTTATATTAAGGACTTTAAATCAACTAAACTTGAATTTCTCCCATTATAGATATCTAGTTAAGACAACTATGGTCTTCCCAAATCTTTAGGAACAAGCTTTCCTATTGAAGATGATATCCCACATGGCAATCAAGGTGAAAGATTAATCCCTTTGTTGTGCATTAATGGGACTGGAAATCATGCTTCACTTCCTCCACCTCCTCCAATTATTCTCCCTATCCCACAAGTTCAAATACTTGAAAAGTTCAAGGTCACTCAATCCTTATTGGCAAGCAGAGAGAGTCGGGTGTCGAAGTCTCGAGGTAGTGGCTGTTGACTTGGTTCTTCAGTCACACCCTGATGACAAATCAAGACATGACCCTTAATGATCTTACATATTTGCTTGATGCTGCTAAATCAGCAATGATTTGGGGCACTGGTAAAGCAAAATTTGATTGAAAGATCAACTTCCCAAACTTCCATGGACATTGACAATGGTAATATTAGAAGTCTAGAAAAGCTTTCTCTTCCCAATGGAAAGGGATCGGCCAAGGTCAAGTCATTTGACCTAATGGTAAAGAGAAAGGATAAGTCTGAGATAGTCTCATGTACCATTTCCAAAGAGTCCATATGTTTCTTTTGCCAAAAGAAGGGGCATTGGTTGCGAAGCTGCCGGATTTACCTAAAAGATCTGGTAAAGTCAAAAAGTTTGACTCTACTTCAGGTAAAGTCCATTATCTAACTCTATTAAGTATCTTTTGAAGATTCTTAATACATAATGTAATCTAATTACATTTTGATGTTTTAGAAAATCGAAGGAAGCTTAAAGAAAGAGTATGCTGATTCTGATCGCGGAAATGGTTCGGTGATCAGAATTTTGAGCAACTGCTTAAGAGTTACGAAAATTGCTTAGGAATAGATATCAATATAGTTTTCATATGTATTTGCATTGTAAGGATAAGATTTTTCCTCAAGTTTTAAAATAAATAAAAAGAAGTTTTGATTTACTTATTTTAAGTATCCTTACAATGGCATTTGTGAAAAATTGTTGTTTATATGTTTCCATTGAAAGCAATATTGGATAATAAAATTTGATTCTTTCATTTATGGTAGTGTCATAATTTACCAAATAAGGAAACATTCTCAGCACCCAAGTTTCAGTTGGATAGAAACTTGGAATCATGCAAGTTGTATTGTGTGATGAATGAGAATTTTCATCTTTGGGAAATTAAGACTAAGACCTTGTTCACATGTATGTGTGAGTCGAGTGAAGGACTAAAGGATTGGGTACACTTGGTTGTGCTCTGATCAGGTTCACCATAAAAGTCAATACGATTATTCGTTATGATGTACTAAAGTTTAGTAAATATGGTTATGCTTACAAGTTTAAGTGTAATTCTGAAACATTGGAAAAGTTTCAATGTATGGCAGAACGGATGAGAAGAATCAAATAAGGCAGAAAGATAAAAGTTTCTCCAATCTGAAGAGATAGGAGAGTACTTGAGTATCTTGTTTTATGACTATCTTAGTGATTATGAAACCATATAACAATTGATTCTCTAAGGACACCTTAGTGCATTTGTTTGACTAAGGAGAGGAATCATGAATTGTTGAAATGGTTAAATCAAAAGATAAATCATACTTCGTTCCAAAATCAAATCTTAGAGTCATACTCTAAGATTGTAACTTGAGTGACATAATCTTAAGAAAGGTTTAAAACACTTGTCAAATGTAGAGTAAAATCTTTTCTTACTCTAGTATATTTGAAATTGGTAAGTTGTGATGTTTTGGATAAGACAAAGACCAACTAAGACCAATTGTGAGAAGTGTTTAACTTGACAAGAATCCGCACTAACTCTTGAATATTTGTTTTGTCAAGGAATGATTCTTGACAAAAAGAATCATGTATGTCAAGAGGACAGTGGGAGTCTTAAAGGATCTTGAGATGGTTTCAAGAGCTAATCAAGAGTATTGTTAATCACTAGCCCACGACTGAGGTTTGTAACCTATCGTGTTGACACATTTCTGTTTCTGTGCCCATTCCAGTTTAAGTTGAGTATGCTTGTGAGTTCTATGAGTTCTCAATTTCTTGCATAACAACCTGGAAGCGATGGCTTCAAGAGCTAATCAAGAGTATTGTTAATCACTAGCCCACGACTGAGGTTTGTAACCTATCGTGTTGACACATTTATGTTTCTGTGCCCATTCCAGTTTAAGTTGAGTATGCTTGTGAGTTCTATGAGTTCTCAATTGCTTGCATAACAACCTGGAAGCAATGGTAGGCCCTGTGCTGCCAGGTGGCAAGAAAGTAAGATTAAACAAGTTCCGTCCATATGAGTCTGGATTTGTCGCTAACGTTGTCTTATGATTATGTTTTTGACAAATTCGCATGGATAGGAACACTTACACCATAAAAATAAAATCTAAGTGTCATAAGGTTTCTCTCCGATTCATGAAAATGATGGTGAGGAAACGCTTTCACTCGATAGGTTTTAAGTAGTTAGCAATTGTGATATTTGCATTCTCAAAGTCGTTAGTGGAGCGTGTGTGGGTAACCGGCACATTAACATAGACTTGTGGGAAATGGCAAAGATCTAAACACTTGAGACTATGATTACGGCATCCCTTTTCATAGTTCTAAAATTGTTTAGACACACATGTGAGCTATCTAAGGAAAGGTGTATGATTTTGATAAAGTCTTATTAAAGCATCTCATATCAGAAATCTGAAATTTAGTAAGAAATTCAATAAAGTATTGATTTCTAGAAGTCCAGCTGATTTCTGAGTACATATCAAAGCTAGTGGGAGCATAAGTGTTATGCTAGTGGGAGCATGATAATTATGATAAGTGTTGCAATTTAGCAATGTTAATTATAGAAAACAAAAGTTTCAATTCGCCTTAAAAAGTTGTTTTGCTATAATTAAGGGAGAGGATTTTATACTTCATTCCGATTCTACAAGCTTAGATTGAGATTTGGATCAACTTTAGTCAAGGATATATATGAATGTTATGTTGGATTGTGTCACACCCCCAAACCAAGGATGGTGGAAACGTCCGGGGGTGGAGGACTTCATGTATAGTATCACAACAACGTGTATAATAGTTCTCAAAGTAAATACAACCATCATAAATATAATTGAAAAAGTTACACCAAAGTATATGTTTACATGATTCAAATCAATTACATTATGATGACAAAATGAACTGTTTGACGATTTATCGTCTCATCCTCAAAATGCTGTTGGTTTTCCTGTTTCACTGATTTCCTGAGAATACAAGTAGTTTTGAAAAAGTGTCAACAATTAAGTTGGTGAGTTCATAAGAGTTTTGTTTGAGAAAGAAACCGTTTTCCTTGTAAAAGCGACAAAGTATGTTTCCAGAAAATCCAATATTTTCTTTATTAAGTGAAATGAATGCTTCTATGTTATGCGATAATGAACCCTAGAAAGACCCATAGATTCCTTCTATAATCACCCTGTGTATATAAGTTATATAAAATTTAAGTTAAATAAACCGTCGAATATAATGGGTCTGCCCTAGGTCCACAACCAAACAAGGAACAGGAAGTAAGGCGGGCCCATCAATTCTAAGTCGATTATGACTAGATTCTTATATAACTCTAGCATATACACTTAGCAATTATAGCTGAAGTCTAACAATTCTAGATGAAATATAGTTTTGACAGAGATATGATTCCAAAGAAAATCCTATATTTTCCTTATAAAAGTTATGTGGTCCTAAATCCCAGGACCGGAAATAAACAAGTATTTTCCATACTTAAAGATATAAAAGTGGTTTTAAATCGGCATAAACCCCTTTTTGATTTGGAAGTGAACCCCTTTTCAAAGTAAAATTCTCCATGTAAACTTGAAATATAGTTAACTACCTATGTGAGTCGCTATAACCATACTATGACGAGAAATAACCTGCACAACGTTTTTTCAGACGTTAAGATACTATGACTCTTGTCACCCGTAGACCTGCACGTCCCGCTGTAGCTAGCAGCAAGGTGTGGGGTGTCAAACCCAATATAGATCTATACACAATTATCACGCTCTCCCTACAAGAGACTCTGGTTATAACTTACAGGAATTGGGATCCCGTACTCGAACGTACGGGGAGAGAATTGCCTCACAACCTAAGTTAACTAGTTTACACATAGTTTGATATTAAAACCTCTTCCGTGAAGGAAGTAAAATCACCTTTTCTGAATAAATTAGTGATATTAAATCCTTAAACTATTACTATTATAGTTTATTACGTAAGATATGAAAAACCCATTTGTTTTGAGAGTAAAACCTTTTTCATGTAGTAAAAATCCATAAACTATGCTTATTGAAGTTTATTATATGTATTCTAAATGAATGAGTAAACCTTATCATGGATGACTAAATTTCAGTTTATAATGATAAACTAACAAGAAAATACATTCAATATTTAGAACTTATTGTTATACACTTTGCTCAACATAATACAAAGTGTTATGAAAGTTATAAGCTGTTAACTAGTTTTTAACCGTTCTGCATTGTTTAAAAAAAATCATAGAAAAATCATACGAAGTCGAAAACTAAATCCGTAAATTCTGAGAGTTCATAAAATGTGTCTAGTTTGTTCATTATTTTTATTATGATTTTTGGAAGCCTTTAACTTGTGTTAAAATGTGCATATTTACAGACTGGTCCGAATTCGTTTTTGAAATGATAGGCAGTTTTGTAAAAATCACCATAATTTGTAGAAAAATCGTATGGAGATGTGCAAATAGTCATTTTAAAGGTATGAACCTGAACTATTTTCATATTATACAGTTTTGAAAGATATTAAGTTTAAGTTAGTCAAAATAGTCCGTGAATAAGACTTAACTTTTCTGATGAAAGCTGTTGTTTGAGTTTAGTTAAGTTTTTGGTATTTTAACTTGTATTTCCCCCCCCCCCCCCTGAAAACTGAAGAAAACATGAAAATGTAGGGGTATGAACTCACCTTGAGTGATTTCAGTAGATGGATGATGGAGAAAAGAAGTGTTCAGCTCAAGAACACTTGGGAGATGCTTGAAGATTTGAAGATCTAACACAAATATGACGATATTTATGTAAGCAATCTATGATTTGGATGAAGGATATTAGAATATCTAAGTGTAGGAGGAAGATACTTACCAAATGTGGAGGAAAAACCCAAGACCAGCCTATGAATCTCGAATTTTTAGAGAGAGAAAGTGTAAGAGAGGTGTTTGTTCTTCTTGAGAAAGAGTGAATAAAGTGGGAGGAGAGATAAGGATTTCTCCAGCTTTTGTTCAAGATTATGGCTGAACAAGAGTGTAAAAAGGACAATGATTGACTATGTATGGGTGAATAGTGACTAGGGGTTGTACTATGAAGGTATGGGGAGGTTGCTTGTGTCCTTGTCCAAAGGATAAGTCAACACTCCACCTAAATATCTCACTAAATAGATTTTATTCTTAGTCAATGATTTCCCCCAAAAATATGATTAAAAATGAATATTTAGGGTCTCTTATGTTAAAATACGAGTTTTGGTGAAAATCCCGCGTTAAAATCACGAAAAACGAGCTTAAAATGAAGTCGGGGTCGAAAACCGGACAATAGGAGCGAATCTGCGAAATTTCTGAGCTCAGGATCGAAGTTCGGTCCTATCATGCTTAGAACCGAGAGGTGGCTTCGGTTGTGGGTGAGAGCCGAGAGTAGCTTCAGTCCGAGAAATCTCGCAGGCGAGAAGGGAAGGGAGCGAAGGCGAAGTTCGGTCTAGGTGAGGTTCGGTCCAGGCTCGCATCTCGGAACCGAAGGTCAAGTCCTCGGACCGAAGGTCAGGTCCTCGGACCGAAGGTGTAGTCCTCTCGGACCGAAAGTGAGAAGAGAAGACCAGAAGGTCAGGCTCGGTTCGAAACGATCAGGGGACCGAAATAGATAGAGCGCTCGGTCCATTTCAGTTGAGAGGGTTTCGGTTCTCAGGAGGTTCGGCTCCTAAGAGGAGTTTCGGTTCCTAAGAGGGGTTTCGGCTCCTTAAGGCTGTTTTTCGCGTAGACTTCCGTTTTCGAGCGGTTTTCGACTAAATTAAGGGTCGGGATGCCCCGAGTGATTATAAGGAGTTGAGAGAGATTTTGAGAGAGATTTGGGAGAGATTTGACATACTTGGAGAGATTTGACATACAAAGAGAGATTTGGGAGAGATTTCACATACTTGGAGAGATTTCTCATACAAAGAGATTTTTGGGAGAGATTTCACATACTTAGAGAGATTTGGGAGAGATTTCACATTCTTGGAGAGATTTCTCATACAGAGAGAGATTTGGGAGAGATTTCACATACTTGGAGAGATTTGGGAGAGATTTCACATTCTTGGAGAGATTTCTCATACAGAGAGATTTTTGGGAGAGATTTCACATACTTGGAGAGATTTGGGAGAGATTTCACATTCTTAGAGAGATTTCTCATACAGAGAGAGATTTGGGAGAGATTTCATATACTTGGAGAGATTTGGGAGAGATTTCACATTCTTGGAGCGATTTCTCCTACTTAGAGAGTTTTGGGAGAGTTAGAGTGACAGAGATTGGGAGAGACTTCTTTTGTGACCTTTTTGAGTGTTTGGCTTCGCAACGCAAGGTTTGTACATCCCGTTAAGTCTCGTTATGATTGTTATATGCCCTTGAGGGTTAAGGAATAATGTTTTATCGAGTAGTTTGATCACTTGCCCTGATTAGGGTTTAGAATTTCCGAACACGTGAAAACTCTAAGTGATACTTTGTATTAAGATTGTGAGTTGTTTAATAAGAAACATAATGGAAACCCTAATGTACAAGGGTTAGATGAGTTGGCCGGTTTGACTCGTTGACTTTAGTTGACTTTGACTTGGCCAAAAATTGACGGTTGTCACAGATTGGTTCAACATAAGGAAATTCTATATATGTTGCGTTATCAAAATTCGATTATGATTACGGCATCCTTCTTCATAGTTCGAATTTTGAGAACATGGCAAATAAAAATTTTTATAGCATGAATCGGGTCCCATATGCTTCGAGTATAGGATCGATTACATGTGCTATAATATTTATCCTTTCTAAATTTTCCAAATGCCTGGGGCATTAAGAAGTGAAAAGGTCTAGAATTGGATATGACTAAAATGATTAAACAATTGTCAAGGACAATCTAAGGTTTACCAAAGATTGGTTGCTCAGGGACAGTTGGAAGTATAGTGTTAATTTTGGAAGGACCATATTGACATATTCTGAAAAGAGGCAACTCTTGTTCAGAAGTGATAATCGAAAAGGGAATATGGAAATATTCTCATAGGTGGAAGTTATTCAATCCGTGTAAGATTAGAAAACTTAATGCAAGAAGGATGTTCAAGGCTGACTGTCCGGAGTTTATGAGAGGAGCGGTGAGGGCACCTACTCCAGCCACTTCAAGGGTTACTGATGGACATGATAGCATGGTGGAGGTTCCTATGGTGAGGAGTCGAGTATTGCAGTCACAGGTCGAGGGGATCCGATTTCCATCCGTTGATGTCGCAGGTATGCATTACATTCTTTTCCTTCATGTTCTTATTAATTGTATTCTAGATTTTATGTTTATGTATGAGATGCTATGTGTGGTGTATCTAAGTCTCCACCTAGGATTATAGTTTTTCTTCATCATGGTCTATACGTTTTATCTTCAGAATCTTCATATGACATTTTTCATGCCGAGAGTTGTGTTTAGGGGATATTTGGGTTCAAGAAATTCGTGAGGTGGACATGTCGGGTTCGGATGAATGGTTTGTAAGGGTTCTTTGTAGTTGCAAACATATAAGGAATGGATCTTATCGTGGATGTGATAGTGGTAGTTGTCAAGTTTATGTGTTCGTATTGTGGTCAGTTGCAGGTTCTCAGGGGATTTGCCCTAAGTACAAGTAGGTCGCAGAATCAGTTGGGTACCCGCTTTGATATTTGTGAAGTGGTTATTCGTCTTTCGATAAGTCACCGAGTACTTGTAGTTGACTCAATGGAAAGTGCTTGGGATTATTGATATTGTTGAGATTTCGGGAGGTATTCATCTAGTTTTGGAAGGTGTGTGATCGCTAAGGTTGGATAGTAATCGAATGCTAGTTCTTGTAAGCTTGGGTTGTCGACATTTTGAATTGTGAGGTTGCGAGATGGATTGGAACTCCATCAAATATTGAGGATTGGAAGAGCATAGTCGAATCCAAGTGGGGGAGAGTCATTTGGTCTAAGGGATTGCACAAGAATAGATGTTCAGGTTTCATTGCACATCAGTAGTGACGTATGATGGGTATGTGGATGGATCCTAGTTGGGGGTTATGTTAGAGCCTCTCTGTCTGTTCTTGTCTGATTAAGGCTTTAGGGTGGAAGGTCGTATTCGGTTCGTATTACTGAAAGCACAGGATCCGTACTCGAATCACGGAGAGTCACGGAAAATCTACGAAGCCTATGGATTTAGGATTCTTGGGTATGTTCTGATCTTTTGTATAATTGCTTTTCAAAATGGTGATGAGCACGCGTGGAGGAGGTTTAGGTTCTGGTTCAGGCTCATGTGCAGGTACTGAGTCGATTGATGAGCGGATGCAGGAGTTGATCTCGTCGGAGATTACCTGCGGTATTTTGGAGCAGGCTCCTGTGATCTACGGTACGTTCAAGGAGGGGATTATGGAGATTTTGGATGAGCGTATGGGCGCATTCCATACTGAGATTATGGCTATTGTGGGAGATTGCACTCTTTCCTTCCATGAGTTTCGTGCTTGTGGAGCTCTTGAGTTCTCTGGGGAGAAGGACTCCATTGCTAATAGGATATGGTTAGCGGATATGGTGAATGCTTTTCAGACAATTTTCTGCCCCGAGTGGTCGAAGGCCAGATTTGATTCCTGACCTCTAAAAGACAGAGCTAGAGATTAGTGGGAGGAGGTAGAATTCTCTTTGGGAGGCGAAGCCCTAGAGACAATGAATTGGGATGAGTTTGTGAGCCGGTTTAGGGTAGAGTTTGCACCAACTATTGAGGTGCAGCAGTTGGCGAGGGAGTTTTCGGACCTATGTCAGACTACTGAGATTGTGGCAGAGATCACTGCCAAGTTCCGGGAGACGGATTTGTTGGTTCTGCAGTATGCATCGGACGAGGAGATGAAGACGATAAGGTATCATGATATGTTGAGGGATGATATCAGGAAGTTTATGAGCATGTCAGGGTGCAAGACCCTGAATGATATGATTGCTAGAGCCCGAGAACGGGAGATTGATTTGGAGCACTTGGGGAAGAGGAAGCCAGAGCGGGTGCTGGCAGATGGGGGTCCTGCAAAGAGACCCAAGACTTCAGACCAATGATTGAGGGGGAAGAAGGGTTGGGGTCCGTGCAGCATGTGCGGGAAGCAGCACGATGGGGTTGGTCGATCTAGGGGTATGGGTTGCTATAAGTGTGGCAGGGTTGGTCATGTCAGCAGATACTGTACCCAGGGGACGAGTTTGTTATGTTTTCACTACAACCAAGTGGGCCACAAGAAGGCTGACTGTCCGGAGTTTATGAGAGGAGCGGTGAGGGCACCTACTCCAGCCACTTCAAGGGTTACTGATGGACATGATAGCATGGTGGAGGTTCCTGTGGTGAGGAGTTGAGTATTGCAGTCACAGGTCGAGGGGATCCGAGTTCCATTCGTTGATGTCGCAGGTATGTATTACATTCTTTTCCTTCATGTTCTTATTAATTATATTCTAGATTTTATGTTTATGTATGAGATGCTATGTGTGGTGTATCTAAGTCTCCACCTGGGATTATAGTTTTTCTTCATCATGGACTATACGTTTTATCTTCAGAATCTTCATATGACATTTTTCATGCCGAGAGTTGTGTTTAGGGGATGTTTGGGTTCAAGAAATTCGTGAGGTGGACATGTCGGGTTCGGATGAAGGGTTTGTAAGGGTTCTCTGTAGTTGCAAAAAAATAAGGAATGGATTCGATCGTGGGTGTAATAGTGGTAGTTGTCAAGTTCATGTGTTCGTATTGTGGTCAGTTGCAGGTTCTCAGGGGATTTGCCCTAAGTACAAGTAGGTCGCGGAATCAGTTGGGTACCCGCTTTGATATTTATGATGTGGTTATTCGTCTTTCGATAAGTCACCGAGGACTTGTAGTGGACTCAATGGAAAGTGCTTGGGATTATTGATATTGTTGAGATTTCGGGATGTATTCATCTAGTTTTTGAAGGTGTGTGATCGCTAAGGTTGGAAAGTAATGGAATGCTAGTTCTTGTAAGCTTGGGTTGTCGACATTTTGAATTGTGAGGTTGCGAGATGGATTGGAACTCCATCAAATATTGAGGATTGGAAGAGCGCAGTCGAATCCAAGTGGGGGAGAATCATTTAGTCTAAGGGATTGCACAAGAATGGATGTTCAGGTTTCATTGCACATCAGTAGTGACGTATGATGGGTATGTGGATGGATCCAAGTTGAGGGTTGTGTTAGAGCCTGTCCGTCTGTTCTTGTCTGATTAAGGCTTTAGGGTTCGAAGCATAACCCGAACACCTGATTGGGGTATAGTTACATGCGGGTTAGACTCATGATGATTATGGTTGGAATGGTAGATGAGTGGTAAGACCATGGACGGTGACCATGATAGTATGGAAGTGTTGTAAGACTGCGGGGTGGCCGTAGCATTCACTAGATTGGTAGATAGTATAGGACTGTTGTAAGACTGCAGGGTGGCCGTAGCATTCACTAGATTGACAGATAGTATAGGAGTCTTGTAAGACTGCGGGGGTGGTCATAGCATTCACTAGGTTGGCAGGTAGTGGGGTAGAGATGTAAGACTGTGGAGTAGCCCGTAGCATTCACTTGGTTTTTGAGCAGCTGTGAGGGCTTGGTATATCTATGATTAGCATGTAGTTCCTCTAGGTGGGATTAGATCATGGCAGGACAGGTAATGAGACTGTGGGAATGCCACATCATTCGTGGAATTAAGGAAGGTTGTGGGCCGTATGAGGCCGGTTGTGATATAAGACTAAATTTGGGCATGTAGCATTCATGATTAGCTAGTGAATTTGGTTGCATCGGGTTGATGGTTGGTTAGGTTTGGTTAGATCTAGAGGGCTGTTGGAGCCTTGGTGGCAAGCAAGCTAGGACAGGTCTTTCCAGATAGACACTCGTTCAGAAGTTGTATGGTGCGATTGTGTGAGGCTATTAGCCTCATCAACCGGTTGGAAATCTGGTATATCGGTTAATTGGAAGGTAAGTATGAGACCAGGGAGGTCTCGGCTGCAGCAAAAATGTAAATATGGGACATCAAGATGAGCCTGAGGTGGTGCTAGTGTTTGGGACTCTTGTTAGGAGTCGCCTTGAAATTAAGTGGATATGTTAAGTCACTTGCTGCATGGATTAAATAATCTCATAGTAATTGATTTGATCATGTTGCTCAGCTCTCATCTGAGTCTAACCGTTGTAGGGATAAGTCTTTTACTTGAATGATTATCTAAGACTTTTATCAAGTGAAAAGTTTTGGGCAGCAATGAGTGGTCAATGATTCTGTTTCCCAGTGGAAACAACAGGATAATCAGGGGTTGGAAGAGTTATGATCATTTTTGGAATATTGTTGTATGCTTGAGTTGTTTCCTTAGTCCATATCGATATTTTGGAAGAAGTGTCTAGGCTGTCTGGCGTTTTTGGAAGGTAGTAAGGAGTGATTTCGAGGACGAAATCTAATTTAAGTGGGGGAGAGTTATAACACCCATTTTCCTGGAAGAGTCGAATCAGGGTTTCAAGGAGTCAAAGGCATGGTTTTTGGGTAAAACCAAGACTCACGACGTGAGCCATAGAAGGGTCACGTCATGAGGAGCGATTAAATGAAGGAATTGTATATATGCTGATCTCACGACGTGAGAAATAAGAGCTCACGACGTGAGGATCGCTGCAGCACAAGCCCACGAACTTTTAGGGTTTCCCAAGTATTTAAGCCCCCTTAACTCGGTTTTAGGTTTCATTTCTCAGCTTCCACCTCCCTCCAACTCAAAAAAGCCTAACCCTAACCCCTCTTGGTGGTTTTGGATCCATCTTGGTGTTTTAGTGGCTAGAAGAAGAAGAAGATGTTCTAGAGTGTTGGTCCAGCAAAGAGGATTCGTCATCATCATCTTGTGCACATTATGGACCTTTGTAACTGTCCAAGATTCAACCTTTATGAGTTTAAGTTACTAGATCTAGGTTCTTGTCCCTTTTCTTTCATGATTGTGAAAGTTTGCATGGAGGAGATCCATAAAGTTGGCAACTTTATGGCCTCTAAGGGTCCCTTGAGCATCATGTCTTATGGATCTGAAGTTTAGTTGTGATTTATGAATCTTGCATGAGTTTGGGGCCATTTCTTGTCATTTTGATCTAAGGTGGGTTTAGGACATGCATGGGGCATGCATGTCCCTTAACTAGTCATTTTTATTGACCTTTGGAGTCCTCTTTAGCTTCTGAAAGAGCTGGGGTCGAAGACTTAATGGATTAAGGACTCAAAACATTAGGATATGGCATCATACTACGCTCACGACGTGACACAAGGAGTGTCACAGCGTGAGAATGGTTTTTCCCCGCATAGACTTAATCATTTGGAGTTCACGAAGTGACCAAGAAAGGCTCACGTCGTGAGGATTGTTTTTGGTTTCGCCCGAATTGTTGATTGATGTGAGTTCGAGTTGGAATCTATCTGAGTGTATTCTCACGACATGACCAAGGACTGGTCACGACGTGAGGGTCAGCTGTTGGTATGTTGACCGTTAACTTTGACTTTGGTCGTTGACTTTTTGACTTGGTTTGACTTTTGGGTCAAGATTATATTTTTAGAAGGTAGACTTAGGGTTACCTTGTGTGGATTGATAGGAGGTGTCGAACACCTGTCTTTTGGCAGGAGAGCAGCTAGCTGAAATCGGCTTTGTGATTCAGGTGAGTCTCCTCGCTATACTTTGGGTGAAAGGCACCAATGTCAACCCATTGGCTTATATTATATAGGAAGACCATGGGGTGGCCCTTGGCATTTGTATGAAAGACCCGGAGGTGGCTCCCGACAAATTGTATGCAAGACTAGGGATCGGACCCTGGCAGATAAGTAGATAGTTGTATATACATATAGTATGCTAGTTGTCTTTGTGATACTTGCATGGAAGACCTGGCTCTTAGCACTTGTCTGTAAGACCTAGGGTATTGGTCCCCGTCCTGGCAAGGAAAGACCATGATACGAATCGTGGCATAATGGCAAGACTATGGTTGGCACATAGCATTCTCTATTGCATGTATGGTATGTGGTATTTTGGGGAACTCGCTAAGCTTTTGGTACAAAAAGTAAGGGCCCGACGTGACTACACTGCATCCACCCATGTTTCTACAACTTTATGATTTTGAGATTGTACTCTGATAACTGTCTTTACTTTGTTATACTTTTGAATGATCGGAAATGTTAAATGGTGTTTATGGTTGATTTACAAATGAAATTTTTACCTTACAATTTTTGGGACGTTACATAATGCAACCAAATAAAACAACCATAAGGAGTTAAAGAATACATATATTTGTAGATTGTCTTGCGTGTTCTAGCCAGCAGAACGGATGATTAGAATCCAAAGTAGGATTCATCTTTTCGTAGTTACACCCAAAGAACGGGAAAGCATCCTTAATAGATCCCTTGCCGATGAACACCCTTGAACACCACAAACCCAATTAGGGTTCTATTCAAAAGACGTGCCTCGACCAAGTATGGTTCACGTCGCAATGAGAACGATTTTGGGATTTTAAAAGAGGATCGGAGGCAACGGAATTTAGGGTTAATATATCAGTCTCAAATCTGGTTTTAGGCACCTCTTTTTATAGGGGAGAGTCTGGAATCCTCATTGGATAATTACTTGGTCACTAAGTAATTATATATAAGATTTGACTTTCAAATCTTTACACTTAAATCCTTTAAGTTCTACAAGTTTTTATTAATTTATTAATCACTAATAAATTAATAAACTAAATCCCCGATAAACTATCATGTCAATAATTGCTTAAATCTGTATTTGGGTGTAACCCAAATGGACTCTATTGTTAATAGAAATATTACCATCTATTATGACTGATGACACAAATTCCAACATATGGTTTAGTTGAAAAATAAAGAAAAGGAGGAACATAGACAACTTCTCTTTAGAATTGATGAGAGCAATGTAATATCTGAAAATAGGTCCCTATATTCTCCAAAAAGGGCCTCTTGGAAATTATGGAGAAAATGAGTGATGGAGTTACACTCGATTAATAGACTCGGTCTCAAGCAAAAAGTAAGATTGGGATGGGATGTTAACGAGGATAAGAACTCTAAATTCTTTCAATTATGGTGAACAATAACCATATTCATGGTCTTAATATTGAGGGGACATGGGTGAATGATCCCTCAAAAATCATTCGTGAGGTTTGGAACCTCTTTTCATCTAAATTCAATGAGTCGTTGTATAATAGACCAAAATGTACTTGATATAAGAAGCTCTTGAAATCGAATATGAATTCTCTTATTGATCTTTTCTCGGAAGATGAAATAAAAAGGGTTATTTGGTGTTGCAGGAATGACAAAGCACGAGGACCCGATGGCTTCACCTTTAAATTCTTGAAGAATGATTAGGAATTGATCAAATTAAATGTTTTCACGTTTTCAAAATATTTTGAGAATTATGGGTATTTTGATAGAGGGTGTAACCTATCTTTCATTTCATTAATTCCAAAAACTTGTGACCTGTTATTAACGAAGGATTACAGACCGATGAATCTTCTTGGTTGCTTAGACAATGTGCTTTTGAAATTTCTATCTAATCGGCTCAACAAGGTTTTGCATAAGATTGTTAGCCTCGAGAAACTGGCTTACTTTGAATGAAGGAGCATCTTAGATGGTCAACTCTTACTTAATGAGATATATTATTCGACTAAGAAGATAAAGAAAAAGACTCTAATTTTCAAAGTGGACTTTGATAAAGCTTTTGATTCTTTAAGTTGGGAATTCTTAGACTCTTTAATGGAGCAAATGAAGTTTGTATGGAAATGGGGAAGTTGGATTATGGGATGCCTTTCCTCTAGTAGTGCCTCCATTTTAGTTAATGGTGCTCCTACCAAGGAATTTAAAATTAAAATGTGTAACATCCCGATGATAAAGTATTTCTAATTTCAACCCTATAATTTAATTATTTTGCATTTTGGTCCCTAAGTTCAAGGAAGTGTGCAAAAGGAGCCCTAATGGCATTTTTGTAATTTTAGCCTTGGGAGTACGCCAGGCATACGTGGTGTACGCTGAGCGTACTAGGGCGTACATCAGTGTACGTTGGGCGTACTTGCTAGATATGGAAACCCTAATTTTTAGGGTGTGACTCGTATTTAAGCACTCTTATGGCCTTATTTCATCCACCTTATCTGCCTCCATCCCTTTCATAGGTCTTTGCAACCCTAGTTTCACCTTGAGGAGCCTTTTCAAGCTTAGAGTGTTGATTTTGGTGCCTCAGAAGAAGAAGGAAGGAAGTCAAGCTCATCTTGAAGGAGAGAAACACTTGGATCTGGGATTTCCACATCATTTGCAACCTTCCTAAGGTATAAATCTTGCAACTTTATCCTTCTAACATATAGATCTAGTTTTGGATGTCTTTATGGAGCTTTTTGGTCACAAAAGGTCAGATCTTGAGCATGGCATGTTCTTAACCTTTAAGCTGTCCTTTCAGACCCTAGGAGGGGTCTTAAGTCATAAAAATGGGTCCTAAATGGTTTATTTTCCTTCATGCATCATTTAGAAAGTCTTAATGGAATAAGACCTTGAGTTAAGCAATTATTGGTCATGCTAAGTCATAAAGTTGGAGACTTTATGACTCTAAGAGTATTTTAGCCATGGATCTGAAGTATGGACGTAAGAGCTTAAGCCATTAAGCTCTTAATGGATTTTGGACTTTCGAGGAGTACGGCCTGCATACAAGGTCAACCACCCCGTTGGTGGTCAACGTGTGAGGCTGCGTGTACGCCCAGCGTACCTCCGGGGTACGCCCCGCGTATGCACCCTGAGTTGACTCGGTTAGGTTGACTCGGCTGGGTCATTACGAGTTCGTGGTGATGCCATTTGGGTTGACCAATGCCTGCTGTGTTTATGGATTTGATGAATCTGGTATGCAGGCCGATGGTCGACCGATCCGTTATTATGTTTATTGATAATATCTTGGTGTATTCCAAGACCAGTGAGCAGCATGAGGAGCACCTTTGTGATCTTTTGGGGGTTTTGAGGCGAGAATGGCTTTATGCCAAGTTCTTAAAGTGTGAGTTTTGGTTACGAGAGGTCCAATTCCTTGGGCACCTAGTTAATCAGGATGAGATTTTGGTCGATCCGGCAAAGATTGTGGCTGAGATGCAGTGGGAGGTTCCGATATCTCCCTCATCGATCAGGTGTTTCTTGGGTTTTCCAGGGTACTATCAGAGATTTATTCAGGACTTCTCCAAGATTCTGGTACCCCTCACTCGTCTGACAAGGAAGGAGGTGGATTTTCGATGGGGTCATGAGCAGCATTCGACATTTGAGACTCTTCGGCAGAGGTTATGTGAGGCCCCGGTATTGACCCTCCCGGAGGGAGTCGAGGATTTTGCGGTATTCTATGATACATCCATCACCAGTTTTGGGGATGTCCTCATGCAGAGAGGATGAGTGATTGCTTATGCTTCACGGCAGCTGAAGCTACATGAGACGTGATATCCCACTCATGAACTAAAGTTGGGGGCAGTGGTTTTTGCCCTCAAGATTTGGAGAAATTATCTTTATGGGGTCCATTGTACGGTTTACATAGATCACAAGAGTTTGAGACATCTTATGGATCAGCCGAACCTGAACATGAGGCAAGGTGGCTGGACGTGGTCAAGGATTATTACTACGAGATCCTTTACCATCCGAGTAAAGCGAATGTGGTAGTGGATGCTTTGAGCCGCAAGTCGGTTGGATCTTCGGTCAGGGAGATGTGTATGAGGACATCTGTTGATTCTCCGCTTTTGGGTTTGATCAGAGAGGCTCGGGTTGAGGGAGTACGGAAGGAGAACTAGAAACAGGAAAGGATTAAGGGTGAGATCGACCGGTTTGTCACGGGTAGTCGAGGGTTGTTGACCCGGTGTGGTCGGGTTTGGGTTCCAGTTTCTGGTGGGATCAGGAAGATTGTATTGGAGGAGGCTCATAAGTCTCGTTTTTCTATTCACCCGTTGGCCACCATGATGTATCAGGATTTGAGATTGAGTTATTGGTGGCCTTGTATGAAAAGGGAGATCGTCTGGTATGTTGAGAGTTGCTTGACCTGCAGGTTGGTCAAGGCCGAGCATCAGAGGCCGCATGGAAAGTTGCAGCCACTCGAGGTTCCCATGTGGAAATAGGAGCAGATCACTATGGATTTTATCACCATGTTTCTGAAGGCAGCGAAGGGTTTTGATGCTATATGGGTCATCGTGGATCGATTGACCAAGAGTGCCCACTTTTTGGCTATCTGGGAGAGCTCTTTGTTTCAGGCCATGATGTTCTTTTCACCTCCTGATTCTGGCAGAAGTTCCACGAGGAACTCGGCACGAGGTTGCATTTCAGCACTGCATATCATACGCAGACCGACGGCCAGAGTGAGCGGACGATACTGACCCTTGAGGATATGTTGCAGGCATGTGTTACTGATTTTGGTGGGAGTTGAGATTCCTACCTACCTCTTGTGGAGTTATCCTACAACAATAGTTATCACTCCAGCATTGGTGCTCCGCCTTTTGAGCTCTTGTATGGTCGGAGATGTCGTACCCCAGTTTATTGGGGGGAGGTTGGTCACAGGGTTATGGGAAGGATTGAAGTAGTCCTTCAGAACATAGAGCTTATCCAGTAGATTAGGCAGAGACTACAGACAACACAGAGTCGGCAGAAAAGCTATGTCGACCGGCACCGATCCGAGTTGGAGTTTCAGGTCGGTGATATGGTATTACTGAAGGTCTCACCTTGGAAAGGTGTAATACACTTCAGGAAGAGGGGGAAGTTGGGTCCCCAGTATATTAGACCTTTTCAACTGATTGTCAGGATTGGCAAGTTTGCTTACAGGTTGGATCTACCTGAGGAGCTCAGTCAGATTCACAACACTTTCCATGTTTCACAGTTGTGAAAGTGCGTATTGGATGATGAGGCAGTTGTTTCCTTGGAGGATATTCAGGTCGATGAGCGCCTGAACTATGGTGAGAGACTAGTGGCTATTCTGGAAAGGAAGATGAATGTCATGCGCAACAAGTAGATATCTTTCGTAAATGTACAGTGGCAGCATCAGAGAAGCTCCGAGTGAACCTGGGAGAAGGAGGTTGAGATGCGGGAGCATTATCCTGAGTTATTCGCCACGGCAGACTTCGAGGACGAAGTCTAGATCAAGTGGGGAAGAACTGTAACATCCCGATGATAAGGTACTTCAAATTTCAACCCTATAGTTTAATTATGTTGCATTTTGGTCCCTAAGTTCAAGAAAGTGTGCAAAAGGAGCCCTAGTGGCATTTTTGTAATTTTGGCCTTGGGAATACGCCATGCGTACGTGGTGTACGCTGAGCATACTAGGGCGCGCCCTATTATGCAGGGCGTACATCAGTATACGTTGGGTGTACTTGCTAGATATGGAAACCCTAATTTTAGGGTGTGACTCGTATTTAAGCACTCTTATGGCCTCATTTCATCCACCTTATCTGCCTCCATCCCTCTCATACGTCTTTACAACCCTAGTTTCACCTTGAGGAGCCTTTTCAAGCTTAGAGTGTGTATTTTGGTGCCTTAGAAGAAGAAGGAACGAAGCCAAGCTCATCTTGAAGGAGAGAAACACTTGGATCTGGTATTTCTACAACATTTGCAATCTTCCTAAGGTATAAATCTTGTAACTTTATCCCTCTAGCATATAGATCTAGTTTTGGATGTCTTTATGGAGCTTTTTGGTCCCAAAAGGTTAGATCGTGAACATGGAATGTTTTTGACCTTTATGTTGTCCTTTCAGACCCTAGGAGGGGTCTTAAGTTATAAAAATGGGTCCCAAATGGTTAGTTTTGCTTCATGCATCATTTAGAAGGTCTTAAGGGAATAAGACCTTGAGTTAAGCACTTATCGGTTATGCTAAGTCATAAAGTTGGAAACTTTATGACTCCTAAGAGTATTTAAGCCATGGATCTGAAGTATTGATGTAAGAGCTTAAGCCATTAAGCTCTTAATGGATTTTGGACTTCCGAGGAGTACGTCCCGCATACCCGTAGTACGCCCTGTGTACGAGGTCAACCACCCCAATGGTGGTCAACGTGCAAGGCTGCGTGTATGCCCCGCGTACGAACCTTGAGTTGATTCGGTCGAGTTGACTCGGTTGGGTTGACTCGGCTGGGTCGACTCAGTCTATCTAGTTGGTTTGACCAGTTTGACTTTGACCAAGTTTGACCTTGAGGCTATTTTGGGCATTTTGGGATTTTGATGGAAATTGGTCATTCGGTGGGAATAGGTGTCAGTTAGAGAGCTGAGATTCAGAATTGAAACCTCATCAGCTTGTGTTCAGTTTGTGAGGTGAGTTTTCCCTCACTGTACTTTCGGGTCGAAGGCACCAAGGCCAACCCATTGTATTGCTATCATGGTGTATCGTATGTTGGTATGTTGTAGTGATATGTTAGATTGTATCCTGGTATATAGGATGATGTTATGCTTAGTGATCTATAAGACTTGTCTGATTTTCTGTTGACTGGTTATATGTATGCTTATCTGTTAAGTATATGTTGACATGGTTTATGTGTGGTTGGGTTGAGGCAGTCCAGTGTAGACTGAAGGCCAAGAGACCCAGGGCGTCCCGGATAGACTGTAGGCCCGAGAGGCGTACTAGTCAGGCCGAAGGCCCGGAGAACGTTCCAGATATGTTGAAGGCCCGGTGAGGCATACCAGTCATGCTAAAGGTTCTGTGAGCGTACCAATAGTTTGTAGGCTGGTGGGGCGTACCAGTCAGGTTGAAGGCCCTGTATGTATGATGTTGTTATTGTGATTATGTGTTGTGTTGGTACTTTGGGGGAACTCACTAAGTGTTGGCTTATAGTTTTAGGTTATGTTTCAGGTACTTCGAATGACCGCGGAAAGGCGAAGGCCTGACCGTACACATCCTCTGTTTATGATCTATGATTTTGGGAAACTCTAATGTCATAATTGTTTTGAAAACTATTTTGTAAAAACTTCATGGTTTTGGGTTGTATTTAAAAAGTTTTAATTTATCATGATTTTATATGGATGTTACAAAATGGGGGTTAGACAAGGGGACACGATATCCCCCTTTCTCTTTATCATTTCTAGGGAAGGTCTCCAGGTTTCTATGGAGGCGGCTTAGGATGTTCATTACTTTAGTGGTCTCTTTCTTCTTCACAATAGTTCCACTATCTCTCATTTTATGCATGACGATGATGTAACGTTTGTTGGTGAGTGTTCGAAGCTTAATTTTATTAATATTAATAGATTAGTTCTTTGTTTTTATATTGCTTCTGGTCTATAGATGAAGCTACATAAAAGAAAAGTATATGGCGTCAGTGTTAATAACGTAGAGATTGATAGACTTGCTAATATCTTAAAATGTGAACATCTTTCCTTTCCTTTTACTTATCTTGTTTTACCTGTTAGGGCTAATATGAAGCTGATTAAGCATTGGGATTCGATAGTGAACAAACTTAAAGCTAAATTGTCGAAATAGTTTGTCTGATTGTGAATCTGATTCTCAATAATTTATCTCTTTACTAATTCTATTTATTACGTGATCATAGGAAAATCATTAATATTCTTGAAAGCATTAGGATGAGTATTTTATGGGTGGCCTGGGATGTGGTTATTAAATCAAAATACAAAGGAGCGCTTGGATTTGTGGAACATCCCAAAATTCATAAGTAAAAATTTCAATTTTAAGTCAACCAAAAGCCATCAAGTGTTCATATCAAACCTTCCAAAAATATGTAGATGTGAAAATAGTTATCAGATACAATCCCAAAATCATAAAAATGCAGAAACATGGGTGGATGCGTTGCGATCAGGTTGGTCCCTTCCCTTGGGAATCGGAGGTACCTGAAACATAAACTTAAACCGTAAACAAAAAGCTCAGTGAGCTCCCCAAAATACCATATACCATACATACACATCAAACATGCAAATAATACATGCGTATCATCCTACAGCTGTAATGGGTCTGTTTCACCACTGAGTCCCTTTCGCCTCCTTGAGTCCCTTCCGACTCTCTGAGTCCCTTCTGAATCCTTCAGTATCTTTCAACCAGTATGGGTCTATTTCACCCCCTACAGCTAAGCATATAGTCATACTCGCAAGAGTCACAAGGCATCAAGTGCATACATGCATATCAGAAAGTGTCACAAGGACAACTACTATCATACATCATAACTCAGTGGGCCGGTATTGGTGCCTTCGACCCACAAGTACAGTGAGGAGACTCACCTGAATCACAATGCTGACTAAAACCTCACGTAACTTCACACCGTCCCCAACCAACAGCTCTTACCACCAAAAGATGTGTGCTAAACACCTCCTAACAATCCACACAAGGCAAACCCTAAGTCTACCTTCTAAAAATAGAGATTGACCAAAAGTCAACCCATGCCAAAAGTCAACGGTCAGAGTTGGATTTAGCCAACCGCCACATCATGGCCTTCCTTGGCCATGTCGTGGCCTTCACCCAGCCAAACATAGGGGAAATTCCCAATTGTCATGTTATGGGCATTGGGTTTCTAGCAGGTTAATGGATTAAGCTGCTTTCTTCGATTCCAAGAGCTCCAAAACTCAGATCTGGTCCATATTATGGTCTAAATGGATAACGTTTTCTACATTATCCATTAAAACACCCAAAGAGATCAAGATCTCAAACCTTATGTCTAAATAAACCCAAAATCCATAATGTTTTAACCATTAAGTCCTCAATCTGAAAATGTCCTTAACCCAACCACTCCATAAGGGTTTATAACACCAGATGTCTCATAAAGGTGGAAGCATTTTATACATTTATGTACAATACATGTCTAAGATCCATTTTAGGTCAAAATGAGCTCTAAAGACCAAAAAATTAAGCAAATGACAAGAACTTCTACAAAAGACTAGATCCACAACATAAGATACTGTTGGGACTCAGGAGAGTCATAAAGTTGCCAACTTTATCAGTTCCTTCCCTCCAAACTTGCTCAAACATAAGGAAAACGGGATAATATTCAAGATCTAACCACCAAAAGTCATAAATCTAGGAACTTGGAGACTTACAAAGGTCCAGAGATGCCCAAACGAAATCTTCAAGCTGGCCAAAATGCACCATAATCCTTCCCAATGCTTCTTCTTCCTTGAAAAGCAACCAAAGACACCAAAATGGACTCACAACTCACAATGAGGAATTAAATTTAGGGTTTCTGAAATTTGAGGGTGATGGAGGCTGATAAGGAACCCTAAAAATGACTTAATTAAATATGAAGGGAACCCTAAAAGAGTCATAGCCTTGGCCTTGAACAGCTTCAACGCCATGGCCTTCCTTGGCCACACCATGGCGGTCCAAAAAATCATGCTATCAAATGATTATTGCCAAGTCGTAGCCTTCCTTGTCCGCGTTGTGGCACAGACTTTCCACCAAAACTCCATCTTCAGTCCTTGTTAAAAGTAAGCTTAACCAATCTGGAACACAGGTGTTATAATTTTGTTACCTTGAATGGTGGTGACACTTGAAATATGGGATTCATTCCTTTTTGTTTTCGTGTATAAAGTCCATTCACAACCTTAAGTTTGTTGATGGGAAGCCTTTGGCTAAAAGTTACATAAAAGGTGTTTGGTTCAATATCTCACATGTTGAGTATGAATTAGAAGATAAGGGCATCACTATAAGTATCTTGTTCAAAAAGGTGGTGAGCATTGGTGATAAAACATACTTTTGGAAAAGATATTTTTTTTTGTGAACTTCCAGTAAAAGTTGTTTTTCCTCAAATGTATGTGTTGGATAGATATAAGGATTCATTGGTAATGGATAGAGTCATTCTCAGAGATGGTATGAATCCACAAATGAAATTGATTGTGGTCTCGTCCATTAAGAACGAGGAGGGAGATAAAACAATTCACGATTTTAGTTGATTTGATCTCCAACTTTAAGCTTTATAGGGGCGGTGTAACAATTGGTAAAAATAGGTTAGAGTTCGGTTGTCAAACCACCGCGAGCCCTTATGTATTCAAGACCTATTTTATGTAACTTACTGTTTTATATATATAGTGTACTAAATATATAATACTCATAATTACTTTCAGAATGCCTCGGTTTTGCTCAACAAATGTCTATTGCTAAAGATCGAAACAAAAATCACAAAATTGGTACTATATGTGACGCTAAAAATAAATTGTTACATCGAGTATATCCAAGAATAATTTATGATTAAATTTGATATATTATACTCTAATGACTTCGTTGATATAAAGAACGTCAAAAATGGAGGTCGTATGCAGAAGTTACGTCTATTTTAAGAAACCAAATAAATATAATATTGGTTTTCATAATAAACGAAAACTGAATTGATACGTTGAGGTACTTGTGCAACTCATATAGAAATTTCTACAAAGTTTTTGAACTCAAGCCTAGGTCTAATATTTGATTTCCTAATAACATTATTTTTAACTCGAGAAATTATCAAATTCGCGAAAACTGTCGAATCGGGTCGAATTAAACACGAAACTTTTAACGGCTTTTCCTGGAGTTCTACATATTGGATTTAGGATCCATATGAGTTTTTGGAATCCTTGGACCCGAGACTATCAGTCGCCACCTTTAGAAAGATTATTGGATGTTGGGAATAGTGCACATGAATCGAGGAAGCCGTTTTGTGACATTTTTAATGTCACAAGTGTGACATCACATGTATTGTACCTTTGGGCATGCATCAAGACTTAAACAGCCAGATTTTTTTTGAACTCCATACACCTAATTCTCTTCTCTCCCTCATGTGATCTCTCTCCTCTCTATCAATTAATTATTGGTATAATTCAAAGAGTGTACAACTAGCTAAAGAAAGTCTTGCAAACACTCATCATTCATCTCCAATCATCCATGTACCATTCTTACTTAATAAGGAAATTGATTTCCAATGCATAGATCACAAAAGAAAATCATTCAAACACTCTCTTATTCCCTCTTTTTTTTCTCCATTTTTCTGCCAAGGTACTCCACCGGAGGCGGAACTTTTTTCGGTGAATAAGAGGGCAACAACACTCTCTTGTTTCCCTTGCTTCTCATCGAACCACAACAGCCAAACACCCCTGATACTTGTTGTTGTTGCTTCCCTTTTTGCCTTGAACCAGTTTCCCCCCTCCCCTTCGCATTTCACTGCCAGAAAAGAAGTAGAACAGTTGAGAAGCTTCTTGAGCAGCCCCTCGCTGCACCTACCGAAGCCAACATCATCCTGGTTGCTTCCATTCTTCTTCCTTCTTCAGTCAAGTCGAGCATCGCCGGTGCTCTCCTTGATTGACGACTATTGTTTCTATTTTTCTTCAACTGGGTTGCAGCCAGTGACGAGGCAAGCGAACCAAGAAGGGATCGTCGGAGATCGAATGCCCCTCCTCCGCCCCTCCCCGTGACTGTTTATCCACCGCCGAACCACACCCCACCATTGCTGCCTTCGTGTTTCTTTTTCACCTACTGATCGATCAAGGATCAGAGATCCACCCCCTCATTCTCCCTTATTTGTATTTGTTTGATCAAACTAGCCCCTCCATTTGCTTTAGAATATCAAAACACTCCATCTTGTTTATTTATTACAAAATGGTCCCTATTGTTTAAATTGTCACACCCCCGGCCAAGGCGGAACATACCGGGAGTAAGACTAAGTTCATGGATCACAGATAAATCGAATATATAGCACAAGGACAACGATAAACAAAACAACATTTATATTTCATCATAAGGTTTGAATACAAGGTTCTTACAAGTGGTAATAGATAGTAGTTGCCTTAAACAAGTAGGCAGATAACCAAAAACTAGATAGCTAAGTCGTCTGAAATGCACGACAAATCTTCCGTCTGAAATCCTGTCTAAGGATCCCCAAGAATACATGTAAGTTTGAGGGTCAACACAAAGGTTAGTGAGTGTCACCAATTTTCTGCTTAACCACAGTATAATACTTTTAAAAAGTCTAAAAAGTATTGCTTTTGTAAGAAAACTATGTTTGGAAGATTTTTTGATAAAGATAGAAATATAAACCATGGTTGCTAGGTAATAAAAGTGTAGTCCAGTTTATAGCAATGAATTTGTACGGATAGACATATAAACTATGGTTTCTAGGTAATAATCATATAGTCAAGTTTATAGGAATGGTGCGGATAGACATATAAACTATAAGTATCTAGTCAAGTTTATAATAAGGAATTGGTATGTAGAATGAATGAACAAACATATGGGTAAGGTTATCTGTCAAGGTTGTATTTAACAACCACAGATACAGATAAATAGACATACGGATATACGGATAAATTTATCTGCCAAGGTTGTACTCAACAACCGCAGATACGGATAAACAGATAATTGACAAGTATATTTGATAAGCGTACCACAGAAGAGTATGATAGTTGTTTAAACAGTTGATAAAACTTAGGGTAGTGTACACAAGAATGTATACGAGCGGAAGATACAAGTTGTATAACTTCTATAAATATATAAACCTATATATTTTTGTGTATGGATAAGGTATATTGAAAATACCAAGTTGATAAACGTTTATACAGGCATAACACAATATTTGTTGGAATATATATATGTTATTTTTAATAGTTGTATTATCTTTACAACATAACATATGTAACTATTTCGGTTTAAAACAATTTTGTTTACTTAACATGTAAGCATTTAAACAATTTTTTCTCAAACTGGTAAAGTGTTTACACAAAACAATGTTATTTCATGTGTATTTTTTATGATAAATATTACATAGTACACGTACTACCATGTACACACGAGGGCTAGACATGAAACACCGAGGGCATGACCATTTTGGCATTATAGCACTTTTGAAATCCAACAACCCATGCAGCCCTTCAAACCAGATTCCTCGTACCGTAAGTACTAGCATAATAAGTACTATTTTTGTGTGATTTATATTGCATGAAAATGGTGGTGTTGTTTCTTTAAACAAGGTATTTAGAAAATAGATATATACTAGATATATAAGTACCACATGTATTCCCCTCAAAAATATGTAAAAGTGGGGCCGTAACACTCACTTTAAAGTGTGATTGACGATTGGTTTTCAAGAATGGATGCGAGAAAGTAGGGATGTATTGCCGTGAATATGAATCGTCGAGATTTATTTAGTTTCCACAACAATGGAGGTGGCAGGAGGCGGTGTAGAGCAGTCGGTAATGATGATTACGGGAGTCCGGCAGCCTCCTACTGCTGGATTTTTTGGCTTTTTCGGCGTAGTTAAAGGTAGGGGAGGCTAGAGGAGGTTACCAGGTAGCATTAAATAGTAAATGGGAGGTGTTTAGTGGTGGTTTTTCAGTGAAATAAGGTGGTGGCAGGAGGTGTTTAGGTGGGTATACGAAAGAGAGAGATTTAGAGAGATATCTAGGGAGAGATCAAGAACTAGAGGGAGAGGGAGGTGATGGATGGTGTTTATGAGTGAAGAGTGAATGCTCAAATCTTCTTATTTATAGTAGGAGGGTCTAGTGAGTTTAGAGAGAAGCCATGACTAATCAAGTGTTTTTGTACCATTATGTGCATGTGTGCACTCAAAGGAGGAAGAAGGAAGAAAGAAGGGGCAATGTCACGTGGGAAGGGTGATGGGAAAGCAAGGAAGCTGATTTTCTTTCTAGAAGCAAGGCCATGTGGGCCCCACATGAGATTACACTCATTAAGTGTCCAAAAACACCCATAATCGGGTGCATCGGGATCCGAAAGTCGAGAATTTTTTACGAAAGTAACGTTGGATAGAGTTTAATTCAAGGATTCTGGAACATCAAATGGATTAATTTTTGGAGTTACGGATCTCCAGGAAATTGTGTTTGAAATTTTGCGTCTAAACGGCTCGCGGTGTTCGTTTTCGCGATTTTTGTAAATCTTTTTACTAAAAATATTTCGAGTATGAAATTAAATAATAGACTATAGTATGATTTCAAAAACGTTCTCAGAAATCTTGTTGGGAATACGAAAACGCCTTAACGGTGTGAAATAGTTTACTTAGAACAGGTAAAACCAGTGTTATATTGGTTTGGTTTCTTAAACATGTCGTATTTTTTGCATATAAACTCTATTTTGGACATTATTTATATTTTCGGAAACAGGTAAACACATACTATGAGGCTAGAATAATTGCTTTGCTTAAAATGACATTTTACGAATTTTCAGTTTTGCAGACATATTCCTAAGGTTACAGTCTGTGCGGTTTGATCCGTTATGCATTTAAAAGCATGATATCATCAGGTATCATATAATAATTAAAATGAACTTATTTATTTTAAGATACACTAAAACTCAGTAATTCGGATACACAAGAGATTCATGGATATATTGGCGGTTATAAAAATAGCCTTATATTTCGGGTTGTCACATTACCTCCCCGTTAGAGGAAATTTCGTCCAGAAATTGAGTTGGTACTGGTAGTACAAGGGCTTCGTTAAATAGTGATGTAATTTCGTGGTATGATCCATGTATGGTCCTTCTATAATCTCTTGGTGTATACAAGTCGTATATAATTAAGATCGAATAGACAGTCGAATAAGTGATTCTACTCTAAGCCCACAACCAAACAAGGAACAGGAAGTAAAGCGAAATCACAAATCCTAAGTCTTTAGAATCTTAATTATATATAAACCTAACGTATACACTTAGCAATCATAGATTACCAGCAAGGGTCCTTAGTTTCTACATGAATGTTGTGATATATTAGGGTGAGAAGGCAACTAGCAAGTACTTTTGCCATATTGATAAATAGTAATGTATTTTCATGGTACGTGATCCCTGCCTGGTCCTTTTATAATCGCCTTATGCATACAAGTCGTTTATAACCAAGATTGAATAGACGTTCGAAATAAGTGATTCTACCTTAAGCCCATAACCAAACAAGGAACAGGAAGTAAAGCGGAATCACAAATCCTAAGTCCGTAGAATATTAATTATATACAACCCTAACGTATATACTTAGCAATCATAGATTACCCGCAAGGGTCCTTAGTTTTTATAACGTGATTAATTCAGGGTGAGGAGACAATTAGCAAGTATCCCTAAGTGTTTTTGCCATATCTACTGCGTAGGTTTCATTAAGTTTGCGAAATTTTATGCTTTGTCGCGTTTCGAAACCTATGGGCGATAAAGATTTAATCGCCACTAGCATCTATTAGTACCGAAGCCTAAACATTGTTGTTATGAAATGAACCAATCACCACAGGTGGTTCCAGGAGAGCCTCTCCTGCTGTGATCATAAGTACCCTTCCATTGCCACCCTGATTCTTTAGTTACGGGTAGTCCTTCCTAAAATGCCATGGCTGATTGCACTCGTAACAGTTACGACTTCCTTCTGCCGTAGTGGTTGGGGTTCTTCTACAGTACCTCAATATGTGACCTCTCATGTTACACTTGTTGTAGATCACCTCCCTGCAATTTCCAACATGGTGGAAATTGCACTTTATACAACGAGGTAAAGTCGCAGAGTAGGACTTAGCTGGGGTGGGAGTATTGGTAACTACGACGTAGACAGCTAACGGTTTTGGTTTAGCCTTGTGATGCTTGGAGTCCTCCTTTGTTTCCCTATGAAACTTCCTTTTGGTGCCTCCAGTGTGCTTCTTCTCTGCTGGTGGGGTCATGGTACCCTGCCGGACACACTGTTCAGCCAACTGATGGGCTAAGTGCTTAGCACTATCGAAAGTGGAGGGTCTGGATGCCGTAACCAGACCTTGAACAGGTGAAGCTAGTCCCCAGATGTACCTTTTGATCTTCCTGTCTTTCAGGGTTACCATTCCCAGTCAAATGTTTGCAAGGTCATTGAATCGGGAGGTGTAGGCAACTACTTTTGATCCTTTCATGACAAGGTTCCGAAGCTCCTACTCTAGAGTCTGTATCTCCTATCGGGGACAATACTCCTTGTTCATTAGCTTCTTCAGGGATTCCCAGTCCATGGAATAACCTTTAGTGTTTCCCATGGACTTCTCATAGTTATTCCACCAACTTAAGGTGGAGTCCATCAACGTGCAATTAGCGTACTTAACCCGGCAGTCATCAGGGAAAGCACTGATGTGAAAGACTGCTTCAGTATTTTTCATCCAATGGGATAGACCAACAACTCCTTCAGTGTCGTAGAAGGATCGACGCTTGCAGCCCATAAATCCTTACAGGAGCAGTGTCTAGGGTTGTTTTAGCGAGTTGTGGGAGTGCCACTTCCACTATTCCCAGTGTTTCCATTTCGAGTTGCTTCATATGCTGCCAATGCCATAGTAATTCCTTGTGCAAGCATGTTCTGCATCATATCAGAATTCATCTGGAATGTTTTTTTTACATTTGTTACTTCTGGGTCTCCTCCCTGGTTTGGAGTTTCCACTGATGTTTGAGTTACTGGTGGGGTTCTCCTCGGGTTTCCTCGGGGAGTTGGCGGTGGACGAACTCGTGGTTCCTTTCGTGGGGCCATTGCCAAATATGTTTAAAACGGACATGTTAAGTCTTGTTAACAGTATGAAGTCCTAACAAGTAAGTGATGCACTTTACGATAGTGTATTAGTATAGTTTGTTCGTAGAATTCATACAGATTATAAGAAGAAAGGGATTGATTTAGAAATCCTCTAGATTTCAAGGGATAGATTTACCCTAGTCTTATGAGGCTTGTAAATCTTCAGTTATGGAGTATTAGAATGAAGTATTCAACATTTCAAACACAAGTAGTTACATAAACACACAAGAGCATGCAAAGATCCAAAGATTTAAACAAAACTTGACTTGTATCCCCCCCCCCAAAGGATGAAACACATGAAAATGATGGGGTATGAAGCTCACCTTTGAGTTTTCGAGATGTAAAAGAAGAAGAAGAAGGAAATTTCGAGCCTTGCTTGTGTTCTTGGTGAGATTCTCGAAATGGTGGTGTTTCTAAGAGTCTAACACTCAACAAAAGTGTGTAAATGGGATGTTCTTAGCATAAACATGAATCAAAACACTTGAGTTTAACATAGAACTTACCAAGAAGCCTAGAATCCGATTTTTGATGATGATGAACTTGAGATTTTTGAGAGAAGAATGGAGGGTGTTCTTGAGAGTTATGTGAGTGAAATTGAAAATGTGAAGTGTATGTGTGTGTGTGTGTTCGGCCGAATAAGAGAAGGAGGGAGGGAAGAGAGTGAGGGTTGACTTCTCTAAAGGTGATGGGAGGTGTGTGGATATTTGATGGTCAAATGCCTTGTTACATGCTAGATAAACATGAGGTGTCATGGTAATTCTCCTTTCCTTTTTCCTTTTTTTTTGTTCAAACCCTAACCATCCTCATGGGGGTTCTCGGCCCAAAGGGTGGCCCAAAGGAAATGGTGTTCGGTTTTGACTTGGCCCAATAGGAGTTTTTCGACCCACTAGTAAGTTTTTGGTCCAATTAAGGAGTTTTCGGCCCAAATAAGGCCCAAGTATGGGTTTTCGGCCCAAAGAAAGGCAAAATAAAAGTTTTCGGCCCAACAAGGCCCATTGCAGGGTTTCCGGCCCAATGTAAAGCCCAATAGAAGTTTTCGGCCCATTGGGGCCCAAAGAGAGGTTTTCGGCCCAATAAGACTAAGTGAAGAAGTTATCGGCTCAATAGGGCCGAAATAAAGAAGTCTTGGTCCAATAAGGGTTTTGGGCCGAGAATTCTTGGGCTAAGGCCCAAAATTGATTGGACTTGGCTTATTGGATCGAGTTTTGGACTTGCATGAGGTTGTTTTGGCTTGAATCACAATGTATGAACGTAGGAACTTAAATAGCATTGTAGTTTGAATTTCACTAAATGTAATGTTACAAGGTTACATAGAGGAAATTGTCTTGTACAAGGATCAACATCTTACCCCTAATTTTCTAGTTGTGACATCGATCTCTTCCTCCATTATTTTTTCTATTTCCTTTAACTCATTGAGACTTTCCTCTACTTATTTGTTTTCCACTAGACCTTCCAAATCGTTCACTCTTAACACCTCATCTAAAGTTTCGTCATGACTCACCTATTTGTTCATTTCAAAAGTTATTACTTTGTCTTCTACTTGAAGTGTAAGCTTAGAATCATGGATGTCAACGAGGGCTCGTTTGGTGCTCAAGGATGGTCTTCCTAAGATTATGGGAAGGTCTTCGTCTTCCTTCATATCTATTACCACAAAGTCCATTGGAAAAATAAAATTTTCCAACCTTTACCAATAACTCTTCTACAATTCTGTTTGGATGAGTTATTGAGTGATCCGCCATTCGAATTGTTATTCTTGTGTTTTGTAGCCTTGGTAGTGCAAGCTTCTTGTAAAATGAATAGGGCATGAGATTTATGCTAGCCACCCAATCAGCCAAAACATTTATTGAAGTGGAATTTCCAAATTCACAAGGCAAAGTTAACCTCCCTGCATCTCACATTCTCATTGGTAATCCTTCAATTATGGCAGCAGAATACAGTTCATTAAGCACGATGGTGGATGCTTTTTCCAACTCCTTTCAGTTCGTCATTACATCCTTAGCTAATTTAGGAAGTTTAGCCATGGATTTGAGGAATGGACTGTTGATCGAAAGGGATAGCACTTGTTCCATGAGTTTTTTCTGTTTTGGCTCTATTGGATTCTGGATGGATCGAGAAGGATCTGGCAGTGGAGGCTAATACGGTATAAAAGAAGAATAATTTTCATTCTTTAGTGTCCACGGTGTGGACTCGTGGTCTCCATGTCCTAGGCACTGGGAAGAACACTTTTTTGTTTTTGCTTATGGCTTTACTTCGTCCGGCTGTGGATCGGGGTGTCTTATGGCTATATCGTACATCACAAATGGCTCAGAATTAACTTCTTTTTTAGTGAATATTTCCATAACGTGAGATTGAGGATTTTTATCGGGAATATTAGGTAGTAACCGCTCGTTTATGATTTTGGTCAATTGACCCAATTGAGTTTCGATGTTCTTAATGTAGCCTGTTGGTTTCTTATCGTAGCATCATTCGTATCATGTCGCTTTTTAGAAAAGGCTGCAAAATGTGCAAGCATCGACTCGAACTCGGATTTTTTCTCGGGCGGTGGTTGTTCTTTTTGATAGAAGCCTCGACTAGTTTGCCTAAACTTCTCTTCCTTGACTTTCTTGTATTTGTCGTATGGTAACCATTCTTTCTTAGGTTTTCTCCAGTCTTCATCATATTTGTCTCCAATCGAGTAACAGACTTTGAGCTTTCTGATTCCCATTTGCATCTAAATCGCAATCTTTCGTCAAATGCGACCCATTCCAATTATCACATCTAAATCGTATGGCATGTATAGATTGATCAATATTTGTCATTCGTCGATCCATATTCTCGATTTTAGCCATTATTGCTGCCAAATTCTCGTTCCCTCCATCTCCACTTCCTTTATCTCTTGTAGCATCCTCTCGCGGGTGATCGTATTCTCTTGGGTGCTTCGTAAATTCTTCAATTAATTCTTTGATTTTAGCGGGATTCTTCTTAGTCATTGGTCCTTGAGAATCAAGGAGTTGCCTTGTTATCACATTCACCCCATCATAGACGATAGAAACCTCTTGTTGCACGTTTAAGTCATGTTGATGACAATTTCCTAGAAGACCTTTGTATCTTTCCCAAGCTTCGTATAAGGATTCGCCAATTTATTGTTGGAAGTTAGCAATATTTTTTTTAGTTTGGAAATCTTCGAAGGAGGACTAAATTGCTCTATGAAAGCTTCATGAAGGTTGTCCCAAGTTCTAATTGTTCCAGGAGCTAATGACTTCAACCATATTTTTGCATCTCCAGTAAATGTCACGGGAAGCATTCTTAGTAAAGTTGCATCTCTTGAAACATGTGGAACATTGAAATAATTAGCAATGTCCAAAACTTCATCGATGTGCATGAAAACATCTTCATAATCTTTCCTTGAAAAGGGTATATCTTTTAGCATCGAGAGAATATGACCTTTGAGCTCAAAATTAGTAGCAGTTGGAATCGTGGGTGGAACTAGACCAGGACTATTTTCATTACGCATCCTATTTTTGTACTCCTACATAGTCATGGTTGCGATGTCCGCCATCTCTTCTACTTCACTTTACCTCCTCCTCTGATTTGCTTTCTATTTCTGGCTCGGTACCAATGCCCTTCTTGTTTGGAGTCTTCTCAAATTGCTCGAACGTGTCGGATTGAAAAGTGCTACTTAACTCGTCAGCCTTCTTATTTTTCTTCTTATGGAAAGCGGATTCCGGATCTTGAAGTGGTGGAACTATTGGGTTTTCGGATCCTCTAGTCATAAATCACTGAAACAGAAACAAAACAGTAAACGCGTAAAAACGAACTTAACAAATACCAAAAACTAAGCTAATAGTGACCACGGTGTGGCCGATCTTACCCATGGTGTGGGTATCGAACAAAAAATTTAAACAATACAGAAAAATAACTTTTGCGGTTTTTACCCCACAAAAATGATCGAATAATTAAAAGTAAATAAATTAAAAATTCAAATAATTCGTTCCCCAACAACGGCACCAAAAACTTGATGCGTGTAAAATTATACCTATCACTTTTAAAATTTATAAACCTAACTAACTTAACTAATTTATACACCTGTAGGCAGTGTACCTAGTCAGGTTATAGAATAGCTTAGGTAAGTCCGGTGTTGAACACAAGGAGCAGAATTTAATTAATAAAACAATTACTAAAATTTAAACTAATAAACAAACTTTAAATAGGGTGTTTTTACTGATTTTGCAAGATCAGAAGAACTAAAATTAAACAATTACCAAATATCAATATTAAACTAAGCAAAAAAACGAATTGAATTCGATATTAAAGAGTACTCTTGTTAGATCTAAATCCCCCCTTTTCCCTATGGGTGATTTCTTAATAAATTACTATTGAAAGTTACCAAATTATTATGAAACTAGTTATTATGATCAAATTCCTGGTTATTACCAATTTATGACTTACTATGTGATGATCAAACACAAGTAAACACGAAATTGATATTAAGATAAATTTGGCTATGCACGATAAACCTAATAGTTACTTTCCTATGATCAAATCAAGCAACCAAGCATAAATTATGGGTCAATTATGCACTCTAACACAGTTAAAGTTACTAGCTTTAATTACCTAATCTAAGATTTGTCCAATCCCATCTCTAGCAATTTAATGATCATAAACCACTAGGTAATCAAGTTCATGCAAATAGAATGATCATCTACTACACAAAACTTATATTAAGGAAATCAAAGACTAGAACTAAAACATCTTAGGTTTTGATTTATCAACACTAGAAAAACCAACAATAGTTAATCATAAAATTCAAATCAACACAAAGTTCAAAGGGTTCGTCATCACCAACGAATGATCATCTACTACACAAAACTTATATTAAGGAAATCAAAGACTAGAACTAAAACATCTAAGGTTTTGATTTATCAACAATAGAAAAACCAACAATAGTTAATCATAAAATTGAAATCAACACAAAGTTCAAAGGGTTCGTCATCACCAACGAAAGTAAAAGGGTTTGAGCCTCTAATCATGGTAAAAACATATAAATAATACAAACAAATATTAGATTATTCCCTCAGGTAGCTTTAATAGTTGTGAATGTTCTACTCACCACAGTGTGGTAGGAATTCCCCACGCCGTGGGCTTCAGAAATCTTGGTTCTTTGACTTCGATTAATTCAACCCACTTTTTCCTACTTCCAGCTCAACATTTTCTTCCTTTTCATCCCGATCATGTCTTGGATGCTACAAAACAGATTTCAAACATATTAAGTTAGGATCATTTCCTAAGCTATATGAACTATGTTTAGGATTAGGATGCCTAGACACATTGTTAGAATCCAACACTCACGGGTTTTCTATATGAGCTATGTTTGTTTCCAAAGTCCATATGAGTTAGGATCGTTTCCTAAGCTATATGAGCTATGTTTGTAACTAGATTGGGATGGTATGTCTTAGTCAATGCTCTCTGCGTTATAATCTTTAATCAGTATGGAATGTGAAACGTCAGATATAGATCGATGGTACTGATTTATACGATTAGACATCTCGCCAACGGTTTCTAGCTACAACCATCGTCTGGCAAGTTGAAATCGGGCGTTAACATTTCTACACTAGTTACTCCACGACGTTGATAAAGCGTTTGATGTGGACTTTCAGCACGCCCCTTTGTAGGGCTGGTGTAGAGGCCTTGTGTTGCAATTTGGTTATGAACTCATTATAGACCCCGAATTCATTTCGTTGCCATGTAGAACTGAAATAGGATTTATACTGGATTTTGTTCACATATACAAGTTGAAAGAGACTATATACAATTGGATAGTTGCGACTCAAAATGATAAGTTTCATTACCAAAAATTAAGTCATATAACACTTAATTAACATCATAACACAACTGAATAAGGTTTATTAACTTACATTTAATAATTTATTTATATAAACCCCTTTATTTTTGTACGAAAACACTATGTTTATATGGGAGGAGTTTGCCCCACTGATTAATATCGTTTTCCAAATTAAGGAAAGCGATACTTAATAATTAACGTGACACGAAAACACAATGTTTATGTGGTAGGAGTTTGCCCCACTGGTTAAATATCAGTTCCCGAATTAAGTAAGATAACACTTAATAAATACTACGACACGACCATGCAAATTTTATAAACTTGAGATTATGAGTTATACATATAAACAATGAAATCGCTTGTACGAAATTACAAGAGTGAAATTGATTATTTTATATTATTACGGGTGTGACATATCTTTATTTTATATAATTGGCATTCAAGATACTTATATAAAATGTATTTTGGTCATTGGAACCATAAAATTTGATACAAGTTTGATTTACTTATATACTTGTCAAATTCAGCACTTTTGGATTTGAACAAACAATATTTCTATATGAGTCCAAAAACACTTTTATAACTCATCCATTTTATACTTATGGTAAAAATTACATATTTATAAAAGTTGGTCAACCAGATAAAATTTTATAAAATACTTTTCTTTATAAAAGTACTTTGCACCAAAACCTGTAGAACTCACCAACAATCATTTGTTGATGTATCTTAATGCATGTACTCTCAGGTTTATTAGCAGGTTGGAAGAGTTTGCATAGAAGACTTTTCATTATTTTACTATATCTTTGTAAGCATCGAATTGTTAGGCATGTGTTGTGATTTAGTATTATATATCGACAATGTAATTTCTATTTCGGTAATAATAGAATATTATTTTTGTATTGTTCATTGTATGTTCAATAACTATGATCACTAATTTACATCGTGCACCTTGGCGTTTCCGCTGGCAGTCGGGGGTGTGACAGGCAGCGATAGGTGGTATTGCAAAGGTGGTAGGGATGACATCTTTACCATAAAAGTTGAGGCATATTTTTAACAAGTCCACTGATTCTCAAGAAACATTGACTAAATGGGTAAAATGGTTCCCTCTAAAAAATAATTTGTTTTGTTAGGAGACTTTTCAAAAATTAGGTCCTTACCTTTCTTAATTCAAGCAAATGTAGGCTCAATATGACCTCCGTCTTATGTCCTTTTTTCCGAGGCTCAGATGAGTATATTGTTCATTTATTTTTTTCATGTGACTTCAAAAGTTATGGAAAAAGTTAAGGAATTGGTCGAGTATGTTTAAGGAGCTATCTTCCTCTATATCATATCTCTAGGAGATGATCAATTCAAGAAAGGGGTAGAAATTCCCATAAGCTATTATTGACCCTTGCTAACTATACCCTTCAGATACAATGGAAGTCGCGTAGTGGAATTGTGTTCGGAATGAGAGGCGACCATTTATGATTTGGGCGGACGATATCAGTATTTGAACATATAATTGGATCAAAAGGAGATCTAAATTTTGAAATCCTGATTAGATTGTTTGGTGTATGTTTCCTTTTTTGGAAGATTTATGCTCACCAAAATAGAGTTTTTTGGATCCAAGTGGGAGGAGGATTGCATTGCTTATTCTTGGTTTTTGCTCTTGTTGTGGTCATTTTTATGCTAATATTCTCCATTGATTTTGAATTCAAGTCTAATGTTGTGTGATCTAAAGTTTGTTGTTAAGAGTTTCTTTTTTTTCAATCATTTAACCATTTCACCCCTAAGGAGTTTTTTGGATCCAGGTGGGAGGGGCGGTTGCATTGCTCATTCTTGTTTTTTGCCCTTGTTGTGGTCATTTTCATACTAATATTATCCATTGATTTTGACTTCAAGTCTACTACAGTGTGATCTAAATTCTAGAGTTAAGAGTTTCTTTTCTTCAATCATCTGACCATTTTTCCCCTATAGAGTTTTTTTGGATCCAGGTGGGATGGGTAGTTGCATTGCTTATTCTTAGTTTTTGCCCTTGTTGTGGTCATTTTCATACTAATATTCTCCATTGATTTTGACTTCAAGTCTGCTTTTGTGCGATCTAAAATCTTTTGTTGGAGTTTTTTTTTCAATCGTTTGACAGTTTTACCCCTACAAAGTTTTTTGGATCCAGGTGGGAGGGCGGTTACATTGCTCATTCTTGGTTTTTGCCCTTGTTGTGGTCATTTTCATGCTAATATTATCCATTGATTTTGACTTCAAGTCTACTATTGTGTGATCTAAAATATGTTTTTAAGAGTTTCTTTTTTCCAATCGTTTAACCATTTTACCCCTACGCAGTTTTTTGGATCCAAGTAGGAGGGGCGGTTGCATTGCTTATTATTGTCTTTTGCCCTTGTGGTCATTTTCATGCTAATATTCTCCATTGATTTTGACTTCAAATCTGTTGTTGTGTGATCTAAAGTCTAATGTTAAGAGTTTCGTTTTCCAGTCGTTTGACCATTTTACCCCTACAGAGTTTTTTGGATCTAGTTAGGAGTAGCGCTTGCATTGCTCATTGTTGGTTTTTGCCCTTGTTGTGGGCATTTTCATGCTAACATTCTCCATTTATTTTGACTTCAAGTTTGTTGTTGTGTGATATAAAGTCTGTTGTTATTTAACGTCCCAAAAATATAGGGTAAAAATTTCATTTTTAAATTAACCAAAACGAACATCCATTCATTCTAATATAATGATAATTAGAGTATGATAATGTATTCTTAAAACATCAGTGATAAATAAAAAGATGATGTAGAATAAAACTCTGGGGTATTCAATGTGATCATGCTGAGCTCTTCCCTTTGGAACCGAAAGTACCTACATAATGTTTGAACATAAAACCGTAAGCACAAAGCTTACTGAGTTCCCCCAAGATACCACATATCCATACAGACCCCACCCAATCATATAAACGGGCTCCACACACGGGCCTCGACCAGCATATAAACGGGTCCCACTCACATGCCTCGCCTAACATACAAACGGGACCCACCCACGGGCCTCACCCAACATATAAACACATGCAAGAGTCACACAGACAATCTAGCATCCTACACAATATATTGAGAAGACTCACCTCGTGAATGCAATTAAAATTCAACAGCTCAGACAATCAGGAAATCGGTACTAAACGCCACCTAGATAACCATACAAGATAAACCCTTAGTCCATGATGTGAAAAATAATTACGCACTAGTTTTATCCTACTAATGTAACTACTTTCTACCTAAGGCAGTGCACCTTGTTGTAAATAGTATAGCACAATAGACAGGTATCAAACACAGGGAACGGTATTATTAGCTAATTTTTACCTACTACTAACTAAATTACTAATAAATTTAGAAAAAATGTTTTTTCTCTAGTTTTTCAAGACTAGAAACATAATTTACTAAGCTAAACTAAAAATCAACAAAAGCAAATATCAAACTAAAGCAAGAAACAAAAAGAAACGATTTAAACCAAGGTATTTGAGAGACTTTCGTTTAGCTTCAAATTACTTGCTATTATGGGAGATTTATGGAAGTGCAATGGATTAATATTCAATTGGTTACCAATTCCTAAGATGACCAAGTTAATATTCACTAACTTAATCCTTTAGCAAACAAGTTCATTCATACGGTGATCAAGCGGATAAACTAACAAGCTTACTAGTGTTTGGTTCGAGTTAAATTAGACTTATAATAGATTGATCAAATTAGTTAAGTGATTAAATTCAATATATGATAGGTCATCATATATTAGCTCCCACAATTATTTACCCACTTTTCTATCTAACCCTAGGTTTTAGTCAAAACTCTAGTCTTATAATTTTGCAATCCACAAAGATCATAAGATTCAAGTTCAATTAAGAAAGATAGTCATGCAAACTTAATTAAACTCAGCAATAAATAGATAAAACAGTTATCATAATCACATAATGTTCTTTAATAAGCTAACTAAACAAATAACCAATAAAAAAACTTAATCCAACCATAAATCAAACCATATATAGTCAAGCAAATCTACACCAAACGAAAGCCATCGGGTTTTAGCCCATGATTTCAGCAACTAAAGTCAGAAAAACGAAGTCCATATGCAAAGTCATGATTAAACTAGAATATAAAATCGTAATTAAGAAGTTATTGCCTTAATGCTCTTAATTCCCAAGCTACAATCGATTTCTTCACTTCCAAGCTTCAATTCAGATTCTTGGCCTTCAAAAATCGTCAATAGCTCCAAGCAAAAGTTCCCAATTCGGAGAAGAATGGCATTATTTATAGTTTTCCGAAAAACAGATCACCACGTCATGGAAAGGCCACCGCGTCGTGGTCTTCATTGTTATCCTGTATACGGAAAGTCTTCGAAGTCAATCGGGAAAGGTCAAAACACCACGTCGTGGTGATGTCACCACGACGTGTTGGGTGCATTTTTTTCATTTAATAGTCTTCATTCAAATTCCTTAGCTTCCATCTTCCTTTCTGCTCTAATCATATCTTTTACTCCTACAACACAATACATAACAAATTAAGTACCTTTTGGTCTATAAAGGGCATAAAAGTAATTAAAAATATTAAGGTATGATGTATAATTATATGTATAGATATGCACATATCAGTCCACCTACAAAAACTACCAATTTGACTAGAAGTCAACAAGTCAAAAGTCAACCGTCAAAATCAATGGTCAAAGTCAAAGTCAATATCAGACAGCCTCCACGTCGTGGACATCCCTTGGCCACGTCGTGGGCACTAAATGCCAAAACAGTCGGCTACTTCCCAGTCGCCACGTCGTGGCAACCCAAGGCCACATCGTGGGAACTGGTCTGAACCGCTTAAATCGGGTTAAGCTGCTTTCTACCGATTCCAAGGGCTCCAAAGCCCAAATCTAAACATTCCCAATGTCTTAATGGATAAAGTTTCCAAATTTATCCATTAAGACGTCTCAATAAGATAAGATCTCTAGACCTAGGTCCTTAAAGGCTTTAAGAAGAAAGACCTACCCATTAAGCCCTTAATCATCAAAGACACTTATTCAGACTTTCCATAAGGTTTTCCTTTACCTAATGGATCATAAAGATTAGTGCTTTATGGGCATGCATGTCTAATGTATGTCTCTTCAATTTTAGGTCAAAATTGTGGATAAAAAGGACTCAAACTCATGCATGATTCCCAAACCACAACCAACTCCTAGATCTATGAGATATAATGTTCTTGGGACTCAGAGAAATCATAAAGTTCCAAACTTTATCTCTTTGCTTCACTCAAAATCCACCAAAGGGGTCTAACATGCAAGATAACCTTATATACACTAAGAAGGAACTAAAATATTAGCTCAAGAAACCTTACAAATGGTCTAGCAAGATACTTTCAGAGATTAGGGAGTGTTGCTTGCTTGCTTCTTGCACCAAACCTTCCTCTACTTCCTTTAAAATGCACCAAAACACAAAAGAGAGCTTAATAATCACCAATATGAACTCAAAGATCACCAAAAGGGGTTAGGTTTAGGTTCTGAGGTTTGACAGTGATTGAGGCTGAGGGTAAACAAACCCTAGCCCATACTTTCCTTTAAATACTTGAAAATTAGGCTTTTCTTATCAAGAGTTTGCCACGTCCTGGCCAACATGTTTCCACGCCATGGGAACCAACTTAAAACTCGCGAACATTCCAGATATGCCACGTCGTGGTAGTGCCTCCACGACGTCCTGGCGACTCAAACCCAACATTTTAAATTAAATAATTAAAATAAGAATACCTCAAGGAATCCGGATATTACATGTTAGAGTTTCTTTTTTCCAATTGTTTAACCATTTACCCTGACGAAGTTTTTTTGATCCAGGTGGGAAGGGCGGTTGCATTGCTCCTTGGTTTTCGTCCTTGTTGTGGTCATTTTATGCTAATATTCTCCATTGATTTTGACTTCAAGTATTCTACTATGTGATCTAAAATATGTTGTTAAGAGTTTCTTTTTTCCAATCGTTTGAGCATTTTAAATCTAAGGAGTTTTTTTGGATCCAGGTAGGACGAGCGGTTGCATTGCTCATTCTTGGTTTTTGTCCTTGTTGTGGTCATTTTCATGCTAATATTCTCCATTGATTTTGACTTTAGTTCTATTGTTGTGTGATTTAAAGTCTGTTGTTAAGAGTTTCTTTTTTCCAATCATTTGACCATTTTACCTCTATAAAGTTTTTTAGATCCAGGTAGGAGGCGGTTGTATTGCTCACTTTTGGTTTTTGCCCTTGTTATGGTCATTTTCATGCTAATATTCCCCATTGATTTTGACTTAAGTCTGGTGTTGTGTGATCTAAGTCTGCTGTTAAGAGTTTATTTTTTTCCAATCGTTTGACCATTTTACACCCCCCCCCCCACACACACACACATACACACACACACAGAGTTTTTTGGATTCAGTTGGGAGGAGCGGTTGCGTTGCTCATTCTTGGTTTTTTCCCTTGTTGTGGTCATTTTCATGCTAATATTCTCCTTTGATTTTGACTTTAACTTTGTTGTTGTGTGATCTAAATTTTGTTGTTAAGAGTTTCTTTTTTTCAATCGTTTGACAATTTTACCCCTACAAAGTTTTTTGGATCCAGGTGGGAGGGGCGGTTGCATTTCTCATTCTTGGTTTTTTCCCTTGTTGTGGTCATTTTTATGCTAATAATCTTCATTGATTTTGACTTCAAGTCTGTTGCTGTGTGATCTAAAGTCTATTGTTAAGAGTTTTTTATTTTTCCCTTCGTTTGACCATTTTACGTCTACGGAGTTTTTTGGGTCCAGGTGGGAGGAGTGGTTGCATTGTTGATTCTTGGTTTTTATCCTTGTTGTGGTCATTTTCATGCTAATATTCTCCATTGATTTTGACTTCAATTTTTGTGTTGTGTGATCTAAGTTTTTTGTTAAGACTTACTTTTTTCCAATCGTTTGACCATTTTACCCTACAAAGTTTTTCGGATCTAGGTGAGAAGGGCGGTTGCATTGCTCATTCTTTGTTTTTGCCTTGTTGTAGTCATTTTTATGATAATATTCTCCTTTTATTTTTACATTAAGTCTGTTGTTGTGTGATCTAAAATCTGCCGTTAAGAGTTTCTTTTTTCCAATCGTTTAACTATTTTACCTCTACGGAGTTTTTTGGATCCAAGTGGGAGGGCGATTACATTGCTCATTTTTGGGTTTTTGCCATTGTTGTGTTCATTTTCATGCTAATATTCTCCATTGATTTTGACTTCAAGTCTGTTGTTGCATGATCTAAAGTCTACTGTTAAGAGTTTCTTTTTTCAATCGTTTAACCATTTTACCCTACGAAGTTTTTTGATCCAGGTTGGAGGGGCAGTTGCATTGCTCATTCTTGGTTTTTGCTCTTGTTGTGGTCATTTTCATACTAATATTCTCCATCGGTTTTGACTTCAACTCTATTGATGTTTGATCTAAAGTTCATTGTTAAGAGTTTCTTTTTTCCAATCGTTTGACCATTTTACCTCTACAAAGTTTTTTGGATCCAGGTGGGAAGGGCGGTTGCATTGCTTATTCTTGATTTTTGCCCTTGTTATGGTCGTTTTTATGCTAATATTCTCCAATGATTTTGACTTCAAGTGTGATGTGTGATCTAAAGTTGCAAGAGTTTCTTTCTTCCAGTTGCTTGACCATTTTACCTCTACCAAGTTTTTTTGGAAGGGTGGTTACAATGCTCATTTTTTATTTTTGTCCTTGTTGTGGTCATTTTCATACTAATATTCTCTATTGATTTTGACTTGAAGTCTATTATTAAGAGTTTCTTTTTTCCCATTGTTTGATTATTTTACCCCTACAAAGTTTTTCGGATTCAGGTGGGACGGGAGGTCGCATTGCTTATTCTTGATTTTTGCCCTTGTGGTTATTTTTATGCTTAATATTCTATATTTGATTTTTACTTCAAATCTGTGAAGTCTGCTATTAAGAGTTTTTTTTTTCGAATCATTGACCATTTTATCCCCTACATGGCTTTACAAGTGCTTTATAAAGTAGTTTAACTTTGGTGTTATTATGCTTTTGGTTTTACCTCGAGTCTATTGTTCGGAGTTTGTTTTCTCTACCTTAACCAATTTTCCCCTGCATGGATTTTTCTGTTTTGATGTTTTTTGCAGCCTTTTGGGTGGAGGTGTCTCTCAAATGTGCTGTCAGAGTGCTTTTAGGGGTTTTAGTCAACCTTTTTCTATTTTTTAAATAGAAACTTAGTTTCTAATTTTTGGTTTTTTAAATAGAAATGTAGTTTCTAACTTTTGTTCTCTAACAAAGAAAATGTATTTTATTTATTTCTGTAAAATCCAAAAAATAAAAAATAAAGAGATCGGTTTCATGAAAAATCTATAGAGTAAATTACATAAATTGTCTCTCGTACAAGTATCAAAAATGCACGTTCAGTTCCTATTTTCAAAAATTAACGCGGATCGTCCTTTCTTTGGTTAAAAGTTGCAGATGTCATCCTTCGTTGGTTTAAATTTACACGGTTCTTCCCTTGTGAGACATAAAATGATTAATTTGCCCTTTTTATTTTTTTCTATTTTTATAAAAATTATTTATAATATACAAAATAAAATAAAATAAACCCCATGTATCTTATTCTAAGGTCTTTATTTCAAAACCCTCTTTCTGCATAAATTATTTGACAAAAAATCATAACCACCGCCGGACCACCACCTCTTTCCCTCAAATCAACCTTCATTAGTCAAAAAAATAGGCAACCATCGACATCACTACAACCATCTCACCTAGAATTCATTACCACCACAACCACCCTTATATCCACCCACCAACAACCACTATCAACACCTAGACATACCCAACTATCACCTCTTTTGTGATCACCACCAACCACAACCGTTATCATCACACCTGTTACACGATTTTTGTACCATCACCAACGATCTTACCACTACAGCCTTGTCCGTTTCAAATCCGACGACTTTATAGGGCTGCTTAGCCACCAAAGGCTATGGATTCGGCTCCCAAACGAGAAACATACTGCTGCATGATTTCTAAACCAAATCATCAAGAGTTATAGAAATTAACAAATTTCTTAAAAATGAAGTGCCATCAAGGCCATGGATTCGACTCCCAAAAAACAAACAACCCCGAAGAAGATGGTCATCGTCGGCCGCACCACCCTTTTCCTCAGCTTCGTCGGGTTTCGAAGAGATGAAGGTAGAGCTGGGGTTTAGAACAGAGAGATGCAGATTGAATATAGAAAAATTGTTCTTCCTTTTTGCTCCGGCGATCTAGATTCATCAGCTCCAAAGAAACAAATGATGGTGTGTTTGGGATTCCTTTTTTAAATTAAAATTCCTTTTGTGAAAAGGACATTTTCTAAAAGAACTTTTTCTAAAAGGATGTCTTTAAAATATGTTTGGTTTAGATTTTAAGATTTTTAAAAGAAAAAAACCAAAAGCCACAAAAAGATGGGATGTTATGACTTTTAAAAAGACTTCTTTTTGTTCATGGCAAAAAGTTGATTTAAAAGAACTTTTCTATTTTGCCAAACATCTTTTGAACTTTTTTAACTTTTTGGAAAAGTTAAAAGTCTAAAAGTTGTTTTAAAAGGAAAGTCAAACACCCCCAAAACGGAGACAACCGGGTAAAAAGGACCTCATGAAAGGGGTGGCGGTTAGGGTGTTCAAAAATATCCGTATCCGAAATTTCGATCCGAAATTCCAAAATTCCGAATCCGAATTATCCGAAAAATCGGATATCCGAAATTTCAGATATCCAATTTTTCGGAATTGGTATTAGATAGTGTTTTTTAGATTTTTCGGATAATTCGGATATCCGATATCCGAAAATTTTGATTTTAATTTATACATTATTTGTTATTTTAATTACATATGTCTTATAATATGAATGTTAGTAACTAAAACATATTCATAATACCCTTAATTAAATACATATATTACTTCATATGCCTTTCTAATTTAAAAATATGTCTTTCTAAGATAAAAACTTTCAAATTTGAACAAAATTTCAAATTTTCGGATATCCGTTTTGGTATCCGAATCCGTATCCAAAATTTCGGATACGGAATCGGATACCAAAAATCAATTATCTGAAATGTCGGATATCCGAATTTTCGGATATCCGGTTATGAACACCCCTAGTGGCGGTAGAGGTGGGTTAGGGTATTTTTGGTGGAGATATTTTTTTCTTTTTTTAACCAATAAGTGATATATAAATAAAAGAAAATTAAAATATATATATATATATATATATATATATATATATATATATCAAGGACAAGATAGTCATTTTATGTATGCAGGGTCGACCCGAGTGAAAAAATAATAATCCAGGAACGGTACGCATTAATTTTTAAAAATAGAGTACGCGAGTGAAAAAATAATAATCCAGAAACGGTCCGAGTTAATCTATTATACCTTATAAAGCATATTTGGTCAAACGCTTAAAATTAAGTCATACAAACCATAATGCAATATGTACAATCAGTTTATGCATATAGAAAATGTAAATCTTATATGGTCAAACCATTGAAAAAGTCAAAGCTATATGTAATTCAAAAGTCATACTCTATCATTTAAAATTTAAATTCATTCACAAATTTCGGTAGTTTGACTCGGCCCATTTTATATCTTGAATTTGTCATCCGTAAACTGAACCCACATTCCCTTATTTTTAGCATTTTCAAATCATCCTTATCTCCTACATCTTAGGCCCATCGTTACCATATAATTCAAGAAATCAGGTTCTCTGTGAATTATTTTATCTGCTATTGATTATCTCCATGTTTTCATCTATTTTTCTCTGATTTTCGGTCTATTTGAACCCAATCAAACTTCCAAAACCATGCAAGCTTTACGTAAGAATATTACACATAAATCTCATATATTTCTGTACATTAGTCAAATGGAAACTAGTAAGATCACGCCCACCTACAAATTACACAAATGATTTAGGTATTGAAGCAAGTCGTCGTTCCTCTCCCTACCATCGTCACTCCACTCATCACCACCACCAGAGCAACACAGCACATGCGCACCACCATTGGTAAGTTGATGTCCCTTCCCTGCCTCTGTTCTTCTATTTATGTGAGTTTATTTTGCCTAGTTTGTTTTCGGACAATAGGTTTTCTTATATGTGAGGTCGTATGTGTTGCAGGTTTTACACACATACCCGGAGAACAAGATTCCGACCAGCTGCTTTCATCTGCTATCCATCATCAGCACTATCGTCCAACCATATCTTTCTCTCTCTCTCCCTCTCTCTCTCTCTCTCTCTCTATATATATATATATATATATATATATATATATATATATATATATATATATATAAACCCTAAGTCGCCTATCATCCAACCATCGTACAACCTCATTACCACTTCACCATTGCATATCATAGACGACCTTCAGAATGAAGAAATTTTAAAGAGAAACAAAGAAACAATGATGTTATGGACAGATCAAGTGAAATACAAAATTATAAGTTTTTTGTTGATTGTGTGTTTGAAGTTATTTGAGGGTAAGTGTGTTTCTATGTACTTGATAACAGATTTGGGTGTATTTGTGCGATTACAGGATAGAAATTGTCACAGCTAGCATTTTTGGCTAGGAAATTCAGTCTTCATGAAACCAACCCTGGTGTAACTTGTAATCTAAGTTGAGGTTATCAACAAATTGTAAGGGTCAAATATGTTGTAATTAGTCGAAATGTGTTTTGTACTCTTCATATGTTTTGTAATATATTTTACTAAGGCGCTTTTATACGAAGCTTAAGTGTCTATGCCTTAGTATATTTTTTGTACGCTTTCTCTGTTTCCTATAAATAGGGATGTTTACTAGAGTTAGATAAGAGTCTTCTTTACAGAACTTGTCTTTGTACTCTGTAAACTTTGAGAGCGTAATTGAGCTGAAACAAGATCTTATTTACATCCGTTGTTCAATCTCGAATTCTTACATACTCTGATTTGTTACTTACTCGATTCATTGATTCATCAATTGGTATCAGAGCAGGAATTACAATCTGCGATCTGATTTTCACCTTGTTTCAAAAAGTTTTTGAATCAATTTTGATTCAGAAAGTTTCCGTATCTTTTTGAAAGTGAAAAATTCTCTTAGATTTAAGGTTGTGATTCGATTCTGCATCAGAATTGTTGAATCGAGTGTTCTTCTTGATTTTGTGGATCATTTCAGCTAATCGTTCTCAAATTCTCGTTTTTATTTCAAAAAATCTCTAAAACTTTCATCTGTTCATCAATGGCGAACTTTAATCTCAACTCAATGACTTCATTTTCTAATCTATTAGGATCATCGACCAAAATTACAATGCTAATTCCTGAATACTATGATCATTGGGCTGATCGAATGCAGGATTATCTGAATGGTCTTGATGAAGAATTGTGGTCGTGTATTTCTGGAAATATCAATCCTCCGACGAATGTTCAACCGATTGGATCATCTTCTACAAGTTCTGGTGTTGATAATCAAACTGATCGTCTAAAGAAATTGGAGAAGAGATGTGTGAGAGAATTACGAGGAGCTTTAGCTCCAGTTGTGTACAATTACATAAGGAGTTGTACAACTGCTAAGGAGATCTGGAACAATCTGAAAGAAAAGTTTCAAGGAAGTGAGAAGACGAAAATCAATTCAGTCAAACAGTGCTTGGTTGAGCTGAAAGATTTCAGACAAAAAGAAGGTGAAACAATTGAAGTGTACTATGATCGTATGAACGAGTTAATCTACCGTTGCAATCGCTATGGAATCACCAGGACTTCAACGGAATTTAATCTCATCTTTGTGATGGGTCTTCGAAAAGAATGGAGAAGCGTTAGTATGATGGTAAAGAACCAGCAGAGTTTTGATACATCAACTCTTAACGATTTATACAACCATCTGAAGACACACGAAAGTGAGGTAAATGAAATTGCTGAGGAGTCGAAGGTCAGTTTGGGTGGTCCGTTAGCTCTAATTTCAAAGGTTTCTGAGAAAGAAATGTTCGAAAAAGGTGATTCAGAGGAGGAAGAAGGATTCATCATGAACTCGGATGATGAAGCAATAGCATTTTACTCAAACAATCGTGTAAAGAAGTTTTTCAAGAAGTCGTTCAATTCGAAGGCTAAGAAACCTGAGGGAAAAGGAAGTGTGTTGAGTAAATCTGTTGATGAGGAAAAGAAGAAGGTTGAGAAGAAAAATTCGAAGGTGTATGAAGTAAAGAGTGAGAAAAAGCTGAAGGGTGATTCGGGTGTGGATTGCCATTACTGCAATGGAGCCAATCATCTTGCTAATGAATGTATGCTTCGAAAGAAGGATGAAAAGAAGAATAAGGTCAAAGATGAAGCTTATTACTCTGAGAGGCTTGAGGAGGTTCGTGCAAAAGCAAAGAATTTGTCTCTAGTAGCAAGAGGTGAACAGGATGAAGATGGAACTTATCAAATCTGGTCATCTGGATCAGATGATGAGGATATGAGAAATCCCACTCATGGTGCGTTGTATGCGAAATTGGAAGAAGATTCGGATGAAGAGGAGTTTGAGGTGAAAGGCAGATGTTTCGTATCAAAGACAGCTGACAAATCTCGTATGACAACTAAGGTACGTAATATTCTTGAATCTTTTAATATTCCAGTAAATGCATATAACTCTGAACTAGTATCTTTTGATGAAACTGTTACTTATTTTGACTCGATTGTTGTGTCTGCTAGCAATGAAGCTAAGAAACTGTCCATGGAATTGTTAGAGACCAAAAAGCGTTTAGATACGAAAATAAGTAAAGTTGAATGTTTAGAGTTACAGATCACTAATATCATGTGTGATAGGGATTCTTTATCCAGTGATGTTAAACTCTTGTTAACACAAAGAAACATTTATTGTAATTCAGCTAAGAGATTATATGGAAAATTAACTGAGTTGCATCATTCGTGTGAAATTAGTAAAGAGCAACATAGAAAATTACTACCTTTTCTAGAATATGAGAGGGCGAAGGTAGATAATATTTCGTATGATTGTGAGAAAATGATTGTTGATTTTGACAAAGTTCCTGATGATAGATATAAATATGGAATTGTCAAAATTGATGAATGTCTTGATACGAATGATTTAGTGAACATTGTGAATGATACTTTGACTAAATCTGAACAAATTAAAATTTTGAAAAAGACTGAGAATTCAACATCTGATTTTCAATTTAATTTTGCTGATATTGAAGATAATTCTGATAATATTAGTGAAATTAGTGATTTAGAGGATGTTGATTGTTCTCAGTTGTCTATTATTAATGTTGCATCAACATCTAAAGGGAAAGAAAAGGTTAAGGACTTGATGGTTAAGATAGAAACTGATAAACCCTCAACTTCGAAAGTTTGTAATTTGGACTTCGTGGATATCAGAGATAGTCAAACTGATGATAGCGATGATGAAAATGAAGAGAAAATTACGAAGAAAAATAAATCTTCAAAGGAAGAAGAAATTCCTCGAATTGTGGTTGATCAAGTGTATGGTGATACATAAAAGTTAGAAAAGGTGATGAATGAACAAGGTGCTCACTTTCTTGAAACGAATATTGTGGTTTATCCAAATTTCAAGTGTACAGATGATGTCATCTTTCCAAATCAAGTGTTCGTAACTACTGGAAATGTTGAGAATGTTAAACCAGAATTAAAGAAGTTAGTTGAAGAAGATAATTTGAAAACAACAGATGAAGGTTTCTTCGCAAATCAAAGCACGGTTGAAAACAACCTAACAAAGAATTTGTACGCTTTTCAATGCCAAAAACCACAAAGAAAATGGGTTGAAAAATCAAAAATTGAAAAAGAAATTTCAAAACCAATTGTAGTGGAAAATGAAAATGTTGTCAAACTAAACTCCAAGGAATTCAAAGAACAAATTGACAAATTTTCGAAAGAAAATAACATTTCAAAAAGACAAGCTAGGAAGAAAATATTTTGGCAGACTATTGAGTCTCAAAAGATGTCAAATGAAACGACAAAACCTGTTAAGACCGTGAATTCAGCAACTTTTTCAGACAAAAAGAAAAATTTAGCTCAAACAAATAAATATTTGTCTGAATCACAATCACCCAAAAATGTTTTCAAAGCTAAAAATTCATCTTTTTCAACAACTAAACAACCTTCATCTCAATCAAATCATTCAAGGTCTGAAGTGAATAAACAACCAAAGTTTTCTAAAGTTTCAAAAACTACTATTCCAAGGAAATTTTCAAATGAATCAAATCCACCACAAATATTCTCTCAACGTCAACATTTTAAATCGACTGTTAATACCTCTTATGCTCAATCTTTTCTAACGAAACCAAAAGTTGATTTCATTCCTCAAAAGCCAAATTTTCCTAATCACACGAAGAAACAAACTTTGAAAATTTTCACATGAAAAAGGGATAACTTCAAGGAAGAATATTGATCATTGGCTTGAAGGCAAAGGAAAAATGTATCAGTCGAATACATTTTCAAAGGAGCAAATTCACGAAGCCTATGAGAAGTATGTGAATACTTCATCAAACGGAAGTTCATCTTCTAAGGATTCGAACATATCAGTCAAAGCATGGAAACCAGTAGTGAAAGCTAAGGATGTACAATCACAAACTCAGAACACGAAGGGTAATGTCAGTGAACATCCGAAACCATCAAAATCTTATGTTTCGGTTCCTTTAAATGATGATGTGAACTTAATTGATAGTCTCAAAACCAAAGTTTGTGATTGGGTTAAAAGTTCTTCATTACATTCGAAATTGAAATCTAATTTCCAAGGACCCAAAAAGCCTTGGGTACCTAAATTTTTTAACTGATTGCAGGTACTATGTGACGAGCAATACGATAACAAGTGGTATATTGATAGTGGTTGCTCTCGTCACATGACTGGGAAGAAGGAGAATTTAAGAGATTTTCGAAGCCTAAAGAATGCTGGAGTTGTAAACTTTGGTAACAATCAAAAATGTCAAGTCAAAGGATATGGGAAGATCACGAACAGACAATTCACAGTGAATCGTGTTGCTTATGTTGAAGGTCTTCAACATAACTTGATAAGTGTTTCACAACTTGTTGTGGGCACTGGCAATCAAGTTCTTTTCAACGAAGAGGGAAGCATCATTTCGAATGTCAACACAAAAGAATTTTTGCTCAAATCAAAAAGGAAAGGTGACATGTTCACTTTAGACATCAATCCGATAGTAGGAAAACCTGTTGTATGTCTTCTTTCGAAATCTTCATCAGACATAAGTTGGCTTTGGCATCGACGACTTTCACATCTCAACTTTCGAAACATCAACAAACTTGTTGTACAAGATCTTGTAAGAGGTTTACCTGTACTTAAATTTGATAATGATTCTTTATGTGCAGCTTGTGAAGTTGGCAAGCAACATAAACAAGGTCATCCGATTACGATAGATTCGAATATTGTCGAACCACTAGAGCTCTTACAAATTGATTTGTGTGGTCCATCGATAGTTTCAACACTCAACAAGAAACGGTACATTTTAGTAATTGTTGATGACTTTTCAAGATTCACGTGGGTTTATTTTCTCAGGCTTAAATCTGAAGTTACACAAATCATGATTGACTTTATCAAAAAGATGGAAACAACGTTGAAGAAGACTGTTCGAAAAATTAAGAGTGATCATGGAACCGAATTTAAGAACAATGTTCTGGATTCATTTTTGGTGGACAAAGGAATTTCGCATAATTTTTCGTCTCCATATACACCACAACAAAATGGTGTAGTTGAATGAAGAAATAGATCTCTATGTGAAGCAGCAAGGAGTATGCTGGCATATGCGAATCTTCCACAATACCTTTGGGCTGAAGCAGTATCCACCGCATGTTTTACTCAAAACAGATCTTTCATCCATCGGCGTTTTAACATCACTCCATACGAAATTCTCAACAATCGAAAACCTAATGTGAAATTTTTCCATGTTTTCGGATGCAGGTGCTTTATTATGAATCTCAAGGATAATCTTACGAAATTTCAAGCTAAAGCAGATGAAGGGATTTTCTGGGGATATTCGCATAATTCAGTCGCATGTCGCGTGTTGAACAAAAGAACACGAAAAGTGGAAGAAACTTTTAATCTTACATTTGATGATTACTATATTAAACAAACTGAAACGCATCTTGAAAATCATCCTATTCTAAAAGAAATACAAGATGAATCTGAACCTTCACAAATGTTGGATATCGATTATGATTTAATTTTTGGTATTTCAGATCATGCTGTTGATGCTGAAATTAATGCCAATGATAATCATCTCCCTGAATTAACAAAGCTTACTGATGATTCAACATCAACTTCTCAAGAGAAAGGCAAAAGTATGCAGAATAATCCAGTGGAGGGGGAGCACTTGGATTCGAACACTCTTGTTGAGGGGGAGCATTCTTTCGAGAGGGAGAATGAGAGATTGGATGTTGATGTTGAGGGGGAGCATAATGTTGAGGGGGAGCATTTAGAATATAATGAAAATAATAATGATTTTAATGATGTTTGTTCGATTGCAGGTTCAGAGAATGATGATTTATACGAAGATGCACCTTTGGACTTTGATCCAGCTTATCCTCTAATGGAAAAGTGGACAAGAGGTCATCCGAAGGATCAAATAATTGGGAATCCACAAGAGAGTGTTTTAACAAGAGCTCAAATTCGTGCAAAGAATGAGGTATTGAATACTCATCAAGAATTTTACATGTTCAATGTTTTCATCTCTAAAATTGAACCAAAGACAGTTAAGGTTGCAATGGAACACTCAGATTGGGTTGTTGTGATGCAATCTCAATTATCTGAATTTGAACGAAACAAGGTTTGGAGATTAATTCTTAAGCAAAATGATGTTTCAATTGTCGAGTTAAAATGGATTTTCAAAAATAAAACCGACAAAGATGGAAACATTGTTCGAAACAAAGCCAGGCTTGTTGTTAAAGGTTATTCACAACAAGAAGGAATAGACTATGAAGAAACTTTTGCCCCTGTCGCAAGACTCGAGGCTGTTCGTATATTTCTGGCTTATGCAGCTCACAAAGACTTTGATGTTTATCAAATGGACGTGAAATGTGCATTCTTGAATGGAGAGCTTGAAGAAACAGTTTATGTGGAACAACCCCCAGGTTTTATTAACGAAGAACATCCTGATCATGTTTATATTTTAGATAAGGCAGTTTATGGATTAAAACAGGCACCACGAGCATGGTATGCAACTCTTACTTCATTTTTGAAGCAATCTAAATTTAAACAAGGATCTGTTGACCCCACGTTATTTCGTAAGAAAGTTGGGAATCATCTAATGCTTGTTCAAATTTATGTTGATGATATTATTTTTGGCTCAACTGACATTGCCTTGTCAAGAGAATTCGAAGATCTTATGAAAAGCAAGTTTGAAATGAGCATGATGGGAAAAATCAATAATTTTCTTGGTTTGAATATTTGTCAAAACAGAGAAGGTATTTTTATTAATCAAGAAAAATATACGAAGAATCTGCTAGAGAAGTTTGGATTGACAAATAGCACAAAGTTACGAGTTCCTATGGCAACTGGCATAAAGTTGACACCTTCGTTAGCTAAACCTGCAGTTGACCTAACTCTTTACAGGAGCATGATTGGTTCATTACTTTATCTTACAGCTAGTAGACCTGATATCATGTTCTTTGTGTGTAATTGTGCTAGGTATCAGTCAAACCCACGAGAACCACATCTCACTGCTGTGAAGAATATCTTTCGTTATCTTAAGGGAACAATTTCGTTAGGATTGTGGTATCCTTCGAAAACTGGGTTCTTTGTTCAAGCTTATTCGGATGCAGACGTGGGTGGTTGTAATCTTGATAGAAAGAGCACAAGTGGCGGATGTCAATTGCTCGATGGCAAATTGGTGAGCTGGCAGTCGAAAAAGCAAACATGTGTATAAATTTCAACGGCTGAAGCAGAATATGTGGCTGCTGCTGCTTGCACATCACAAATTATATGGATCCAAAGTCAATTGTGTGATTATGCAATTAATATGAAAAAGATTCCATTATATTGTGATTCTCAAAGTGCAATAAGAATTTGTCATAATCCTATGCAGCATTCGAAGACTAAACATATAGCTCTTTGTTATCATTTCATCAAGGATCACGTGAAGGATGGAAATATTGAAGTGCATTTCATGAAAACAACTTATCAGTTAGCTGATATTTTCACGAAACCTTTAGATGAAAAAACCTTTGTAAAAATTTTAGAAGGACTTGGAATGATCGATGGAAATTCTGTTCCATACGAAAAAGGAGAATGATGGTTGACCAGGAATGATTCAAAGGCACTAAATAAAAGACAAAGCAATATCATTCAGCATTCAGAGGTTACTGTTCATAGTCAACGCTTCGACCCCTTCGAATTCGTAAATTTGTCACTTTTCAGGGGTTGATAAAATTTCGTGTATTTGCAACAAGTACATTTCGTTTGTCATTTAATTTTCGAAAAATCAAAAATCCAAAAAGATTTTCGTTTGTTTTGTCATTTAATTTTCGAAAAATCAAAAATCCAAAAAGATTTTCGTTTGTTTTGTCATTTAATTTTCGAAAAATCAAAAATCCAAAAAGATTTTCGTTTGTTTTGTCATTTAATTTTCGAAAAATTAAAAATCCAAAAAGATTTTCGTTTGTTTTGTCATTTTATTTTCGAAAAATTCAGAATTCCACAAATATTTTCGTTTGTTCTGTCTTTATTTTCGAAAAATCAAAAACATCAAAAAGATTTTCTCTTTATTTCGTTCTTTATTTTCGAAAAATCAAAACAACAAAAATATTTTGTTTCTTATTTCTTTTTAGTACTTTGTTGCAGTTATTCATGATGATACACAGTGGATAATGCTTGCAGTTCTAGGGTCAGGTAAATCTATCATACGAATCTTTAAATTTTTGAATATTTTGAACTAGTTAAGTTGTCCCTAGAAGCATGCTGCTGCATGTTGTCCAAAGCCTCCATTGACTCAATGTGTGTGTGTACGAAAGCCTTAATGAAATCTTTCATATGAAAATTTCTTCCCGATCAGGCTTATATTCACATTAGTCTCCTGAGCTACCCGACTCTTCTCACAATGAGTTAAGAGTTTACTGTTTTGTCCACATATAACAGAGGTACATTTCGTGTCTTACATCAATCTTTTTCATCCAAAAAGTTTTTACACGATCACACACGAAGATATATGTCCTAGAGGTCTTTGATCAAACCAATCGAGACTTAGACATATCAAAAATCTGTGTTTATGATCTGACATCATGAGACCGTGATTAAAGTGAAACCCAAATTTCTAAACTTTTAAGGAATTGACGGGGAACTATGTTCCAGACTTTCACGAAACATTTGTTCCAGTACCCAAATTCGAAACTCCAAATCATATTCATTTCATATGAGTGGTCGTGATCAAACATTCGAAACCCATGATGTTTGTTACCCAACAAGATCCAGCACAAATTTTTTCATGAATATGATTTTCGTGTGAGTTTCATTCAAAATCCAAAGTCACTTAAAATTTTTCAAAGCAAACTTGTCACTGACTACACTAGTCAAACAAGTAATTTCTGTTACAATTTATCACCTTATGTTTAGGTTGATATGTAACGAAATATTTATAGCTACTCATGAAGCCTTATAAAAGAAGCCCTTCGATACTTTTCTACAAGTAATCGATTGTATTTCACGGGAACATATACAAGCTGTTGATCATCTCTCTTGATGATTAACGAAGCAATCTTTGCCCGGGGTTTTATCTGCCTTCGTGTCAAATTGATATTTTGACATCACAGTATCCCAAATTTTTCTTATTATTGCTTCTCGTCTAAATTCTTTGGAACACTGCACTTACGAAATCCTTGAGGTTCTGAGTAATACCAACTCAGGCTGATGATTTCAAAGATCTGGCATATGACTTCGCTTTTCATCCCAAAAGTGAAAGAGCTTTACTTCCATCCGAAGGGTTATGACGGTTACAATTCTCTTGGGGCAAACAATACAGGTTGTATTTCAATGACGTATGGTCTTTTGTCCGGGTTTCAAGGAGAAGTGATAGTTACTTTTTGACGCATGGCTACTTTTATGGAGTAGTGGTCCAACTTTCAAGGTGCCACGTCGGATCTCATTAAATGCACATCCCGCTTCAAATTCAAACTTCAGGGTTACATATAAAAGGGGATACAAGGGGATACGCGTTCAGAGGAAAAATTCCCAAATTATCTCTGATCTTCAAAGCTTTCAAACCCTAACAATGGCAACTTCTGCTCATGTCGATGTTGACCCTTCACAAACCACTGATGATGTGTCTTCATTACCGATTATGAAGATTCAAGGAACTAACTATCAAGTGGAGGCTGATGTTTCTCAATACCCTGAAGAATTGAAGATGTTAGTTGTTGCTTTGAAGAGTTTTGTTCTGTCAAAGGCAATATTTAGTTCGTTTTCAGTTCCGATGTCATGGCTTTCTCAAGCAGGGTCAACAGCTACATACAACAAAGCTTTTGATGCCATTACTTTCAATTTGGTGAATGACAAAAAGGTCAAATTGTCCAAGAAACTCTTTTGCCAAATTCTTGAAATTCCAAATTCACCACCGTATGTTGATTTCTCATTCCCTCAAATTGTACATATGTTCAATGAGATGGGTTATCAACCTCAACTATCCAAGATCAGTGATTTCAAGAAATCTGGTCTTCCTCGTATCTGGAATTTTTTTATTTGGTATTTTTCTGAGGTGTTTAACTGGTAGAACTGTTGGTCTCGATAAAGGACGAATGGAGGTATATGCCATGGTTGATGGGCTATACTATGATCTTCAAGTGGATTATTCTACACAGTTATGGAATGAATTCCAAAAGAGTGTAGAACACACGAATGCTCTTCATGGTATTTCGTGTGCGAGGTACTGGAGCTTGATTCTACAATATTTCTACAACAAGGAGGGGATTTTGGTAACCAATGATGAAGAAAAAGCTGTTTTTCAGACATACCACTATCTGAAGGATGTCACAGATGATGCTGAGGAGTTTCCCTTTGTGGCTTGTATTCCTGATGCTATGCTAAAACGAGTTGATCCTACGAATTCAGTCTTGGTGGCTTATTTGAAAAACATTGATTCTAATGTTGAAACTGGGAAATTATTGCCAAGAGAAGAGAAGAAATCCAAGCGTTCGAAGATGAATGAACCTGGTTCTTCTGAAAAGAAAGTCACGGAATTGAAATCTACGAAATCTTCAACGAAGAAGCCAATTATAGTTGAAGAGCCAGTGGTACACGAAGTGTCTGTTGCTGAGACTAAATCGATTGAGCCTGTTGGTGAAGATACTCAAGAAAAAGTGGTTATTCCTTCGAAGACCGGTGATTTTCGAAGAATAAAAATGAAGTCTAAACATACTCGCACGTCTTCAACTCTTCATGTGGTACGAAAACCTCATCTTACTCATCAGGGTGTGGTTTTTCGTGAAGTACCGGCTCCAGTCTCTCCATTGTCTAAGAAAAGAATGGCTGAAGATATGGCCAAACAGATTTCTTAAAGAGCAAAGAAGAAGAAGACACGAAAACTTGTTATAACAACCACATCCACAGAAGATGAAGATGAACGCATTCCTGAAACTCCTCAGCAGATCATGATCATACCACTCGAAGCTTCGTCTACCAAGTCATCTCCAGAGGAGGCACGAACTTCAGACATCAATGCAAACGTATCTAATATGGATGTAAATGTCACCATGGGTGAAGGAGATTCGAAGAAAGAAGCTCAAGGTAATCCTGATACTTTTGTTTCATTACCTCCACAAATTATACCAATTACGTCAACCACAGACTCACCCACCTTCGAAAATATTATCAATCAACCCATTATTTCCATTTTTTCTTCTCAAACTACTGATCCACCCAACACCAATTCTCCTGCTAAAGACTCAGTTGTTATGCAAAATGATACTGACAATGAGGGTTTTGGAGGAACCTTTGAAGAATTGGAGTTTGATAATGATGACGAGGTTTTTCCGGATCATATGTTGATGACTATGAAACAATTCAAAATTCTGAACAAGAAATTGAATTGTATTCTTCAATCTCAAGCAGATATCGGGGGAGGTAATTCTGTTTCTAGTTTGGAGGTTGATGGGTTGTTAAAATTGTTCGAAGCGAGAATCAGCTCTAAAGTCTCTAGTATGGTTAGAGATTCTGAGACTCGGATTTTAGAGAAGGTGGATCATTCCGATCAATACAATGAGTTGCGGATTAATTCTCAAAATTCGAAGTTTGTGGGAGACTTGAAGGAATTGTAAATGTGGCAAAACAACGACATGTTTTGTTCGTTCAAGATGTTAAGAAGGTCCGTGAAGATGTAAATTTGCAGATTCAAGAGCTTCGCCAAGATATGCAAAAAGAGATTGGTAGTGTTCAACAGGACTATGCATCTCTAAATCAGAGGGTTGACATAATTTGTGATGCAGTTACCAAATTTGTCAAGTTGTACGAAAACATGAGTCCTCAACTTACTCAAATTTCTACACCAGAAAGTAAAAATTTTATGGAGGTGATTAATTTGTTAAAGGAGCTAAAAGAGTTGTCTATCAAGCCAGTCTCATATTCTCCACAAGCAAATGGCTCCTCTTTCCAGGATTTTCAGCCTTCTACCAATAATGGATGCCCCACCTGTTTTCACAGGGGTGCAAGGCGGAGAAAGAACAGTTAAAGATTCGAAGGCTGGTGGTGAAGTTTCGTATGAAGATGCGAAAGTTGTAGGAAAAATGTTTTCTTCGAAGATCCCTACAACAAAACCTATCATAGCATCTGCTGGGCCAATTACTTCAACAGTGGTCACTACAATGCCAATTTCAAGACCTGTCTCAAAAGGAGTTGTTATTGGTGAAGGTGCTAGTGGGAGCAATAAGAAGCCAATTGTAACAGGTGATGCTTCGAAAGACAAAGGAAAAACCATTCTTGTGGAAAAGACAAAGGAGGAAAAGAAAGCAGAAGCTGAAGCTGAAATTGAAAAGTTGAGGCTAATTCAAAGTATTATGACACAACGTGCAAGTGATCCTACTGGATTAAACAAAGGTGATCCAGCAAAGCATTACAACTACGAAACCATTGAAGCCAAGGTTGCATTCAACCACATGTATTCGTTCGAAAAGAAACCAAAGCAGAGCTACGTTATAACGAATACTGATGCAAGCCAACTAGACTTTCCAGTGAATGAGATGATGTTTATCATGCCTCAATTCAAAGCAGAAGGAAATTTCAAAGAAAAAGATGAAGGTACTAACATAAAGATTCGATTTCATGTTGTTCTTGCCAAACCTGCTGAGGAAGTTAGGTCTTTGGTGAAGATCAAGAAAGTTATCAGTATGAAGAAGGATGTGGTGTTCGAAAACACAGTTCAAAATATCAAATACGTGGTGGCCAGGGCAAATGGAAATATTTGCGATTTCACAATTGCAGATTTTCCATTAATGAACTTGTATGATCTTATACAAGTTGCATTGATTCTGAAGGGTAAATCATTTTTGTATCTTCAAAATACTGAACCTGATGAATTCAAGCTTGGGGTTGCTCACATCAAGATTTTCATTGAAAATTATTATGAGTGCTTGGCACTAACTGATGTTGAATTGGCAACTACTAAGGGTATGGAAATAAAAGCTCCAATGGCATCTACGAAGACACAAAATGAGCTGAAGAAGTATGCAGACGGAGAGATTTGTTTGAAGCCTTTTGGGATGGTCTTCGCAGGAAAAGACAAAGCTGGAAAAGCAAAGCGTTTTTTGTTCCAGGCAAGCGAAGTGGAGAGGTATTCGACATCTCAATATACGAATTTAATTGTTCGTATGAATCATTGTAAGAAGAACAACGAAGGTGATAAGAAGGAGCTTAAGAAGATCATATCCTGGTACACTGAGATACGAAGATTAATGTTGTATTCCATCCAGCTACTCACAAATTAAGGTGTTCGCCTATGATTACAAAGGGGGAGATTCTAAGGGTCAAATATGTTGTAATTAGTCGAAATGTGTTTTGTACTCTTCGTATGTTCTGTAATATATTTTACTAAGGCGCTTTTATATGAAGCTTAAGTGTCTATGCCTTAGTATATTTTTTGTACGCTTTCTCTGTTTCCTATAAATAGGGATGTTTACTAGAGTTAGATAAGAGTCTTCATTACAGAACTTGTCTTTGTACTCTGTAAACTTTGAGAGCGTAATTGAGCTGAAACAAGATCTTATTTACATCCGTTGTTCAATCTCGAATTCTTACATACTCTGATTTGTTACTTACTCGATTCATTGATTCATCAATTGGTATCAGAGCAGGAATTACAAACTTTGAGAGCGTAAGAGTCTTCATTTGGGCCCTAATCGGACCCACATTCATTAAGTTATAGCATTTGGGCTTTAATGGGCCTAAAATGACTCAATTCATTTTCATGGGCCTTAATGGGCCGTGAACAACCTTATTGAACTTAAATGGGCCGAAAACCCATTATGTTCACCCTTTTTGGGCCGTAAACCCATAGGAGGGCCCAATGGCCCGAAAACCTTCACTTTGGGCTTATGAATTTCGAATATACTCATAATGGCCCAAACAATTCCTTTCTTTTCCCTCCCATCTCTAATTCTCGGTTTACCAAAAAAAAAGATGGGATAAGATTAAGGCTTGACACCTCATATTTGTTTAATGGGTATCCATGCAATTATACAACTTGTATTCTCAGGAAATCGTTGAGCAGGTTGGTCAGCAAGAATACCTGGATATTTTGTTATGTTTTGTTTTCATCATACTTTGGATAATTTGGCATGTAATATTGAAATACAATACTTGATGTAAACAATGACAGTTGTAATATTACATGTGTGATGATGATGATGTTTTGTTTCAATTATATACACTGTGATGATACTACAAGAATGAAGTCACTCAAGCCCCCGGACGTTTCCGCCGTCTGGTTCGGGGGTATGACAGATTGGTATCAGAGCATTGTTTATAGTGAATTGGCATATCTAATCATACAAGATATGCAACTATAAATACAATGGGACTAAACTACTCTGAACAAAATAATTAAAATACATACCTAGGTGTGCACTAATACTATAACACTAAAGGTCTTTGGAGGAAACTGAACACTGTGGTTAAACCCGGACAGTTATGTAGTCGTATTGGGGATAAATAGAGCCTGATCAACTATATTTATTCAAAACACGACCAACATGTGTTTGGGAGTGATCATGGTGGGCAATGAATCTAGAAACTTATCAACCTTGTATCCAAAAAGATTTTAAGGAACTCAAACATAAACAATTAAAAATACTATAGGAGTATTTGGAATGCTATCTACATATACTCCCCTTACACACTTCTCACCCCTCCGTTTCTCGCACAGTCATCATGGAAGAGTTCTAACAGGGTGTCCTTTACTATCAGGCCCTGGTGGCCAATGGGTTGATCGAGGGAGAACCTGGTATGATTCAAGGAACAGATCCAAGTTAGGACCTAAGGAGTATGTGGAGACAGACTATGAGTACAAGAAATCCGATGAGGAGATGGATGAAGTAGGGGACATTGAGGAAGTCCCTAGCGAGCCTCACTCTTCAGAGATGATACAGGACCATCCCGCAGCACCAGAGGATTCCACCGATCGACTACGCCTTTTGGAGGAGGAGGCAGCCACTCTTTGCGGAGCCGTACAAGTAGAACAGAGGGATGGAGAGATCACTCGAGAGATGAGTGAATTGGCTGACCTTGTGGCGCGATATTTTGGCATCTGAGCACCACCACCAGATGTATCCACCCACTATTAGGATCATCTCCACCACCCCCCCCCAACTACTATTCATTATGATTCTCTTTCGTGTACCAAGATGGTAATTACTAATGAAACAATTATGTGTTTTCCCTATTTCATGTTATTGCATGAATTCACTTATATGCACAACCGAACCCCCGAAACCGCTAGATACCCAAGGATCTTGAAACCAAAATAATCTATGTACTCTATGGATAGACTTAATATTCGTGCAAAATCTACGATTACTTACCACCATAAATACATCGTAGGGATGTAGGTTGAAACATTTTGAATCATACAACAAAACGCAAAATTTATAGAGTACAACCAGAAATGACCATCGTTACTTACGATCTCAGATGAAACCCTCACCATTTCCTTGGATGAGATCAAGATAAACGAGAATCCCTTGTCCGTCGAAGAGCCGGTAGAGATAATGGACAGGGAAGTGAAGCGTACAAAACATAGCCGCATCCCAACTGTGAAGGTTCGATGGAATGCTAAGCGTGGACCGGAATTCACAAGGGAACGCAAAGACCAGATGAAGCAGAAGTACCCTCACCTATTCTCTCGTTCATGGTTCTATCTTTCAAAAAGAATTCCGGGACGAAATTCCCTCTAACGGGGGGATGATGTCACAACTAGCATTTTTGGCTAGCAAATTCAATCTTCACGAAATCAACCCTGGTGTAACTTGTAATCTATGTTGAGGTTATGAACAAATACTCATTCCAAAAACAATCATTTGAATCAAAACTCACTCTTGAAGCTCAAAACCTAATTCAATACATCTCATATACTCAACAGTAGGTTTGAAACCCTAATATCCCGGTTCAAACTCAGAATGGACCAGGATCCTTTTTTTGGGCCTAATGGGCCAATAAACCCTCAACTTGATTCTTTTAAGCTAAGAGTCTTCATTTGGGCCCTAATTGGACCCACATTCATTAAGTTATAGCATTTGGGCTTTAATGGGCCTAAAATGACTCAATTCATTTTCATGGGCCTTAATGGGCCGTGAACAACATTATTGAACTTAAATGGGCCGAAAACCCATTATGTTCACCCTTTTTGGGCTGTAAACCCATAGAAGGGCCAATGGGCCGAAAACCTTCACTTTGGGCTTATGAATTTCGAATATACTCATAATGGCCCAAACAATTCCTTTCTTTTCCCTCCCATCTCTAATTCTCGTTTTACAAAAAAAAAAGATGGGATAAGATTAAGGCTTGACATCTCATATTTGTTTAATGGGTATCCATGCAATTATACAACATGTATCTAGGCTAATCTCATGTTTCAATGCAACACCTTGTCACTTCTCTCTTCTCTTCTTCTCCCTTCTTATTCTCGGCCATCCTCCTTCTTTCACTCTCCATTCAAACTTCAAACACACCAAAAACTCTCTCTACATGTTGGATTAGGTGTCTAAGCCCATAACTATTTTGGTATGTACTTGACCCGATTGTGAGCATGGTCCTTTTAGGTTGCCTTCACCATAGCAACTGATAGGATGAATTATGGAGAAAGAGAATTAATTATGATTTATTAATATATTATACGAATAATATATTAAAGGATAAATCATGTTTTTTAATTAATATTGATCAAGAATTAATTTTGTGGTCAAAAGAGATTAATTAAACTTAGGGGACTGATATTTTAATTATAAAATAATTGCACTTGGGCTGATGGATCACCTTGGAATATAGGTTGGACGAATTCTATGGGAAGCCCATAAGGAAATCGTCCAAGGGATATTCTAGAAGGAGTCCATGGGCTGCTTAAGGCTTAAGCAGTCATATTAGGGTTTCCAGCTAAAAACCCTAGCAGCCACAAGTATAAATAGACCCCTAACATAAGGAATTCGGCCCTATGCTTCCTGGTGTTGCCCTAGCTGAATTCTTCCCTTCTCCTAATTCATCTTGTTGCTAGTGGTGTTTGTGACTCCATTAGAGGTGCAACACTTGGGGCACTAAGCTTTCAGAAGTCAATATCAAGAAGGATTGTGATAGTTATTGCTACATAACAATCAAGGTAATGTTTCTAACCCTAATCTTATGTCAATTTCGATAATAGCATGTTAGATCTAGGGTTTATGCTTTGGTATTCAATTTTGTTGTGTTCATAGTAGAAAATATAGATCAAAGCAATTAGGGTTGCATGTACACCATAGTAATGTTGTAATGCTCATAACCCAACACTGCACTCTCAAGAAATATCCACTATTTCCTCCAAGATTTTTGTGTGTATTTGTGTGTAAATCCAAGAATACTCCACCAAAAATCCACTCATCTTGGTAAGTTACTTTCTCATCAAAGTGTTTAACTTCATTTTATGATAATCTTCACTCCTTAACACTCTATTTCATGATCCATGCTCTTAGAACTTCTTAGAACTCAAAAATCACTTCAAGGAAGCTTGTTAGAGCTGAAAACTCCTCCAATCTTCTTCCAAAATAGATCCATCAACCCCAATGTGAGTTCATACCCCCTATTTTCGGTTTTTACTATGTTTGGGGGAGAATACAAGTTTTGTTTTGTGTAGATCTATGTGTATATGCATGATTTTGTGTGCTTTTCATGATATAAGTGTGATTATGTGTTATAAACTTCATGAAGTTGGAATTATGCTAAAATATGAGGATATTTGTAGAACACAATACCTATTACAACTTATTATGCAAAGAGAAGGTTTAAAACACATCAAAGTTGTTTAAAACTAAGAAAATTGCATGAAAGGGCCAAAAATGACAAAAAAAAATCAAAGTGGGGTTATTATATATACATCTCACGGTTTTAAGGGACCAAAAATGAATTATTTTTGATAAATATGAATCTTTATGGTATTTGTGATTTTAAAAGGGCTAAAAGTGTAATTTTCACAAATGGGCCTCATTTTGGGCTTTCACGGTTTTGGGCTAAAATTTGTAGATTTTTGGTATTTTGTGGACTTAAGTGTCATTCTAAATAAAGTTGAGCCAAAAATGTAAACATTTGGTTTTAAAGGACCTAAAGTGTCATTTTTAATAAAAATGTGCCTTAATTGTAAATTATCGGTTTTAAGGACCAAAAATGTCTTTTTACAAAAACTGGGCCTTTTATGTCATTTTGGAAAACAACTAAACGTAACAACCAACGTAACAACAAACGGATCAATTACGTCCTTTTACATGTTTATTGGGCCTGGAAAATAATTTACATGCTTAGTGGGCCTTAGTTGTCCACTTACATGTTTATTAGGCCTTAGTGGTCCATCTACATGCTTATTGACTTCACACATTCACATACATACTCGTTTGGCTTTGTAAACTTAAAACATACACGCAAACAATATACACTGTGCAATTCAATATTCGCGTAAATAACGTTAAGGATCTTGTGAGACATTGCGTTTGACACCTATCGAGTGTACAACCATAGCCTGTAGTCATAACCAAAGTCTCCTGGAGGGAGAGCGGGAGTTTTTGTATAGATCTATACGGGGTTCACACCCCACACCTGAATTGTTCACTACAGTTACACTAGGGCAGTCTAGGGTGACAAACCTTACCTTAAACAAGTCGGCGTCTGAAAGACGTCAGGACAGGCAAAATTGTCATTATCAAGTATGGTTATAACGACTCACTTAGAGGAATTAACACCATTATAAAATTTATGGGAAACAATCTTTTTGTGGATAACATAGTAACCTACACGCACCGGTACTCAACCTTGGGTGTTGAGATCACAACATTTTCATAAACATGCAACATTGGGTTGTCTGGGGTCATTCTCTTATATTCTTACAAACATTTACACAAATGCATTAATACAAGATCGGACACAAATTTTTCAAATCGTTTTTCAGAAAATATCGGATTTTTTGGCAGTTACAAAGTAATACGAAACATTTTACTCAAACATGCTTATGAACTCACCAACATTATATATGTTGACATTTTTTTTAAATTAACTTATATTCTCAGGAAATCGTTGAGCAGGTTGGTCAGCAAGAATACCTAGATATTTTTTTATGTTTTGTTTTCATCATACTTTGGATAATTTGGCATGTAATATTGAAATACAATACTTGATGTAAACAATGACAGTTGTAATATTACATGTGTGATGATGATGTTTTGTTTCAATTATATATATTGTGATGATACTACAAGAATGAAGTCACTCAAGCCCCCGGACGTTTCCGCCGTCTGATTCAGATGTGTGACAAAAATAAACTTGAGTTAGGATCGACTATTCAAATTCAAATATTCAAGTTATCTGACTTTCGAGAGCTTGTAGATCCTTAACCTAGAGGTTGCAATATTTTGATTTTAGGTAGATAAATTTCCTCTCTAGACATCAGTTTCTTTATTTATTTGTTGCTTCCTTTTTTAATTTGATTTTGGTGATGTTTATGTTGATAAAAACGACATGATTTTGATTTTTGTGATATTTTGATGTAGGAGTTTCATTTATAGGGTTTCTTCCCCTAAAAGTCATCGCATTTGTATCCCCTTCTCCTCTACACTACCACCATCACTAACCACCCTCAATCACAAGCCGTTGTACCTAACCACTTCTCCTCTCTTAGATTCTTCCTATCCCCTTTATATTGGTTTAAGTTTTGTACTTTTTTTTTAGTATTTGTTTGTTTTTTATTATGGAATCAATTGAAGTTAATGTTTTGATTTGTTGTTGATGATATTACACAGAGCCAATTCTATTTAATATGAGATGACTGGGATCCCAACAAATTACCATGGGGATGTATATCCTATACTTACAACTTGCTATCATTAACAATGTTTCTAACAGTGGTATATTCTATTCACCATTCCTTTTTTGTTGTTTCAGGTTGTTGCAATTAAAGTCTTGCATATAATTTAGGAGGTACATTATTATTATTTTTTTGTTATTTAAGATTAGTGCTAAACGCAAGAAAAAAGAAGGTATGTACACAAATGATGGAATCATGTCTTTTTTTTTTTTTTTTTTGAGTTGTAGATGGGTTATTGGTTAGGATAATAGAATATGTAAAACCATTAAATGGAACCTTTGGCATATTTATGAATATATTTGGGTTTCTTAACCATGAACTAAATCTTATTAGGATTAGTTTAAAGACAAAATTACATAAATGGTCCTTGTGGTTGACACAATTGACCAACTTTGGTCCTTATGACAAATTTTGTGCATAGATGGTCCCTGTGGTTTCAAAATCTTGCAAACATAGTCCTTTTGGCTAACGGTGTTAACTTTTTCAGTTAATTCCCTTGTGAAATGACATATTTGCCCTTCCTACCATAGGGACCATTTATGTACTTTGTTCCAGCCACAGGGACCATTATGTAACGTCATCTATTATTTGTTATTATTTCTAATTAATTTATTTATATTACTATGATTTATATTTTTCTGACGTTTTTTCGAATATATTATTTAATGTTTTTTTTATATATATTTTTGCTTACACTTTTTGATATTTTGTTCATATAATCTTTTCTAATTTTTTGACATTTTTTTCGAATACGTTTATTAATTTTTCTTTTGACTTTTTGTTTGAATAATTTCTTCTAATTTTTTTTTTGACGTTTTGTTCGAATATATACTTTTTAATGTTTTTTTCTACATTTCGTTTGTTTGTATTTATTAAAATTTTCTTGGTCATTGTAATCATAACTCCTAAGTTAACTCACTTACAATCATATTTTCCTAATTTTTGTTCTTTTAATATAAATAAGGCTTTATAAGTATTATTTTATAATTCAAATATATAACTATATAACACATATAAGGTTGTATAATTATATTTTTGTAAAGCTTTTTATAAACATTTTTAATAAAAAACATTAAAATTTTTGTTAAACGTGAATATGATTAAAAAACATTACATACGCTAACCTAAGATTGACTCGTAGTTTTGACGAGAGCGCCCATGTCATTTCACATTGGACTTAACTTTAGTATTTCGAGTTATTTAATTCTTTTAGACGTTTTGTTTTCGATTAGCTTATATCTTTTGATTGACCTATCTATATTAATCATATTCCTATTTAACAAAGGTTTTTATATATTTAAAAAAAATGTTTATAAAAAGCTTTACAAAAATAATAATTATTCAACATTATATGTGTTAATTATATTTGTTATATAGTTACATATTTGAATTAAAAAAATAATTATTATATAATTTTTTCTATTTTTTTTACGTTTTATTCGAATAAATTTATTAATATTTCTTTTGACTTTTTACTTGAATAATTTCTTTTATTTTTTTGACGTTTTGTTGAAATATATTTTTTAATTATTTTTTAACATTTTATTTGTTTATATTTGTTAAAGATTTCATGGTAACTATAGTGATAATTCGTAACTTAATTACCTTTCAATCATATTTTCTTTTTTTTTTGTTCGTTTAATGTGTATATATATATATATATATATATATATATATATATATATATATATATATATATATATATATATATATTAAACGAACAAAAAAAAGGAAAATATGATTGAAAGGTAATTAAGTTACGAATTATCACTATAGTTACCATGAAATCTTTAACAAATATCAACAAATAAAATGTAAAAAAATAATTAAAAAATATATTTCAACAAAACGTCAAAAAAATAAAAGAAATTATTCAAGTAAAAAGTCAAAAGAAATATTAATAAATGTATTCGAATAAAACGTAAAAAAAATAAAAAAACTATATGAACAAAATATAAAAAATTTCAAATGAAATTAAAAAAAAACATCAAGAATATATTCGAACAAAACGTCAAAAAAATTCTAAATCATAGAAATATAAATAAATTATATAAAAAATAATAAATAATAGTCAAAGTTACATAAATGGTCCCTGTGGCTGGAACAATTTACATAAATGGTCCTTATGGTATGAAGGGCAAATAGGTCAATTCACAAGGGACTTAACTGAAAAAGTTAACACCATTAGCAAAAAGGACCGTCTTTGCAAAATTTTGAAACCACAGGGACCATCTACGTATTAAATTTGTCATAAGGACCAAACTTGGTCAATTGTGTCTACCACAAGGACCATTTATGTAATTTTGTCTAGTTTAAAATTTGTTGATTCAATATTTCTAGGGTCTTGATATTTATCAAGATTTAATTAAAATTCAACTAAGCTAATGTGTAACATCTACAAGCCATCCTTTTGTACCGTTGCTTCATTTTCATTGCTAATGGCGATGTTATCAAGCTTTAGGAATGAAACAAATGCAGTTTGAACATGCTCTTTGAAACCAATAGTCATTAATTCTACCTTACCATTGCAGTGATTGATGTTAGATAAGAATTTGATAGCATGGAGATTACAATATAAAATAAAAATGGAAGTCAATTCTTTAGAAGCACAGTCAATGTATGAAAGCGGGCATCATTCTATAACATATATAAACCTGTAACATTTATTTCTTTCTTCTATAGACACCATGGTTGACACTAAGGCTTGTGGTGTTTGGGCATGTTCTGGAGTTGATTAAGTCATGCAAGATAGAGAGATAATACTAAAGATGAAAACATAACGCTTAAAGGTGAAGTCAATGCGCTGTAAAGTATGTGAGTGTATGTTTGGATATGTATGCGTGTGAATATCATAATCAATTGGGTGTGATATTGTCCACGAATGGATTGGACTGGAATGAGTGATTGTATATTCTGATAAATAGCCTCTTAGAAGTTGATTTGCAGATTAATTTTTTGTCTGCAGTAAGGTGCCCCTTTGATCCAAATATCCAACTGCATCAGGTGCATATTGGATGCTCTTTAGTATTTACCATGTATGTTGCTATGAATGAAACTGGTGCTTTCAAAAAATATGAAAATTCTACATAGTTGATAACTTTGAAAAATAACATAAAAGTTTTAGAAAAAAAAAATGCAAAATGTATCAAATAGGATTGAAGCAACCATTTGCACCCAATCTCAAATTAAAGAACAATTCTGAATAATTCCTTTTGATTTCTTCTCATTCAATGAATAAGGAAAAATGGCAAATACTAATTGTGAATTATATAAAAAGTTTAAAACAACTCTTGAAACTTTGAAAAAATATACTTGAAGTAAATTTATCTACAGTGTGCCGGCAAAGTGACAAATGTTAATTGTAGTCGTATGTTACCCACACCGGTGGATTATTTGTAAATTTTTAAGTTGGACTAGACCTTAATAGTTAATAACCTTTAATATATAACCAGTTTTATTGGTTCGGTTTATAATGGTGCGTATGTTAAATATCAATTTTATTGGTTTGATTTATAATGGTTCGGAATCCTAATAAAACCGTAACCGAACTGCTACATATCAAATAACAAAAAGAGAAACATAATTGGCGGTTTAAACGATGGTTTGGTTATAATGAGCCGGTTGTAACCATTAAATTTGTTTTGGTTCGGGTTTTCTGGTTATTATGATCACCTAAACAAAATGGTACATTTCAAGGAGGCTGAAAAAAACATTATATATATATATATATATATATATATATATATATATATATATATATATATATATATATATATATATATATATATATATATATATATATATATATATATATATATATATATATATATATATAATCCAGAAATAAAATTTTTATTTTTTCAAAACAAAAAAAACTGAATTATGCGATTATAAAAACCAATTTTTTTATTTATATTTTGATAAAAAAAAACACGAAATACCTTTACAACTTAATATAATCAAAATATAAAGTTTTATAAGAAATGTTATAAAGATCAAATGTTAGTACAAAGAAGCATGTAATGGCGTTTGGAGGCGGGAATGAGAAGAAGGATTTGAACCCAATGTTGAAGAAGAAAATCAGAACAAAGAAGTTCTAACTTTTCAACAACCCAGATTCAAAAAAGCTCAAAACCCGTACTATGATGCCATCATTTATGTTCATATCACAAAAATTAACAATAATCATGTGAAATAAACAAAAAAAATTGATGTAAAGGGCAGTTGAATGAGAGGGCACCCTACAGAAAACCTGTAAGTATTTCAGAGCCATTGATGTAGGACTCTCCCCTGTTTTTGACATCCAGGCCCATTTTACATTTGCTGAAGATCATCAACGATGCTGCTTCTAATCTAATCATGGATTGGTTAACAATCATAACCTAATCTTATTTTAATGAGTAATGATTTTGTTGTAAGCTTCCACTAATTTCTACGAAAAACATGATATTGCCAAAAATGAAAAATGCAAAGAATGCCAGCCGTGGTTTTGGAGGGAGGAACATCTTCTCCACCAAAACTCTTTTGAGACATGGGATTAGACGCTTCGCCGAAGTTAATTGCTATTTTCTCTGTGGATTGATTGTATGAGTTGGTGGGTGTTTTCCGGGGATTTAAACACGAAATGAATGGAAGAATACGGCGGTTGAAAGTTCTAGGCCTCATTGAGGATTTAGGGTTTTTCTGTATACCTGGCTTCGCCTATAATGTCAAGCCCATTAAGTATGGTCACGTTTAAGAATAACCCGGCCCGTTCTTAGATTATACGATTACAGGATAAAGTTAATGTATTTTTTATAGTAGTTTTTTTTATGGTTTATTGCCATTTAAATAAGTTTTTTAATTGATTTTTATTCTTGATTTTTGTTTTAAAATTTTACGATTTTAAGATCCTACAAGTCAAATGTGATCTTGATTTCACTAGGATCTATCTGATACGATTTATAGTGAGATCTTAGGATCTCAACTATGACCGTAAGATATTAATACGGTCTGATACCACATCTATAGTTTTAGTATAGAGAAAAATTGCAAATTTAGTCAAATACAATAATTACTTTGTAGAAAATAGCGAAAAAAAAAATGAAATTGCATTTTTAGCCACTAAAATCGCAGATGGGAATAATCCATCTGCGATTTCGTCGTGTCATCTGCGAACGTACAAGTGGCTAAAGCACAAACGTGTTTTAGCCACTTGTACTTTCGCAGGTGGTTTTTTTCCGCTGTATCTATACCCCCTTTTCCAGTCTAAAATCGCAGGTGGACTATGTCCATCTGCGATTTCCTCTCGTTTCCACCTGCGATTTTGTGATTTTTTTTACTACGAAATAGATACGGTTTGACTACGAAACAACCTTATTATATATAAAAATTTTCAAAAAATTATCATTTTTGTTGTTATTTTTTTTGGAAAATTTGTTTAAAACCTCTCTAAAAAATATATGAATATTTGATTTGCGTTGTAACTGGTGGGAGGTGAAAAGTTTTTGAAACAAATCTTCAATACGTATGTCTACAGGGAGGTATTTCTAAATTTGCTTTGATATTTTCTGAGTATATTAGTTATAGTGAGTTTGTATCTTTGGTGAGAAGGAAAACCGGTTTGTTAGACAAATATAAAATTAGTCTTCGTTTCCATCATCCTGAATTGAATCGGTATATAGCCATGGTTGAAGACATGGATGTTAGAAGGTTGATCAATGTAATCAAATCGAGTGGAGGAAGGGCTGTGAAAGTGCTTGTGGTGGCTGATGAAGGTGATGCGGTTATGGAGGGTGGTGAGAGTGGAAATGAGTTGGTTGGTAATTTACGCAATGATAAAGGGAGCAATAATCCAATAGGTACTTTCATGACTCCTAGTATACCTCAATTTCATAGTGTTGCTGAAAATATTAATATGAGGTATTCACCTATTCACTATGTTGATCATGAGAATTACAAGTATGTTGATGATGATGATGTTGGTACATATCTTAATGACGTGGGCGGTCGTTGTGTCGATGTTCCCGAACAAGAAGTTAAAGTTATGAATAGGCGTGTAGTAGATAAAAGTAAAAAAGAAAAAAGTTATGATTCAGAAAGATGAAAATGTACATGATTACGGGGATTATGTTGATGTTGCTGATGTAGCTTTAGATATAACTAACTTAGAAAGCAATTCTGATGGAGATGAGTTGGGTGTTGAAGTTAAAGGTAAGTTTCCCGATAACTTTTTTTACGGTATGCCCCCTGTACCAACATATCCGGTTGATGTTAATGAAGATATCTCATCACAGATGCTAGATATCAATGTTCAAAAGATTGAATGTCTCAGTATATTTAAGAACAAAAACCTTCTAAAACGGACGATTGGGAAAAAATGTCTTCGAGAAGGTTTTCAGACGAGGACAAGTAGATCGACCAAATCAAGGTATGAGGTTGTGTGTGTTGGGAAAAATTGTTCTTGGTTACTAAGAGCAAATGGAATTAAAAATTTTGGCGGACTTTTGCAAGTGAAAAAATTTATTGACGTACACACATGTTCTTCAACAATTTTGCAACCTAATCATCGACAAGCAAACAAATATGTTTTGGGTGAATATATTGCCGATGTTTTGGCTGAAGATTATAGTAGAGTATATCGGGGACAATATATTATTAACGATGTGAATGCTCAATTGAATATCAATATCTCATACCATCTGGCGTGCGAAGCAATATGCACTGTTGTTGTTAAGGGGTACGAAAGAGGATTCTTTTACCAAACTTTCGGCTTATTTCCACAATTTGGTCAAACATAATCCGGGTACCATGACACATATTCAAACAGATGGTGATGATCGGTTTGAGTTCTTGTACGTCTCACTTGGTTGCTCGGTTAGTATTATTATATTTTATTATTATTATTTTTATTTTGGTGTATTTGAATAGATATACAATGTATTGTAGGTACGCGCTTTTGTAAACTTTTGTAAGCTGACCCTTGTAGTAGATGGAGCCCACCTAAAGGGCGAGTTCAAAGGTACCATGTTACTTACAGTTACTAAGGATGGACAAAACCAAATATGTAACACCTGTTCCATGTATTATCTAAATTATTCAAGTTTTTAGGGTTTTGTGCTTGGACTCGGTGAGTTGGGGAGATCCAAATCGTCGAGTAGAGGTTATTATGAGGACGCGGGACTTCAGATCTACTCAACGAGTCAGAAGGCCCGAATCGATGAGTAGGCACAGTAAAGAGAAACCCTAATTTTCAGGGGTTTGCACCATATTTAAAGAACTTATGGCTCATTTACAACCTCATCTACCGTTCTTGAAGACAGATAAACCCTAGTTTGAGCCTTGCACCTTCTAGAGAGAGAAAGAGAGCCTTGGAGAGTGATCTTTGGTGTGATTGTGAAGATTTTGGAGCTTGAAGAAGAAGGAGCAAATAGGGAAGCAGTAGATCCGACTACTACTCTGTATTGGCGACCATATTGAGGTATAAAGTCACTATCTTGACCTCTAGTTGCTTAGATCTCCTTTCTTGAAGTAAATGGTCACTTTTGGTGCCAAAAGGGTGTCGTACTCGGATTTGGGCTTATCACAAGGATATGATTCCAGATCTGGACATCTCTAGGTCTTAGATGACATAAAGTTGCCCGCTTTGTCCAACTTAGGCCCTTTCCATGCACTAAAACCTTGTAGGAAGCTTAGTTTTGGTGATTTAGCCTTGTGAGGCCTTGCATGCACGTAAAGTTTGCAACTTTACGTGGTAACTGCACTAGGGAAGGTTGGATCTGAAGTTTGGCACCTTGGATCCCACTGGAAGGGACTGAACATAAAAAGGACTGAAGGAACTCGTCGAGTCCCATAGTCGACTCGACGAGTCGGGTAGGGTTTACCCGTTTTTGAGATCCTGAATGAGTGCAGTGAAGGATTAGAGTTTTGATCTGCATGAACTTTTAGTCTTCTGGACATTTGATGAACTCGATGAGTCACTTAGGTGACTCGGCGAGTTGACTTGGGATTCAGTGGAATGGGCTTGGGAGGAACTCGATGAGTTACATAGGTAACTCGACGAGTTGACGAGTTATTCAGTTAACTCGACGAGTTGTTGGATGCACTCGACGAGTTGAGGTCAACATGGACTGTTGACCTTGACTTTGACCAGGTATTGACCAGGGTTGACTTTGAGGGCATTTATGGTATTTCGGGATTGTGACAAGTTAACCACATGATGATTATAGGGCAGTTGAGTTGGAGCAGTGCGTGGGACTTATCTGATTTTATCTTGTCGGTTCAGCATTCGCGAAAGGTGAGTCTCCTCACCATACCAATGGGTCTAAGGCACCAAGGCCGGCCCATTTTATGATATGTGATATCCTAGCTGAATTTGTATTATGTGGCATGCTAGTTGGTATGAGCTAGGAAATATGCTAGTGGTATATGTGGTATGCTTGTATGGAAGACCATGGAAGAGACCATGACACCTGGATGTAAGACCATGTGGAGAGCCCATGGCTTTCCTACTAAAAGACCATGGGAGAGCCCATGACACTCGGATGTAAGACCAAGTGGAGAGCCCATGGCTTTCCTATTAAAGACCATGGGAGAGCCCATGGCACTTAGGTGTAAGACCATGTGGGGAGCCCATGGCATCCTGGAGTAAGACCCTGGGGACGAGCCCACGGCATCCCTATATGTTGTATGCATGGCTTATGTGATATATATGTAGCTTTTATAGCTAATATGATATGTGTTATGTGGATGGCGTGTGTGGTATGCTCTGGGGAACTCACTAAGCATTAACCTATAGTTTGTGGATTTGTTTCAGGTATATCTGACCCTAAGGGCAAGGGCAAGGCTTGATGACGCGACATGCACACTCTCTCAGGCGTTTTGGGACACTCTGATGATTGAAATAAAACTGTTATTGTTATGAATTTGAAAACAATTGTATTTGGGATTTCATGGTTTATGGAAAATATTTTGGCTAATTAAAAATGAAAAATTTCTTTTGAAAATTTGGTCGTTACAAAATATTACCAGTTGCATATGGTATATGCAAAAATGAGTGTACAGATTCTTGGACATGTTTTTTCAAAAACTACGTGAATGCATAGACAATATGGAGGAGCTTAGAATTATATCTGATAGGTCTCCAACTATAGCGACATCTGTTGCCAACATTTTTCCTCATGCTCATCACGGAATATGTGGTGTCCATTTGCATTTCAACATAGTATCTAGATACGGGAAGAGTAAGACAGTTAAAGGAATTTTTTGGGAGGCATGTAGAGCGTATACAGTTGATGGCTATGATGCTGTCATGGACCTTATGAAAAAGACAAAAGAACCGGTATGGGAATACTTAAAAAGTATTAATCCTGAAACTTGGTCTAGGGCACATTTTAGAGGGAATATATACAATCTTATGTCGTCCAACAATGTGGATTCTATAAACGCATTATCTAGACACACACGTAAGGTGCCGATACTGATGTTGATAGACTTTTTTTGTGCAACAATGTAACAGTGGTGGTTTCAAAGACATAACTTTGTAGGTACTAAGTTTTAATATTAATGTTTTTATTAAATGTTATTGATCTTAACTGTATAATTTTGTCTATTTTTTTAAGCGGAAGCAACAACAACACTCACCCCTTGGGCCGATGATATTGTAAAAGAAAATAAATATTCTTTTAGTAATTGGGATGTTCGCATGATCTCAAGTAACAAATTCAAGGTAAAAAAGGGGGCACAAAACGTGATTGTTGATTTCCAACAAAAGACATGTACAGGTAGGCATTGGGAACTTGACGGCATACCTTGTGGTCATGTCAGAAGAGCGTTAACAGTCAACAATTACCAAGACTGCTCGATGTTTGCATTAAATTCTTACCATACCGAAACACTGAGGAAAACATATGAGGAATCAGTCAACCCTTAGCCAAAGCCATCTGAATGGGAGATCCCTGATGATTTGATGATTTTTAAGCCACCTATAATGGATAAACGCCAGCCAAGCAGACAAAGAAACACAGACCGCATTTCATCCCAAGGCGAGGGTCCAGTTAGAAAAGAGTGCTCTACATGCTGTAACATCTGGAGTCCCAGGTACATTATTTTGATTATTTACTTTTGAAGATTATAAAATGAATCAACGAGTTGGTGCTACAACTCGCCGAGTAGTATCGCGAATGGCCACGTGGGTTTAATGACCTACTCGACGAGTCCGAGAGGCGACTCGCCGAGTAGGCGCTGGGATGAGAAACCCTAAATCCCCGGGTTTGGGCCTATTTAAAGGCACTTATAGCCTCATTTGCGGCTACCCTTCCTTGAGAGCAAACCCTAAACGACCTGTGAGCCTAGAGAGAGAGTGCTTTGCTAATTGTGAGTGTTTGGTGCATTTTGTGAAGAGAATATAAGATTTCAAGGCCAAAGGACAAGAGGGTGTTGCTAGATCTGAGGTTGTTTCACTTCAAAGCTTCTGGGAAAGGTATAAAGCTTACACCTTTATCATTCTATTGTATAGATCTTATGATTTTGTGAATCTAGGGTTTTTCCACCCAAATATGAGGACCTTGAGGGTTCCATGCTCATTGAAAGGGTTGAACTTCAGATCTGGACCATGTGAGGCCCCTAGAGTCCAAACGTCCCTACTTTATCCAACCATAATAGTGATCTTGAGTGAAAAACCCTTTTTGGGGTGTGTGTTGGCATTTTAAGCTCAAAATGCCATGCATGAACGTAAAGCATGTGACTTTACGTGATAGATGAGCCTTAGGAGTGTAGATCCAGAGTTTGGGGAAGTTCCCTGCCTTGAAAACGACTGAATGAGAGATGAGTCTGAATGGACTCGCCGAGTCAAAAACCCGACTCGACGAGTCAGATGGGGTTGTCCCGATGGAATAGATCGTTCAGCAACTCGGCGATTTGAGACAGACTTTTGAGTGATTCTGGGAATGGCGAACAGACTCGTCGAGTTCCATGAGTGCACTCGACGAGTAGGGTTAAGATGGACTGTTGACTCGAGTTTGACTTTTATTGACTTAGGGTTTGGTCAACCCTGTCTTTGGGAAACCATGGAGGGGTAAAATGGTCTTTTCCCACTTCAAGAGAGAGAGAAAGAGAGATTACTTAGTAAAATGTGTGGTATTAATAGTTAATTAGATATACTTATCTTATGTGATTAGGAGGAGGCTAGACTGATGATTTGTGTGCGAGAGTATTCATTCACTTAGCTTACTTACGAGGTGAGTCTTCTCACTATACCTGCTTTGAGTGGTACATTGTGTGATTGAGCTGTTTATTGTGTTTATCTGTGTATTTGATATCTGCATTATGTCTTTGTGATTTATGTTAAATATTGTTACTATGAGCTTACTGAGCTGGGACCGGAGGGTCCCACTGAGACACACCGACCGGAGAGTCTTATTGAGTTATAGCCTAGAGTGGCTAAGGGCTTGTATGTGGTATTTGAGGGAAACTCACTAAGCTTTATGCTTACCGTGTTATGTGTTATGTGTTTCAGGTAGTTCCGATGATCGCGGGAAGGCCCCGACTTGATTGTACACACACTCGCTTTGGAGATATATTTTGGAGGATCCTGGTTTATGTGATAAACAACTTTTGATAAATAAATTGTACTAATGTTGATACTTGAGATTTTCAGGAAATATGATATGTGGTTTTTATGTTAAAAATGAAAATTTTGGTTTGAAAATTTCGGTGTTACAAGTTGGTATCAGAGCCTTGGTTTGAGGGATTCGGATGCACCTCCGGGTGTGTTTGGACTCAAACTGAGGATTTGAGAAAAATTTTCAAAAGAAATGATTTTTCTAAAAACAAGAAGGAGCTTTAAGAGAAAATGAGTTGGAGCGGTGTGTACAATCAACCAGAGCCCGAACGGTGATTTCCCAAGATACCCTTACTTTGTGTTATGAGATATTTATGAAATGTTCTGTTAGGGTTGCATGATAGAAAAATTAGGCTAGGTATTTCATATCCTAGGGCTAGAGTTGCCTGATTTGTGATGCCTTAGCCTAGGAGGTGTTCTTAATCAATATTACCTGCTAATTTGTTCTGAGTATGTACTGAGTTTTGAGTCGAGAGATAATCTAGGAGGAGGTACCTAGATGAGCTTGGGAGGAGTCTTTTGAGAGAGTATTCTGTGAATCGTGACGTATAGAATGTTGTGAATTAGAATCCTAGGAGGAGGACTTGGGGTGACCACAGGTGGGGTGTGGAAGGTAGTATTGGGCCCGTACTACTGAAGGCACTCGGTCTGTGTGTAATCCAAGTAAGAATCCTTAGGATGCCGAAGAGCAAGTAAGGATGATTAGTCGTGTGTGATTATGCTCGAGCGAGTCTCTGATGATTTTGTGTTGTGTTTCAGAGCCATCATGGTAGGTACACGCCACAACCCCGGGAGTAGTGGGACTAGTGATGATGAGATTCGCAGGATTATTCACGAGGAGGTGGCCGCAGCTATTCGAGCGGAGATTCTTGAGATGTTTGGGTCTATTAAGACCACTTTGATTGAGACTTTTGATGAGCGGTATGCCGCTGTTACTGAGGTCGTCGCTGCTGCAGCCACTGCAGCTCTCGCTGCTGGCAGACCACAGGGAGGTGACTCGTTGCTGTACCGGGAATTCAGCAACACGAAGCCACCGGAGTTTGATGGGGCTCAGTATCCGATTGCTGCGATGAGATGGATCTTTGATATCGAGGGTTGTTTCTACACTTGTTCATGCCCAAAGCATTTGAGGGTACGGTTCGTGCTGAACCAGCTTCGATTGGGAGCGAAGGACTGGTGGAAGTTTGTGACGACTAGTTTCACCCCTGCAGAGAATGCTGCGGTGACTTGGGAGAGATTTGTTGGGATGTTCCGAGATGATTATGTTCCCCCTGTGGAAAGGGAACGGTTGGCCCAGGAGTTTCTGTCTCTTCGACAGAAGAAAGAGTCGGTGACTGTGATTACGTGGATGTTTCACGAGAGGGCGTTGTTTTGCCCTTAGCATGTGGCGACTGAGCAGGCTCGTATGAGTCGGTACTTGAGCATACTGAGGAGGGATATTCGGGAGTTCGTGGCGAACTCGTCTTACCGTACATTCGCTGAATTACAGGCGAATGCCATGAGGAAGAGATCGAGCTGGAGACTCAGGCGAGGGAGGACGCGGAGTCTCAGGGGAGAGACCGGTGACCGGCGCAATCGCAGTCGGCAGCCAAGCGGGCTAAACCCGCTGATCCGAGACTAGGAGGCCAGAAGGGTCGCACTTGTGGCAAGTGCGACAAGAGTCACGATGGATCTTGCCAGGCAGGGATTTGCTACAAATGTGGCAAGGATGGGCATATGGCGAAAGATTGCCCCAAGGGTTTTGCAGTCTGTTTCCACTGCAATCAGACCGGCCATCGGAAGGCCGAGTGTCCTCAGCTTGTTCAGGGATCAGCCCAGGGTTCCACTCCTGCTGCATTGCGTGTTTTTGATTTTAGGCCGGTGAAGGCTGAGGTTCTGAAGGCTCGTGGGAGAGCTTTCCAGTTGACAGTGGAGGAGGTCCGCGCAGCACCGGATGTTGTGGATGGTATGTATTCCTCTATTTATCCATTTATTTGCTCTACGCTTCTTTTATGATTATCATGTGCTATATTTAGGTACATTTCTTGTGAGTTATGTACCTGCTTTAGTGTTATTTGATTCGGGTGTGAGTCGATCATTCGTATCCATAGCCTTTAGTCGTCACATTGGCAGCCAGCGTGAGGCGTTGAGTCGACCTCTGAGGGTTTCTATAGCTGATGATCATGTGGTTTTTGCTACCGAGGTGTTCCGAGGATGCGTTCTGGAGATCTTTGGCGTTAAGTTTCCGATCGACCTGGTACCGATCGCGATGGGAGATGTCTGTGTCATCGTGGGCATGGATTGGTTGAGTCGTTTTGGAGCAGTGATCGACTGCGAGCGTCATTTGGTTACTATACGAGACCCTACTGGGGGAGTGCTTACAGTGTATGGCGAGGGTACCAGATCAGGGTCAGCTTTCTGCTCTGTCGCCAGGGCAAGGCAGAGTTTACAGCAGGGTTGTATTGGATTCCTGGCGTATGTGATGGATTCGTGGACCGTGTCAGAGAGGTCGAGTTCTGTATCCGAGGTTCCGATAGTATGCGATTTCCCTAAGGTGTTCCCCGAGGATTTACCGGGTCTGCCTCCCGAGAGGCAGGTGGAGTTCCGGATTGATTTGATTTCGGGTGCGGCACCTATTGCCAAGGCACCCTATCGCCTTGCGCCACCTGAGATGCAAGAGTTATCCTCTCAGCTCCAAGAGCTGCTGGGGAAAGGGTTCATTAGACCGAGTAGCTCACCATGGGGAGCTCCAATCCTTTTTGTCAAGAAAAAGGATGGTTTGCACCGGATGTACATTGATTACCGGGAGTTGAACAAGTTGACGGTCAAAAACCGTTATCCACTTCTGAGGATCGACGATTTGTTCGATCAGTTGAAGGGGGCATCTTGGTTCTCCAAGATTGATTTGAGGTCCGGATATCACCAGATGAGAGTTTGCGAGGAGGATATTCCGAAGACGGCTTTTAGGACTCGCTATGGGCACTATGAGTTTGTGGTGATGCCCTTCGGGCTCACCAACGCACCGGCTGCGTTCATGGACCTCATGAACCGGGTGTGTAGGCCCATGTTGGATCGATCGGTGATCGTGTTCATCGACGTTATTCTTGTGTACTCGAGATCCAAAGAACAACACGAGAAGCACCTTAGAGAGGTTTTGGGAGTTTTGAGATCGGAGAGGCTATATGCCAAATTCTCCAAGTGTGATTTCTGGTTACAAGAGGTCCAGTTCCTAGGGCATCTCGTTAATCAGAAAGGGATATTGGTCGACCCCGCCAAGATTGAGGCAGTCATGTGATGGGAGGTGCCGAGATCCCCATCCGAGATCAGGAGTTTTCTAGGATTGCCGGTTACTATCAGAGATTTATCAGGGATTTCTCCAAGATTGCAGTTCCTCTCACCAAATTGACCCGGAAGGGTGTTACTTTTGTTTGGGGGCCTAAGCAGCAGGCATCATTTGAGACCCTTTGCCAGAGATTGTGTTAAGCTCCAGTATTATCCCTTCCGGAGGGAGTGAAGGACTTTGTGGTTTATTGCGATGCGTCTATCTCAGGGATGGGTGCAGTGTTGATGCAAAGGGGTCACATGATAGCATATGCGTCGAGGAAAATGAAGCCTCATGAGACGGGGTATCCCACCCATGATTTGGAGTTAGGGGCAGTGGTGTTCGCCCTCAAGATTTGGCGCCACTATCTTTATGGCGTGCAGTGTACTATATACACGGACCACAAGAGCCTAAAGTACCTCATGGATCAGCCCAACTTGAATATGAGACAGAGGAGGTGGTTGGATGTGGTGAAAGACTATGACTGTGAGATCTTGTATCATCCGAGCAAGGCTAATGTGGTAGCCGACGCCCTAAGCCGCAGAGTCGAGAACGCTCCGATCCGAGATGTGTGTATGAGGATGACGGTGATGACTCCAGTTTTAGATACCATTCGAGAGGCCCAGGTGGAGGCCATGAGACCGGAGAACCGAAAGAGGGAGTGGGTGATTGGGCAGGTGTATGAGTTTGTGACAGACAGTCGTGGGCTTATGACTTTCCGAGGGCGGATTTGGGTACCCTACACTGGCGGAGCTCGCCGTGTTCTGATGGAGGAGGCGCATAGATCGAGATTCTCGATCCATCCAGGAGCCACTAAGATGTACTTGGACCTGAAGAGGGACTATTGGTGGCCATGTATGAAGAGGAACGTGGCTTGGGTAGTCGAGAGGTGCTTGACATGTCGTCAGGTTAAGGATGAGCACCAGCGTCCTCATGGCAAGCTGCATCCATTAGAGGTTCCCCAGTGGAAGTGGGAACATATTTCCATGGATTTTATCACCAAATTGCCGCGGACCGCGCGAGGTGTCGACGCAATTTGGGTGATTATGGACCTATTGACGAAGAGTGCTCACTTCCTTACTATTAGTGAGAGTTCTTCTACGGAGAAACTAGCCGAGGTATATGTAAGAGAGGTGGTAGCTCGACATGGAGTGCCGACGTCGATAGTGTCAGATCGGGATGTGCACTTTACTTCCAGGTTTTGGAAGAAGTTTCATGAGGAGTTGGGTACGAGGTTGCACTTCAGTACAACCTACCACCCACAGACGGACGGGCAGAGTGAGCGGACGATTCAGACGCTCGAGGACATGCTTCGAGCATGTGTTATGGACTTCGGTGGAAGTTGGGACACATATCTGCCCTTGGCTGAGTTTTCTTACAACAACAGCCACCATTCCAGTATCGGTATGCCTCCTTTCGATCTCCTTTACGGGAGAAGGTGTCAGACTCCTATCTGTTGGGGAGAGGTGGGGCAACGAGTGATGGGTAGCATTGAGATAGTGCTCAAGACGACTGAGCAGATTCAGCAGGTCAGGCAGAGATTACTGACGGCCTAGAGTCGCCAGAAGAGTTACCCAGACAGGCGACGATCCGAGCTTGAGTTTCAGGTTGGAGACTTTGTCTTCGTAAAGGTATCCCCTTGGAAAGGGGTGATCCGATTCAGGAAACGGGGCAAGCTTGGGCCCCGATACATCGGTCCTTTCAGGGTGACCGCCAAAGTGGGTAGGGTAGCGTACCGTTTGGAGCTACCTGCGGAGTTGAGTCAAATTCATAACACCTTCCATGTGTCTCAGCTAAGGAAGTGTGTAGCCGACGAGACGGCGGTAGTACCATTAGAAGACATTCAGGTGGATGTGAGCCTGAATTACATTGAGAGACCAATTGCAATGATGGATCGAAAGGTGAAGGTTCTGAGGAACAAGGAGGTACCCCTGGTCCAAGTCCAATGGCAACATCGGAGAGGGTCCGAGTTACGTGGGAGCCGGAGTCCGAGATGCAAGAGCAGTATCCAGAGTTATTTCCAGATCATGACTTCGAGGGCGAAGTCTGATTCTAGTGGGGAGAATTGTAACATCCGGAGTCCCAGGTACATTATTTTGATTATTTACTTTTGAAGTTTATAGAATGACTCGACGAGTTGGTGCTACAACTCGCCGAGTAGTATCGCGAATGGGCACGTGGGTTTAATGACCTACTCGACGAGTCCGAGAGGCGACTCGCCGAGTAGGCGCTGGGATGAGAAACCCTAAATCCCCGGGTTTGGGGCCTATTTAAAGGCACTTGTAGTCTCATTTGCGGCTACCCTTCCTTGAGAACAAACCGTAAACAACCTGTGAGCCTAGAGAGAGAGTGCTTTGCTAATTGTGAGTGTTTGGTGCATTTTGTGAAGAGAATAGAAGATTTCAAGGCCAAAAGACAAGAGGGTGCTGCTACATCTGAGGTTGTTTCACTTCAAAGCTTCTAGGAAAGGTATAAAGCTTTCACCTTTCTCATCCTATTGTATAGATCTTATGATTTTGTGAATCTAGGAACTTTCCACCCAAATATGAGGACCTTGAGGGTTACATGCTCATTGAAAGGGTTGAACTTCAGATCTGGACCATGTGAGGCTCCTAGAGTCCAAAAGTCCCCGCTTTTATCCAACCATAATAGTGATCTTGAGTGAAAAACCCTTTTTGGGGTGTGTGTTGGCATTTTAAGCTCAAAATGTCATGCATGAACGTAAAGCTTGTGACTTTACGTGATAGATGAGCCTTAGGAGTGTAGATCCAGAGTTTGGGGAAGTTCCCTGCCTTGAAAACGACTGAATGGGAGATGAGTCTGAATGGACTCGCCGAGTCAAAAAGCCGACTCGACGAGTCAGATGGGGTTGTCCCGATGGAATAGATCGTTCAGCAACTCGGCGAGTTGAGACAGACTTTTGAGTGATTCTGGGAATGGCGAACAGACTCGTCGAGTTCCATGAGTGCACTCGACGAGTAGGGTTAAGATGGTCTGTTGACTCGAGTTTGACTTCTATTGACTTAGGGTTTGGTCAACCCTGTCTTTGGGAAACCATGGAGGGGTAAAATGGTCTTTTCCCACTTCAAGAGAGAGAGAGAAAGAGAGATTACTTAGTAAAATGTGTGATATTAATAGTTAATTAGATATACTTATCTTATGTGATTAGGAGGAGGCTAGACTGGTGATTTGTGTGCGAGAGTATTCATTCACTCAGCTTACTTACGGGGTGAGTCTTCTCACTATACCTGCCTTGAGTGGTACATTGTGTGATTGAGCTGTTTATTGTGTTTATCTGTGTATTTGATATCTGCATTATGTCTTTGTGATTTATGCTGAATATTGTTACTATGAGCTTACTGAGCTGGGACCGGAGGGTCCCACTGAGACACACCGACCGGAGGGTCTTATCGAGTTATAGCCTAGAGTGGCTAAGGAGTTGTATGTGGTATTTTGGGGGAAACTCACTAAGCTTTATGCTTATCGTGTTATGTGTTATGTGTTTCAGGTACTTCCGATGATCGCGGGAAGGCCCCGACTTGATTGTACACACACTCGCTTTGGAGATATATTCTGTAGGATCCTGGTTTATGTGATAAATAACTTTTGATAAACAAATTGTACTAATGTTGATACTTGAGATTTTCGGGAAATATGATATGTGGTTTTTATGTTAAAAATGAAAAATTTGGTTTGAAAATTTCGGTGTTACACATGCGGTCAAGCAGGACACACGAGAAACAATTGTTCTGGAAGGGCGTCCGGTAGTGGAGCACGTCGCACGGCATTTAATATAGGAGCTTCTGCTAGTTGCTCACAATCCTATCACGCCGATTTTGATATAAACCAACCTTAAATTGAATAGCGGGGATTCTGTTAATTTATTATGTATTGTAATGTTTTTATTAATTTTTCTAAGATGTTGTTATGCTTTTATATTTTAATTTAGTTTAAACATTATAACAACGAATGAAGGTTTTATATTGTAACATGTTGTTTTTATGCTTTTTATACTAGGAAAATTAACGGTAAACAAACATGTTAATCTAACATAAATAGGAAAGCCAAGTCATGATAATGTTACAACAAATTTTTAACTAATTATTAAACTCAGGGAACTGTAATGGGTACTTCTCTTTCTCGATTGTTATATAGTCATCCCTAACTCTTATTTTATCTTCCAAACGATCCTTTTGCACCCTAAGATGTGTCATCTTTGTGTCCTTGTCAGCAAGCCATTTTTCAGTCATTTTGATTGTCTTCTTAGTCTTTTTTATCCATTCTTCATGCTCTTTGATTTTCTTTTTACTGAGGTCTATCCATTATTGAGCTTGTTTGCATTCCAATTCAATAACTTTACGATGTTGATTGAGAAGTCGGGATGCCTCTTTATCCTGTTTTTGTTGTTCTTCAGCCTTTTTGAATTCTTGAAAATTTTCATCCGACATATATGGGTCTGCCGAAGATGATGTAAAAATGGGTCGAGTGGATCACAATAGTAATAATGTACTTCGTTGCATGAGAAAATTTCGAACTTTGAGGATGAACTCATATTAAAGTCGAGATTATATATAGTATTTTTAATTAGAAAATAGTGCTATATGTCGTATTTATACATCCTAGTAATCTATAAATCATAGTCCAAATTCAAAAATTTCGTAGTCAGAGTTGGAATTCATAGTCAAACTTTGAAATGACTACACATAAATGAAAAATCACTGTAGTACCTGCAAATCGTAGTCAAACTTCGAAATGACAGCACATAAATGACTGTTTGACATGATAAGTCACTGTAGTACATAGAGATTCCACTACACTTGTCCAGTCCATGTTAACTCTTCTTTTTTATGATTATTATAAATATACGTGTAATCTATATGAAACGAACACCCATACCATCTATACGAAACGAACATCCATATTCAGAAATGTCATCGAATGTAGCAACTTCTTCGAATGTACTACTTGGTTCCAATTCTCCACGACCATGGACAACAAACGAGGTGTTGGTTGTAACACGATGTTGGCTTAGTGTTAAGGAGGGTGTAACACCGCTGGCTCCCCCGCATTGCCTGGTTGGTGATGAATGGACCTACATAACAACTTTGTTCAACCATGAGATGGGAGAAGGACAACACCGACTACGATCAGATATTGTCAGTAAATGGATGGATGTAAAGTGAGAAGTCACTTGGTTCAATCGAGCATGTAATTATGCGAAAATGATGAAAACTTGTTATCCAGAAGAAGAGTTTTTGGAATCTGTTAAAGATTTTTACATTTTGGAGCATGAAGGCAGAGACTTCGAATATGAGGATGTTTGGAAGCTTGTTAAGAATAATCAATATTTCATGTAGACGACTCTATTATTATGTTTTAATTGTAATGCTTCATGGAATTGTTATTTGTAATGTATTAGTAAGTGTTATGTTTCATGTAGACGGCTATATTATTATTTGTAATGTATTTGTAATGTTTTAAGTGTTATGTTTCATGTAGACGGATCTATTATTATTATGAAATTTTCATATTTAATGTATTTGTAATGCTTCATGGAATTGTTATTTGTAATGTTTTTGTAATATATTGTAATGAATTGTTAAAAAAACGAAATAAATTTTCATAAATACCATTAAACAGAGGAGGTACATCTAATACAGACGAAATACATTTAATAACCTAATACATAGAAATAGATATTAAATAAATGAGACATATTTCAATATATTCCAAGGGGCTTCATATTGGAATTCCAACCCGTCACTTAATGATTTGTATTCCTCCTTAGCAGCTTCCAAAATGACCTCCTCAGTAGTATTTAAACGGGCGTCGTCAATTTTGGTATAAAGTTTGTTGAATAATATAATTTCAGTTTTCATTTCATACCATGTTGCTGCGATATCCAGGTTGTCACGACGGTTTACTGCAGTCATCTGCGTTTCAGCGTTGAAAATATTAGTTAAACGAGTTCAAAACATTGGATCGTTCAACTTCCTAGTCTCGTACACATAAATATATGCACGACTAAGAACCAAGTACTCTTCATCGGTCCATGGTTTTGAAGTCATTTTTAGTGAAATAAAGAGAGTAAATTTCCAAATCTAATATATGAAGAACTAATATATCGTTAAGTAATTTTTTTTACTGTAAGTAATTTTATAGTAGTTTCTACACAAAATCGCAGTCAAGATTTTTAATTGGTTTGCATTTCGTAGTCCAACTTAAGTGAAGAACTCAGTGTACCTGTTGACAACAGAAGAGATGATTGTTTGAGTTGACAAGCCATTGCTCTGGCTGACAACAGAAAAGAAGACTGTTTGACTTGACAACACAGTTTCAGTTACAATAAGGGGCCACTATAAATAATTGTTCATATCCATTTTAATTGTATCACATTACAATTTTACCTTGCAACTATGGACTCACCTGTACCACTTAGATGGAGCAACGAAGAGGAGTTCGCTTTGGTTCAAGCTTGGATCGTAACTATAGAGGAGGATTTTCCACCAGGTCCGCCAGAAGTTTGTGGTGGATCATTTTGGTCTCGTGTCTGTCATTTGTTTCACCATCAAATGGGTCGTACTCAATATTGAAGAAGAAGAGATGTCAAAGCCAAGTTTCTGGATTTGAAAAAAAGGGTCAAGCATTTTCAACGTATTTACAACGAGCTGGATAATGAATATGCGAATATGGATGAAGACATTCTCATATAGGTGGCTATGGAGCTATACCGTTTCGAATATGATGGTAGTGAGTTTACGCATGGGGAGACATAGAATCTTTTAAAGAATGTCCCTCACTTTTAATATGAATGTTAGTTAAATAAGATTAGATGTAGAATGTTTGTTAGTTACGTTGTTTGTTTTTTACGTGTGTTTTGTTACTCCTTTAATGTATGTTGTTTCGGTAATGACGATTAAACATGAATTAAGAAAACAAATCCATTTTCATTTCATTAAAAATTTAACCCATAACTAGTACATAGTAGCACATAAAATGCAACGACGTAGATGAATAACTACTACATAATAGGACATAAAATGCAAAGGGGTACATGAATAACTACTTCTATTTGAGAGGTAACATGACCACCCTTTCATTTGGTATTTCCCATTGCACATGTGATGGTATAGAATTCACCGTCCCAGATCCGAATGCAGCTCGATACACGGCAACATTTAACTTATAATCAACCATTTTGTGAATGACTTCAGACATACGAGTTCTTAGAGATGCTATAGCGTGCCCACAAGGTATACCGCTTTTTTCCAATTTCCCACAACTACATACCCTATGTTCAAGTTGTACTTTGCTGGTGTCGAAATTGTCATCGACTTCAAATGTATCCCCATAAATACGTCTTGCCTCCTAATTATAAGAGTTGTTCACACGCTTTTGAACCTTATTATCAACGTAAGGGGTCACACCAATAGAAATCATCCCTGCAATATTTGTTAATTTATAAATACTAACACAAGAATAAACAAACTATAACTATAAAGTTACCTGCAATTTCATCCCATTCAACATAATCCAATTGTATCGACTTATTTATTAACTCAATTATCGTTGTTATAAGTAACTCATGTGTGGAGGTGGATATATTTTTCACGATTTGAGGAATATCAATCAATTTAACATTATAACGTACTTTAGGGAAAAATGCTCGTGCCCATTTTGAAATTGCTATATTGTCAAGCCAGAAAAGTGGACTCCTAAGGAAGGTGAAGAAAGGTGGATTCCTACATGCACTTTGCAAGATTTCCAAATAAAAATAAAATTCATGAACACTATATGTATTGCATGACTTCCAAAACAACATTTCGAATTCCGTATCATTATGTCCGACTGAATCTTGTATTTTTCGAGCTATATCTTTAGGACAATACCCATGATACGAATCTGGGTAGACTCTCTGAACGGCAAAGTCTATTTTATCACATAGGTTGCTTATGAAACCAACCTCTGTATCGTCACCTAAATATTCTTTTAACTTCATCATGAACCATTCCCAAGATTCCTCACACTCTAAAGTTCCCAAACCAACTTCTAAGAGTAGGGGTTCATGGTTTCCGTCCAAAGCCACCGCAAAGTACATTGTTGTCAGATAGTTGCCAAGTATGGGTAAATAACCCACATATACTAACAGTATCATGCACCTAATGAAGGTACGAATCTGCATAAAAAACATACTTATATTAGTGACAAGCAAAATGTAAACGAGGTACATTACCTACAACTATTAATTAACTCAATAAAATCAAGATGTCATACCACACAACCTAAAGCCACGAAACAAAATTGAAAGCGGTTGGTATCTGTTTTCTTGATTGCTATGAAGGTATTAGGACTAGTTCTTTCAAGATTATGCAAGAATATTGGTAGGTGACAAAAGCTTCTTTCGGTGTAAGTACTCATTTTCACAAGCAATGAAAGTGTTTTACAATCATCACACGAATCCAATTATAAATATACATAAGTTGGTGCTTGTCTGCACTTCATAGTTCAACTTTTAGGATTCATAGTCAAACCAGATGATTTCATAGTCAAAGTTTACTGATCGACAAGACAAGGCAGTGTACTTGTCTGCACTTCATATTTCAACTTTTAGGATTCATAGTCAAACCAGATGATTTCATAGTCAAACTTTACTGATCGACAAGACAAGGCAGTGTACTTGTCTGCACTTCATAGTTCAACTTTTTGGATTCATAGTCAAATAAGATGATTTCATAGTCAAACTTTACTGATCGACAAGACAAGGCAGTGTACTTGTCTGCAATAAAAATTCTTGTATAAATGGGTAAAACTCACTCCAAGAAATTTATCTGTGAAGTCAGTCATATTTGATCAAATAAATCAGGCGAATGGCATATTGCAATTGCGGAGGTGAACGTATCATTAGGATATCGGGTACAGCTAAAAACCCAGGAAGATTATTTTACGCTTGCCCATATATGGTATCATGATCTTTAGTTCCTTAATATTTATGCCCTCATATTTACATGACAATTATTCTTCGTGTCTATCTTTAATTTTACAGGGACCAAAATGTGGGTTTATCAGTTGGGTTGATGAAGAGAAGGACCAATCTTCTATGGTAATAGCTAAGGTAGTTAAGTCTAATAAACACTTTCAATCAAAAAATAAGAAGTTGAAGATAGCCTTGGTTTGTAGTTGGGTGTTGTTTTTGGCAATTATTGTTTACAAATTGTAAGCTTTTTAATTATTTGTTGTTATGTTTAAAGTTTTGAAGTTGTAACGTTAAAAAGAATGGTCGAGTTGTTGTTATGTTTTAACTATTGAAGTTATTACTACATTACGAATATTATTTAACGCTTGATAATCAAATCCAACATTCAATTATATATATATATATATATATATATATATATATATATATATATATATATATATATATATATATATATATATATATATATATATATATATATATAAACCCGTGGAAACCACGGTTGAAAAAAAACATTGTTCATAATTTGAAATCGTGATGACTAATCAAATATTTGTAAAAATTTTATTAATTTACAAACATAGAAGACACACCCTGTTAAAAAAAATGAGTAACATATAGTACAATTAAACTTAAAAAACTTTCTTGAAAAAAAAACTTCCGGGAAAAAAAAATTAAAAAAAGTCCAAAATGCCCCTTAAAGTTTTTATTGCACCAGAACTTTCAAATCATCTGACTAACTTCTTTTCCCCTACCTTCCATTATCAAGAATGTTCATTATGGTTTGAAAAAGTCTAGCACAAATAGCAATAAACAAAACAAAAAAAAACATAATGTCCTTTGTTTGAGTAATCACACCAAAATTTATAAGCATCACACCATACTCTTCTTTCTCTCCTGTGAACCAAAAAACTTAAAATTTTAAAAACAGGCTTTGAACCACGTGTTTTATATTTTCAGTAACCATAAAAGGACCATATTGCCCTTTATTCTTATCTACAAAAAAACCACAATGCCGTCTAGAATTACTATTTTGGCCGGTCTTTAAACCATTTTCATAAAAGGACCAAAACACCCCTTAAAATTTTTATTGCATAGATACTCTATAATTTCAAACACACTCCTGAATTTATTACATTCTAAAAAGGTAGAACTTGTACCGGGATGGATCTTTGTAAATGAAGATTCAACAATTATAATTCGTTCTCATATTCCATTTCCATAACCACCTACATTGAAAGTAACATTGCATGTTTCATGGGTTTCATTAAGAACACTTGTAAACAATATATAAAATAGCAATTTACGGAGATCCACAATTACATTATAGATGAAGGGTCCAGTTAATGGTTTGGTCTAGGCTTTCATTGTAATAGTTCATTATGAGTCTTTAGTGTGTTTTGGGAGTTGCTTAGTAGTTTACGGTCAAGAGTGAGTTTACGGCCGTAAACCTGTTTACGGCCGTAAACCCAGTTTGCGGCCCAAGTCTTGTATAAATAGAGGAGTTGTAGGTCTTTGTCTAGTTGTTGATGCCATAGAGTTCACGGTTCATTCTGTCGAGTTGTACCAGACGTTTTATGCAATAAACGTGTGCAAGCTTGATTTCTTTTCTTCTTCTACTTCTATTGTGATTGCTATTGATTGTTTGTTGCTTGATCATTGGTAAAGATCTGTTTCAGGACCTTACAATAGAGGTGGAGGAAGTTTTGAAATAGTAGCTTGGTGTTTGCACCCATGTTAATATAATGGTGTTTATTTATGTACCTTCATCAAATGTTTATTCAAAATCTTAAAAAAAACAAAAAAAATCAAAAACTTGCATTAGACTTGGCTTAACATGACTGAATATATTGGTAATAAAAGACATCAAAAAGTAAAACAAAAAATCTTCTTTTTTCCAATTTTAAACTGTCATTTTAGAAACGTTTATAAAAAAAATGTATAAAGGTTGGACTTTGACCTGGTAATAAAAAGTGTAAAAAAAAGAACTCTTTTTCAAAAAATGTACATTTCTATTAAAACCTCCATTTCATAGTAAAAAAATAAACTCAGACCTGGAAATAATACACATAAAAAAAAAAACATTTGTTTGAAAGTACATTGATATCAAAACCACTATTTCAGAAGCATTTTTCTTGAAGAACTTGCAGACTCAAGCATCATGGTTCCTTGAAGCCCAATCTCCCTCCGCTTCTTATTCTCTATCAGTTATCCATTTCAAGATTTCAGCCTCTTCTTCTTCTGCTGCAAAAGCCATGAAAATGGTTAATTTTTGAAGTGACTCGCCATATTCTATGTTGTTCAAAAAAATTACTTGATAAAAGTCTCATGTTAAAACAAAACGTATACAAAGTATATAAAAAAATAAAGGAGTATCTAAAGCTACATAAAACCTTAAATATTTCTGGATTTTCCAATGGCACAACAACCTTCATCCGCACAGATAGGTGCTACCACATATGATAAAGGGGAAAACAATATTATAGTTTTAAAGGTTTATAAAGAGAGTTAATTTGTAATTTCTCCTAATATCGCCAATAATGAAAGTATCAAGCTCCACTGTTATTACATTGATTCAATTTTGAGTTTTCTATCTCTCATAAATGGATTCCTTGTGAATAAATAATGATGCTTCTCATTATTATATAAGCCATGGAGCTTAAACTTGTGTCCATTTTGTTAATTCACCTTCTTTGAAACATAAAGTTGTCGTGAAAATATACATTGGTCATGTTACAACATAAATCATTTACAAGATTGTTCGGTTTCTATATGCTCTATCTAATCTTATCTTATTCCATTAATATAACAAAATTACTATTTTGCCTTCATTCCTCAACCTGGACCATGAAAAATAGACCAAAATATAAGATGATACATATTTCCCGCTTCCCATTTTCATGGCTATCACTTCTATGAACCACATTTCTGTTCAAAAAAATATCATTGATTCATTATACAATTTACTTCACATAAAAAGAAGCCAAATTACCAAAATTTATAGAAATTAACAGAAAAAAGAGACCAAAATTTAACCATCCGGTTTGAACATCAAGATCCCCTGTAATTGTATCACGTTCAGCTTGAAGTGGATTTGTTGCTCCAATTTACTTACCTATTGATGCAATTAACCACGTTCTTTTTTGCTTCCAAAACCACACCAATGTAAGAAAAATTCGAGTCCAGTTGATGACAGAAACAGAGGGAATAAGATCAGTACTACTCCTTTAGATACAAAAACAAAATTACCATTTAAGTAATATCACTTTTTAATGGCTTCGTCGTATATTTTAAGGTCTGTGGAATCAATGGCTTGTCAATGGTCGCTTAGTGTGGATAAGGTGAAGTGCGATTAAATACAATAAATGACAAAAAAATAACCTGCATTGTTAGTGTTATGGATCCAATGAAGGAATAACATTCCATAAATATGCAATTTTCCTAATTTTAACATTCTTTGAAACCAAATTACCAGAAAACTTCATGTACAAAATCCTTAGCAAAGTTTTTCCAATAAACCTGTAGCTGTTACGTGAAGCATTCAATAGGAAGAGAAAGAGTTGAAGAACATGCCACATAAAAACATAAAATAAACATCAATAGGAAAATAGAATGCAGATGACCAATAAAATCTCTGAAGATGATGAAAGCGATGAAAAAGAAGCATATACCTTCTGCTGCGTGAGATGTAGCCGACAACCGTTAGGATTCGAGAGAAGGAGAGACGGTATATGAATGAAAATCAATTGGGATTTCCTTCAAGATAAATGAATGTGTGAAAATTCGTTGGTGAATCAAGAACCCGCTTCTAGGGTTTTATGAGTTTTTTAAAGATTGTGGAGAGAATAGGCTGGCGGTCATGATTCTCGGTGATGAGTAGCTGATTTATCGGCTTCAAATTGGAAAATCTTATCAAGGATTTCAAAATTGGGTTTATGTTAACAAAAATGTTGGCTAATTTTCAGGGATTTCAAAATGGATGACAAAAAACTTAGACGTGGGAAAATGCAATGTAAAAGGGAATAGCAAAAAGGTGACAGTTGGCATAAATATGATATTTATTAGGATTTGTAAGAGTTTGACACATGGCAGTAGGAGATTCAACCTATTTATTTATTAGAAAGGGATATATATATATATATATATATATATATATATATATATATATATATATATATATATATATATATATATATATATATATATGTAATCAAACTACATAGGACCAACACACGATCCCCAATAAATTTTTGCCATCCTTTGACGAAACTCTAAAGTTGCATTTTTTGGGTCAATAAGTTCACGTATTGGTTGGCCTGAAACTAATTGTTCCATAAACATACAAACGAAAACAACACAATCTCCCAGCTCACTACTTTGTTGGGGAACATTTGTTTCAAAAAATGAATTTCATATCCAATGGAATCCTTGGGATGTTCCTCTGTGCCCAGTAGTTTATCTTGTCTAAATGATCTGCCACCCGAGCCGCAAATTTGCTAAAGGTTCCATCAGACTCGAATTTTTCGTAAGCACTCCTACCGAGACTGTCATAAATATGGACTTCAATCGTAGTTCCCCAAATAACCAGTTATTAGGAAATGAATGAATCGGCATTAGGACCTATAAAAAGTTTAAAATAATAATTTTGTTTACATAACACGATACAAAAACAAAACGACAATAATGAAATTAATTTCAAAAAATAAAAAGCAGTCTACCATATCCACATTCCACCACGGAACCATGAAGTTAGGGTATGTAGCAATACCAAACATAAACGCCCTCCAATCGAAACCATCCTCGAGAAAATGGCAATCAAAAAAATTTGGAGGCATTATTGTATACCGATCACTATCAAATCGTCTCCTCATCAACAGTCTAATCCAAATCGTCATATGATGCGAAAGTTATGATATATTTGTTATTAATTAATAAATAAAAAGAAATTACAATAATAAAATAAAAGATAGTTACAGCTTCATCCAACCATCCGTTGTGTGTATACCCAAACAACGCACTCCAAAACTCTCTATCTAATACCAAATTGTAGAAACAATGCTCCCCGTTATATGCATGAATGTAGGGTGTCACTAACCTTTTCACCAAAATTTGTTTGGAATTCTGCAGGTTCCTCAAAAGTGACGTTGTTCCATATGCTTTCATTATCCACTTCTTCTACAAACACCTTAGTAGGTTCTCGGTTCATAAACACATGTTGCTCGAGTCCATGTAGCCGTTTCAACACCTCCTCTAAGCTTGGTTTCCCACTACGTCCACCTCTACCGTGAGAGCGACCACTAAAAGATATACTAGACAAAGATTCGTCTTGTCTCCTAAAATGGTCCCGTACTGGGGATGGAACTGAATTCCGTTCACCATATACGTACTCTTGACATGACATATAATAAGAAGACGCCATCTCATCATCACTCGGTGACATGCTATGTCTTGGTCGCCGTCCCTCCTAAAACAGTTTAACATATTAAAAATGCATATAAAAGTGAAATCATAAAATTTTTAAAATTAAAATAATAATTTAAAAACCTTTGTCATGTCAAAAATCTTGTTCACATCAACTCATTTCAAATTTTTGGTACCACTTCATCGTTTGATCCGATGTGTGTCTCTGTTTTTGTGACAACCGTCAATTTTTGGCCAAGTCAAAGTCAACTAAAGTCAACAAGTCAAACCGTTCAACTCATCTAACCCTTGTACATTGGGGTTTCCACTATATTTCTTATTGAACAACTCGCAATCTTAATATAAAGTATCACTTAGAGTTTTCACGTGTTCGGAAATTCTAACCCTAATCAGGGTAAGTGATGAATCTACTCGATAAAACATTATTCCGTACCCCTCGAGAGCGTATAACATTTATAACAAGGCTAAACAGAGTGTAAGAACCTTGCATTACAAAGCCAAACACTCAAAAAGGTCACAAAAGAAGTCTCTCCAAATCTCTTTCACTCTAACTCTCCCAAAACTCTCTAAGTAGGAGAAATCTCTCCAAGTACGTGAAATCTCTCCCAAATCTCTCTCTATAGGAGAAATCTCTCCAAGAATGTGAAATATCTCCCAAATCTCTCCAAGTATGAGAAATCTCTCCTAAATCTCTCTCTGAATGGGAAATCTCCCCAAGTATGTCAAATCTCTCCCAAATCTCTCCAAGTATGTGAAATCTCTCCCAAATCTCTCTCAAAATCTCTTTCAACTTTTTTATAATCTTTCGGGTCATACCGACACTTAACTTGGGGAAAAACCGCGCAAAACGGGGAGTTTATGCGAAAATCAGCCAAATAGGGCCGAACCCTCTTAGGGCCGAACCTCTTAGAGGTGAACCTCTGAGGACCGAAGCCCATTAGAACCGAAACCTTAAGGGACCGAACCCTGCTGACCCAAAGCCGAAGCTTCTCGCGAGCCGAACCCGAAGCACCATTGAACCGAACCCGAAGTCTCGGACCCGAACCTTGACGGACCGAACTTCGCCTTCGCTCCTCACCCTTGTTTCGGCCTATTTCGCCTTCGGCCCAGCAGCAGTAGAGACCGAACCTCGGCCCAGTACCGAGAGGTCTCGTAGATCACCCTTTTCTTCCCTGTTTTCGACTAGTTTTTCGTTCTAAGCCCGATTTTAATTATTTTAACATGGGGTTTTCACCCAAAATCATATTTTAACATATAGAACCCCTTATTTCATAATTAATCACGTTTTTGGGGTATAATCCTTATCCAAGAAGAGTGGGTGGGATATTATTGGTGGAGTGTTGACTTTGCTTTAATGTATTACACAAATAACCACCCATGCCCACTCAATGACCAGCCCTTGTCCTTCCACCATACCTGGTCATTTCATTGTCCTTTTTCCCCCTCTTTCCAGTCAAGTGCTTTGACTCAAGGGTAGCAAAACCCTTATCTCTCCTCCCATTCACTCATACTTCACTTAGAAGCAAAAACTCATTCTCTCTCACTTCTCTCTCTAAATTTCGAGATTTCAAGGCTGATTTTCAAGTTCTTCATCTACCTTGGTAAGTAAATCTCCTCCCACACTTGATTTCCTTACATTTCTTCACTCAAATCATGAGTTCCTTACACAAATATCGTCATATTTGTTGTTAGATCTTCGAATCTTCAAGCATCTTCCAAGTGTTCTTGAGTTGAACACTTCTCTTCTTCATCATCCATCTACTGAAATCACTCAAGGTGAGTTCATACCCCTACATTTTCATGTTTTCTTCAAGTTTTAAGGGGGGGAATACAAGTTAAAACACCAAAAACTTAACTAAACTCAAACAACAGCTTTCATCAGGAAAGTTGAGTCTTATTCACGGACTGTTTTGACTATCTTGAACTTAATATCTTTCAAAACTGTTTAATATGAAAATATTTCAGCTTCATACCTTTAAAATGACTATTTGCACATCTCCATACGATTTTTCTACGATTTATGGTGATTTTTACAAAACTGCCTATCATTTCAGAAATGAATTCGGACCAGTCTGTGAATATGTACATTTTAACACAAGTTAAAGACTTCTAAAAATGATAATAAAAATTATGAATAAACTAGACACATTTTTTGAACTCTCAGAATTTACGGATTCAGTTTTCGACTTCGTATTGAAACATGTCATTAAAACGTTCAATGAATCTCAAAGGATCTAGGAATTTCAAATCCAATTAAAACTTAATTATCAATTTCGTTTTTCATGGTGGAAATTGGTAAATCGTCATTTACCTACCTTCAAATATTTTACAATTGGATTACGGCATCCTTTTTCGTAATTGTAGAATGTTGTGTTGGATCCTAGCCTTAATATTTCAGTTCGAGTGTTATATTAAGGACTTAAATCAACTAACTTGAATTTCTCCCTCATAGATATCTAGTTCTGACAACTATGGTCTTCCTTATCCTTTTGGAAAAGAATTTCCTAATGAAGATGATATCCCACATGGCAATCAAGGTGAAAAATTAATCCCTCTATCGTGCATTAGTGGGACTGGAAATCATACTTCACTTCCTCCACCTCCTCCGATTATTCTCCCTAACCCACAAGTTTAAAGACTTGAAAAGTTCAAGGTCACTCAATCCCTATTGACAAACAAATACAAGGATGGAAAGTCGACATATGTTGGGAGAGTTGGGTGTCGAAGTCTTGAGGAAGTTAGCTGTTGACTGGGTTCTTCAGTCACTCCCTGAGTCATATAGTGAGTTTTAAAGGACTACTATATGACAGATCACGACATGACCCTTATTGATCTTACCTATTTGCTTGTTGCTGCAGAATCAGAAATGATTTGGCACACTGGTAAAGAAAAGTTGATTGGAAGATATACTTCCCGAAGCCATTTGTAACTATTTCCATTTTAAGGGACATTAGAAGCGAAGCTGCCCTGACTACCTAAGAGATCTACGAGATGGTAAAGTCAAAATGTTTGACTCTACTCCAGATAAGTCCACTATCTAACTCTATTAAGTTCCTAATGATTGATTCTTAATACATGATGTGAAAAGATTGCATTTTGATGTTTTGTAGAATTAAAGGAAGCTTAAAGGAAGAGTATGCTGAGTCTAATCGCGAAGAAATGAATTTCGATTGCATGGTTCGGTGATCAGATTTATGAGCTGCTGCTTAAAGAGTTATGATAAATTGATTAGGAATAGATAACAACATAGTTTTCACTTGTATTTGTATTGTAAGCACAAGTTTTCTGCAGTTTTATAAATAAAGAAAAATTTTGTTTTTATCTTATTTTAAAAGTATCCTTACAATGGCATTTGTGAAAAATTGTTGCTTATGTGTTTCCGTTGATGGAAATATTGGAAAGTGGATTTGATTCTTTCGTTTGTGGTAGTGTCAAATTTACCAAATAAGGAAAGATTCTCATCACCCAAGTTTCAATCGGATAGAAACTTGGAATCATGCAACTTGTATTGTATGATGAATGAGAATTTTCATCTTTGGAAAATTAAGACTAATTCCTTGTTCACATGAAGATGTGAGTCAAGTGAAGGACTAGGAGAGCTAGTGCATTTGGTTGTGTGCTGTTTAGGTCCACCACAAAGATCCATAAGACTATTCGTCATGAATTACTAAAGATTAGTAAATATGGTTATACTTACAAGTTTAAGTATAATTCTGAATCATTGGAAGGTTTTCAATGTATAGCAGGACAAATAAGAAGAATCAAATTAGGCAGAAAGAGAAAAGTTTCTTCAATCTGAAAAGATGGGAGAGTACTTTAGTATCATGTTTTATGATTATCTTAATGATTATGGAAAACCATATTACAAATGATCCTCTAAGGACATCTTAGTGCATTTGTATGGCTAAGAAGAGGAGTCGTGAATTGTTGGAATGGTTAAATCAAATAGATGAATAATACTTCGTTCCAAAATCAAATCTTAGAGTTGTACTCCAAGAATTGTAACTTGAGTGACATAATCTTAAGAAAGGTTTATAACATTTATCAAATGTAGAGTAAAATGTTTCTTACTATTGTACATTTGAAATTGGTAAGATGTGATGTTTTGGATAAAACAAAGACCTATTAAGACCAATTGTTAGAAGTGTTAGTCTTGATAAGAAACCACACCAACTCTTGAACATTTGTTTGTCAAGTAGTGTTCCTTGACAAAATGAATCTTATATGTCAAGAGGTCAGTGGGAGTCTTAAGAGTTTTGAATAGTTTCAAGTACTAATCAAGAATAAAATTGTTAGTTAACACTAGCACAAGACTTGAGGTTTATAACCTATCGTGTTGACATATTCTTGTTACTGTACCCATTCCAATCAAAGTAGAATATGCGGGAGAGTTCTATGAGTTCTCAATTGTTTGCATAAGGCAAAGCACCTTAATCAATGGAAGGTACATTGATCTGTAAGGGTGAGATGCTAAACAACTTGTAAGACATGGTAGGCCCTTGTGCTACCAGATGGAAAGAAACTAAGATTAAACAAGTTCAGTCCATATGAGTTTGGATTTTTCATAAACCTTATCTTGGGATAATGGTTGAAAATGACAGATTTACATGGATAGGAACACATACACCATTAAATCTAAGTGTCATAAGGTTTCTCTCCAATTCATGAAAATGACTGTGAGGAAACGCTTTCACTAAGTAGATTTTAAAGGATTAGAGTTAGCAATTGTGATAGTTGCATTCTCAAATTCGTTTATGATTACGACATCCCTTTTCATAGTTCGAATTGTGAGAAATGGCAAAAGGTTTGAACATTCGGGACTTATTAGGTTAAGTTCTGAAAATTTCAAACACACACTTGTGCTATTTAATCTAAAAGGTGTATGGGCTTGAGGAGCATAAGTGTTATGCTGGTAAAGATATAATTATCATGTTAGTGGGAGCATGATTATTATGGTAAGTGTTGCAAGTTAGCAATGTTAATTATAGAAAACAAAAGTTTCAATTTGCAAAGATGCATGGTTTGAAAAGTTGTTTTGCTATAATTAAGGGAGAGGAAATTATACTTCGTTCCAATTCTAAAAGCTTAGATTGAGATTTTATTCAAATTTAGTCTAGTATATATATATGAATGTTATGTTGAAATGGTTCAACATAAGGAAATTCTATATATGGAAATGTTAATTGCGTTCTCAAATTCAATTATGATTACAACATCCCTCTTCATAGTTCGAATTGTGAGAACATGACAAATAAAAACATTATAGCAAAAGACTGGTCAAGTATCATGTCTTTATATGAGACATTATGAATCGTATCCCATATGCTTCGGGTATAGGATCAATTGCATATGCTATAATATTTATGTGTTCTGAATTTTTCCAAATGCCTAGGCATCAAGAGGGAAAAAGGAGCAGAACTGGATATGACTAAAATGGTTAAGTAATTGTCGAGGACAATCTAAGGTTTACCAAAGATTGGTTGCTTATGGACAGTTGGAAGTATAAGTTTTGGAAGGTCCATATTGACTAGTTCTGAGAAATAGGTAACTCTTGTTCAGAAGTGCTAGTCATATGGAATTATGGGAATGTTCCATAAGTGTAAGTTAATCGTAGAATCTGTGTAAGATTAGAAACCTTAATGCAAGAAGGATGTTCAAAGGAATGTACTTTGAATATGAGACTTTACTTCCATGGAATTGGTTAAATAACCAATGTCCAAAGGGAATACTTTGTAAAGTTACTGGCATAGTTTTGTGACTTTGTGCATTGACATTACGAAAGGATTATTGCATTTAAGTTTAGAATCAAACAGATTATAGTAAAAGGCAAGAATTTGGGATTCTTACACTTACTATGGGGATTTGGAATTGTGAAATGAGCATCATTGAAATGTTTTCAATTGATCCATTTCACAAAGAAAGGATCATAGTTAAAAATAGTGTGCATGCTTGGAGCATGAGATAACTATTGTTTTAATTCAAGTATAAAGTTGATAATTCGAAACATTATACAATGAAAAATGAGTAATCAATATGGTGATTAAATAAAATGTGTTTTATTTACACTCAAAAGTTTTGGGGCCATATAGGATTAAGTATTATTCTTGTGTTTCACTTTGCATGTTTTGACTTCCCGAATAATAAGATTGATCAAATTATCCACGGTCGATCATACTTTGGAAGTAGGTATGAAGCAATACTGTCATGAGTTGGCTTGTAGATGTCTAAGGTGTTAGACATAGAAAAAGTCTGCTGCACCATTCATGAGTGCTTGTGAAATAAGATTTAAGCATTGGATCAACCCGCACTTACCTGAATCACTTCATGGAATTTATCACGAGTGATTGTGAGATGATAAAATCATATAATCTTCAAACCAAGATATATGAGTTGTTGACTACGAGTTGGTTGTGCATTGATGGCACGAAAACGCATCAGTAACTTGATGTTATAAAACGTGTCGTTGTTCATGATTTGATGAGTAGTTAGTACAAGCATATAATGTCAAAGTTTATCTGTTCCTTTTATCCCAAAAGGATTAAAAGCGATATCTGGGCCTCTCAATGATTTGTTTTGACTAATGTGTCGGGCCCGGTCAGAACTAAATTGATGTGTTCAATTATGTTCTATGTCAAACTAATCGGAAATCGGGAAACAAACTGCTGGACAACAAGTATGACATTGTTCCATGTATTTGTCCGATTGATATCTTGTAGAACAGAGGAATATATGATCACTTATCTAAGGACAGTCACTGACTAGGTCAGAGTTTGACATCGGCTTTTGAAAGCTTACGATTGCTAATCGGTTCTTGAAGTCGTACTTGCAGTTATAGTTATTAGACTTATCCAAGTGGGAGACTGTTTGATTTGGTGTCTAAGCCCATAACTATAACTGGTATGTACTTGACCCGATAGTAGCATGGTCCTTTTGGGTTGCCTTCACCGATGCAATTTGATAGGATGGACTTTTGAGAATAAGGTAATTGGTGATTTATTAATATATTATATGTATAATATATTAATTGAGAAATCATATTATTTAATTAGTATTGGTCACGAATTAATTTGGAATTAATTTAGTGATCAAAAGAGACTAATTAAATATAAGGGGTTGATTATGTAAATCAATCATTCTTGTAGTATGGGCCAATGATCCATTAGGATGGGCTAAATTGTTCATGGATAGTCCATAGAGCTTTAACCCATGGAGCCTAAGGGATATGGAAGGTCATGGAGCTTTATGGTTTCATGGATGAAACCCTAACCTTTGCAACACTATATAAAGACCCCCTTAAAGCCAAAATTGGGGCAATATACATTCTTAGGAAGAGAGAAACGATTTTGGTGCAAGATAACTTATTCTTTCAAGCCTCCTCTTGCATATGGTGTTTGTGACACATTAGAGGCATCACACTTGAGATGCTAAAGCTTTCAATGGCCAAGAACTACAAGTCCTAATAAGAGGTAAGTCATCTAACTAGTTGAATTGTTCAAATTGTCATATTATATGCTAGTTGTAGGCTTAAAGCTTTGGAAACAAAATTACATGTATAATTAGAGAAAACATAGATCCAAAGCTTTTAGGGTTGTATGTGCACCATAGGATGTTGTTATACACAAAACCCAACAATAAGGATACCCTGCTAACTGCCATGCCCTGCATCCACATTGCTTGGTATTAAGGTCTACATCATATCCATCAGTCCTTACCCTCACCTCAAATTGCATATAACCAGAAGGTACCACTTGCCAAAACCTATCCATAATCATATAGAAATTAGAAAATATTAAAAATATCAAACAAATAAGCAATAAGAATTTACCTTTGTTGTTTCTTGAGCTTGTTCAACTTCAACCTTATGGAAGGACATATGTTTAAATCCCAAGATTGACCCTTGGTCTTGTATATACACAACCTTTCCATTACATAAATCCGGATTTCTTCTAACATGGTAATGAGTGGTTTCTTCCTAGCAACTTCAATCATCGAGTTAAAACTTTCAGAAACACCATTTTCATATGCATCACAACTCTTATCAACCTGAAAAATGCTTTACCCCGGGTTTTAGGGTCCCTTTCCATCAAATGTTCATAAGCTAGTGGTTCCAGCTTCTTGATTTCATTCATATCATACTCAAATTTTTGTGGAATTGTAGATCCAACAGCTCTCCAAAACAACTTCCTAAATATTTGCCCCTTAAATCTTTTCTGGAAATTAGCACAGATGTGCCTAGCACATTGCCTATGCTCTGCAGCTGGAACCCTTTCCTTCACAGTTTCAACTAATCCCTATAATCAATACATCCAAAGAATAAGCTAAAACATATTAAGTATGGAAAATAACAACAAGTGAAGTTTGAACATTACGTTGTGTTGGTCTGATATTATGGTTAGTCCATGCCCAACTCCCATTCCAATGTCATCAATCAGAAGATCAAGAAACCACTTCCATGTTTCTTTATTTTCCACTGTAACCACAACCCATGGAACATGATATATGTGGTTGTTTGCATCCCTCCCAATGGCTGCCAGCAACTGACCTCTGCATATGCCATTTAAGAAACAACCATCTACTCCAGTTACCCTCCTACAACCATCTACCCATCCATCATTCAAACCCTTTAAACCCACATAAAACTTTGAGAAGTATGTTTCTCCATCAGGCATCACATCCACCTCCATCTTAACTGTTGATCCAGGATTTTTCCTTTTTAGCTCTTCTCCATAGCTCCATGTTTTGGCATAATGCTCTATTAAAGTACCTTCTATCTGTTGAAATGCATATTTCCTAGCATTTCTGCACTGTCCAACACTTGCTATCAGGTTAAACCTTTTACTGACCTTAGCTTTCAATTTCCTAATGCTCATCTTTGGTTCATGTAATATCTCATTCATGAAATGAGTTCCAATCCATTTGTAGCTTACAATGGACCCAAATTTGAATACTCTTGAACAATTATGCCTATTAATTAAGGACTTAATCTGAAAAGACCTCTCATTCTTCATCCATGTTGCCCACAACCTAAAGGGGCAACTGTTATTCTTCTTATTCTTCTTATGTTTACAACATTTTTCCAACAACTTTTGATGATCATTTTTTTCATACCATAAATCATACCCATTCTTGACGGCATAGTTGGTTAGACATAGCTTCAATTCAAGAGGGTTGGAAAACTTCATACCTAAAACTGGGACCATTTTATCCCATTCTTGATTCTCATCAAAGACAGGGAACACAACCTTATCATCTTCATCACTGACATCATCATCATCATCATTTACTTCTTCTTGATTACTATTAAGAATGGGTTTACCACACAACTTGTTCAAAAATTCATCATCAACTGTTTTGTCAAAAGTATGCAACTGTTCATCAGGTTCATGCTCACATTCCATTATATCTGAAATATGTGAGTCTGTATCATCATCTTCTACCAAATCAGACACCTCATCAATTGTTAACATCTCCTTATCGGCCCAGTCAAGAATAGGTTCGTTTTGGTGGTCAATATAGACATTCATTCTTAGCTCGTTCTTAGCCATGTAACCATCTTCAATAAACTCAAAAGAATCAGCATCATTGTCGATTCTTCTAATATCCTCTGCCAATCTTTCATGAGTACTACAATAGTACAAATTATCATAGCTTCGTCTTGTTAGCTTTGAAACCCACAACACAAATTCTCTATAGTTCATGCCACCAAAATCCACATCACGAATTGACATTCTCATAGGGTCTAAGTACACTAACAAGTTTGGTGCAAAATTCCGTTGAAGTGAAAATCTACAGTGAGATACGCATCGTTAGGTGATTCCATTGTATTGTCTACAGTCGATTTCGAGTCCCACTTCAGTTCCAAACAATGAGCTCCTACTGCTTCGATCGAGTGATTTCTCAGAAAAATTAATTAATCGGGAACGATTTGGGGGAAGGATTTGGAGTATCTGTTAAGAACCCTAATTAAGGAGGTCGATTCACCCTGATTAAATGAAGTCGAATCCGGACAAAGGGTGTAATAGACACGTCATATGCCACATAATTTCTTTTAAATGAGTTAATTTGACTTACTGGTTAAAACTGGTATTAGCCGGTAATATTAGTGTGATTTAAACAGGTAAAACAACTTAGTTGCTTTTTTATGTACGGAAAAAAAAAATTGTCAATATGTGAACACGGGTAAGAGGTAGTTACCCTCCTAAGTCATTTTCCCATACGTATATGAAATAATGACAATTGTCTTAAAATGTAATTAATTTTATCAAAATGTAACGTGTCACCATTTGACATAGGTAAGAGGATAAATACGAAGAAAATATAGGAGTATATTTAATTTCTTATTTTTTTAGCATTATCTTTTCATGGAATAAATTAAACAAAAGCATGTTAATTATTGATTAACAATACAGAACGTGATAAACATGTCTCAGTGTTATAATTTTCACCGAAATCCATAAAACATTACTGATTTTGATTACTAACATTCTTAATCAAAACGTAAAAGAAACATTAAAATAATAGGGACAAACAATTATATATATATATATATATATATATATATATATATATATATATATATATATATATTGGTTCCTTTGAGATAAATAAAAAATTAGAGATTGTGAGATAGGTGGATAAGCCGTTGATGTTATGTTTTTTGTTTCTAAAATGTGGCGGTGGCAAAATTGTAAATACATTGGTAACATATTAAATTAACGCCGTTAATAACGATTGTAGGGCTATTGTTGTAATTTTACAAAGATTCATATCAGTTTGCAGGCTACGATACCGTAACCGCCTATACCATTCCTTTCCTTCTCGATCAAAACCTCAACTGGAACTCTCACGAAAACCCTCTTTTTCTTTCTTTGTCGCATTTTGCCCTAGTTTTCGTTTATTAGCTGTTCAAATTAAGTTTGGAAAATCAGTAAATGTCTTCAGGAGAAAATATAAGCGAGGTCGCATGTTCGTTAATGGAAATGAAAGGTTAGAATGCGAGTGATTTTTCATTTTATTGATAATGCATGTTTGTATTAATTAGTTAACTGCAGTTTTATGTTGATAATGATGTTTTTTGTTTTGATTCAGTAGTTTTTCGTCATTTTTACTTGATTTTGATGATTTTCTCGTTTAGAGTTGATCTGTTTTTTTATGATTTTTGTTTGTGTTGGTTTTTGATGTAAGTTGTTGTTTATATTTTCACAATTAAGGATTTCAAAAGAAACTATGTTCGAAAAAAGTTCAAAAATCAAAAAAAATATCGAAGGCGGTAGAAGTGTTGTTATTTCCGAAGGTACAGTTCAAAAAATTGATGTTAAAAAAACGTATAAAATCATCTATGATTAGAACTAGAAATAAACATATAACTTAATATTAAAGGTTTTTGTTGTAATCATAAGTGATTTTGTTATTTTTTCAGTGGATTGAACATAACATTTAGTTATAGGTTTATTTATAGTTCTAATCATAAATGATTTTATACATTTGTTTATAATCATTAGTAAATAGTAATGATAAATGTATGTGTTTATAATCATTAGTGATTGTGTGATTTAAAATCATAGTTTAGTTTTTTTATTCATAATTAATTATCATATTTTGTGTTTATGTATTTCTATGTATCAAACGTGAATATGAAGAAGATCTTTCTGGAGAAGTTAAAAAGAAAATTTCGAAGAGAAGAAATTTTAAAGGTATTTTTTGTAATCATAACTGATTTTGTGAGTTTTTCAGTTTATTGAACATAACATTTAGTTGTATGTTTATTTTTAGTTCTAATCATAAATGATTTTATACGTTTTGTTTATAATAATTAGTAAATAGTAATGATAAATGTATGTTTTTATAATCATTAGTGATTGTGTGATTTGAAATCATAGTTTATTAGTCATATGCATTTTTGTTTAGTACTAATTACTAATTATGTTAATTTTTTTTTTGTAGTAAATGCTTCTGTTAATGAGAAGGAAATTGAAGATATTTCAGTTAAAAATTCAAAGGTTAAAAATGATAAGGGTATGTTTTTTGCAATCATAAGTGATTATGTTTCTTGATTTGCGATTGATCATATGTATTATGTTTTATTTTTTACTAACACTATTTTTCTAATGAAAATTTTAGGTAAAAAATATACTTTAGAGAGCTCAAGGAAGACACGGTCATCTTCAAAAAAAGAAAAGGCCAAGGAGGTTTTGCAAACACGGTCAAATAAATCTAAAATAACAGTTATTGAACAACCAAAAGTGAACCTGAGGGTTAAGGTCAAAACTGTAAGTATGAAACGTGAACTATCTGATGAAGATGATTCTGATTTTCAGAGTCGCCCTGGATCTTCAAAGAAACCAAAGAGAGAAAGTAAAGTTGTGAAGCAAGAGAAAAAACTTGTTGTTATAAAAGAATTTCCTTCATTGAAGAACAGATGTTCACCCAGTTCATTGTTGGGTGTTATTCAAGGTTTAAGTAGAGAACAAAAGGACTGTCTTAGGGCTATGGGATTTGGGAGTTTGTTACGGATGAAGATGATTGATGTACCATTGAAGATTGTTTATTATGTTCTTGATCATTTTAATGTTGAAACTTTGAAGGTGGAGTTTGAAAATTTTGAAGTTAGTGTTGATAGTAAGTCTGTTCATGAGATGTTAGGATTACCATCTGGTGGCTCATTACTTTCAAACATGGATTACATTTATGAGAATAATGAAGAGAGCTGTATGTTTGAATGGAAGAAACAGTATGAAAATATTGATAAATTGAGATTGAAACAACTAAAGAATGAACTTGTTCGAACTAGTGCATCGGATGATAACTTTGTTGGGTTTTAAGCACTATAACACTCCTATGGTGCACATGCAACCCTAGATGCTTTGGAACTATGTTTTCTCTAATTATACATGCATTTTCAAATTTCCAAAGCATATAACTTAACTAACATGCAATTCAAAGTAACAACTAGTTAGATAACTTACATCTTGTGTAGTTCATGAACTTGGAAGCTTGAGCACCTCAAATGTTGTGCCTCTAATGTGTCACAAACACCAATATGCAAAGGAGGCTCTTTAGAGAATAAGTTAGCTTGCAAAATCGGTTCACACACTCTTGTATATATGGTTGGCCGATTTTGTCACTAAGGGGACTCTTTTATAGTGTTTCTCAAGGCTAGGGCTTCATCCATGAAACCCTAATGCACCATGACCTTCCATATCCCTTAGTCTCCATGGTTTAAAGCTCCATGGACTATCCATGAACCACTTAGCCCACCCTAATGGATCTTTGGCCCACACTATAAGAATGGATGGTTTACATAATCAACCCCTTAGATTTAATTAGTCACTTTTGATCACAAAATTAATTCCAAATTAATTCTTGACCAACACTAATTAAATAATATGATTTCTCAATTAATATATTATACTTATAATGTATTACTAAATCACCAATAATCTTATTCTCAAAATTCTATCCTATCAAATTGCACTGGTGAAGGCAACCCAAAAGGACCTTGCTATAATCGGGTCAAGTACATACCAGATATAGGTATGGGCTTGGACATCAAATCCAACAGTCTCCCACTTGGAAAAGTCTAATAACTATAACTGCCAATGTAACTTCAAGATCCGATTAGCAATCGTAGCTTCCAAAAGCCGCTGTCGAACTCTGACCCAGTCAGTGACTGTCCTTAGATAAGTGATCATATACTCCTCTGTTATACAAGATATCATCAGACAAATACATGGAACATAGTCATACTTATTGTCCTGCAATTAGTTTCCCGATTTCCGATTAGTTTGACATAGAACATAATTGAACACGTCAATTTCGTTCTGCCGGGCCCGGTACATAGGTCAAAACAAATCATCGAGGGGCCCAGATATCGCTTTTGATCCCTCTTAGGATAAAAGGAACAGATAAACTTCGACTCTATATGCTTGTACTAACTACTTGTTAAATCATGCACACCGATACGTTTTATGACATCAAGTTACTGATGCGTTTACGCATCATCAATGCACAACCAATTCATAGTTAACAACTCATATATCTTGGTTTGAAGATTATATGATATTATAATCTCACAATCACTCGTGATAAATTCCATGAAGTGATTCTGATGAGTGCGGGTTGATCCAATGCTCAAATTCTTATTTCACAAGCACTCATGAATGGTGCAGCAGACTCTTGCCATTTCTAACTCCTTATACATCTACAGCCAACTCATGACAGTCTAGCCTGATACCTACTTCTAATGTATGATCGACTGTGGATAGTTTGAATAATTATATTATTCAGGAAGTCAAAACATGCAAAATGAAACAATAGTAAATACTTGACACAAGATAGTAACTTTACTTATAAATAAAACTCCTTTTATTCAATCATCAAAATGTCAATTACAATTTAGCTATTACAAGTTTCTAATTTATCTAATTACTAAAACTAATATCGTCTTTTAGCCCAATGCCTCTTGCATGCTACAAGTGCTTAACCCTATTCAGTCCCTTTGTAAGGGGATCTGTTGGGTTGTCTTGTGACGATATCCTCTTCACCATGAGGTATCCTTCTTCTACCTGATGTCTTATGAAGTGGTACTTTCTGTCGATATGCCTTGATCTACCATGATCTCTCGGTTCCTTGGTTAAGGCAACCACCCCTTCATTATCGCAGAAAACTTCTATGGGCTCTTTTATGGATGGCATAACTCCAAGGTCTCCGATGAAGTTCTTCAACCATATCGCCTCTTTTGATGCTTCGCTTGCTGCAATGTACTTTGATTCGCAAGTTGAATCAACCATAGTCTCCTGCTTGGAACTTTTCCATGTTATTGCTCCTCCATTTAGAGTAAACACCCAGCCCGACTGAGAACGCATATTGTCTCTGTCAGTCTGAAACTCGGCGTCACTATACCCTAATATTCTCACGTCATCATTCCCATCAAGGGTAAGGATCCAATCCTTAGTCGTTCGCAGGTACTTAAGAATGTTCTTAACTGCAGTCCAGTGAGCTCTACCAGGGTTCCTTTGATATCTACTGACCATGCTCAAAGCAAAGGCCACATCAGGGCAAGTACAAGTCATAGCATACATGATTGAGCCAACTGCGGAAGCATCTGGTATCCGGCTCATCTCTGCTATCTGAGCTTCTGTACTCGGACTGTAAGTCTTACTCAGTTTGGTATTGCTCTGGATAGGCAAGTCACCTTTCTTGGAGTTCTCCATGCTGAAATGCTTCAGCACCTTGTCCAAGTAGGTACTTTGACTAAGTCCTATTAGTCTCTTACTCCTGTCTCTCAAAATCCTTATCCCTAGGATATAGGTAGCTTCTCCAAGGTCCTTCATAGCAAAACACTTCCCAAGACAGGACTTAACCTCCTGCAAGGTCGGGATGTCATTTACTATGCGTAGTATGTCATCCACATACAACACGAGAAAGCTAACTATGCTCCCACTAGCCTTGACATACAAACAACACTCATCCTCGCTTCTCGAAAATCCAAACTCTTTGACTTTCTCATCGAAACAAAGATTCCAACTACGAGATGATTGTTTCAATCCATATATGGATCTCTCAAGCTTACACACTCTATTAGGGTATCTTGCATTAACAAAACCCTATGGCTGACTCATGTAAACATCTTCAGCCAACTTTCCATTAAGGAAAGCGGTTTTGACATCCATCTGCCATATTTCATAGTCATGAAATGCAGCTATGGCCAACATAACCCTTATAGATTTAATCTTCTCTACTGGTGAGAAGGTCTCATCATAGTCAACTCCCTGAGTTTGGGTAAAGCCCTTTGCAACCAGTCGCGCCTTATATGTGTGTACTTTTCCATCCATGCTGGTCTTCTTTTTGAAGATCCATTTGCACCCGACTGTCTTTCGACCCAGTTCATTGTTAACCAAGTTCCAAACTTGATTGTCATACATGGACTGAATCTCGCTATCCATAACCTCCTTCCATTTAGCAGACTTAGGGCCTGCCATGGCTTCCGCGTAGTTGTTAGGCTCATCCAAATTTACCAATGTACTGTCACTGATAAATGTATCACCTTCTGTAGTAATATGGAAACCATAATAAAACTCAGGTGTAGTCCTAACTCTGGTGGAACGCCTCAGAGGTACAGATTCGTCAATAGGTTCAACATGAGTTTCCTCCTCGGGTTGATTGCTAGTATTTGAGGTTCCTTCACCGCTTGACTCTTGAAGCTCTTCAAGGTCAATTTGCCTCCCACTGTCCCCTTGGCATATAAGCTCTCTCTCACGAAAGACCCCTCTTCTCGAGACGAAGACAACATTGTCACTTGGTCGATAGAAGAGATATCCAAAGGATTTCTGTGGGTAGGCGATGAAAATACATCGCTCACTCCGAGGTTCGAGCTTGTCGTGAGTCTCGCGCCTCACAAAAGCCTCGCAACCCCAAACTTTTATGTGGTCTAAAGTGGGAACCTTCCCAGTCCACATCTCGTGAGGTGTTTTGGCAACCTTTTTGGTAGGGACCAGATTAAGAATATGGGCGGTAGTCTCTAAGGCATACCCCCAAAATGAGATTGGCAACGAAGCTCGACTCATCATGGAACGAAACATGTCCAACAAGGTTCGATTGCGCCTCTCAGCCACACCATTCAGCTGTGGTGTCCTAGGAGGTGTCAATTATGAAACAATTCCACCTTCCTTAAGATAGTCATGGAACTTGATATTAAGATACTCTCCTCCTCGATCGGATCGGAGTACCTTTATCTTCTTGCTCAATTGATTCTCCACTTCTGCCTTAAACTCTTTGAACTTTTCAAAGGTTTCTGACTTATTCTTGATTAAGTAGATATAGCCATACCTACTATAATCATTAGTAAAAGTCACATAGAAGCGGCTAGCATCTCTTGTGACAGATCTGAAGGGCCCACACACATCAGTGTGTATGAGATCCAACAAACCCTCACCCCTTTCACAAGTACCAGTAAATGGTGACTTAGTCATCTTTCCAAGTAAACAAGATTCGCAAGTATCATCCAACTTCAAGTCGAATGATTCCAAGACTCCAGCCTTTTGGAGTTGGCCTATGTGCTTCTTGTTTACTTGTCCAAGGCGACAATGTCATAAGCATGCTTTATCCAAATCATTGGATGAATCAATATGTAACACATTATTTCCTAGGTTATCATATCTACAACATTCACAGTTTCATACACACCATTGCAAAGTAAAGCTTCAAAATAAAAGACACCATTATAATAAGCATAAATACCACCATTATTATTATTAAAAGCAAAGGTAAAACCTTGTTTATACAAACTGTGAAAGGAAATAACATTTCTCGCCATATCAGCTGAGAAACAACAATTATTCAAATCTAAATTTAAACCATTACTAAGCAATAAAGAATAAACTCCAATCTTGGTCACAGGCGACACTTTCCTATTTCCCATGATTAAGTTTATCTTCCCATGCTCCACATCCCTACTTATTTTTAGTCCCTGCAAATCAGAAAAAAATGTGAATACCACAACCGGTATTAAGGACCCAAGAATTAGCATGTGATGTTTCATTAGAATGAATAGTGTAAATACCTGCAAAGGAGGGATTGATTTTCCCATCTTTAATATCCTGTAAGTACTTTGGGCAGCTTCGCTTCCAGTGCCCCTTTTCATGGCAATGGAAGCACTCTGCTTCCTTTCGATTGGTAGAGGGCTCAACAGAACCAAATTTGGTTCCGTTAGAAGAAGATCCATCCCGAGACTTTCCTTTGGAAGGAGCCTTCCTCTTTTTACCCTTACCATGTCCAATTGCCAGGACAGGGGAAGCAGTAGGAGTAGGAGTAGTAGCAATGGATTTGCCTTTCATGTTGCTTTCATCAGTTCTGAGGAGTCCCTAAAGCTTGCTAAGAGTGACCTCCTCCTTGTTCATACGATAGGTCATACGAAACTGATCATAACAAAGAGGTAGGGAATGAAGAATAATATCAATAGCTAATTCTTCATCAAAGTTGAAATTTAATTTTAGCAAGCGGTCCACATATCTTTGCATTTTCTACAAGTGGCATGTGATGGACTCTCCATCCTTTATTTTAGTGGTGATCATGGAGGCTATGATCTCATACCTATCCTGTCGAGCTGATTGATGGTACCTTTCCATCAAATCATGATACATTTCATAGGGGTAGTAGTCCTCATAGGACTTCTGCAGCTCAGCAGTCATGGTTGCAATCATCAGACATGACACCTTTGTTGCATCCCTCTCATGAGTAGTGTGTTTAGCAATTTGTTCAGGAGTAGCAGTGGTGACATCAATCTATTTGAGCTCTTTATGTAGGAAATATTCTTTGTCCTCATAACGAATAGCCATCCTGATGTTTCGAATCTAATCATTGAAATTCTAGCAATTGAAAATGACCCTCCTGATGGGTTTTGTGCACTACATCAATCCTATGGTGTACATGCAAACCCTAAAGCTTTGGATCTAGTTTTTCTAATATACATGAAATAATCATCCAAAGCTTATAAACCCTAGATCCAGCATATAATAATCGATATTATCATAATAAAAGGGTTTAGATCTTTACCTTGATTGTTATGTAGCAATAACAATCACAATCCTTATTGATCTTGACTTTTGAAATCTTAGTGCCTCAAATGTTGCACCTCTAATGGAGTCAAAACACCATAAGCAACAAGATGAACAAGGACAGAGGGAGGAGGCACCAAAAACGTCCAAGAACCCTTAGAGATCACTTAGCCATGTTTTTGGGAGCCTTAGGGGTCTTATATACTTGTGTGGGCTGCTAGGGTTTCAGGTGAAACCCTAATTCTCTGCTTAGGCCTTAAGCAACCCATGGAGTTCCCGTAGAAAGCCCTTGGATGAAATCCATATGGGCTTCACATAGATTTCGTCCAATCCCCTTTCCATTAGGAATCCATAGCCCAATATCAACTATCATATAATTGCAATATCAGTCCCCTTTATTTAATTAATCTCTTTTAGTCACAAAATTAATTCTTGACTAATATTAATTAAACAATATGATTTCTCTTTTAATATATTATTCATATAATATATTAATAAATCATAATTAATCCTTTTTCTCCTTAATTCATCCTATCAGTTGCTACGGTGAAGGCAACCCAAAAGGACCATGCTCACAATCGGGTCAAGTACATACCAAAATAGGTATGGGCTTAGAAACCTAATCCAACAGTCTCCCACTTGGATAAGTCTAATAACTATTCTGCGCATGACTTCAGAACCCGATCAACAATCATAGCTTTCAAAAGCCGCTGCCAACTCTGATCTTATTGGTAACGCGTCCTTTAGATAAGGGATCATATATTCCTCCATTCTAGATATCGTATGAACTGAGACATGGATTTTAATCATACTCTCTGTTCATGTGTTGTTTCCCGATTTCCGATTTATGACGACTGACAACAGACTACAATTGAACACATCAACTTAGTCCCGGCTTGGTCAAGCGCTTAGGGTGTCATCACTAAATCATCGAGGGGCCCATAGATATCGCTTTTATCCCACTTTGGGTAAAAGGAACAGATAAACTTCAACTCAAATTCTTGCTTGTACCTACTCATCAAATCACACACAACAATATGTTTTATAACACCAAGTTACTGGTGCGTTTACATATTATCAATGTGCAACCGATATGTAAATTACAACTCACACGTCTCAGTTTCAAGACTATAAGATATTATCGTCTCACCAATCACTCGTGATAAAATCCATGAAGCGATCCAAGTGAGCGTGGGTTTAAGCCAATGCTCAAATCTCAATTCATAAGCACTCATGAACGTTGTAGCAAACTTTTGCTATGTCTAATATATTTTAGACAATCTACAAACCAATTCACGACAATCTTCTTTCATACCTACTTCCAAAGTATGAACGACTGTGGATGGTTTGAATAATCTTATTATTCGGGAAGTCAAAACATGCAAAGTGAAACACAATAATAATTGAATCCAATATGGCCCCAAACTTTTGAGTAAAAATAAAACCCCTTTTATTTAGTCACCATATTGATTACACATTATTCATTGTATAATGTTTCCGATAATCAACTTATTACTTGAATTATAACAGCAGTTGTCCCATGCACCAAGCATGCACACTCTGTTTACCTATAGTCCATACTTTTTGAAATAGATCAATTGAAAACATTTCCAATGATGCTCATTTCACAACTCCTAATCCTTATCGTTAGTGTAAGAACACAAAATTCTCGCCACTACTAGAATATGTTAGATTCTAACATTTTATGCAATGATCTTTTTGTAATCTTTTTGCACAAAATTCACCAAGACTTTGCCAATGAAATTACAATGTACTCTATGAAGTCTCACATTCAAAGTACATTCCTTTGAACATCCTTCTTGCATAAAAGTTTCTAATCTAGACATAGATTCTTAACGTCCAACTCCCAATATGGAAACATTTCCATATTTGCCATATGACAACTCATTCTTAATAGAGTCTTATCTATTCATAATAACGTCAATATGTTCCATTCAATACTTTACTTCCAACTGTGCGCAAGCGACCAATCCTTAATGAACCTTAGATTGTCCTTGACAGTTGTTTAATCAATTTAGTCAAATCCGGTTCTGATCCTTTTCCCTCTTAATGCCCTAAGCATTTGGAAAATCAAAATGGTCGGATAATATAGCATATGCAATCGATCCTATATCCAAAGCGTATGGGACGCGATTCATAATGTCTTACATAAAGACGTGATACTTTTCCAGTCTCCTGCTATAATATTTCTAGTTGCCATATTCTCATAATTTTGATTATGAAGAGTGATGCCGAAATCATAACCAAATTTTGAGAACGCAATTATCCTTTCCATATATAGAATTTCCTTACGTTGAACCATTTCAACATAACATTCATATATATATTTGACTAAAATTTCTCGATCCAAGCTTTTAGATTTTGAAACAAAGTATAGTATTCTCTCTCTTAATTATAGAAAAAAAAATTTCAACCCCTGCAACTTTGCAAAGTGAAACCTTTTGTTTTCTATAATTAATATTGCTAACTTGTAACATAATAATCATGCTCCCACTAACATGATAATTTTTACTTTACTAGCATAACACTTATGCTCCCACTAGCTTTGACATGTACTCAGAAAACAGCTGGACTTCTAGAAATCAATACTTATCGATTTCCTTAACGAAAGTGCATATTTCTGATACGATATGCTTCGATAAGACTTTATCTAAGCTTCTTAAACTCATACACCTTTCCCTTAGATAGCTCACATGTATGTCTAAACTAATTCAGAACTTATAGCAATAAGTCTTGAATGTTCAAACTAATTGCCAAATCTCACAATTCAAACCATGAAAAGGGATGCCGTAATTATGATCGAATTTGAGAATGCAATTCTTACAATTGCTATCTCCTTAAAATCTTCCTAGTGAAAGCGTTTCCTCACAATCATTTTCATGAAGCGAAGAGAAACCTTATGACACTTAGATTTTATGGTATATGTGTTCCTATCCATGTGACTTTTTCATAACCATAATCATAAGATAATGTTTGTGACAAATCCAAGCTCTTATGGACATAACTTGTTCATTCTTAATTTCTTGCCATCAAGGGTCCTACCATTGCTTCCAAGTTATTTAGCAGCTCACCTATACTAGTCAATGCACTTTCATTGAACAAGGTGCTAGCCTTTATGCAGTTAATTGAGAACTCGTAGAACTCATATACACAAGTAACTTTACTGGAATGGCATAGAAACAAAATGTGTCAAAACGATAGGTTACAAACCTCAAGTCATGTGCTAGTGATTAACAATAGGTTTACTCTTGATTAGTTCTTGAAACCTTTCTAGATCATTTAGACTCCCACTGACTTCTTGACATAAAAGATTCTCTTGTCAAGAAACATTCCTCGACAAACAAATACTCAAGAGTTAGTGCGGATTCTTATCAAGACAAACACTACACACATTGGTCTTAGTTGGTCTTTGTCTTATCCAAGACATCACAACTTACCAATTTCAAACGTACAAGAGAAAAGCATTTTCCTACTCCACATTTGATGAGTGTGTTCAACCTTTTTCTTAAGATTATGTCACTTAAGTCACAATCTTGGAGTACGACTCTAAGACTTGATTTCGGAACGAAGTATGATTCACCTTTTTGATTTAACCATTTCAACAATTTCTGATTCCTCTTCTTAGCCATACTAGTGTACTAAGGTGTCCTTAGAGGATCAATTGTGACACGGTTATATAATCACTGATTTTGTTGGATTAGATGTCTAAGCCCATAACTATTATTGGTATGTACTTGACCCGAGAGTAGCATGGTCCATTTGGGTTGCATATCATCAGGACAATTTGTTAGGATGGACTTTTGAGAGAAGGTTATTTATGGTTTATTAATATATTATAAGTTATAATATATTAATATGAAATCATATGTTTTAATTAGTATCGATCAAGAATTAATTTTGAATTAATTTAGTGATCAAAAGAGACTAATTAAATCTATGGGGAGTAATTATGATAATTAGTTATATTTATATGTGTTGGGCTTATGATCCATGTTGGACCAAGTTTATGTATGGATACATAAAGAGTTGGGCCACATGAACCATGGATCATAAAACCCATGGGTATGGATTATGGGTTATACCCATGACCCTTGGAATCCTACATATAAATAGGTTACTCCATAGCCAAAATCACCACTTCTTTTCTTAGAGAAGTATGGAGGTGTTTTGGTGCATGGAATTCTCTCTCAAGAGCCACCTTTGTCCTAGATGTGTTGTGATTCCATTTGAGGCATTTCATACTATTGGTGCTAAGCTCTTAAGGCCAAATACATCAAGACATCAAGCCACATAAAAGGTATGTTTCCCTAACTAGTATATTATATGGTTTATGTCAAATGCATGCTAGTTATAGGTTTAATGCCTTGGAAACCATTTGCATGTATAATAGAGAAAATATAGATCCAAGGTATTTAGGGTTGTATGTGCACCATAGGATGTTGTAGTATACTAAAACCCAACAGTAGTACCAGAGCCATGGGTTGTTTTCTATTATATTTGATGCAAATGTATTTTTTTTTCAAGTTGAAGGGAAAAAAAAGGAAAAAAAAACATGAAGTTTGTCAAATTTTATGATAATTACTTGATTTTATGAAAAACTAATTATTTATAAAATTTGAGTCACTTTACTACAAGAGTTGAATTAGGTCAATTTATTAAAAGATAGAATGATATGATTATTTTATTTGTTTTAAAAGTTTGATCTAAATGGTTTTAAGGAGTTACAAATTTTGTCATAAAATTTTGGAACTCAAAAGTTTTTTTTAAAGTTATGATCTTAAGAGTTTTGAAACTTCCATAAGTTATGGATGTGAAATGTCTCATTTATTAACTCTTTAGGTTATGAATTCCAAGAGTCTTCAAAGGATAATTGTCAAAGTTTCAAGATCTATATTAGTTTATATGATTATCTAATTTCTTGAAAATTGTTGATGTGAATTATCTTTACTTATGAGTTTAATCTAGATCATAGAAAAATTATTTGATTATTGTGTTAATTGGAATATTTGATCTTAATAGTTTTTATGAACTCCATAACTTGTCCTCAAGTTATGGAAAGTGAAGAGTTTTTCTTTTTAAAGTGTCATTAAGTCTCATAGGTTATGAAAATAGAAGAGTCACTATTTTTAATGTCATCATTAAATGATTTAATGTCTTCCATAACTTGTCCTCAAGTTATGGAACTTGAATTTTTTTTCATTAAACCTTAATTAAACTCATAAGTTATGAAAAATCCAAGAGTTTTGAAAGGTTTCAAAACTTGTCCTCAAGTTTTGGAATTTGTAAAGTTTTCACTTATGAATATTTTAATTCCAAGTTAAGCCCTTAGAATTTTAAAAGTTAAAATTCAACCCTTATACTTTATAATATTATAAGTTAATAATATTTATATATATGTATAAGAGTAAAGTCGTCTTACCATTAGTAGTCCTCATTCACGAAGCCGGTCTATAAGGGGGGTATAAGGTTACTGCCTATAAAATGGCAGTTTAATGGGTGTCCACTCTCACCCACCGCTTCCTTGACCGGTGGAGGGTCGTTAGCCGAACGGGTAGGACAAGGACTATAATTCTCCCTTCATTAAAAGTATTAATGATAAATACTAAGTAACTAAACTGTTATTAATACCCAATCTTAGTTACTTAGGAAAATGTGAATAAGGTGCTAATCCATGAAATTACACTTTGCACTTTGTTTAAGCTGTTAGTGGAGCGTGTGTGGTTAACCGGCACACTAACCTGGACTTAACAAGGTAGGCAAAGGGTAACTTAATGTTTATCATAGTATCGTTGGAGCGTGTGTGGTTAACCGGCACATCAATTGAGGGGTAAATATTAAGGGTACCAAGTATATTTGCATGGTTACTTCACACCTTGTTTTGTGATCCTCGGCATCCTAGTCACAAAACCTGAAGGGCACACTCGAGATTGAAACATGCCATTGAAAAGTTCAATGAATCTCAAAAGAATCTAGGAGTTTCAAAACCAATTAAAACCTAATAATACATTTCGTTTATCTTGGTGGAAATTGGTGAATCGTCATTCACCTACCTTCAAATATTTTATAGCTTGGATTACGGCATCCCTCTTCCAAGTTATAAAATAGTTTGTTGGGTCCTAGCCTTAATATATCATATTGGGTGTTATATTAAGGACTTAAATCAACTTTACGTGAATTTCTCCCATTGTTGATGTCTGGTTTTGACAACAATGATCTTCCCAAACCAAGATTTCCTAATGAATATGACTTCCCGAGTTTGGCTCATGGAAGTCATACTTCTCTTCCTCCACCTCCTCCAATTATTCTCCCTAACCCACAAGTTCAAGGTCACTCAAGCCCTAATGGCAAGCAAGGTCTATGTGTGATCACATCTTAGAGATGAAGTCACATATTGACAAGCCGGGAGAGTTGGGTGTCAAAGTCTTGAGAAAGTTGGATGTTCAATCACTTTCTAAGTCACATAGTGAGTTCCTTTGGGACTACTATGAAACAGACTATGACATGAACCTTAATGATCATATCTATTTGCTTGGTGATGTTGAATCAGCAATGATTTGGAACGATAGTAAAGCAAATTTGATTAGAAGATCAACTTCCCAAAAACTTTATGGACAGTGACAATGGTGACACTGGAAATCCAGAAAAAGCATTCTCTTCCCAATGGAAAAGGATTGGCCATAGTCAACCCGGTTGACCAAATGGTAAAGAGAAAGGCTAAGTCTGAGATAATCCCATTACCAAAGGGTCCATATGTTTATTTTGCCAAAGGAAGGGGCGTTGATTGCAAAGCTGCCAAATTTACCTAAGGATGTTAAAGTCAATAAGTTTGACTCTACATCAGGTAGAGCCCATTATCTAACTCTGTTAAGTTCTATTCTGAGATCCTCATTACATGATGTGACTGGGTCACATGTTTATGTTTTAAGAATCAAAGAATAGAGAGAAATCTTAAAGGAAGTATATGATGATTCTGATCGCGAAGGTGGATTTCGATCGCATCAGAATTTTGAGCAGTTACTTAAGAAGTTATGATATATTGCTAAGGAATAGATAACAACAATTTTCCATGTGGATTGTAAGGATAAGTTTTTCTGCAAAGTTTTAAAATAAAAGAAAATTGTTTAATTTTATTTATTTGAAGTATCCTTACAATGGCATTTGTGGAAAATTGTTGCTTATATGATTCCACTGACAGCAATATTGGAAAATGGATTTGATTCTTTCATTTGTGGCAGTGTCTAAATTTACCAAATCAGGAAAGTTCCTCATCACCCAAGTTTCAATTGGACCGAAACTTGGAATCATGCAAGTTGAATAGTATGATGAATGAGAACTTTCAAGCATTGGAAAATCAAGACTAATTACTTGTTCACATGGATGTGTGAGTCAAGTGAAGGACTAAAGGGATCGAGTACACATTCTTGTGCACTGGTCATGTCCACCACAAAGCTCGTTAAGACTATTTGATTTACTAAAGTTTAGTAAATATGGTTATACTTACAAGTTTAAGTATAATTCTGAAACATTGGAAAAGTCTCAATGTATGACAGAACGAATGGGAAGAATCAAATTAGGCAGAAAGATAAAAGTTTATCAAATCTGAAAAGATGGGAGAGTACTTTAGTATCATGTTTGTGACCATATTAATGATTTAGAAATCATATCACAATTAGTCCTCTAAAGGTCATCTTAGTGCATTCTTATGACTAAGAAGAGGAGTCATGAATTGTTGAAATGGTTAGATCAGGAAGATGAGTCATATTTCGTTCCAAAACAATTCTTAGAGTCATACTCCAAGATTGTAACTTGAGTGACATATCTTAAAGAAAGGTTTAAAACACTTGTCAAATGTAAGAGTAAAAGTGTCCTACTCTTGTACATTTGAAATTGGTAAGTTGTGATGTTTTGGATAAAACAAAGACCAACTAAGGCCAATTGTGTGAAGTGTTTGTCTTGACAAAGAATCCGTACTATCTCTTGAATATTTGGCAAGATAGTCTTATATGTCAAGAGGATAGTGGGAGTCTTAAAGATCCTAAAAAGAATTTCAAGAACTAATCAAGAATAAAACCTGAGGTTCTTCACTAGCACACGACTTGAGGTTTATAACCTATCGTGTTGACATATTCTGTGCCCATTCCAGTTAAAGTTGGCTTTGCATAGGAGTTCTGAAAGTTCTCAATTGGTTGCATAACAACTTGGAAGCAATGGCAGGCCCTGTACTTCCAGGTGGCAAGAAGTTAAGATTGCATAAGTTCAGTCCATATGAGTTTGGATTTGTCATTATCCTTGTCTTGTGACTATGGTTTTGACGATTCACATGGATAAGAACACATACACCATAAAATCTAAGGGTCATAAGGTTTCTCTCCGATTCATGAAAATGATGGTGAGGAAACACTTCCACCAAGTAGATTTGAAGCAGATGGCAAAAGGTCTAAACAATTGAGACTATGATTACGGCATCCCTTTTCATAGTTCTGAAATTGTTTAGACACACATGCATGCTATCTAAGGAAAGGTGTATGATTTTGATAAAGTTTTATCAAAGCATCTCGTATCAGAAATCTGAACTTTGGTAAGAAAGTCAATAAAGTATTGATTTCTAGAAGTCCAGCTGATTTCTGAGTACATGTCAAAGCTAGTGGGAGCATAAGTGTTATGCTAATAATCATCATGTTAGTGGGAGCATGATAATTATTGTTAGTGTTGCAAGTTAGCAATGTTAATTATAGAAAACAAAAGTTTCAATTCGTGAGGCTGCAGGGATTGAAAAAGTTGTTTTGCTATAATTAAGGGAGAGGATATACTTCATTTCAGTTCTAAAGGCTTAGATTGAGACCTTAATCATCTTTAGTCAAGAATATATATATGAATTTCATGTTGGATTGGTTCAACTTAAGGAAATTCTATATATTGCGTTCTCAAAATTCGATTATGATTACGGCATCCCTCTTCATAGTCAAATTTTGAAAACATGGCAAATAAAAATATTGTAGCAAAAAACTGGTCTAGAATCATGTCTTTATGTGAGACATCATGAATCGTGTACCATTTGCTTTGGGTACAGGATCGATTGCATGTGCTATAATATTTGTCATTTCTAAATTTTTCCAAATGCCCAGAGGCATTAAGAAGGGAAAAGGTCTAGAATTGGATATGACTAAAATGATTAAGCAATTGTCGAGGACAATCTGAGGTTTACCAAAGATTGGTTGCTCATGGACAGTTGGAAGTATATTGCTAATTTTGGAAGGACCATATTGACATATTCTGAAAAGAGGCATCTCTTATTCAAAAGTGATAGTCAAAATGAGAATATGGAGTTGTCTCCATAGGTGGAAGTTATTTGTGTAAGATTAGAAAACTTAATGCAAGAAGCATGTCCAAAGGAATGTACTTTGAATATGAGACTTAGTTTCCATGGAGTTGATCTCGATTGGAATACCTTATAATGACTGTTGACAAGTCTTTGTGACTTTGTACATATTCATTATAGGAGGGTCAGTGCATATAAGTTTAAAATCCAAACAGATTTCGATAAATGATAGGAATTTGAAATTCTCACATTTTTCGATAAGGATTTGGGAGTGTGAAATTAGAATCATTGAAATTATGTTCAATTGGTTTATTTCACAAAGTAAGGATCATAGACAAACATAGAGTGCATACTTGGTGTATGGCAAAGCTATTGTTTAAGAAAAACATAGTGTACATGCTTGGAGCATGGGACAACTAGTGTTTTTAATTCAAGTATAAAGTTGATAAAACCGAAACAATGAATAATGAGTAATCAGTATGGTGATAAATAAAAGTGTTTATTTATATTCATAGGGTTTGATACCATATTTGATTCATTTATTCTTGTGTTTCACTTTGCATGTTTTGACTTCCAGAATAACTAAGTCGCTCTTCCTGAATGATTAAGTTATTCAAACCATCCACAGTCGGTCATATGTTGGAAGTAGATATGAATCAAGACTGTCATGGGTTGGTTTGTAGAGGTCCAAGTTGGTGGACAAAGTGGTGCTACAACACTCATGAGTGCTCATAAGTTCTGATTATTGGATTCAACCCGCGCTCATTTGAATCACTTCATGGATTTTATCACGAGTGATCATGAGACGATAATATCTTATATTCTTCAAACCTAGAGATATGAGTTGTTACTATGAGTTGGTTATACATTGATTGCACGAAAACGCATTTGGTAACTCGATGTTATAAAACGTGCCTTTGTGTATGATTCAACAAGTAGTAGAACAAGCCATATGAGTCGAAGTTTATCCATTCCTTTTACCTTCGGGATAAAAGCGATATATGTGGGCCCCTCGATGATTTAGCGATGACACCTGTGAGTGCTTGGCCAAGCCAGGACTGATTTGATTTGTTCAATCAGTCAGTCATCATAAATCGAAAATCAGGAAACAACAAATGGACAGAGAGAATGATTATAATCCATGTCTCAGTCCATATGATATCTAGAATGGAGGAATATATGATCCCTTATCTAATGGACGCGTCATTGATTTGTTCAAAGTTTGACAGCGCCTTTAAGAGCTACGATTGCTAGTCGGGTTATGAAGTCGTACTTGCAATAATAGTTTTAGACTTATCCAAGTGGGAGACTGTTGGATTAGATGTCTAAGCCCATAACTATTATTGGTATGTACTTGACCCGAGAGTAGCATGGTCCATTTGGGTTGCATATCATCAGGACAATTTGTTAGGATGAACTTTTTAGAGAAGGTTATTTATGGTTTATTAATATATTATAAGTTATAATATATTAATATGAAATCATATGTTTTAATTAGTATCGATCAAGAATTAATTTGGAATTAATTTAGTGATCAAAAGAGACTAATTAAATCTATGGGGACTAATTATGATAATTAGTTATATTTATATGTGTTGGGCTTATGATCCATGTTGGACCAAGTTTATGTATGGATACATAAAGAGTTGGGCCACATGAACCATGGATCATAAAACCCATGGGTATGGATTATGGGTTATACCCATGACCCTTGGAATCCTACATATAAATAGGTTACTCCATAGCCAAAATCACCACTTCTTTTCTTAGAGAAATATGGAGGTGTTTTGGTGCATGGAATTCTCTCTCAAGAGCCACCTTTGTCCTAGGTGTGTTGTGATTCCATTTGAGGCATTTCATACTATTGGTGCTAAGCTCTTAAGGCCAAATACATCAAGACATCAAGCCACATAAAAGGTATGTTTCCCTAACTAGTATATTATATGGTTTATGTCAAATGCATGCTAGTTATAGGTTTAATGCCTTGGAAACCATTTGCATGTATAATAGAGAAAACATAGATCCAAGGTATTTAGGGTTGTATGTGCACCATAGGATGTTGTAGTATACTAAAACCCAACAGATTTAATCATAAAACACGATATTAAAGTCCTCTCCCATCTTTTCAGATTGGAGAAACTTATATCTTTCTGCCTAATTGATTCTTCTTATCCGTTCTGCCATTCATTGAAACTTTTCAATGATTCAGAATTACACTAAATCTTGTAAGCATAACCATATTTACTATACTTTTAGTAAATCATGACGAATAATCTTATTGTTATTTGTGGACTTGACTAGTGCACAACATTGCGTACCAGATCTCCTAGTCCTTCACTTGACTCACATACTTATGTGAACAAGGAATTGGTCTCAATTTCCCAAATACGAAGGTTCTCATTCATCACACAATACCAGTTGCATGATTCCAAGTTTTTGTCCAATTGAAACTTCGGCGATGAGAATCTTTCCTTATTTGGTAAATTTCTGACATTACCACAAATAACATAACTAAGAATCATATCAATTTCAATATTGCTAACAATAGAAACAAACAAACATCAATTTTAAATAATAACATTGCAAGGATAAATAAATAACATAAAACTCAAAATTTCATTTGTTTATAAAATGCAGAAAAACTTGTCCTTACAACGTAATTCAAATGAAAACTATGCTTATTACACATTCCTAAGCAATCTATCCTAACTCTTAAACAACAACTCAAAAATCCGATCTTTGAAATATGCGATCGAAATCCATTTCTTCGTGATCAGACTCAGCACACTCTTCCTTTAAGCTTCCTTTCTTTTCTTCAATCCTACAAAACATCAAAATGTAATCATATCACATCATGTATTAAGAATCTATAAACAGGAACTTAATAGAGTTAGACAGTGGATTTTACCTGAAGCAGAGTCATACATCTTGACTCTCCCATCTCTTAGATCTCTCAAGTAGTCAGGACAGCTTCGTGACCAATGCCCCTTCTCTTGTCAGTAGAAACACACAGATTCTTTAGGAATGACACAAGGGACTATCTCAGACTTAGCCTTTCTCTTGCGTAGAGAAAACTTTTATGGACTTCCAATGTTGCCATTGTCCATAGAAAGTTGAGACATTGATTTACCAGACAAATTTGCTTGACCAGTCCGCCAGATCATTTCTGATTCAGCAACAACAAGCAAATAAGTCAAATCAATGAGGGTCACGTCTCGGTCCATCATATAGTACTCTCTAATGAACTCACTATATGAGTCAGGAAGTGATTGAAGAACCAAGTCAACAGCCAGCTTCCTAGAGACTTCGACACCCAACATTCCCAATCTGTCAATGTGCAACGTCATATCCAAGACATGAGCACATATAAACTTTCCATATTCGTGTTTGTTTGCCAATAGGGCTTGAGTGACCTTGAACTTTTCAAGTCTTCGAACACGTGGGTCAGGGAGAATTATTGGAGGAGCTGGAGGAAGTGAAGCATGATTTCCATTTCCACAATCCAATCGTGGAACATCATCTTCATGTGGAAAGCTTTTCCCAAAGGATTTGGGAAGACCATAGTTGTTAGACTTTGACATCTACAAAACGGGAGAAATTCAAGTTAGTTGATTAAGTCCTTAATAAAACACCCAAATTAGATATTAAGGCTAGGACCCAACACAATATTCTACAACTTGGAAGAGGGATGCCGTAATCCAAATTGCAGAACATTTGAAGGTAGGTAAATGACCATTTACCAATTTCCACCATGAAAAACGAAAATTAAAGGTTTAAGTTTTAAATGAATTGAAACTCCTAGATCTTTTGAGATTCATTGAACTTTTCAATGGCATGTTTAATCTCGATTATGCCCTTCATTTGTGACTGTGATGCCGAGGATCACAAATACGGTGTGAATAACCATGCGAATGTACGTGGTGCACTCAATGTCATTATCACCTAATCAATGTGCCGGTTAGCCACACACGCTCCATTGATCTATGACAAATATCGAGTCACCCTTCGCTACCAATGCCAATCCCAACTTAGTGTGCCGGTTAACCACACACACTCCACTAATTGTCTAGGCAATGGTACAAAGTGTAATTCCATGGAATTGCGTCAACTTCACTTTTTCCTAAAGTAACTAGGATTTGGGAATTTATAAAAGTGTTTAGTTACTTCGTATTTCATTATACTTATAATGGAAGGTTGTGTCCTATCCTACCCGTTCGGCTAACAACCCTCCACTAGTCAAGAGTGCGGTGGGTAAGAGTGGATACCCATTCAATCGCTATTTTATAGGCAATTTTCTTAAACACCCCTTAGAGACCAGCTTCATGAATGAGGCCTACTAACGGTAAGACTGACTCTTTACTCATACATATATAATATGTTAAACTTTTAAATGTTATATAGTATAAAGTGTATTTTATAAAATACTATGCGGTCTAATTCAATAAATTATACTTTTAATTTAATTAAATATAAACCAAATCATTATGGATTTATTAACTCTCCTTTAATTATACACTTAATTAACTTAATAAAACCATAAGGTCGTAATTTGAACTTTTCAAAAACTAGGGTTTTAGAATTTAATATTTCAAAATTAAACTTTTTAATCAAATATTCAAATTCCAAAACTTGAGGGCAAGTTTTGAAACATTTCAAAACATACTAGATCAAATTACAAATAATTTAATTAATCAAATAATTGGTGATTATCTAAATTTGACCTAATTCAATTTCTTGCAAGATAATTCAAATAAATCAAATTTATCATATAAGGCAATGATTATCTAATTGATTGGCAATTATCTACTATTATTGGAAAAGATAATCACATAATATCAATAAAATTCGGATTCTATCAATAAAAAACGTTTATGGTAATTATCCAACATAAAAAACGGCCAATATCCCGATTTTCCCTCTGTCTGACACTCCGACTCGCCGAGTCACTCAAAGGACTCGCCGAGTACCTTTGGGGACTCGCCGAGTCTGTCAGTCAGAGAGCCGAAAAACACGATTTCAAGCAAGCAATGAACAATTAAGCATCAAATACATTAAACAAACATCCTAGGCTCTGATACCACTGATGAGTTTTGTGCACTACATGAATCCTATGGTGTACATGCAAACCTTAAAGCTTTGGATCTAGTTTGTCTAATATACATGCAATAATCATCCAAAGCTCATAAACCCTAGATCTAGCATATAACAATCGATATTATCATAATAAAAGGGTTTAGATCTTTACATTGATTGTTATGTAGCAATAACAATCACAATCCTTATTGATCTTGACTTCTGAAAGCTTAGTGCCTCAAATGTTGCACCTCTAATGGAATCACAAACACCATAAGCAACAAGATGAACAAGGAGAGAGGGGAGAGGCACCAAAAACGTCCAAGAACCCTTAGAGATCACTTAGCCACGTTTTTGGGAGCCTTAGGGGTCTTTATATACTTGTGTGGGCTGCTAGGGTTTCAGGTGAAACCCTCATTCTCTGCTCAGGCCTTAAGCAACCCATGGAGTTCCCTTAGAAAGCCCTTGGACGAAATCCATATGGGCTTCCCATAGATTTCGACCAATCCCCTTTCCATTAGGAATCCATAGCCCAATTGCAACTATCATATAATTGCAATATCAGTCCCCTTTTTATTTAATTAATCTCTTTTAGTCACAAAATTAGTTCTTGACTAATATTAATTAAACAATATGATTTCTCTTTTAATATATTATTCATATAAAATATTAATTAATCATAATTAATCCTCTTTCTCCTTAATTCATCCTATAAGTTGCTACGGTGAAGGCAACCCAAAAGGACCATGCTCGCAATCGGGTCAAGTACATACCAAAATAGTTATGAGCTTAGACACCTAATCCAACACCTCCCACATAGGTTCATGAGGGAGAAAGAGCCTGAAGAGATTGGGTTGGAAGCATTGTTTGGGATAGACATCTGTAAAAGAAAAGAAACAAAGTTTAGATTAGATGAAAATCCTTAATAAATCACCCAAATGAAATATTGAGGCTAGGATCCAACATAATTTTCTACAATTGCGAAGAGGGATGTCGTAATCTAATTGTAAAATATTTGAAGGTAGGTAAATGACGATTTACCAATTTCCACCATAAAAAAATTACTTATTAGGTTTTAATTGGATTTGAAATTCCTAGATTCTTTTGAGATTCATTGAACTTTCAATGGCATGTTTAAATCTCGATTGTGCCCTCTCAAGTTTGTGACTGGGATGCCGAGGATCACAAACAAGGTGTGAATAACCATGCAAATATACTTGGTACTCTTAATGTTACAAATCACCTAACCAATGTTTCGTTTAACCACCCACGCTCCATTGATCTATGATTAACATTAAGCTATCCTTTGCCACTCTCTATTAGTCCCAAATTAGTGTGCCGATTCACCACACACGCTCCACTAACGACTCAATAAAGTGCAAAGTGTAATTTCATGGATTAGCACCTATTCACATTTTTCCTAAAGTAACTAAGATTGGGAATTTAATAATAGGTTTAGTTACTTTATAATTTCATTATACTTTTAACGAGAATTAATGTCCTGTCCTACCCGTTCGGCTAACGACCCTCCACCAGTCAAGGAAGCGGTGGGTGAGAATGGACACCCATTAAACTGCCATTTTATAGGCAATAACCTTATACCGCCCCTTATATACTGGCTTCGTGAATGAGGCCTACTAACGGTAAGACTGACTTTTTTTTTCTTTTATATATATATATATATATATATATATATATATATATATATATATATATATATATATATATATATAAGTATTAACATTTAATATTATAATAGTATAAGGGTAGAATTTTAATCTTTTAAAACTCTAGGGTTTTGGAATTAAATGTCTTATTAATGTGACTTTACAAATTCCAAAACTTGAGGGCAAGTTTTGAAACTTTTCAAGACCCTTCATATTCATAACCTATAACCATTATGAGTTTTAAAATCCATGAATGTGACTTTTCATATAACTTGAGGACAAGTTACAATAACACATTTCATTAACAATTAGATCAAATTTTTGGATCAAACACAATTATCATATAATTTTTTTTCTATTGATCTAAACAAACTCATAACAAGACACAATTCATATCAAATACTACATATAATTAATTTATTATCTAAACATTTGAAAATTTCCTCTTAAATGGATGAGGACAATCATTACCAATTCATAAAATACAATTTTTATGATTACAAAAAAATTTGTGGTAATGATTTATCCATTTCTGGCCAAGAACTCGAATTTTCTGCACACAGGAGCACCAACTCGTCGAGTACATGAACTGGACCCGATTTGATGCCTTACTGAGTGGACTCATCGATTCTGTTCATGGGACTCGGCGAGTTCATTTATCAGAATGCAGAAAAGTCGATTTCTCAGCTTTGAAAACAAGTGTGCATCAAGTATAACAGAAAGCAATCCTAGGCTCTGATACCACTGTTGGGTTTTAAGCACTATAACACTCCTATGGTGCACATGCAACCCTATATGCTTTGGAACTATGTTTTCTCTAATTATACATGCATTTTCAAATTTCCAAAGCATATAACTTAACTAGCATATAATTCAAAGTAACAACAAGTTAGATAACTTACCTCTTGTGTAGTTCTTGACCTTGGAAGCTTCAGCACCTCAAATGTTGTGCCTCTAATGTGTCAAAAACACCAATATGCAAAGAAGGTTCTTTAGAGAATAAGTTAGCTTGCAAAATCGGTTCACATACTCTTGTATATATGGTTGGCCGATTTTGTCACTAAGGGGACTTTTTTATAGTGTTTCTCAAGGCTAGGGCTTCATCCATGAAACCCTAATGCACCATGACCTTCCATATGCCTTAGGCTCCATGGGTTAAAGCTCCATGGACTATCCATGAACCACTTAGCCCACCCTAATGGATCTTTAGCCCACACTATAAGAATGGATGATTTACATAATCAACCCCTTAGATTTAATTAGTCACTTTTGATCACAAAATTAATTCCAAATTAATTCTTGACCAACACTAATTAAATAATATGATTTCTCAATTAATATATTATACTTATAACATATTAATAAATCACCAATAATCTTATTCTCAAAAGTCCATCCTATCAAATTGCATTGGTGAAGGCAACCCAAAAGGACCATGCTACAATCGGGTCAAGTACATACCAGATATAGTTATGGGCTTAGACACCAAATCCAACAAACTTTAGAATCAATTTTTTGGTTTTTTTTATTAATACATTATGTGAGTCTACAATCATGGGAAATTGTAATCCGAATCCATTGTATTTAATCAGAAGAGATACTAATTTAAGTAGCATTGACTGGTGCGATTTCATTGTCGATTGTTTGGTATGGACGAAGAAGGTTTACAACCCAGAGAAAGAATCTTCGTTCTTTTATGGACCAACAACATACCTTATGGTACGTGAGCTAATTTTTGATATTAAATATTCTTTTTATTTTTAAAAATATGTTTGTTTTTATTTTTAAGCGTATATGATTTTATAATCATATATGATTTATTATATATCAGACAGCATAATCATATATGATTATATATATATATATATATATATATATATATATATATATATATATATATATATATATATATATATATATTATAAGTAATGATATATTTTATTTGTATAAATCATATATGATTATTCATATATATTATGATTAATGATATATTAAACTGTATAAGTAAATCTTTTTAGAAAGTTAACTTATTTGTTATATATGTTTTTTGTAGTTGTTGTATGTGGATAGTTTCAAGTTTGATCATTTGCAAGTCACACGTAAACGTCCAACTATTTTTTATTGGACGTCAGAGAAGATAATGTTTTTTGAGGATATTTTACAAGAGAATGGAGGATTTGGATGTGGAGATGTTAATGAACCATGTGTTGAAGAAGAATGTCAAGAATCTAAGTATAATGAGGAAGAATTTGGTGGTGAAGAGGATGAATCTGATGGTGATGAGGATTTATGTGATGAGGATGAAGAAGATTGTGATGTTAATAAAGTTAGTGATGTGGAGATAATTTTATAGTTTTATTAATTTATTATTTATTAGTGTATTCATTTATGACTTTTTATGTTTAAGTATTTTATTTGTAAGTATATTTTTTTATGTAGGTGTATGAAAATAAAATTTCATATATGTATCAGAAGATGGAGGATTTGAAAAAGGATCTTGTTGTAAAGATAGATGAGGGAGTGTTGAAATTTCCTCAAATTTAAATTTTGAAAAATTGAAAATTATTATTTCCTGTTGAAGATTTAAGCACAGAAAGTTTTGATTTCCATTATGTTTCATACCAAAGTAAAGAATCGATATTGACACCTGCTTTTGTTAAAGTTAATGATGAAGATTATGGGAATGATTTTCTGAATGATGATGAAAATGTTGAAGATGATGATCAAGGGAAATGTTCTGGTGGTCAGGGGGATGGAAGTGGTCCACATGAGGGAAATGTTGGTAAAAATCATGTTGAAGGTAAAGGTGATGTTAATGATCATGTATATGTGACAACCCGAAATTTCTCCCGTTATTTTTAACCCATCTCCCTTAATAAAATTTAATCTTATTAAATTTTCCGTCAGCTTCTTGGGTTAAGTAAATCAACTAGGGATATAATTAAAATTCTATACGATTCGGAATAAACCGGGAATCACGCGAAAAACTTGAAACTTCCTCGAAAATCACCGAGTTCACTGTCAGAACGAGTTTACGGTCGTAAACTCGTGTAGACCGTAAACCGTTTACGGTCGGTGTCGGGTGGACCCCCTTGACCGAGAACTCTGTCCTATATATAGAGTATATGGCCTTCATTTCACCCTTTACACACTTCAAAGGCTTTCTCTCTCTACTCTCTCTCTATAATTCTCGAGTTTGCTCAAGAAATCCTCAAGAATGTAAGTGATTTCCTTCCTTTGGGTGTTAATTTTTCCTATATCCATGATTCACTCTTGATTCATCCATGGATTTCACTTTTTATCTAGATCTTCAAGAATCCTCAAGAACATCTTAGTGTTTTGGACCGAAAACACCTTTATTTGCCTTCAAATCGTAAGTATCATCCTCTTATACTTATATCTAGTTAGAATTCTTGAGTTTTGCCTTGAAATCGTCACTTTTCCATGAACAAAAGGTGTTTACGGTCTAGTGTATCTCCTTAGACCGTACACCCTTCAAAGACCGTAAACTCATAGACCGTACACCCTTCAATGACCGTAAACTCATGGGCCGTAAACCCAAAGACCGTAGACTCATAGACCGTAAACCCTATGCCCGTAAGGTCATTAGACCGTGAACCCATGGAACCGTAAACCCATGGACCGTAAACCCCTGACCGTACACTCCTGATTACGGCCGCAAACTCCCCTTTTCAGTCATATGTGATTCTAACACTTAGTTTTAAGTGTTTTCTAATCCCTAAGGTGGTTCTTTCCATAACAATAGTATTATGCCCTCACCTAATACATATATGTACTTCTACATGCTAAATAGGATCCGTTTGTGCCCGAGGCTTTATTTGACACTCAGCAATTCCTAGCAACTTACACTCGAACCCCACGTCAAACTGTGAGTTCATACCCCTACGCTTTTTCCGAGTTTTTCATGTTTTCAGGGGGGAATACAAGCAAAAGTACAGGGAAACTTGTGCTCAAATTATATTATTTTGCCTAAGATAATTATATGTTTAGAATGCTTTTAACACTGAAAACAGTTTTACCAAACGATTAAGAAATCAACTCGTAGAAACAGTTTTCAAAACTAAAGCAATGAATTTGTGAATCATATCGTAAAATGTGTTATTTTATAAAGGATTCAGACAAATCTTAAACAAGATTTTTAGTATTATTACTTGTAAATTGTTAGTCTAAAGTTGGGGACACGTCCTTTGTAACACTCCCCACCGAATTCGAGAGTGAAGGACTAGCACTTGTAACCAGAATCTCTTGTAGGGAGAGCGTGACTGTTGTGTATAGATCTATACGAGACTGACTATCCCGCACCTCGCTGCTAGCTACAGTAGGACCGATAGGTCTACGGGTGACAAAGTCATAAAAGGATATTGGCCCCGGTACGTGCCATATCAAGTTTAAGTACGGTTATGACACCCACAACCTAGATAACAGGAATTTACTTTTGTAATAATGAATCAAGTGAACTAACCTCAAAGTAATAACCGATTCGATTACTAGAGGGTATTAATAATACCCTTAGGATTTAGTTCACCACTTATTTATTAGTTTTATTTATGTAATAAGGCTAATACACCTCACAGGGAACTAACAAGGTTTTTCAAGAAAACTATGTCTAACGATATAAGTATGGTAGATACTTGTACACCTCAGACTAGAAACAGATAACCAACCATCAACTTTTAGGGAAAATATAGGATTTTCCTGGGATAACTCAACCTTTCATAAACGAACTGCTTAACAAATAACTAATGGATAATCAAACATCTTTCATAAGAAAATATAGGATTTTCTTGGGAAACACTTTTCAAAGGATCAAGGAAACATTTTTCACCAGAACTAAATACTTATGAACTCACGAGCTTTATGCTGATACTCTTTCAAACTGCTTGTATTCTCAGGGCAGCAATAGACAGGTACTTTTATCAACTTTTGGAGAAGACGAAGCTTTTGGAGTCACGTATTTTACTTTTGTTATATACTCTTATGTACAAACTATGTTTTCAAACAGATGTAAATAATCATATTGTAATGTAATGGTTGTGTTTACTTTGCCTACTATGATACAACTGTTGTGATACTATGCATGACGTCACCCGCCTCCGAACGTTTCCGCCGTTATTTCTGACGGTTCGGGGGTGTGACAGATTGGTATCAGAGCTATTGTTTATAGTGAACTAAGTATGCCGTTATTTCCGCCGTTATTTAGATGTTGGACACTGCGGTTAAACCTGGGCAGTTATGTAATCATGTCTAGGGTCAATATAGCCTGATCAACTATATTCATTCGAGACATGACCAACATGTGCTTGGGAGTGACTGTGGTGTTGCAGCAGGCCTAAAACTTATGAAGTATCCATACAACAAAATATCGATATAACAAAACTTACAACTTAAAATACTATCCGAGTATTTTACGAGAGTCAAATGCATTGCAGAAAATTCACTTCCAAGTGTTGCTACTCATTCCTTTTAGCGATAACTTAATTGCATTGGTAGCTTTTTCTTGTTTATCGCTTAGTAGAACACTCTAGCTATCATATCGAGATATATCTTGTTTCATATCTCTATATTCAAATCCTGAGGGACTTATCATCCTCTTCTTCCCGATTATTTTTAGAACAAGATGCCTCCAAAGAAAAGACCCAGCAAAAAGAACAACAATCCCCCAACAGATCCGACACCGCCACCTCCTCAGTTCAATCCTACTATGTTCCAAGCGGCTGTTACCGTTGCTGTGGCGGCCGCAATGTCAGAGATTAATCCTGGCGGATCTGGCGGGTCGGGAGGTGGTACTCATCCCCAGAATCATGAAGGGAGTCAGGGACACCAGAGGGAGTGCTCCTATAAAGACTTCATGAATGCAAAACCCACATCCTTCGACAGCAATGGAGGTGTTATTGCCCTGACTCGATGGTTCGAAAAGATCGAGTCTATCTTCGAAATTTGCTCTTGTCCCGAAGCCAGCAAGGTGAAATTCGCCGCTTGCACTTTTGCCAACAGAGCACTGACCTGGTGGAATGGTCGGGTCAAATCCCTAACCCTACCGATAGCCAATGCTATGGGGTGGGAGAGCTTGAAAGAGCTCATGCTTGCTGAGTACTGCCCACGGGGTGAGATGCAGAAACTAGAGCACAAGCTATGGAACTTGAAGATGAAGGGTTCCAACATTGCTGCCTACACTTCCAGATTTGAAGATCTAGCACTTCTTTGCCCGTGTTTGTGTTGGGTTTTGAGCATTCTAACACTCCTATGGTGTACATGCAACCCTATAAACCTTGGATCTATGTTTTCTCTATTATACATGCAAATATTAACTATTCTAAGGTTTCATCCTAACTAGCATATTATGAAGCACCTATACTACAAAGTTCTAGTTAGATGACATACCTTTTGATGTAGCTTGATGTCTTCAAGCTTTAAGAGCTTAGCCCCAATAGTGTGGAAGCCTCAAAAGGAATCACAAATCACCAAAACACCTTGGAAGAACTTGAGAGAATATGTATGCACACTAAAATCGGCCCACTCTTATTTTCACACACTTGTGCCAATTTTGTGAGCCAAGGACCCCTTTATATATTATGGAGGATTAGGGTTACATCCATGTAAACCCTAATACCCATGACCTTTCATTTACATAGGATCCTTGGGTTAAAAGCTCCATGGACCATCCATTAAAGCTTAGCCCAACCTAAATGAACTTGGCTCATTCCATATATATAAGAGTCCATATTTAATTAGTTCTTTTTGATCACCTAATTAATTCTAAATTAATTCTTGATCAATACTAATTAAATAATATGATTCCATATTAATATATTAGAACTTATAATATATTAATATAAATCATAAATATACTATTCTCAAAAGACTATCCATATAAATTGTGCCGGTGAAGTGCAACCCAAATGGACCATGCCGGGTCGGGTCAAGTACATACCAAATATAGTTATGGACTTTGACATTAATCCAACAGTCTCCCACTTGGATAAGTCTAAAAATATTATTGAGTATGACTTCAAAACCTAACTGGCAATCGTAGCTCTTAAAGCCGCTGTTGAACTCTGACCTTGTCAATGACTTGTCCATTAGATAAGGGATCATATATTCCTCCATTCTAGATATCATATGGACTGAGACATGGATTATAATCATTCTCTCTGTCCATTTGTTGTTTCCCGATTTTCGATTTATGATGACTGACTGATTGAACAAATCAAATCAGTCCTGGCTTGGCCAAGCACTCACATGTGTCATCGCTAAATCATCGAGGGGCCCACAGATATCGCTTTTATCCCGAAGGTAAAAGGAATGGATAAACTTCGACTCATATGGCTTGTTCTACTACTTGTTGAATCATACACAAAGGCACGTTTTATAACATCGAGTTACCAAATGCGTTTTCGTGCAATCAATGTATAACCAACTCATAGTAACAACTCATATCTCTAGGTTTGAAGAATATAAGATATTATCGTCTCATGATCACTCGTGATAAAATCCATGAAGTGATTCAAATGAGCGCGGATTGAATCCAATACTTAGAACTTATGAGCACTCATGAGTGTTGTAGCACCACTTTGTCCACCAACTTGGACCTCTACAAACCAACCCATGACAGTCTTGATTCATATCTACTTCCAACATATGACCGACTGTGGATGGTTTGAATAACTTAATCATTCAGGAAGAGCGACTTAGTTATTCTGGAAGTCAAAACATGCAAAGTGAAACACAAGAATAAATGAATCAAATATGGTATCAAACCCTGTGAATATAAATAAACACTTTTATTTATCACCATACTGATTACTCATTATTCATTGTTTCGGTTTTATCAACTTTATACTTGAATTAAAAACACTAGTTGTCCCATGCTCCAAGCATGTACACTATGTTTTTCTTAAACAATAGCTTTGCCATACACCAAGTATGCACTCTATGTTTGTCTATGATCCTTACTTTGTGAAATAAACCAATTGAACATAATTTCAATGATTCTAATTTCACACTACCAAATCCTTATCGAAAAATGTGAGAATTTCAAATTCCTATCATTTATCGAAATCTGTTTAGATTTTAAACTTATATGCACTGACCCTCCTATAATGAATATGTACAAAGTCACAAAGACTTGTCAACAGTCATTATAAGGTATTCCAATCGAGATCAACTCCATGGAAACTAAGTCTCATATTCAAAGTACATTCCTTTGGACATGCTTCTTGCATTAAGTTTTCTAATCTTACACAGATAACTTCCACCTATGGAGACAACTCCATATTCTCATTTTGACTATCACTTTTGAATAAGAGATGCCTCTTTTCAGAATATGTCAATATGGTCCTTCCAAAATTAGCAATATACTTCCAACTGTCCATGAGCAACCAATCTTTGGTAAACCTCAGATTGTCCTCGACAATTGCTTAATCATTTTAGTCATATCCAATTCTAGACCTTTTCCCTTCTTAATGCCTCTGGGCATTTGGAAAAATTTAGAAATGACAAATATTATAGCACATGCAATCGATCTTGTACCCAAAGCAAATGGTACACGATTCATGATGTCTCACATAAAGACATGATTCTAGACCAGTCTTTTGCTACAATATTTTTATTTTCCATGTTTTCAAAATTTGACTATGAAGAGGGATGCCGTAATCATAATCGAATTTTGAGAACGCAATATATAGAATTTCCTTAAGTTGAACCAATCCAACATGAAATTCATATATATATTCTTGACTAAAGATGATTAAGGTCTCAATCTAAGCCTTTAGAACTGAAATGAAGTATATCCTCTCCCTTAATTATAGCAAAACAACTTTTTCAATCCCTGCAGCCTCACGAATTGAAACTTTTGTTTTCTATAATTAACATTGCTAACTTGCAACACTAACAATAATTATCATGCTCCCACTAACATGATGATTATTAGCATAACACTTATGCTCCCACTAGCTTTGACATTTACTCAGAAATCAGCTGGACTTCTAGAAATCAATACTTTATTGACTTTCTTACCAAAGTTCAGATTTCTGATACGAGATGCTTTGATAAAACTTTATCAAAATCATACACCTTTCCTTAGATAGCATGCATGTGTGTCTAAATACTTTCAGAACTATGAAATGGGATGCCGTAATCATAGTCTCAATTGTTTAGACCTTTTGCCATCTGCTTCAAATCTACTTGGTGGAAGTGTTTCCTCACCATCATTTTCATGAATCGGAGAGAAACCTTATGACCCTTAGATTTTATGGTGTATGTGTTCTTATCCATGTGAATCGTCAAAACCATAGTCACAAGACAAGGATAATGACAAATCCAAACTCATATGGACTGAACTTATGCAATCTTAACTTCTTGCCACCTGGCAGTACAGGGCCTCAAGTTGTTATGCAACCAATTGAGAACTTTCAGAACTCCTATGCAAAGCCAACTTTAACTGGAATGGGCACAGAATATGTCAACACGATAGGTTATAAACCTCAAGTCGTGTGCTAGTGAAGAACCTCAGGTTTTATTCTTGATTAGTTCTTGAAATTCTTTTTAGGATCTTTAAGACTCCCACTGTCCTCTTGACATATAAGACTATCTTGCCAAATATTCAAGAGATAGTGCGGATTCTTTATCAAGACAAACACTTCACACAATTGGCCTTAGTTGGTCTTTGTTTTATCCAAAACATCACAACTTACCAATTTCAAATGTACAAGAGTAGGAAACTTTTACTCTTACATTTGACAAGTGTTTTAAACCTTTCTTTAAGATATGTCACTCAAGTTACAATCTTGGAGTATGACTCTAAGAATTGTTTTGGAACGAAGTATGACTCATCTTCCTGATCTAACCATTTCAACAATTCATGACTCCTCTTCTTAGTCATAAGAATGCACTAAGATGACCTTTAGAGGACTAATTGTGATATGATTTCTAAATCATTAAGATGATCAAAAACATGATACTAAAGTACTCTCCCATCTTTTCAGATTTGCGAAACTTTTATCTTTCTGCCTAATTTGATTCTTCCCATTCGTTCTGCCATACATTGAGACTTTTCCAATGTTTCAGAATTATACTTAAACTTGTAAGTATAACCATATTTACTAAACTTTAGTAAATCAAATAGTCTTAACGAGCTTTGTGGTGGATATGACCAGTGCACAAGAATGTGTACTCGATCCCTTTAGTCCTTCACTTGACTCACACATCCATGTGAACAAGTAATTAGTCTTGATTTTCCAATGCTTGAAAGTTCTCATTCATCATACTATTCAACTTGCATGATTCCAAGTTTTGGTCCAATTGAAACTTGGGTGATGAGGAACTTTCCTGATTTGGTAAATTTAGACACTGCCACAAATGAAAGAATCAAATCCATTTTCCAATATTGCTGTCAGTGGAATCATATAAGCAACAATTTTCCACAAATGCCATTGTAAGGATACTTCAAATAAATAAAATTAAACAATTTTCTTTTATTTTAAAACTTTGCGGAAAAACTTATCCTTACAATCCACATGGAAAATTGTTGTTATCTATTCCTTAGCAATATATCATAACTTCTTAAGTAACTGCTCAAAATTCTGATGCGATCGAAATCCACCTTCGCGATCAGAATCAGCATATACTTCCTTTAAGATTTCTCTCTATTCTTTGATTCTTAAAACATCAACATGTGACCCAGTCACATCATGTACTGAGGATCTCAGAATAGAACTTAATAGAGTTAGATAATGGGCTCTACCTGATGTAGAGTCAAACTTATTGACTTTAACATCCTTAGGTAAATTTGGCAGCTTTGCAATCAACGCCCCTTCCTTTGGCAAAATAAACATATGGACCCTTTGGTAATGGGACTATCTCAGACTTAGCCTTTCTCTTTACCATTTGGTCAACCGGGTTGACTATGGCCAATCCCTTTCCATTGGGAAGAGAATGCTTTTTCTGGATTTCCAGTGTCACCATTGTCACTGTCCATAAAGTTTTTGGGAAGTTGATCTTCTAATCAAATTTGCTTTATTATCGTTCCAAATCATTGCTGATTCAGCAGCACCAAGCAAATAGATATGATCATTAAGGTTCATGTCATAGTCTGTTTCATAGTAGTCCCAAAGGAACTCACTATGTGACTTAGAAAGTGATTGAACATCCAACTTTCTCAAGACTTTGACACCCAACTCTCCCAGCTTGTCAATATGTGACTTCATCTCCAAGATGTGATCACACATAGACCTTGCTTGCCATTAGGGCTTGAGTGACCTTGAACTTGTGGGTTAGGGAGAATAATTGGAGGAGGTGGAGGAAGAGAAGTATGACTTCCATGAGCCAAACTCAGGAAGTCATATTCATTAGGAAAGTTTGGTTTGGGAAGATCATTGTTGTCTAAACCAGACATCAACAATGGGAGAAATTCACGTAAAGTTGATTTTAGTCCTTATTATAACACCCAATATGATATATTAAGGCAAGGACCCAACAAACTATTTTATAACTTGGAAGAGGGATGTCGTAATTCAAGCTATAAAATATTTGAAGGTAGGTGAATGACGATTCACCAATTTCCACCAAGATAAACGAAATGTATTATTAGGTTTTAATTGGTTTTGAAACTCCTAGATTCTTTTGAGATTCATTGAACTTTTCAATGACATGTTTCAATCTCGAGTGTGCCCTTCAGGTTTTGTGACTGGGATGCCGAGGATCACAAAACAAGGTGTGAAGTAACCATGCAAATATACTTGGTACCCTTAATATTTACCCCTCAATCGATGTGCCGGTTAACCACACACGCTCCAACGATACTATGGTAAACATTAAGTTACCCTTTGCCTACCTTGTTAAGTCCAGGTTAGTGTGCCGGTTAACCACACACGCTCCACTAACAGCTTAAACAAAGTGCAAAGTGTAATTTCATGGATTAGCACCTTATTCACATTTTCCTAAGTAACTAAGATTGGGAATTTATAAGTGTTTAGTTACTTAGTATTTATCGTTATACTTATAATGAAGGGAGAATTATAGTCCTTGTCCTACCTGTTCGGCTAACGACCCTCCACCGGTCAAGGAAGCGGTGAGTGAGAGTGGACACCCATTAAACTGCCATTTTATAGGCAGTAACCTTATACCCCCCTTATAGACCGGCTTCGTGAATGAGGCCTACTAATGGTAAGACGACTTGCTCTTATACATATAATATATTAAACTTTTAATATTATAATAGTATAAGGGTGTATTTTAGACATTTAAAATACTTGGTGGTTTAATCTATTAATTAAACTAGACTTTTAATTTAATTAAACTCAAACCATATATTTATGGATTAATTATACTCTTTTAATTAAACGCTTTAATTAACTATTAATAAAGTCCGTAAGAGTTAATTTGAACTATTCAACAAAACATCATAATTCCAATTATTAAACTCAAAATTAAAACTATTTAATTAATTGTTTAAGTTATGAATCCAAGAGTTTTACAATTCAATTCTTTTTTTTCATAAAAAACTTTTCTCAAATTCCAAAACTTGAGGGCAAGTTTTGTAATTCTTGAAAACCTTTGGATTCCATAACTTATGGAATTAATGGTGTTTTATGATGAAACTTTCTATGTTCCATAACTTCAGAACAAGTTATGGAATTCTTTAAAACATTAACACCAAATTTTGTAACTCCATAAAAACTTTGAATCAAATTTTTTTTTTTAAAAAAAACTTTCATATCCATAACTTATGGAAGTTTCAAAAACCCTTAAGATCAGAACTTAAAAAAAAACTTTTGAGCTCCAAAATTTTATGACAAAATATGTAACTCCTTAAAACATTTAGATCAAACTTTTAAAACTAATAAAATAATCATATCATTTTATCTTTTACTAAATTTGACCTAATTCAACTCATATAACAAATGATTCAAATTTTACAAATAATTCGTTTTTCACAAAACAAGTAATTATCTTAAAATTTGACAAACGTCATGTTTTTTTTTCCTTTTTTTTCAACTTGAAAATAAAACATTTGCATCAATATAACAGAAAACAACCCATGGCTCTGATGCCACTGTTGGGTTTTGAGCATTCTAACACTCCTATGGTGTACATGCAACCCTATAAACCTTGGATCTATGTTTTCTCTATTATACATGCAAATATTAACTATTCCAAGGTTTCATCCTAACTAGCATATTATGAAGCACCTATACTACAAAGTTCTAGTTAGATGACATACCTTTTGATGTAGCTTGATGTCTTCAAGCTTTAAGAGCTTAGCCCCAATAGTGTCGAAGCCTCAAATGGAATCACAAATCACCAAAACACCTTGGAAGAACTTGAGAGAATATGTATGCACACTAAAATCGGCCCACTCTTATTTTCACACACTTGTGCCAATTTTGTGAGCCAATGACCCCTTTATATATTATGGAGGATTAGGGTTACATCCATGTAAACCCTAATACCCATGACCTTTCATTTACATAGGATCCATGGGTTAAAAGCTCCATGGACCATCCATGAAAGCTTAGCCCAACCTAAATGAACTTGGCCCATTCCATATATATAAGAGTCCATATTTAATTAGTTCTTTTTGATCACTTAATTAATTCTAAATTAATTCTTGATCAATACTAATTAAATAATATGATTCCATATTAATATATTAGAACTTATAATATATTAATATAAATCATAAATATATTATTCTCAAAAGACTATCCATATAAATTGTGCCGGTGAAGTGCAACCCAAATGGACCATGCCGGGTCGGGTCAAGTACATACCAAATATAGTTATGGACTTAGACATTAATCCAACAGTTTGGTCACCCCGGAAAGCAAAAAGATTGAGAGATACATTTGGGGACTGACACAACCAACCAAAGGAAATGTCTTGGCTGCTCGGCCAGTTACATTTGATAGCGCCAAGTGTCTGGTGCAGACTCTGATCGATCATGGAGTCGATCTTGATGAGTTGACAACTGTTTCGGAACCACAGGAGGAGGGTAGTGGGAAGAAGAGATTTTGGAACAAGCGCAAGGGCCAGCCCTCTCAGGAGCCCTCCAAGAAACAACAAACTGTGGCAGTCCACGCTGCTACTACCCCTGCTATAGTCCCCATTACTCTAAAAAACCCCAGTCGCTATGCTGGGAAGCTACCTCTGTGCAACAATTGCAACTATCATCATCAGGGACAGTGCCGGGAGATGTCGTGCAACAGCTGTGGCAAGAAGGGCCACACAGCTCGAGGCTGCAAGACACAAGTCCAACCCACTAGCCAGGCCCCTGGAGCAGGCATTGGACAAGCCTGTTATGGTTGTGGAGAAGTCGGGCACTACAAGAGAAACTGCCCCAAGGCAACAACAGCTGGTAACACGGGGATAGTGCTAGCGATGGGCCAAGAGGAGGCAGTTGCAGATCCCACCGTTGTTTCGGGTACGTTGCTCCTCGATAACTATTATGCATGCATTCTTTTCGATTCTGGTGCGGAGAAAAGTTTTGTTAGTCATGCATTCAAACACCTAATCAAATGTGAACCCTAACCTCTAACCGAAACATTTACCGTCGAGATGGTTAACGATGAGAAAGAGAGCACTAACGACATATTCATAGGCTGTACCCTTACCCTAAACGATCATTCTTTTCCGATCAATCTTATGCCAGTTTCCATAAAAAGCTTCGATGTCATCATCGGCATGGATTGGTTGAGCCCCAATCGTGCTGATATCCTTGTTACGAAAAAGCTATCCGTCTGAACCTTCTTTCTCGTGAAACCCTCATGATCTATGGTGATAAACTCAGCTCGAACCTCCACATCATCTCGTGGATCAAAGCCCAAAAACTTCTACGAAAGGAGTGCCATGCATTCCTAGCCCACGTCATAAACGAGAAGCAGGAAGTTAAAGACCTCGAGAGCATCCCCGAAGTCTGCAACTTTCCTAATGTCTTTCCCGAAGAGCTCCCGGGAATCCCTCTCGAGCGCCAAGTCGAGTTTCGCATCGACTTAGTCCCCGGAGCTACCCCCGTAGCTAAATCCCCATACCGCCTAGCGCCAGCAGAAATGCAGGAGTTATCCAGTCAGCTCAATGAGCTGCTCAGCAAAGGATTCCTCAGATCGAGTTCCTCACCCTGGGGAGCCCCGATCTTGTTCGTGAAAAAGAAGGATGGATCCTTTCGGATGTGTATTGGTTACCGCGAACTGAACAAACTCACTGTCAAAAACCGTTACCCCCTTCCCCGAATCGACGACCTCTTCGATCAACTTCAAGGAACCAGCTACTTCTCCAAAATAGACCTAATATCAGGGTACCATCAGCTGCGAGTCCATGAGAGTGATGTTCATAAGACAACATTTCAGACTCGGTATGGTCACTACAAACTTGTGGTAATGCCCTTCGGTCTAACCAACGCACCGACAGTATTCATGGACCTGATGAATCGGGTGTGCCGTCCTTTCCTGGACAAGTTCATCATCGTGTTCATCGACGATATACTTGTCTATTCCAGAAGCGAGGAAGATCACAAACAGCACTTGAGATTAGTGCTGGAAACTCTAAGCGCAGAGAAGCTTTACGCGAAATTCTCCAAGTGCGAATTCTGGATTCGAAAAGTAACCTTCCTAGGTCACGTGGTAAGCGAGGAAGGCATACACGTGGATCCCTCAAAAATAAAAGCGATAGAGAACTGGTCAGCACCGAAGACGCCCACAGAAATTCGTCAATTCTTGGGTCTCGCTGGCTATTATCGTAGATTTATCTAGAATTTCTCTAGAATTGCCAAACCCTGTTGTCTTAAATCGTCTGATCGCAAAACTCTCGTCATTCATAACGATAAACTAGATGCGAACCCCCATAATTCCATCTCGCCTCAAACTCTCGAAGGTATTCATACAAGGAGTATCGTATCCAACCGTAACCTTCCTTAAGCACCCTCAACAAACCATTTTGGAAAAACCCCTCGCGCAACAAGTCAAGTTCAAGCACAGAGGCTAAGGACACATACGGTTAGCCTATCAATGTTAAATGTGCACGCGAGGGTGGTGTATAATTAAGATCCTGCAGACTTAGGATGTGTCTTTCCACCCTATCTCATGTTCCTTGTTTGGTTGTAGACCTGGGGCACTGACACCCATCCGATCGTCTTATTAATCTTAATTATATACGACTTGTGTACATGAGGCAATGATAGACGGACTAGGTATGAGTCCTACCATGAACTCAAGGACAAATGTTGCTCAGAACTACGAAATAACACCCTACCAGTTGGATGAACGTGGCCAGGCAACCCCAACCTACACATCATTCACAAATCAGAATAGCAGATACAGCAGTAATCCGTTTTCATAGTATACCTGTAATCATTACCTCCGACTGGGTTAGCAAGTTACCTAGAGAACTTAGTAACATACATTCTGTCATTCACATGTTGAACTCAAATCAGTGTCTGCCCGATGAGACACTCGCGATTCCCCTCGACAATATCGAATTCCACGAGAATCTACACGTCATGTAGGAATCATTGAACTCAGGAACCAGGAAGTCTAGCGCACGAAACAAACGTCGTATCCGGTTAGTGAAAGTTCCCTGGGATACCAATCAAGAACTTGAATTCACTTGAGAGCACGAGAACCCAAGGAAACAGAAGTACTCCCATCTCTTTTAGATCCGCGAGTCGTATCATTATTCTTGAATTTCGGGACGAAATTCCCTCTAAACGGGGGATGATGTGACAACCCGAAATTTCTCCCGTTATTTTTAACCCATCTCCCTTAATAAAATTTAATCTTATTAAATTTTCCGTCAACTTCTTGGGTTAAGTAAATCAACTAGGGATATAATTAAAATTTTATATGATTCGGAATAAACCGGGAATCACGCGAAAAACTTGAAACTTCCTCGAAAATCACCAAGTTCACGGTCAGAACGAGTTTACCACAGGGAACTAACAGGGTTTTTCAAGAAAACTACGTCTAACGATATAAGTATGGTAGATACTTGTACACCTCATACTAGAAACAGATAACCAACCATCAACTTTTAGGGAAAATATAGGATTTTCCTGGGATAACTCAACCTTTCATAAATGAACTGCTTAACAAATAACTAATGGATAATCAAACATCTTTCATAAGAAAATATAGGATTTTCTTGGGAAACACTTTTCAAAGGATTAAGGAAACATTTTTCATCAGAACTAAATACTTATGAACTCACTAGTTTTATGCTGATACTCTTTCAAACTGCTTGTATTCTCAGGGCAGCAATAGACATGTACTTTTATCAACTTTTGGAGAAGATGGAGCTTTTGGAGTCACGTCTTTTACTTTTGTTATATACTATTATGTACAAACTATGTTTTCAAACAGATGTAAATAATCATATTGTAATGTAATGGTTGTGTTTACTTTGCCTACTATGATACAACTGTTGTGATACTATGCATGACGTCACCCGCCTCCGAACGTTTCCGCCGTTATTTCTGACGGTTCGGGGGTGTGACAGTATATGAGGATGATATTGGTAAAAATAATGATTTGTTGAATGAGAAAGATGATGAAGATGATGAACAAGGAAATGTAAGTGGATTCAATGAAGAAGAGTCCATGAATTTAAATTATGTTGTTGAAAATGTTACTAAGAGTGTGGGTCTAATTGATAGCCAGTAAGGTGTATCTTTTAGTCAATTCATTTGTGATCCAATTGTTGAAAGTTTTCTTAAAACTTTGGATCAAGGTAAGCATATTTTATTATTATATATAGTTTAATCATATATAATTTTAAATTTTTATATTTGAATTTTATAAGTGCTGAAAACTTGGTTGATGGTTGTATAAATCAGAAACGAGTTGAAGATGATGTGAATGAGAATTTGACTGGTTTTGAGAAAAATGAATTTGATGACAGTAAGTATTTATTTATGTATTTTTTATACATAAAATATATATGAATATGTTATATAGATGATTCACTTATGATTTTAATAATTTAGGGACTGTAAATTTGGGTGAGGATGATAAAGTTATTGTAGCAAAGAAGGATGGAGAAGGTGAAGATGTTGAAGTTGATTTGGATTTAGGGAAAGCAATAGAATATTTTTCAAATAAAAACAAAGATGGAGGTAATTAGTTTATAATTATTGTTTATTCATATATGATTTTTATAATTTTATTGGGTAGAAACTATTGAAGATGGTTTAGAAATTATACAATTGAAGGATTCAAAGGAGACTCAATAACTGAAAAAGGATAAAGTGGAAGGGAAAGTTGAGAAGTTTTCTGTTCCAAGTTTTAGTCTTGGATTTAGTCAAGATTCTGAAGGTTCCAATAAGTCATCTCAAAGTCAAAGTTCTTCTGAATGGATGACAAAGAAAAAGATTAAGGATAGAGTTTATTTGAAGAAACCAAGTGCTGGTCCAGAGTGTGTTATTCCAAATGCTGATGTTATTGATGCTAGTCCTGTTTCTTTTGCACCCCCTTTGGGTACATTAGAAGGACCATCAAAACCAATTTCTGTCAAACCTAAAGATATAAATGAAGAAGGAACATCAGTAGTAGATGTCAAAGGAAAGAGAGAAATGAAATTTTCTTATGTTTATAAGTCACCTTTTAATGAAAGGTTAATTGATTTTAAACCAAGTTTGACACAAGTAGAAAATGTTGTTTGTGAATGGCTTTTCAACCTTCAAGGAAATCCAGGGTAATTTTTTCAAATATAATTTTTTATTTTTATAATTATAATTTTTTATTTTTAATGACATTTAAATAAATATATACATGGATATTGTCTTGCTTATGGAAACAGATGTTATGGGTTTTAGAGCTAATTATGAAAGTCTTTATAAAAAACCTATTTGCATGTAAGTGTTCCTGTTTCATGGTCTCGTATACTAAATCATGAAGAGAAATTCAGAGATGTTGTTAATTCTCCACTCAGATTGTTCATGAATGTTGACACTGTAAATTTTTATTTTATTCTTTTCTTTTTATATTTTTATAATCATTTTATTATATAATCATTTTTGATTTTTTATATTACAGACTTTGTCATTTGAATATAATCATTTGAATGAAACTGTAAAATATAAAGTTTTCAAGGAGAACTTCTCTCGCAGTGTTTCTGGTGATAGAGACTTGAAGGTTTTGAAGGATGTTGATATGGTATATTTAGTTTTTTTATACATTTATATATATTTATTAATGTTTTTTTTCTAATATTATACATGTTGATGTGAAGTATTTTTCCCTGTTTTGAGGCAAAATCACATATATGTTATTGTTATCAATCTGAAGAAACGTGCTTTTGAGGTTATTGATAATGGTGTAGATGATGCTGATTTTGATGATAAGTATGGTGCAGTTTTTAAACCTCTTGTAAGTGTCAAATCATATTTATAATTTAGATTTGAAATCATGTATGATATGTTTTATAATTATTATACTTATATTTTTATGATATGAAATCATATATGATTTTCAGAAAAAGTTTTTTTTGAAGTATCTAAAAGAGATCAATCATGTTAAAGTAAATGAAATGGCTGATAAAAATCATACACCAGTAAGATTGATAATGACATGGAGGACAGTTTATAACAAAGTGGATTGTGATATTTTTGCTATGAGACATATGGAGAGTTATTTTGGAGAAAAAGGTTCTAAATGGAAATATGGTCTTCCAAAAGAAGGTGGTTCTCAAGAAAAAATTCTGGAAAAGTTGAGAATGATATATGAAGCATAAATTTTAACTTCTAAGATTAATACAAAGCGTGATGATGTGTTGAAAGCTGCGTATGGGTATCAAAAAGTTGATCAAAAGATTCGTGGTAAGCATGCATATGATGCTCAATGGAATATAGAAAATGGTTGTCGAATTTTTTTTGATTGAATATTTTCTTATTGATGATGTTATAAGAAAAAGTTTGTTTATGTTGTGTATGTTATGGATATTGTGAAGAATGTTTGTTTTTATGATGATGGGAAACATGGTGATGGAAAACAAGTTAATATGTATTTTGGTGGATTTTACTATGTAAGTTTGTTTGTGTGAATTATGTTATTGAATGTTAATCATAAGTGATTATGTTATATTTTTATATGTAATTATATTTTTAGTATTGATTATATGTTGTTTATATGTAATCATTAGTGATTGTATCGATTATTTTTTTCTGTTTTTGTAATCATAAATGATTATATATGTTGTATAACACATTATAATTTATTATATCTTTTTCTTGATAAGTGAGCTTATCTTTACTGCATGGAATACATCACCATGCAGAATCTTATCTTTGTAAGATTTTAGTTTTGTTTTTTAGTGTTTATAGTGAAGAATCTTTTCTTTATAAATGAAAACAGATTGGGACAGCCATATAGTGTATTTTTGATAAGTGATTATGTTTGTATAAAGGGGGTAGCCTCATGCTACCCCTTATATTTGTTCAAAGACGAGTCCTTATACTTCCAAATGGTTAGCTTTGTTTATTAATTTCTTCAGTTTTTAATTTATTTTTTTTTGTATATCACCATTACTTATTTATGATGTAAACAACTTCCATTTTGTTTCAGGTACAATATGGAGTCTATAAGTCTAAAAGAACTAATTTTGCTGTATCTAATAACATGTTCCCCATTTTTTCAAGATTCTTGTTCTTTTATTTGTAGCAAGATTTTCATACAGATTGTAGCTGACTCCAAGAACCCCTCTTCCACAATTACTTAAAAAGTTTATCTTCATTGAACATATCAGATCTTTACTAGATGTCTTTGAAGTAGAGGAATGTTGTTCATTTAAAGAAGATTTCTTTTTAATGAACAACATTTCTCTACATCAGATATGTAGTAAAGATTTGGTATGTTCAATGGAGATAATCTTTCTAAGTAATGGTGCAAGAGTTCTTGGAGTCAGCTACATTATGTATGAAAATCTAGCTATGAATATGAAGAACAAGAATCTTGGAAAATGGGGAACGTGATATTTGAGACTTGTGAAATTATTTGTTATTGAAGGTTTTATCATGTATATTGTTATGTTTATATTTTTTATGAACAGTGTTGTATATTTGTTAGGAACAATGTTGTTATATATGGTTATATGTAATGAGTTTTGTAGTAGAACTTTGATGTTATTTATATGTAATCATATTTTTAATCACTTATGATTAAACAAAACATATGAAGTGGTATTACATAATCCTTTATGATTATATATATGAATATTGTAGATGGTTATATGTAATGAGTTTTGTAGTAGAACTTAGATGTTATTTATATTTAATCATAAATGATTGCATGTATTGAATAACAGTTAACATATTACATAATTATTTTTATTTGTATAATCATAAATGATTATATAATACCACTTCATATGTTTTGTTTAATCATAAGTGATTATATACTTTTGTAATCATAAAAGGCTTAAAGTTAGATAGAAGAAGGTTTAAGATAGAAAAAAATTCAAGAAAACTAATTTGTTGTACTACTAATAAAATCAAAGAAAGAATTATCAACGTAAATTCTGTTTTATAAAAAGAGTAAAGTGTACCAAACAAAAAGTATATTATTTAGAAAAAAAATCATGAATTATTCATTACTGATTAAACTAGTAATTATTTATGTAGCTTTTGATGATTGTTTTGCTACAAGTTTTATTGGGCATGTACGCAAGTTATGAGGAGCCCTTTCTCCACATCCTGAGCATCTTCTTGTTTGCTTGTTTGAATTTTTATATGCTATTTCTGCTGCACTTTGAATTCCATTTTTCTTTCCACTTCCTTTATTGCTTTGAACATTTGGAACATTGATGTTAATGTCTTTTGGAATAGAAATGCCCATAAGCTTTCCTACCTCTTCAACATCTGTCCTATTTTTCTGCAATTCATTTGTAGGATCGTTCTCGTATTCCTTCAACATGCTTTCTGTTTTCTTAACAAACAAATCCATTTTGTCTTTATTTTTTCTTACGTATTCCAAGCATGCTTCAAAGTTGTAGTATGCTTGATTGACAGATCTGTTAATTTCACTGTCTCCTGTATCATATACATGCCTACCAAAGTGATAATGCCTTGATATCACATCCTTTCTCCAATGATTCTCAATGTACTGTTCAGGTATTTCCTTAATTCCATGTTTCATGAGTATGTTGAATACATGTCTGCACAAAGTCCCAATGCGGTTGAAGTGTTCACAAGGACATTTTACACCACTTATTGGAAGTTTTATTTCTACATATTCAAAATAAAATTAAAGCATTAAGTGTTTTATAATCAACTGAAAATGTATATTACGTTTTGATTCATCAAAATTTTAAAATAAGAACATATTACCTCAAATTCTGTTTTTAGATCACTGTTTTTGTTCAGTTGTTCCACTTTGTATAACTCCCATCTGTTTTTTATTCCAATATGTTTGTATTGGCAGTACCAGGAACCTTTGTAGATTTCTTTCTGTACTTCATAAAACAATGTACTTGTATAAACTTTTGCAACATGTTTTTCTATAGGTCGCGGTGAAATAAATTTATATACTAGCTTCTTTGTTTGACGATCAAGCTCCTTTCGTGTATTTCTTAGTTTTTGAATTGCTGTGTCATAGTTCATCATGAAATGCAAAAGTAAATTTCCAGATTGTGAGTAAGTGTTGAAGAAGGAATTCATGCTTTCTGATCTTGAAGTGGTTTTCATCAATCTAGACATTCTAGTGTCACTGAAGTACGCAGGTATCCATTTGTCACGTAATCCGAACATATCATTGAACCATCTTTTATCTTCGAGGTTGAATTCATCAATAATCAACTCCCACTTCTTCTCAAATTCATTAGGTTTGATATGCATGTTCCATACAAGCTTGTTAAATCTTTTCTTGAAGTCTTTGTTTTTAAATAAATCGTCAGTAACCTATGAATGAATAATTTTACTTATACAAGTATAAATTATATACTTATTTGGATATATCATATATGAGTAATCATATATGATTATGTACTGTAATGTAGGATTAATCATATATGATTATATAGTATGACATCTAATAATTCATATTATTATAATCATATATGATTAATGATATATGATTAACTGTTCTAATAATATGAATTATCATATATCATACTATATAATCATATATGATTATATACTGTATTATCATATATCATACTATATAATCGTATATCATTAATCATACATGATTATACAGTATGATATATGATAATTCATATTATAAGAATACATAATCATATATAATTAATCATATATGATTAATCATATATGATTAACTATTCTAATAATATGAATTATCAGATATCATACTATATAATCATATATGATTAATCATATATGATTATATACTATGATATACGATAATACAGTATATAATCATATATGATTAATAATATATGATTAACTATTATAATAATATGAATTATCAGATATAATACTATATAATCATATATGATTATATATTGTATTATAATATATCATACTCTATAATCATATATGATTATACAGTATGATATATGATAATTCATATTATTAGAATACTTAATCATATATGATTAATCATATATGATTATACAGTATGATATCTGATAATTCTTATTATTATAATCATATATGATTAACAATTATAATAATATGAATTATCAGATATCAAACTATATAATCATATATGATTATATATTCTATTATCATATATCATAATATATAATCATATATGATTAATCATATATGATTATACATTATGGTATCTGATAATTCATATTCTTACAATACTTAATCATATATGGTTATACAGTATGTTATCCAATAATTAATATTATTAGAATACTTAATCATATATGATTATATAGTTTTATTTTTATCATACATTTGCTTGTAGTTTTTCCATTATGTGCCACATGCATAGTCTATGTCTTGAATTTGGTAAGACAGATTCCACTACTTGTTTTATTGCTGGATCTTGATCAGTTTGAACAATTTTTGGTGCTTTCCCTTCATGATCTCTAAGAAAAGCTTTAATTAGCCATTCATACGACTCAATTGTATCTCTACTCAGCAACCCAGCACCAATAGTAACTGATTTCTAGTGGTGGTTAACTGCTGTGAATGGAACAAATACCATTTTATACCTATATAAAGAAAATGTGTTTAGTACAATCATATTTAATTAATAGTATGTTTAAATTTAATTGTATAATTTTTTTTATTTTAATCATAAATGTATAAATTATGTAAAGCATATACATTAACTTACTTGTTTGTTCTAAAAGTTGCATCAAAAGATATAATTTCTCCAAACTCTGCATAAAAAGCCTTTTCTCTTTCATCTGCCCAAAACATAGCAACCAACATATCTCCATCACGTAGGAACTCAAATGAATAATTTGGGTAATGATCTCTACGATCATTCATTTTGTTTATCATTATTTGAGCATCCTTGTAACATGAGATTCTATTTACTCCTTTCCTCATGTTTTTGTAGTCTGTTACCTTTGCCCCTACATATTTATATCCTCCTTTCAAATCTGCTCGTATTTTGTGAGCCATTGTTGGACCAATTTTAGCTTTTGATGCACGTACTACAAACTCTTTTTCAGAATATGACATCTTTCTTTCCTTTTTCGTATAAGGTCTTTCTTCAATACTTTCCGGTGGGTGGTTATGCAATTCAAAGAATTTCTTAACTTTGTAATCTGTTGTTCCATAAACATTTTCAAATATAATCTTTGTTGTACACCCAGTAATTATCTTGTTTGAATTTGGTTTCCTCTTGATAGAACTTGTAGCCAACGTATCACAAGGTTTTGGTTTATCCTTGCCACCCCTATTGCATATAACATATTTTTCTTTTATTATTTGGCTATTGTATTTTGATTGGCTACTCAGTCTTGTTTGAAAACCTGCCATTTCTGCATAATCAATATACATTTTTACTGCCAAATTTAGTGATTTGAAAATGATGTTTACAACAGGTACAAATTCAGTAGGGACATCTGATATATATTCAGATTCTTCAAATTATCTTACTGCAATATGATTCATTTGTTGAATTCCTGATAAAAGAAGAGAATGTCAAATATGTTATTATATAATTTTATGTTGTAATAATCATATGTGATTAACAATATATATTTATATAGTGTAATATAATATTCATTATATTTTAGTATGAAAAATCATATATGATTATAGATATTAATATATTATTAGATGTTAAATCATATGTGTTTGTACATTGTCTTATATGATTAATCATATATTGTACTGTGTAATCATAAATGATTATACGTATTAATTTATAGGTAATCATACTTGATACTGTTTAATCATCTATTATTAATCATATGTATTTGTAGTTTGTAATATATGATTAATCATATTTTATGATGTATAATCGTATATGAGTATTCATCCTAATATAAGATTAATATATATTTCAATTTGAAAACATATATGATAAATCAGAATTACAAACTATAAATACATATGATTAATCATACATATGAATAATCATATATGATTATTCATGTAAGTCCCCAAAATGCTTGAGTATCAATTAGATCCGTTTGATGGTGCGGAATCCCAATCAAACGGATGATGCCAGTTCACAATAAGAAGAGAAGGAGAGGAAGAAGATGATGAATCTTGTATTATTTGATGATTAGAATGTAGATCCAAATACAAGATTCACACACACTAACACACACTCTTCTTCTCTCTAGTTTCTCTCTCTACAATATGCTCTCTTCTCTCTTCTAGCCGTACACTCCTCTACCCATTACATCTATTTATATGGACCTCCAGCCGTACACGTGTGTACAGCCACACACCCTGTGTACGGCCGTACACAGGGTGTGCGGCCATACACAGCCACAAAATTACGGAAAAGTACATTCTCTTAGAAAAGCAGAGTATAAACCATATTTTGACCCAACAATCTCCCCCTTGGTTTATAGCTTTCTTTTCTAACTGACCCAACAAACTCCCCCTAAAAAGTAGCTGGCTTTTCTTGTTAACCATATTTTTACAACCCCATGTGTGATCCCTTCTTTTCTTCCTTTCCCGCAAAGGACGCATACTCCCAAACAAGGTTATGAATGGTGTACATTTGAGAGATGTCCCCTATCATGTTCCTGGAATAGCCACTACCAACAAACCGAAGTATGATGATATACCTCCATAGCTGCTCCGACACAGAGCAGGATCAGTTGGTCTTTGGAACCCAATCCATTTTGAAACTGGGTTGACCTTTGTCGTCTTTGCAAAGAACTCTCTCCCATGACATGTCCTGTTTATCACAAACAGAAGATGTAGAAATATTAGAATCATTAGATGATTTGGGAGATTGAACCTTCGGAACCCATCTGTAGTCGGGTTTAACCCATTTCTTTTTCGATTTGATGGGTGCCTCGGCACTTGCTTTTGAACTTGATGTTGTCCGTTGAGATGACTTTGATTTTGGCTTCGCAGGAGCATCTCTTGGATTTGGCTTCTTGGCCGGTATTCCCTTCTTGACTTTGGGATTTGGATTCTTGGCCTTAGGAGTTGAACTCTTGGCCTTCTTGGCATTCCAGTTCCCAATGTCTGATCGTGACCTTGAGGGGTTTCTTTTGGAGTATCTACCTCTTGGTGCTTTCTGCCATCCTTGTGCACAGTAGGGAACATATGCCCGATTTGGACAGTTTCGGGCAACGTGTCTAGGTGTTCCACAGTGAAAACGAGTCTTTTTCTTCACTGTGAAGTTGTTTCTTCCTGCCCCTGGTGGCGTATCCTTGCCTTGTTGCTGGTTGTTTCCACATGCACACTTGCAACAGGCACTCTGTTTAAATTGTGTTGGTGGCCTGTATTTTTCAACAACAGGCTTATTAGAAGCAACTGAGTTCGAAGCAACAGATTCAGAGTTCAAGGAGTCATTGGATTGTTCAATAGTTTTCTCCTTGTTCTCATCCTCTACTACTTTACCTGCGCAGGAAGTAGAAACATTAGTATTTTCAACATTAATAATGCCTCCTGATACAAAACCAGCTGGTTTGCCATAAACCATGAATGGTTCGTTGGCAATCTCCTCTTTAGTCAAAGGGTGATACTGATACGTGTGATTGAAAGGAGGAGGAACACCCTCATGACCTAGACCCTTTTGCTGGTTATCCTTAAATTTCATATTATGTTCCATCATGGACACAACTACCTCACTTGATACATCAAATTTCTTAAATGTAAATTCAGCATCATTATATTTAGCTTTCAATGCATCAAGTTCGGCAGTTACAGCAGCAAGTTTTTTCTTAATATGATCGTAATTTTCACACTTGCTGTTGTAATCTTCTTGAAGCATTCGGAAATCCTTGATTTTGGCTTCTAATTGTGCTTTTAATGGTTTCTGACCTTTCCTAAGTTGATATCCTTCGTATTTTAGGTCCTCATTTTCCCTTTTTAGCAAATCAATTTGTTCGCGAAGAAATTTAATCGTAGCTTCACAAGATGGAGTACATGAAACTTCATTTACCGGAATGGATGAGGAACTCATTTTTATAAAAAATATGCCCTTTGACTAAAAAACTCAAAAGTCAACCTTAAAAGTCAAATTTAAAAAGTCAAACTTAAAAGTCAAACCGAAAAGCTAAAATTGAAATTTTAAAGGTTAAACGAGAAAGTCAAAGCTTAAAGTCAAAGGTCAAACTTGAAAGACAAAATAAAATTTAAAGGTCAAAAGTCAAAAATAAAAGTCAAAAATTGAAAACTAAAAATTTGGGTTGAAAATGGAATTTAAAAATAAAAGGAAATTGATTTTTGGGTTAAAAGTGTCAAATTTGCGAAATTAGGTGCGAATAGGAGTCCTTATGAATTAAATTTGGAAGCAATGGAACAAAGGACTTACTAGTCCAACTGGTAAGGCGCGAGGGATGCTGAAGCGAGGGACCCGGGTTCGATCCCTGGCAACCCCAAAACTCCCACGAATTTTTTTGAATGAACCCTGCGAACACGTGTGAGAATGCAACTTGCGAAGACTTCCGCTGACCGAGACCGAAGCGACGACTGAGAACGAGGTGCGAAGCCGCACACGTCCGAGCCGCACACACCGAGCCGTACACCAAGCCGCACACGTTCAACCGTACACCCTCAAGAGCTCAACCGCACACCATCAAAGTCCAACCGCACACCTTCAACAGATGCAAAGAAAAAACGACGATTTTCACCATTTTTGCTCCAAAACTCGATCAAAAACTCGTTTTTATGAAAAACGCAAAGAACAAACCCCCCTAATTTTCAGAGATCTATCCAAAAACGCACGAATCTTTTCAAAATAAGATCAAATAAGCTCCAAATCTGACAAAATTGATTGATACAATCCAAGCTCTAATACCAATTGTAAGTCCCCAAAATGCTTGTGTATCAATCAGATCCAATTGATGGTACGGAATCCCAATCAATTGGATGATGTCAGATCAAATAGAAGAGAAGGAGAAGAAGAAGATGATGAATCTTGTGATGTATTCAATGATATGAATGATGCTCCTTACACAAGATTCTCTCTCACACACTATTCTTCTCTCTAGATTCTCTCTCTACAATATGCTCTCCTTTTTCTCTCTTCTATCCGTACACTCCTCTACCCATTACATCTATTTATATGGACCTCCAGCCGTACACGTGTGTACAGCCGCACACCCTGTGTACGGCCGTACACAGGGTGTGCGGCCGTACACACGTGTACGGCCGTACACAGCCACAAAATTACGGAAAAGTACATTCTCTTAGAAAAACAAAGTATAAACCATATTTTGACCCAACAATTCATGCTAATATAATCATATTTTATGATGTATAATCATATTTTTTTGTACAATGTCTTATATGATTATTCACATATTATACTGTATAATCATATATGATTATACTATTTAATATATAATTAATCATATATTTAGATCTATTAACAAATATGATAAATCATATATTTTTTTAAATTGTTATATACGATTAATCAAATGTTAGTATGTATAATTGTATATGATTATACACCATAACATATAATTAGTCGTAATTTATACTGTATAATAAAAAAAATCAGAATGAAGTGTAGAAATTGTAATGTAATATGTAGTATTAAAACGAATTATTTGTACCTTCAATACGAATCGTATTTTGAAGTTGTTCAGAAGTCAAAGAAATTGAATCGATTTGTTTGTTGTTACGAGATGAATTGATTTTAGCTACAATAGTATCAGTTGCGATCGACTCGTCAATTTCTTTTGAATTCGACATCATTATGAAAATTGATTTTGATTCAATTTTCAAATGCTATCTTGAATTGCGTTATTGAATGCGATGTGCTTGTTTCTTTGATTTGAGGATTATGTCTCGTATTTATGAAGATATGAACTAATGCTCTGTTTCGATCATTTTTTTTCGATTTGAAGATTGTGATTAATTTGATAATGGATTCAGTATAAATAGGAACTTTATGATGATATTGAATGATTTTTGAAGATTGAATGATACGATTACGTGATTGATACTGAGAATCGATGATTTGGCGATAAATGATTTTTAGAGAAGGAAGGTGTCCACTTTCTAAACATTAAGTTGAAATTTACTGTTATACACCTACATCATTTAACAGTTGATGGAAGTTGAGGTTAAGTTCCACTGGTTGAGGTTAAGTTCCACTGGCTCATGTTTAATCTCACAATCTCTAATTTGTTTATTAATCTCAAGGGAACCATCCCCTATATATATATATATATATATATATATATATATATATATATATATATATATATATATATATATATATAGACACACACACACACACACAGAGAGAGAGAGAGAGAGAGAGAAAGAAATTCAATAGAAAACCATTATTAATCAAGGAACCAATCCAAAGCGTCGAAATTTAAAACGATCAACGATAAAAGGAATGATTGTAGACTTTTACAATGGACGCACATGCACCAGATTATAATAGAACTCACTTCTTTTTTTTAGATTAATTTTTTTAGGCCATGTTTTTTTATCGAAAAAAAAACCGAATATACCATTGTTCGTGATTTTTCGTCCTCTTTTCATAGAGATCCATATTTATATATAAAAAATAATTTTTTTTTCAAAAAACCCACTTCATTTTCTTTGTTTGTTGAAAAGTTAAGGTCTATTTTTTTGTAGAAAAAAATTAATTAATATATCAAAATTTATATTTTTTGGTACTCTTTAAACATTGATTCATATTGATGTTAAAAAAAATCAAAATTTCAGTTCAAATTCACATTATGAACGTGCTCATATTCACGTTGTGAACCTGCTCAGATTCATAGTGTACATTCACTTGGACGATTACAATGCATTATATGATACAAAACGACATACTATGGTGAGTTTAAATAACTACGGTTATATACTTTTAAGGGTACATTCACTTTGACTATATATATATATATATATATATATATATATATATATATATATATATATATATATATTAAAACATAGCAAAAAATAAAGAAATTTATTTGAACAAACCGTCAAGCAAATATAAACAACTTCAAACAACATAAAAAAATGTTTGAACAAAACATCAAAAAATAAAATGTATTCGAACGAATCATCAATAATAAAGTGTTTTCCAACTCACAAAAATAAAGATGAATAAATAAATTAAATAAAAAGAATAATAAGTAATAAGATTATAAAAAGTAAATGTATAACTTATCTATATTAAATAAAAAAACATAATAATTATATATTTGATGAATAAAGTGACATATAATAGTCATAAATAAAAAGTAAAATTATTATGTAATAATTATAGATATTTAAGAAAAAGAAGAAAGGGAAATCAATTTTGGCTTGCCTATATATATATATATATATATATATATATATATATATATATATATATATATATATATATATATATATATATATATATATATATATATAGGGAGGGGTTCAATAGAGAACCAATATGAGTGGAGGAACCAAGGAACCTATTAAGATGGTTGGATCAAAAAATTAACAGCCATTGGATTTGAGATGTAAAAGTATGAAAAACAATAGTGTCCAACTGATTATAACCAAACACGTAACTTAAGGGGGCATTTTCGTCAACCTAAAACTTATTAACTCTCACTGTTAATTAACGACGTTAGTTCATCAGTTTCACATATCAGTGAAATCGATTTTACCCTCTCATTGAAACCGATCTTTTACTTCACCGACGAACATCGATTTCTAACGAATCTCCGGCGACGATTCAGCCAATATCCACAGTGAATCTTCCCGAAAAGTTCGTCAAAATGAATCTTAAAGGTATATTTGACTGCTATTCATTTCCGATTATCTCATTTAATGCATTTTCAACATTATATTTTTTCGATTGATAAATTTCAAAATGACAAATCTAAACTATATGTTACATTATGTATTCGATGAATCTGTGAATACACTATTTTATTAACAAAATCGTTTTAGACTGATTTGAAACCCTCGGATGATGAACTTTTAATAATTTGTATACATAACGAAAACCTAATGATTTAAATTTCTTGAAATCGATACAGAAATCATGAATATCTATATTACAAACTGAAATTTCCTAAAACTTTGTGAATCTAACTCGAATCTGAGTTTATTAAGTAAATCGAAACCCTAATTTCATGAATTTTTGAGAATTTGTATAATTACCAAAAACCTAATGATATAAATTTCTTCAAGTCGATACAGAAATCATGAATATCTAAATTACAAACCGTAATTTCCTAAAAACTTTGTGAATCTAAGTGGTTTCTGAGTTTATTCATTAAACTGAAAAACTAATTTCACATTTTGAATTCACCGTGTGCTTTGTGATTTACATTTGATTATTTTGAAAGGATTCAATGTTTCTGAGTATTACATTATTTGACAATTCACAAAGTGAATCATGATTATATATCAATTTAACATATCATTTAATCAAATTGTGAATTCACAGGGTGATTTATCATTTACATTTGATTATTTCATCTTGTGAAATTTTATGATGCATCTATGTTTAATTGATATTGTATCTCTTAATGTGTTTCTCATTGTAAATTTATAAAGAGTTGCATTGATAATGTTTTGATTCAAACTGAATTCACAATGTGAATAAATATTATGTTAAATTCATTTGTAATCCTGATTCACATTGTGAAAAATATGAATAAATCATAACTTTCATACAATGAAATTGATGTTTGAACTAATTTGTTAATCAAAAACAGGAAATGAAGAAAAGAACAATGAAAAAAATGATAATAAGAAAAGAATGAAATTGACAAGAAATCTAAAAGATGTTCTACCTTCAACTACAAGTGAAAAAATTGAAGATATTCAAGATAAAAATAAAGGTTAGAACATTCGCATTCAGATTAAAATAACTAGTTATCTAATCATATACTACACACTTATTTAAAAAAAAATTTGCAAGTTGATCAACACTTTTGTTTGTATTCACTATGAACAAAATAGTTGTAAAAATTCTCAATATGTGTATGTGTACATCACTTGGTGAACCTCAAACTCTTTTGTTGTTAAATGCATAAATTCACAATGTGAATCTTGGATGTATGTCTCACATTCACATAGATTCACAATGTGAATCTCTTTTTTTTTTTTGCAAGTTGATCAACACTTTTGTTTGTATTCACTATGAACAAAATAGTTGTAAAAATTCACCATGTGTATGTGTACATCACTTGGTGAACCTCAAACTGTTTTGCTGTTAAATGCATAAATTCACAATGTGAATCTTGGATATATGTCTCACATTCACATAGATTCACAATGTGAATCTCTTAAAAAAAATATATTTTTTTTTGCAAGTTGATCAACACTTTTGTTTGTATTCACTATGAACAAAATAGTTGTAAAAATTCACCATGTGTATGTGTACATCACTTGGTGAACCTCAAACTCTTTTGTTGTTAAATGCATAAATTCACAATGTGAATCTTGGATCCATGTCTCACATTCACACAGATTCACAATGTGAATCTCTTAATTTTTTTTTTTGCAAGTTGATCAACGCTTTTGTTTGTATTCACTATGAACAAAATAGTTGTAAAAATTCTCAATATGTGTATGTGTACATCACTTGGTGAACCTCAAACTCTTTTGCTGTTAAATACATAAATTCACAATGTGAATCTTGGATGTATGTCTCACATTGACATAGATTCACAATGTGAATCTCTTAAATTTTTTTTTTTTTTTTGCAAGTTGATCAACACTTTTGTTTGTATTAACTATGAACAAAATACTTGTAAAAATTCACCATGTGTATGTGTACATCACTTGGTGAACCTCAAACTCTTTTGATGTTTAATGCATAAATTCACAATGTGAATCTTGGATCCATGTCTCACATTCACACAGATTCACAATGTGAATCTCTTTAATTTTTTTTTTGCAAGTTGATCAACGCTTTTGTTTGTATTCACTATGAACAAAATAGTTGTAAAAATTCTCAATATGTGTGTGTACATCACTTGGTGAACCTCAAACTCTTTTGATGTTAAATGCATAAATTCACAATATGAATCTTGGATCTATGTTTCACATTCACACACATTCACAATGTGAATCTCTTAATTCTTTTTTTTTATTTTTTTTTTTGCAATTTGATCAACACTTTTGTTTGTATTCACTATGAACAAAATAGTTGTAAAAATTCTCAATATGTGTATGTGTACATCACTTGGTGAACCTCAAACTCTTTTGCTGTTAAATGCATAAATTCACAATGTGAATCTTGGATGTATGTCTCACATTCACACAGATTCACCATGTGAATCTCTTAAATTTTTTTTTTTTTTTTTTTTTTTTTGCAGTTTGATCAACACTTTTGTTTGTATTCACTATGACAAAATAGTTGTAAAAATTCTCAATATGTGTATGTGTACATCACTTGGTGAACCTCAAACTCTTTTGATGTTAAATGCATAAATTCACAATATGAATCTTGGATCTATGTCTCACATTCACACAGATTCACAATGTGAATCTCTTGAATTTTTTTTTTTTTTTTTTGCAATTTGATCAACACTTTTGTTTGTATTCACTATGAACAAAATAGTTGTAAAAATTCTCAATATGTGTATGTGTACATCACTTGGTGAACCTCAAACTCTTTTGCTGTTAAATGTATAAATTCACAATGTGAATCTTGCATGTAAGTCTCACATTCACACAGATTCACAATGTGAATCTCGTAAAAAAAATTTTTTGCAAGGTTATCAACACTTTTGTTTATATTCACTATGAACAAAATAGTTGTAAAAATTCACCATGTGTATGTGTACATCAATTGGTGAACCTCAAACTGTTTTGCTGTTAAATGCATAAATTCACAATGTGAATTTCTAAAAAGTTTTTGCAATTTGATCATCACATGTTCAATTTTATATTGTTTAACATGTATTTCGTAATACTACTTATATTTTTGACATTGATATTAAAAATTTCACATTGTGTAGTTGAAGGTTCAAAAAAATATACCAAAAACACAGCAAGGAGAACCGTGGTGGAAATAGTTAATAAATTAAGAAAAATGAAGATGAAAAGACTATTGATGAAAATGTTGAAAAAGAAAAAAGTTTAGAAAGTGATGAGATTCAAAAAAGCAAAGAAAAAAATTGATGAAGCAAGATGAATATGTTTTGAAGACACTTGAAAAGAAAACAACACAAGGTTAGTATTTATAAAATTATAATTTACTTTAATATATAAAATCAGTTATCTTTAATTTTTTTTTAAATGAATAGAAATCATACGGATCCCAAGATTACAAAAAACAAAAAAGAAAAAGTCGATGAAGCAAGACAAATCTGTTTTCAAGACACCTGAAAAGAAAACAACTCAAGGTTAGTATTTATAAAATTATAATTGAGTTTGATATTATAAAATTAATTCTTATTAATTTTGTTAAAACATGAACAGAAATCAGACAGAGTCCAAGACTTAAAATGATTGAATACAAAAAATTTGTGACTCATATTAAAGTTGATGATAGCCTTGTAAAGAAAGAATCTGATGAAAAAGTAACAGGTTTGTTTATTACTATTCACATGTTTAAATTACAAAGTTATAAACAAATTGACATGTTTATTTTATGTATTATATTATATTTTGCAAAACAAATTCACATGTGAATTTCTTGTATTGGTAGTTATTTTATAGTATATATGTTATATTATGAGAAACTTATGAAAATTATTGACTAACAGGAAAAAGAAAAAGAAAAACAAAGACTTTCGAAGTAGTCAAAGAAAAAAAGGAAAAGTGCAAATAAATCCAAATGACAGAGTATCTTTGAGAACAAGAATGATCCCAAAGAAGTTTTATGATATTGTTAAATCTTTAAACAAAGAACAGAAAAAAGCTGTTAGAGAAATGGGATTGGGATCTTTGCTGAGAATTGCAACCAATGGAATTTCTGGGAAATTGGCACGTTTTGTTGTGAATTCATTCAATCCATCAGATATGAAAATCCATCTACCTAATGCGAAGATAGACATAACACCAGAACTTGTTCATGATTTGCTTGGAATTCCTCTAGGTGGAAAAGATATATATAACACTGATCAATGTGAAGGAAAAGAATTAATGGATTGGAAGCAACAATACAATTTCAAGGCTATGAGACCATCAGATGTTGAAGAGAGAATTAAAGAATCATCAGATTCAGGGATTATTTTCAAAACAAACTTTTTATTACTGTTTGTTAATACCATCTGTGAACAGAATAAGCCTGGAACTTGTAAGACAACAGTATTGCCACATTTGTTAGGCAAAACACCTATGAGAGAAATTGACTGGTGTGGTTTTATAACCAATTGCTAATGTCAAAGATGACGTGGGATGAAACCGATAGAGGAAACTACTATTGTGGGCCACTTCTTGTATTATTGGTAAGGAAAATTCTTATAATTAACACTTTTATTTATATTATTATAAGAAAACTAATTAATCATAATTTTATTTACATAAACAGTTAGCTTATTTGGAGTTTATGAGGAATGATAAGAATGAAAAAAGACAAATACATGCACTACATTTTTGGGATTATGAAATGATGGTGAAAAGGGAAAAAGCTGAGTTAAAGAGTGGTGACTTTGGAACTTTGGAATGGAATGATGATGTTATAGAGAATGATGAAGAATCTGACACCGATGAAAATGAAGATATGAAACTCGATGTAAGTTAATAATCTATATATTTAAAAAAAAATTGAAGTTATATTACAGATATATGTTATAAAATTGTAGTTAAGATGAAATTCATAAAGTGGTTCACATTGTGAATATAAAAGTGTATTTTATTACTCTCTCTATAATAAATTCACACAGTGAATATGTAATTTATTAAAATGCATTAAAAATGTGATACCTCATCAATGCATTCATATTCTGGAACTGTAATTTATTATAGAAGAAAGTTAAAAAAATTCATTTTTATTGACATTTTTTATCTCATTTTGCAGGAATTGGTATTCAAAGCGAAAAAGAATTACAAAAAACTAGTGAATGATAAACTGAAGTTTGGAAAGTTAATTGAGTTTTCAACAACAAAATTCACAGAAAGCGATGAGTTGAAAGATATGAAGAAAGTCTTTGAACAAGAATTCATTTATAAAACTCAAAATGAAGATGAAGAAAAAAGCGATGAGAATTTGAATGAACATGAAATAAAGAATCAACCAATCATGGTAACACCAAGAAATTTGTACAGTGATCCAATAGTGCATGAGATTGCTGATTCTATTCAATGTATTTTAAATTTTGATGATTATGATGATTTTGAAAATGTAAAAAGTTTTAGAGAACAAAAAAATAAAAAAACATTAATAGATGATAAAAAAAATAAAAAAAATAAAAAAATACTAGAAAATCATCAATGCCTAGTTTTTCACTTGGACTTGGTCTTGGTCTAACACAAGAGTTTCAGGAAGGAGATGAAAGCAGTGAAGACGAACACATGAAGAAAGAAATAAAAAATGAAAAACTTGATGAAGGATAAAGTTATGATTCAGAAGAAACAGAATGTGACAATAATATCTTGGGAATTGAAGATGATGAAGACAAAAAAAGAGAAGTAGGAAAAAGATTAAAAAACCATCACTGAAGCTATCTTCTCCTTATAATAAAAAAGAGGTTTGTGCATCAAAATTTGTAGATCCAGATGAAGTAAAAGTATCAGATAGAATTTTTTTCAGAATTGGTAATAGCAGGTAATAATTCATGTTATCTTTTATTTAAATACAATAGTATATAAATACAAATACAAATTAATTTTCTATTAACTGCTTTTTTGTTTTATTTGATTACAAATTAAGTGAGAATGTATTTCAGACTAAGAGAGGTTATGTGCTTGGAAGAGGAATGGTTGAAACAATGCAGGCAGGATTATGGGTACATGCACATGTCATTGATGCTTGAACTGATATTTTGAACTATGAAGAAAAGCTTAAATCAAATTCTACAGTGAATCGGTATTTCTTTGATACATCAATGGTGGTAAGTTAATGTTGATAATATAATAAATAAAATTTTCAATAGTTCTGAATAAGTAACAAAATAGTTGTAAAACTTCATCATGTGTATGTGTACATCACTTGGTGAACCTCAAACTCTTTTGCTGTTAAATGCATAAATTCACAATGTGAATCTTGGATCCATGTCTCACATTCACACAGATTCACAATGTGAATCTCTTAAATTTTTTTTTTTGCCAGTTGATGAACACTTTTGTTTGTATTCACTATGAACAAAATAGTTGTAAAAATTCTCAATATGTGTATGTGTACATCACTTGGTGAACCTCAAACTCTTTTGCTGTTAAATGCATAAATTCACAATATTAATCTTGGATCTATGTCTCACAATCACACAGATTCACAATGTGAATCTCTTAAATTTATTTATTATTTTTTTTTTGCAAGTTGATCAACACTTTTGTTTGTATTCACTATGAACAAAATAGTTGTAAAAATTCTCAATATGTGTATGTGTACATCACTTGGTGAACCTCAAACTTATTTGCTATTAAATGCATAAATTCACAATGTGTATCTTGGTTGTATGTCTCACATTCACACAGATTCACAATGTGAATCTCTTAATTTTTTTTTTTGCAGAAAATAAAATTCACACAGTGAATCCTATTATAATTCACAGTGTGAATAATTTTAAATTTAAAATTTACTTTATTGTGAATTTAACAATTTACTCTTTAAAATTTGATGTATATTTAATTTTTTTTGCAGAGACAGTTCATATTTGACAAATATATCCCTTTCAATGAAAGATTTGATAAATTTGAGTCAAATATCAAATATGCAATGAAAAATGACAAAGAACTTCTGACATTTGAAAAAGTTCACTTGGTAATAAACTGTTCTTTTTGTTGAATATATTACATATTTTAAACAAAGTTTAACAATTTAAATTATTAAACAGGTGTTTTTCCCAGTTCATCAAAAAAATCACTTTTACATCATCTGCATAAACTTAGAGGAATCAGCGGTTGATGTCATTGACAATAGGAATTCAGTTGCAAAGTTTCCTAGAGCTTATCGTGATGCACCTAATGAATTGGTAAGAATAATAAATTTACATTATAAATATAAGTATTAATATACTAATAATCTAAATAAAATAATAATTATAGAAAATGACAATTTCTTTTTTGCAGAAAATACTTTTTAGTAGGTACTTGTTGAGGGTCAATCACAAATCAGCTTCAACTTTGGAGGGTGTTGAACCAGAAAGGGTGAACATGAATTGGCGCACGAGGGATAATCATGTTGACTGTGGAGTTTTTTGCATGCGTCATATGGAGACATATATGGGAGATAAAACAGTAAATTGGACATGTGGGTTGCCAAAAGAATCAAAACAACAACAAAGTGTGTTAAACGAGTTACGCATTAAGTATTTGACAAAGATACTATTGAGTGACACAAACACATACAGGTCAAAAATCATTGCACAAACAGCTAAGTTTGCAAAAAAGACTAATGAAGAAATAAAAGATTTGCTCGACAAGGGATGGGAAAAAAGGGGAGAAAGGATATAGTACTTCAAGGATTGGAAAAAGAAGTGTAAAACTTAAAACTTAGTTTTCTATTCATAATTAGTATAAGTTTAGATGCACTTTAATTTCTTTAAGAACATATACATGCTTGTTATGTTACAATTTGATGTTAGTTTCTATATCAAATATAATGAACTTTACTAAATACTTAAAAGATGTTTATATTTTCATGTGAATGTCTACATGTATGTTATACAATTACATGTTTTATTAAAAATATGAAAATTTACATTGTTTATATGTTAACCTTGTGAAAATTTAATATGTCAGATTCACAATGTGAATTACAGTACATATTATAACATGTATATTTTATATGTGAGGTTAACAATGTGAATTATGGTACATATAGATCATTAGAACAATTAATTGTTGAGATTCACAATGTGAATTAAATTACATTAAGACAATCTTTAACATGAAAATTTTATATATGAGATTAACAATAATATACATAAATTAAATCATTAGCATGAAATTTTTATTAGAAAACATTCAAAAAACTAACAATAAAAAAATATCTTTAACCAAAAACACTAAATTTGAAAAAAAAATATTCTATTATTAGAAATAAAGTCTAAAACAATAAATATCAAAATTAACAACAATATTTCAACATTTCTAACCATTGAATGATCATTACAAAAATCAAATCTTATTTTAGTAGTCTTAAAAAGAAAAAATTAGAAACAATCAGCCTTCTGTAACCTCAAATTCTAAATCAGACTTCTTTAACCTCAAAATGCAACTCCTAGCATTGTGATTTGGTTTATGACATAAACTGCACAACCTATAACCCTTTTTAGATTTCTCAATCACTTTCTCTCTAGTGCTCTTGATTCTTTTACCACTGGCCCATCCCTTTTTTCTGATCCCCTCTGGATTATGAATGTTGATAACATCAGGTACTGCAGCTCCAATAATTTTTTCAATGTGAACTGATCTATTCGAAGATGCCCTTGATGAGGTACATAAAGGAATACCACTATCAACCTCCTAAAGTTGCTTTATATATTTAGCCAACTCATCCTCATTATTTGCTATCTTGTTAATGGACAAACGAAGAATAGCATACGCATCTTGAATCAAACATTCATTTTTACTGCCTTTATGAGGATATGAGTACTTTTTTCTCAACAATCCATCAGCTATGATATCTTTTCCCCATCTCCTCAAAATGAAATTTGATGGAATTTCATCATACTCTTTCATATTTAATATGAAAAACATATGACGACATGACAATCCTTCCTGGACAAAAAGCATGCAGCTACAACTGATGCTAATGCTATCACCCCTTCTACTAAATACAACCTACAAAAATTATCATTAATAAACAAATTAATATGTGAATAAGAAATTCTATCTCATACCATTCGATAAAAATTATACAAATTAACATCGATTCACATTATTAATCAACAAGACATTAGAAATCATAATACTATAATATAAATATGTACTTCAAATCAAATTCATAAAAAAAAAATACATATTCCATACTAATCTAAAAATTTATAACTCTATAAAAATTCACACTGTGAATTAGCAAAACATCCTACATTCACAGTGTGAATTTTTAAACTACATTTTATATTTAATAAAATGTATTAGGACAAATAGACATACCTTGTAACGAGTATTAGGACAATGAGAAGGAAGACTATTTCGATAAAAATCATCAGAATCTTCATCCTCATTCACATTTTTATCAATCAACTTTTTTTTCTTCTTATCTCTCAAAACATAAACTTCGCTTTCATCTTCAATAACTACAGATTCTTGAACACAATAAAACACATATTTGTATAACTCTTTCTGAATGTCCAAGAAAATATTATGTGTATAAATTTTCGATGCATGCTTTTCAATAGCCAAAGGAGTCCTTAGCTTGGGGGTAGTAGTTGTGGACTGATAATCTAACAAAGATTGATGATGCCTTTGCTTCTCCATTTCACTATCAAACGACATCATGAACTTCACCAAATTTGATTTATGATGCAAAAAATGTGAAAAAGCATAATTCAGACTCTCTGATCTTGAAGTAGTTCGCATCAAACCAGAAAGTTCAAGATCTCTCATAAAAGTTGGAATTCATAAATCCCTTATTTTAAAAACAGACCTTAACCAGTCATTTTCTTTTAGATGAAACTTATCTAACATTGTGGACCACGAACTTTCAAAATCTTGTGGAGAACATTGAAGATTCCATATAATATCAAAAAATGTCTTCTGGAAGTCCGGATGGTTATAAACATCAATAGGAATCTAAAAAAAAGAAACACATAAGAATCATTACATATGTTGAATATTTGATGTAATTCATAGTAACATAACATTTGTTTAACATTATGAATTCACAGTGTGATTTATGATTTAGATTTGTTCCTTTCATTATATGCAAATTTACATTGTGAATTCACAATGTGCTTTATGATCTATATGGTTATAAACATATATAGGAATCAAGAAACAACGAATATACCTTTTCCTCAAGTTTTTGAGTGATGTGCCACATGCATAGTCTATGGTTCGATTCAGGAAAAACAAAATTAACAGCTTTCTTCATTGATGAATCCTGATCTGTTACAATCATCATGGGTGGCTTGAAAAATGCTTTATGAAACACTTCAAGCAACCACACATATGCATCTGCTGTCTCACGAGCTAGTAAACCAGCAGCAAAAGTAACACAACGCTTGTGGTAGTCAACTCCAGTAAAAAGAACAAATACCATAGAATACCTGAATTTTTTTTTTGATAAGTATTATTAAAAAGAACAAATACCATAAAAAGAACAAATAAGGATTAGGAATTACTTGTTTGTCTGATAAGTAGCATCAAAAGATACTACATCTCCAAATTCCTTATAGTTAGCTTTCAAAGTATCATCAGCCCAAAAAAGTCCAGTAAGATGATCATCAACATCTTTTTGGACCTCAAATGAAAAATTAGAGAAACACAATTTTCTATTTTTCAATATATCCACAACCATTTGGGAATCTTTGACACCAATTTTAGAATTCAAATCTCTATGAAAATTTTTAAAGTCAACTGCAGTACCTCCACTAGAATCAAAGCCACCCTTCATACTACTCACCAAGTTATAAGCTTTTGAAGCACCAATGTTACAAGTACCAACCTTATGTATAAAGGATTCATCAAGAAAATCCATTGTCCTATTAATCCTTAATAAGTGCAACTGATCTTGAGCAACAAGTTCATGGTTGTGATCTTCAACAAACACATAAATGTAGAACATTAAAGAACATCGGAGATTCTTGAACTTTGAAACAGCAGGGCATCCGTTCTTCTTAGAAGAAGTTCTCCTTCCCTTAACATCTGAAAATTTCACATTAATATTTTCATTCTTGAATGACTCCGTGAAACCAGATCTACTACATGTCGAATATCTAATACGAATTGTGCCATCATTGTATCTTTTTTGACTTGACATATTCACATCAAAACCAGATTCTTTACCATAAGTCTTGTAAAAGTCAAGACCAATGTCCAACGAATCAAACAGCAATCCTTTGAAAGGCTTCTTATGTATCAACTTATCATAAGGAACAAGCTTAAAAGTTTCAGTATTGTAGAGCTCAAAATCAAAACTATAACAAGAATTACTGTTATTTGAATGATCAATATTCATACTTGAAGATGATTGATCATGAACTGCAAAACCAAACAAAACATCTATTTTATTACATTATATATAAAATGTGAAATTTATATTAAGAAAAAAAAAAACTTACGTGATTGTTCATTAATAGTTGAATGCAAATATGAACAAGAATTCACAGAACTCATAATGAATCGTCGATGACCTGGAGTTTATATGCAGATTAGAAATTTAGAATTGATAATTATACAAAAAAGGAAACAAATAAACAAGATAATCACAAAAATTTTAAATATATGCACAAGATAAGATAAGATTCTCAAAATCACTAAAAGTTTGGAAAAAACTTAAATATCAGAAGATGCACAAGATATAATTGATTATCTAAATGTCGAATATGCATTACAGACGAATGATTACAAAAACGATCGAATGAAAAACAGTATACTCAACATACGACATAAAATTAGCAAATTAACAATAAAAACATAACAATTTGAAAATTAAACGGTAAAATCAAGAGAATTTTACAATCAGACGATTACAATAACAATGCATCGGAAGAAAAACGGTAAAATCAAAGTCTATAATTGACCTAATAATCATAAACGAAAGATAATACCTGATTATTAGCTGAAATCTGAAGAAAGTATTAGTAAATTGGATGAAAAGGTTGAGATTTCGAACAACAAGCGAGATTTTGGATCGATCAGTGTAGTGTTAGAAGATGAAGGACAGTAACAGAAGACGCTGAAATCAGAAGACGCTAACGGAGACAAACAGGATGTTAAATGAGATGCTGAACTTACCAAAATGCCCCCTCCGTGTTGTTTTTGGTTAATTATGGATTAATGGCCAAGATTAAAACAAAATAGATGATTAAGATGGGTTCCTTGGTTCTTTGATTCATATTGGTTCTCTATTGAACTTTTCCCTATATATATATATATATATATATATATATATATATATATATATATACTATATTATTATACAAATCTTACTATTTCTAAAAATAGATTTAAGACGTCCAAAAATTTTAGCTTAATGTACAATAAACCAATGCATATCTTTATTTCTCTAATTCATTTGTTTCCCTAATTATCTATTTTCTTCTCTTTGACTCCTTAAGCGACTTGGTGAACGGTGATTGACCAATTCTAAGCACAAATCAAGGAAGTATAGCTACATTTATTTTGAATTCCAAAATTCTCGTCTCTTAAATGATGAACACCACACACACTCTCTTTCATCCTTTCTCTCAAAAGTCGAACGCTCCGCCCTCCTTGATCTCCATGATCAGTTAACAACCACCACCATATCATCTTCCTCCTAATGATGACATTGTCACCCAAGATATGTACCTTTGTTTCCCTCAGATCTCTAGTAATTCGATTTTCCCCATCACCCCCATCATTCTCGTTTTGAATTTGAAAGCCAAATACGTTCCTCTTCATTCTTCTACCCTCTCTCATTCACTCTGACGATCTTCGTCTTCATCCAATTGGATTTGTTAATCCCACGTTCAGTGGAGACTCGTTCAAATTGGAAGAACTTTCGTTCTCTGTTTCTCCTCTCACGTTCTCACATCACCACCGCCTAACCGCTCAGAACCCTTGAAATCATCTCCTGCATCATCCAACATCTGAACTTCAGGCACATATCTCTCTCTCTCATAAAAACCCTAAGCGACCACCGTCCGCTGGAAATAATGACACGATCTGCTGAAAACGAAGACACCCGCCCATCAGGTTCTATAACTCATTATATGTCTTCTTCATCTGTTGCTAACCTTCTATTTGGATTTTTAGATCTGAGTAATATAGCTTCGGATGTTATTTTTATAATTGGCTCCATAACTTTGATTGTGGATATGATTTTTATATCCAGGTTCAAAAGTTTAAATTTATTTTTTAGAGCTGGTTTTTTGTTTCTAGGTGGTTTTGATTTGGTGTCCGTTTTTCATTTTGTTGCTTTAATATACATATTGATGAACAAGTTGAGTATTTTAAGTTGAGCGCAGCATATGATTTGGAGGAAGAATCTTCGATTTGAGGGTGGATGTTTCATTTTGTTTCTTCAAAAAAAATTTCACTTTCCTAAAGAGTCTTTTTATGTTTTGGCAACTATTGGAACTCTCTCTCTCTCTCTCTCTCTCTCTCTCTCTCTTTGTGTATGTGTACAGATAACCCCCTGTCACTACGTTCTTAGTCTCTTAATGTTATATGTTCATAGGGAATTCGACAGGTGGAGCTATGGTTTTATAGATAAAGCTGTGTGGAAGTGATGTTTGGTTTTATGAAGGGTAAATTTGTCATTTTTTGTTGGCTATCCTTACATTGAAAAACTGTTGAAGGTAATTATACTACTTTAATTATAATGTTTTTCTTACCATTTATCCTTGGATTTCCATCTGTTTGTTGAAGGATGAACATTGCCTCCCATGGTACACAAGCTAATGTATGGTAACACAACACACAACATATGTGAAAAGCAATTTCAGTAAACAACTAACCAATTCAGGCCATATGTCAAAGAATTGAATGCTGATCTACTAAAGCTTGTTTCAACTTTCATATTCACATATTCATATTTGTCCATGAAGTAGCTATTGTAGAAAATTTTGATCATTTAGTCTAAAGAAAATTTTGATAAAGTTGCTCTAATGTTAACTTGGTAAGGTACTCTTCTTTCTTTATTTTTTTATTGCTTATGAACATAATGTACATTTTCTTTAAAACATTCAATTGTAACACATGTTTTTGTTTCTTTTCTATTTTTTTGAATAGGTTGATGATACACCTGAGTACCTAACAAGCATAAGAAGATATAGTTTGGGCAACAAGTGATGATAAAGAGGTAGTTCTAAGTGATTACAGATTTTAAAACTTCAGTGCTTGATTACTTAATGCCAATGTTTATGACTTATTTACTAAATCTGATTTAAAATGTCAATTATGGAAATTGGAAAATAGATATGATACTATGGAAGAAAAAACTGTACTCATTCTGCATTCCTTCTTAGAAGAGTTTAAGCGCATTGGATCTCAACTCCTACACTGTCTCGCACCCTCAGAAAGTCCAGCCACCATGGTTGAAGGTCAAATGAACCTGAACACACTCTTTTATGATCGTCTAATTGATCACATTACAATTTCTAAGTTTAAAAGCAAACTGGGTGGTGAGGTTAACTGAACTATGGTTTGCAATTTGCAAATTAATAAAAAAAAAGGACCAAAGAAGGGTTACCTGAAATATCAAACATTTGTAAGTTAGGTAACAACCCATTTAAAAATCTATTTTATTAAAAAATCATTTTATTAATACTTTTAAGTATTGCTACAGGAAAGCATGTGATTCATTCTGATATCACGAAGAAAAAAATTGATGAAAACAGAAAACAAACATACTTTAATGTTGTGGTAGATACAAATGAAACACATGACAAGACCAATCATTCCGAAAATCAAGCAGGTGAGCATAGTATAAAAGTATGATTCTATTATCAATTCTTATAATGACGTCACTTGTTGGACAAGTATTATTGTGAGACCTTCTTTACTTCATTTCATGTTAGCTTCTATTGGCCTCTTTAGTGCTGGTGCTTTTAGTATGATGATTCAAAGATGTTATGTCAGTTCATATTTGTTCTCTATTTTGTAAACCATTTTAGTATTTTAGTATTTCTCCAGCTTCCCGTTGGTCCGCTTTTCTTTTAACAAATTTTGTTGTAAAAAACAAAGGTATGTTAATTATCTGATGTACAACAAATAAAATGCCACTAAATCACTAATTGTATTGCCCATGCTAAACAACACAATATATAAATGCATCCAAGATAATAATACAACCCATAAATGACTTACATCCCAAACTTTTCGCATAATCCAAAATTGATACCACTTTTTCTTCAAAATTGCTTCAATCGTCATTTCACAAACGCCAATCAAGCTAATATAATTTCCAATTTCTAATGTGTATTTTCTCACTACCTTCCCACCGATAAAAGAAACATTTTGTACAGCACCCAGAACGACATTTAATTATTACAAAATTATTCATAGCTTTCCAATACCATTTTCTTTCCTTCCAATACCGAGAATTATTTTTTATGCACTTTGTACAACTCAAACTTCTCATCTTTATTTGTAAGAAAAGGTTACATCCAAACTTATTTTTGTGCCAAACCACCTTCGAAAACCACACTAGCACCCTGCATTTTCGAATTTTAGCTCTCAATTTTCATTTTTCCGTTTTCCCACTTCTTACACAGCCTCTAAATTTGGAATATAATTCCTGCATAACTAGCCCTTCATTTTTATTTACTTTTATTATATATTTAACCCCAAATACCTTCGGTCGGGCTTAAACATTCTACATATGCAACCTTGGGACAAGTATTTTAGGATCGAGCGTTGACAAACCGATAAAGGGAATGAGTGGAATGGTTAAATGAGCCAATCACATAATGATAAACAGTTTATATTATTGTTACATAAATTACATGCAAAATAATAGTTGACTTTTCAAAAAAAAATATGGTCAAGGAACAAATTTGGGGAAAAATATGATATGCTATAGAAGAACGAAATGTAAAAAAGAAATTATTTGAAGAAAGAAAATTAATTAATGCTTGGAAAATATTTTCCGAAATAAAACTAATTTCCACCCGTTCTTAAAAACCCTAAATACTTTATAATGACGTTGCAATTCAGGATAACGAACAACATACCAAAACAATGTGCTGACCATTGTGGGATGCAATAGAATTTCGATACATTGCATGTTCTTTGGTAGATGACATGTTTCCGTATAGAAACTAATCGTTTAAACGAATATAATCGCAAAAATAAACTATTTGACGAAAAGAAACAATTCGTTGCTGCAAAACCGACTGATAACAATATGTATCCGTTTTGTGTTCCATAAAATATAATATCTTTCCCCGAATAGAACTAATTGCCGAATGAAAGTAATCGTCATTGTTGCTTCGCGCGGGTAGTCAAGTAAAATGTTCGACTGGAAAGGGCATAAAAGAAGATGCAATACCCTTTACTTACACAACTTCCAGGTATATTGTAATGTTTAACATTTGTTTCAAAGAGAGTTTGGTATCATTTAAAAATAGATCACTCAAAACAACATGTCGAAAGTAAACTAATCTTCGTCTCAATACTACTTGTCGAAAGAAACTATTTATCACGGATGCATTGCACGGATACACTACTAGATATGAACCATATTGGCATTCCCTATAAACTATAAGCCTTGATAGTGGAATTGAAAATTCATAAACAAATGTCTCAACTCAGTAATAGCATACCCTCATAATTAATTTCCGAAACAAAATATTCATCGTCCGCTGCTTTGCGAGGGTAACGACTAGTGTGTGTGTGTGTATATATATATATATATATATATATATATATATATATATATATATATATATATAGGGAGTGGTTCAAATGAGAACCACAAAAGATTAAGAACCCTAAGAACCTCATTTAATAACTAAATATATATTGTGAATATTATCAAGTATGTTCAAATCCTGATTTTTGTCTTTTTGGTAAGAAAATGGCAAAATTGAAAAAAAAAATTAGTCTAATATTTTCGTGGATGCATTCATTTATATTTTAACACAAAACTTTTATAAAATACAACTTTATACAGTCCATTTACAGTTTAATACACAAAATTCACAACTTAACAGAACATATTTTACACTAATTCTCAAATTCATTGAAATCAAACCCAAACTTTACCACCACCACACACCGCCACCAACCACCTGTGCCAACATTGCAACAATTTTTTCTTCCAAATGAGATTTGTATATATAATCAGACAATGACATGTTAAATACTACATTTATAGTTTAATAAACTGATTAATTCATCCCTTTTGAATTTAATGCAAAATAATTATAAAAACTAAGGCATTCTTACATACTTATACAACATTACAAATAAATATATTCACAAGAAATTAATACAAATTTTTTTACATAAACCATTCATATTTTATTACAAAAATTATATAAAAAAAATCACAGCAACATGCAGTCAATTCACAATTTAATATACTTAATTATCGATTAATATATAAAATGTAAATCTTAATATCAAAAATTAAAACTTTAATACATAAAAATGTCATATTCTTAACTTAAAACATAGATTTATACATTTAGATCTAGAGGTTGGTGTTTTTTTAAAATTTAATTTACATAATATTCACAATTTAAATTTTATATAATTTTGTTAAAATTAGAGAAAATCATATATATATATATATATATATATATATATATATATATATATATATATATATATATATATGTATAATGATTCTTTCTTCTTATATTTCAGAAGCAAAAACAAAATTTATAAAAATTTCAAATCTTAATACAACCACTCCACAGCTTAATACAATCATTTCACAATTTAATACATAAAAACTCATAGCTTAATACAGTAATTCATAGTTTAATGCACAAAAATTATATATGCACAACTATATTTTTTTTTAACTTAATACTAACAGTTATACGTTCATATCTAGAGACATTTTTATCTATTAAATTGTGAATTTATTATACTAAACTGTGAACAAATTTACAGTTTAACACAACAAATTCACAGTTTAATACAATACATTCACAACTTATTTACAAATATAATTTCATATTTCAGTGTATAAAAAACTCATTTATATTTTAATAGATACATAAGTTATCTCATACTTCATAAGCAAACATCAAAAGAAAAATATATACGTAAATCATAAAAGAGGATAACTTATTTGAAATCAGCGAAGAAGATGAGTGAGAAATAGAACATGTCATTACTCTACCACCATCACCACCATTAACACTGCCAACTACCATGCGTTGCCATCAACCATCGCCACCACAAAGCAACAATGTCAACACCGCCAACATCATTCCCTAAAAAATCAGATAAGAGTTAAAAAAAATCACAGTTTAATTCATTATTTCATACACTAATTCACAACTTAATTTAATATTTCAGACACTAATTCACAACTTAATTCAATATTTCAGACACTAATTCACAACTTAGTGCATAAAAAAACACATTCACAGCTTAACTTACATATTCACAAATTAATACATAAAAACACATATTCACAGTTTAATACACTACATTCATAACTATTTTATAGGTATAAAATTCAAATCGGGATAAAAAAATTAGAATTCACAGTTTAATAAAGCATTTCAAGACTCTTATTCACAATTTAATCAAACACCTTGTATGCTCTATAAAAAAATATTCAGATCGATTTTAAAAAACAATTTAAAACTTATAAAAAATAATATATTCTCAGATTAAAATTAATAAAAAAAAAAGTCATGTATTCACAACATAAAACTTATACTTTTTTATTAATAATAGTAAAAATAACATTAACATAACTAAATAGTTTATGAAACAATAAAACATCACAATTCACAACTTAAAAAAAAACTAAATTCATATTATTAGAGAAAACATCTAGAAAATAACATATTATAAATACAATTCACAACGTAACAACTAAAAAACCTAAATTATGAGCAAGAATTCTATTAAAATATTATAACAAATAAGAAAAGAAACTTGGATTCATAATTTAAAACTTATAACAAATTATGCATTTATGGCTTAAAAGTTAAAATTTCTTATTAATAACAATTAGAGTAAATTACACGAATGGTCCCTATGGTTTAGGGTAATTTGCGCGTTTGGTCCCTAACTTATTTTTTAACTCGGAAGGTCCCTACTGTTTGTTTTTGTTACGCGCTTGGTCCCTGTCTTACCTAAAAAAACTATTTTGCCTTTGATTTTTTTTTAATTTATTTAAATAAAGACACCCTCGGACCCCACCCCCTCACCTTACGTTACCTACCCCACCATTTTTTTCTATTTAAATAATAGTCTTTTTAGGTAAGACAGGGACCAAACGCGTAACAAAAACAATCAGTAGGGACCAAGAGCGTAACAAAAACAAACAATATGGACTTTCCGAGTTAAAAAAATAAGTTAGGGACCAAGCGCGCAAATTACCCCAAACCATAGGGACCATTCGTGTAATTTACTCTAACAATTAAAACTAACTTTAATAGAATTAAACAATAACTAAAGCATTAAAACATCACAATTCACAGTTAAATAAATAAATAAATAAATACACTTTTTTTTTTAGAAAATCAACTTAAAAGTTATATTTTCTGACAGCCCAAAGTTTTTAATCCAACTGTCCATTTATGATTTTTAATCCAACTGTCCATTTATGATTTTTCAGCATCCCATAATGAATTAGAGATGTCCAATATTAAGCCCATCAGATCTTGTGTGTGGGCTTTGGAGTGAATAAGTCAAGTAGAAGAAAAAAAAGGACATCACATTTCATAACTTATACAATAAATTCACAACTTAATATAATATTCCAGACACTCATTCACAGCTTAATACGGCAGTCATTCATAGTTTAAAGACTTATACTAATCCAATAAGTCATTTTATTAAACATTTTATGTACCAAATTTTTACTAAATATTTTAATATGGAATTAATACAACAGTCGTTCCCTAATGTATAACTAGTTGTCACTTTTTGTAGGATTGTCTTCAAACCGTCGTCGGACCACCAATGGACAGCCATCAGACCACCGCTAGACCAACACCAAATTAATGACATTTTTATGGTCGTATTCACAGCTTAATTGAATAAATATTATAGTTCTCATTTTTTTATAATATTTTTTAACAGATACTATTTCATTTCTACAACCAAATATACAAAATTTAATAAAAAATAGAATTAAACCTTGACAAATTAAATTTTTTCTTTTCTAAATTATCGATTTCTTTAAAAAATGATAAATCATGTATAAGACAAAATATATAGTTGATTCACATCTTAATATTTAGTCCATTCACAACTTAATATGATTCGTTTATTGTTTTCATATATATTAATTCAATAACTTTGTCTCATTGTCTAATTATAATAGTATTTCATTAAAAATATCCACACTACTACTAGTTACAACTTTCGAACATATCCACCAATCTAAAAAATATAATGCTAATCTATAAGTCACAATCAGTGTTGTAAAAATCCCGACTAGGTCCCGATTAATCCCTAGGCACTACCTGACCGATTAGAGGGCGCCTAGCAATTAATCCCTGCATACACAGTGAGTGAAACAGTAGAACCCGATAAAATTTTAACACTTTGAAGAAGTTATATCTCAATATAAACTATTTAAGGTATTATTAGTTTTTTTATTAATCATATTAACCTATTTTGTTATAATATTAGTGGTATTTGTGAACTTTTATATGATATTAGTCATATTTAATGTTTAAAAATTCAAAAAAATTAGCAAATAATGGTCTCCGATTAATCCCCCGATTAATCTCCGCCTAGACGATTAATCCCTTAACCCCAGTCCACCGACTAGCTAACGTCAAGCGATTTTTACAACCTTGGTCACAATTACAACAAAATTAAAGAACATTCTCACATAATCGAGGAGGTACCCCGATATCTGCAATAAATGTGTCATTCTAAAAAGAAAATTTATTTATAATTACTATAATAATAGCTATTGTCATTAAGAGTGTTAATGTTGTTCTAAAAAAATTAAGAAGCGTAAATACTATGAAAATAAGCTAAAAAGGTAGAGTTTGCAATGAACACCCATTTTCTATTAATCCTTAGACTGCCACATGTTATATTTTCTATTAAATATATTTTAAGAATTAAAATTTATTATATATAATTTTTTAACAACCATTTTCGTATTAAACTGAAAAAAGTAGGGAAGATACTATACTAACTTCATTATATATGCATTCAAAATTACCTTACACGTACGTGTATGTCTAAGACATAAGTAGATATGATATATTTATATTTTATATATATTCAGATCCACTAGTTCCAATATAATAAATAATACTCAAAGTAATTGATGTGTAGGTGTGTAGGTAAGAAAGTACTTGTACTGTTGTACATGACCTCTAAAGATGAAGCACGGTGTAATTTATTTCTCTTATATTTGCAGCTTTTAGAATAAACTAAGGCATCTACTCATGGCTAACCAAGCCAAAATAGACAAATCTCAAGTATTCTTCTTCATGCTACTCGATCTCTGCAAGAATCAAGAAGTCTTCGTGAGTTGTCCTCACCGGATTTCATCAACAAAATATTTTTCATATTTGGAACAAAAAACAAATAAATCTTGCCTATCTCACAAAGAAACACTGACTGGCTTGAAACCACAAACACAAAGTCGGAGAGAAGAGATTATAGTTGAAGAAACTTGTATTCACTTAGATCAGACTAGATCTGGACAGACCTGGACCAGAAACATCGAAGACACAAAAAACCCACCAGAATCACTTAGATCTAACCAGATCTGAGAAAAATGCACAGTTAAAGTCGTCGGAAGGATAAATTTGCTAACAGACCACCGGAGGCGGCAACCGGAGGTGGCGACGGAACAGAAGGCTTTCGGTGAAATTCTGTCCATATGATCTGAATAGATCCGACGAACTAGTGGTTTATCACCGGAAATCAAAAGAGATAGAGACGAGCTTGTTGTGTTTCATTGGAGTTACGAGGCAGCAGCGGTTGTGGTTGTTGACAGCGGTGGTGTCGTTCATAGGTGGTGGCGTTCGACGATGGAGTTTTTGACTTCAGATCTGTAATCAATGGAGTTCGAAGGTAGATATGAAGTGAAAAACCTTGACTGCTCGACATTCCGACGACGAAAGACGGTAGATGACGGTGGCAGTAGGCGGCAGGTGGCGGAGGTAGATGGAAGATGCGGTGTTGAGTCTTTGTTCTTAAGAGAATTGGAGAGTGTTTGAGAAAGTTTTTTTTGCAAGAAAATTTGAAAGTATCTGAAATGGTGTTTGATATTAGAATAACGTCTTTATTTATTTTTTGGTTATTTATTATAGTTAAAAAAAAGTATTAAAGTAGATAATATATATATATATATATATATATATATATATATATATATATATATATATATATATATATAGAAAAAACATCATAAATGGTCCATGTGCTTTCAAAACTTTTGACGATTGGTCCTTATTGCTAACTCCGTTAAGTTTTGTCCGTTAACTAGAATGACATTTTCGTCATTTCACACCATAGGGACCATTTATGATGTTTTTTCGTATTTTTTTAAAAAAAGAAAAAATTAAATATAATTAAATATAAAAGGTCTCTCTCTCTCTCTCTCTCTCTCTCTCTCTTTGTGTGTGTGTGTGTGTGCAAAAAAAACCCACTTCCCCACCCCTTCTTCTTCTTATTCTTCTTCTTCTTCCTTACCTGCACCACCATTCTCTAACATTGTCTTTGTTTTAGTATCTTCACCTCAATCCCCATTAATGAATAACTCCATCTGACATAAGATGAATAACTCCATCTGACATAAGCGTACACTTGAATTGTTTCAATAAATTATTCACAAGGAAGGGATTCATTACCACATTGTAGAATCCAACGGTAACAACTCAGCAGACGCCTCTGATCGGTTGATTTCTATCCCTTCTATCATGGAATCCAATACGGTGAATGTCGTATTCATCCGCTTTTCTTTCCTCTAAGTTCTAATCGAACCTCTTTCACCCTTGACCTCGTTGGTTTCCTAACCCTAATTTGAGGAGTAATGCTGACTATAACTGTTAATTTCCCTCATATTTGGGTGATGACTTTCAATCGAAGGGGTGGTGATGACTTTCCTTAACGCGATTTTCCAGGGATTTGTATCTTTTCTAATTTCCATGATGATTTTGAACCGCCAGAAGACAACCGTAACACCACCCTTCTTTCTCCATTGTAAGATCCTCATCAAACCATAAAACATAATCCCTGTTCATTTTTTTAACCCAAACCAGAAAATCAATAAAAATGTTACCTGTGTGAGAGAGAGGGGAGAGTGCAACCTCCTTTTTACCCTTGTTTCTAATTTCTGACCGATGATTGAAGAAAAAATGGGGAGACTTTGTGCAATTTTGAGAAGAAAAGAGAAAAAGGAATTTGATTTCTTTGTGTATGTGGTGTACGAGACACACATACAGAGTGAGAGAGAAGAATACTTGTTTTTTTTAGAGAGAATGGTGTAGTTCAGTCAATCAATCATGGAGGAGTTTTGAGGCCATGAGGTTTTCCAGAAGCTGTTCATGTTCAACAACCTGTTCGATTTAGTGGGTATTTCGGATCTTCGTTTCTTCACTATGTACCTATTTATTTGACATGGAGAGAGAGAGAGAGAGAGAGAGAGAGAGAGAGAGAGAGATTATATAATAAATAATTATATTTAATTTTTTCTTTTTTAAAAAAAATAACTGAAAAGATCATAAATGATCCCTGTGGTGTGAAATGACGAAAATATCCTTCAATTAACGGATAAAACTTAACGGAGTTAGCAATAAGAACCAATCGTCAAAAGTTTTGAAAGCACAGGGACCATCTATGACGTTTCTAAACCACGGGTACTATACTTCAGATTTTGAGAAACCACAGAGACCATTTATGATGTTTTTTTCATATATATATATATATATATATATATATATATATATATATATATATATATATATATATAATTTTTTTATAAAAAAAACAACAAACTATTATGCTCTTAAATTAACACTTATGTCTCTAACAAGACTTGCATGACCTCTCAATTGAGAGAGTCGCTCATTCCTGCTAGGCCAGAAAAACCAAATCTCCGGTTTTTCAAATTAATATGATTTTCAATTTCAAACTGCCTATTTTTACAGTTTCAGTTCTTTTTTTTTTTTTTTTTTGCAAAACCCTAGCTGGCCCATCACACTGTCTAAGTAGAATACATACAATTTACGGATCTCATACAAACAGAAAAACCCACTTTTGCCAGACCCTTTTTGTAGGGCAACTAACACACAATATCTATACTCATTAAATGGACCTCTCATCGACTTCCATTGTAAGAATTAATTGTAGTTTTAAGGCAAGGAAAAGGAACGAAAACAAATTACTTGTGAAAAGTATTTTTGTAAAACTGTTGCCTTAGATTTTCCAATAATTACAATGTGAATTTGAATAGGATAACTACATGTATCACCATCTTCGTACCAATGACGTCAGCAACTGCAAGAAAATAACTAGCGTTCACAACTAATATAAGACCAAATAATATTTTCATTTCTTCTTGTTACAATATGACAAAATGCCATGCATGAAATTACAATGTAGTTTTATTTATTTGTGTATTGTAGCATCCTACTTCCATTTTTCTTTTTCTATTACAACATGGTAATTTCAACTCTTTTCTTAATAATGCATTGCAATTTAGTACTGTATAATCTACCCTACTATACCCATTGTACTTTCAATTTTCTACCTTATTAGGACATTAGAAAAATCTATCCAATTATAACAGTAAAAATTGTTTTTTTTTTTTATTATCTAAATGACATTGCTAAAAGATGGTAGATTTTCAAATGTATTGTAATAGGAAGAAATGTAAGTAGGATGCAATAAAAATCAAATCAAGGGAGGTAGAAGTACGTTGCTATCAGAAATATGAAAACTTTAGCTCAAGTAATGTACCTCAAATAGCTCAAATGGATTGCCACGCTTGTAGACATCATTCTTCTTGCTCTTATCATCAGCTAAGATACTTGATATTACTGCTCTCCACCCTATAAGTAACACAGCAGTACTACCCAATGTAACTGCAATGAATCTTGCTGGAGGGATGTGCCCTATACTTGTGGCCCTTATTAATATTCCCAACTGAAAAAACAATAACTTGTAATTACATATTTTCCATTAAAAATATCAACTTTAGAGAAAAAAAAAAAAAACTATAACTTTTATGACTTATGAAGCATATACGACGTATAGTATTAATCCAATTTGAACAAAAATTTAATTACGTCAAATGATATGATAATTTTGTTTTTTATTTACATACTTTAATTCAACTTAGTACTTAGTAGTAGATTCATGTATACCAAACAACATTCGTGAATAACTTCTTCTGTTCAATATAACTACATAAATACACATTACACACAAAGTAGCAGCTATATAATTACTATATATATGTACTAAATAGAAACTATAATATTGCTATACTTGAGGAGTTGATAGAAGAAAGAAACTATTGCCTCTCAAAAGAAGAGCAATATACTTTCAGTGATTTGTTTATTATATCTATCTTACTTTCATTTTTTCATCTTACAACATTGTTGGATAAAATTTTCAAATAATAATATGCCCTAATAAGAAAAGAAAATTGAATATACAATGTCATAAATGGATAGTACAATGTCTTAATAAGAAAGAAATTGAAAGTAGAATGCTGTAATAAAAAAAAATGAAAGTAGGATTTTGCAATACACAAATAGATAAAAAAAAAAAAAAAAAAAAAGTATGTTTCTCGTTAGTTTTCAATACAAGAATTGAAAGACTACCACTAAATCAGATGAAGATTCCAGTGAAAAGAAGAATAGCTACAATAATTACACAACACATCTAAGAAAATTTCATGGATGGGTGCTACTTAATCACAAGTCGAAACTCATAAGAAACCAAAAGGCCACCATATCCAAAAAGGGAAGAATGCAAAAGATATAACAATGTACTTATAATTATTTGTTTATTTTATCTTATCCTGATCCGATTTTGGATCACTTTTTTTTTGTTCTTTAATTTGTTATAGATCTGCTCTGCTATCAATCATGAGAAAAGAATCCTACGCTGAATCAAATAAGGAGTGATTATCACAAAGAAGTTTGTGCAATGGTCTGAGTCAGTGTTGATGGTTTTATTCCTATTCCAACTAATAAGTATAGGAAAGGATTAAGAGTTGATTTTGTTGTACTTGTACCTCCCATCGCCGGTCAGCTATTCTTCTTCCCGGCTTGTATTTGTTAGCGCTCGGTTTAAATTCAGCATCACTTTGTTTTTCTCCGGGTTATTTTTTTTCTATCTGGTACTTGCAAGCTTTTGTTTAACTCTAATAACATGTATTCTATTTTATAACTTTGATGGATCGAGTTGCAGGTTTCTGTATATGTCTATTGACTATTATATTAATATTCTAGTCTCTTATGTTGAAGTTTCTGGCTTCTATAAGTTATCTAATACCAATCATATTATATCTATAAATAAATTGACTATATATGCATTGTGATTTTAAAGTTATACTCAACGAATTTTGATGTTGTTTCAGTAGAGGGATATGGTTGTTTTCGTATTGAAAATCAATTTTGCGATGATTTCAAGAAAAATACTCCATCTAGAATCTTAACCCAGATGTATCAGTCATCAGTTGCATTGTCCACTTCATGAAGAACCCACCGTCCTCCGGCAGTCGGCCATTGCCTTTCATGGCCACCACCACCGTCAACTTCAAAGCATATTATCGTTGAATCCTTGGCTCCCCCCCTAAGCAGCTACTTCCTCTCCCTAGTGTGCAATGTCTGCTATGTACAATTTTTTTTACTTTATATGAGTGTTGTACAGAATCTCTTATAGTATTGTATATACAACACTAGGTAAAATATATGTATATATTTTGGAACTGATAAAAAAAAAAAAAAAAACTAGTGCATAACGAAAAGTCGAAAAGTGTGAGCTAACGGTTGTCTCCTGCATTAATTATTTTGGGTTGTTGGCTCTTTTGTGTTCACCTTTTTAAATAAAGAAATGTCAAAATTACTTTTACCTTGTTTTGGTAAATAAAATTCAAAGTACAATGAATTAGTAAATATTTTTTCAAAACACTATGGTGATGTACAAAACTCCCCAAGTCATTGGCTTTTCTGAATAAAAAGATCCCAAGTAGGTTTCTAAACGCCTGTTTAACCACATCCATTTGTCCATCTAACCGTGGATGCTAGGCGGTGCTTCGCTTCAAGTGAATAACTAGCTCAAAAATATTGGATGCTTGTTGGTTGTCACTAATGATTGACAATGGCAACCCATGTAACCTTACTATTTTCTTCATAAATTTGCTAGACACTGTCGCTGTTGACAATGGCAACCTATGTATTCTTACTATTTCTTTATGTACTCCATAATAGTCACGGTGTGACACACAGTGATTGGTCACAGCGTGAGGACCGTTGACTTGACTGTTGACCGTTGAATTTTTGACCAAATTGGAGGTTTTGAGTTATAAACTGAGGTTTGGCCTATGACTGGTTTAGGCGGATCGTGTAGCTGATTCCTTAAGACTTCGAGTAGTTGCATCCATAAATATATTTTGGAGTCTTCCGCATTTTTATTTCACTATCTTTTATTACTCTGATTTTGATTGTGGTTTGTCAACCTGAACAACTTGTTATTTATCTACCTTTAATGAAATTGGAATGATTGTTATTAATTAAAAATGAAAATTTGTGTTTGAAATTTGGGACGTTACGGTTTTGCCCTTAGTATCTAGCCATCCGGATTCTCCCTATCGAAGAGAGGCATGTCCAGTTTTCGAAACTTCCAATTACAGCCACCGTTGTTCATGAGCCATTTGATGTTGATACCAATTTGCTAGGAACCACTCAATGAACAAAAAATAAAAGAACAAGAAAGAGGATTCAATTTCCAAATGATTTCTCTAGAACAACCAAATTTGCCCTAAGGCTTACAAGGAATAGCATTTCAAGAGGCTAACTCTTCGAGGAGACAAATATCTCAGCAAAAAGTATCCAAAATCATCATGCCAAACCTTATTCCATCCCGCTACTCATATAGCAACTTTTCCTAACAGAAACCGAGGACACAATACCCAAAATACCCCTGACACTTACATATTTAATTGTTTGTTGGAATAAATTAGAAGTATAGGAATATGGGATAGAGTTGTTTCGTTGAAAAAATCAAGAAATATAGGAAACGGTTGGAGGTTATCTTTTATAGTTTTATGAACTCAAATACTTCTAACATTCTAGAGTATATTTATGTTTAAAAACATAGTATTATATACTAGTATTTTGTAAATATAACATTGATTATATTTTTGAAGTTTAAGATGAAATATTATGTTGTTTATTATAAATTTTATAACACCAATAATGATTATAGTAAGGCATCCATTGTTGTGTGGAATGCGTGATTGAGGCAGTAGCATAAGTAAAGCTAGAAGCAAATGACACTAGCACCACAATTTTGAATTGTTTCTTGAACTGCTATAACATGTGATACATAAAAAAAGAAATTAAAGATGGTTTTATTATTTGCTTAGAAATATCTAAATGTGTGCATTAGTGTTCTTGTATGTTCTAAAAATACGTTACTTCATGTATATTTCGCATCAAGAACACATGGATCCAGGAATTATATCATTTACAACTTGATGATTCAATTATATGGTTTTGAGTTTATGTCTATGCTAATATATTGCTCATGTGCTTTGACTAAGGTTTATTCGCAAGCAAGAACAAGGATCTAAGCTTGCAAGCTTGTCTAATGCAAGCAAATAAACAATTAACTACTGGAACGAATAGAGAAATATGTTGCTTAACTACCAACAATGAATAATATCCTAACCAAAAAATATATATATATAAATCAGTGAAAAGTTAATATAAATAACTTACAGGAACACCCAAAGCCCAAGACTTGACAGCAGCAGTAATGGCATTGCTCTTACCATTCACCCCTCGGCCATCATCTCCATATCCCCCAAGAAAATAAGCGCTTAAAAACCACCCTGATAAAAGTCTATATCCACTTTAGCACAAAATTTCACGAAGATAATATTCATAGCTACAGTTTTACTAAAAATTTGAACAAAAAGTGCCCATACCAGCCATAAAAGGGTCAGCAGTTCGCAAAGTTTCGCTATCGAAAACAGGGAAACCATGACTAAGCCTTCCTATTGCGGAGAACAAAAGGATGGCGAGTACATCTCCACCAGAAAGCAAAGCCACATGACTGAACTTAACAACAGAAAATTAGTAAAAATACAATGAAATTCGATTACATATATAGAAACATGGGGAAGAATGAATTACCCCCATTTCCTGAAACGGGCACTGGTATCGGGTTTTTCAAATTGAATGACGCCCTCGAGAGGAACGTTTTCTTGGCCAACGACGGAGATGGGTTGGTCTTCAGAATCAGTGAACGAAGTGGTGGGCTTCGATTTGTTGGTGATGTCGGCATTGACGATTACAGTTCTGTGGTTGGAGAACGATGTGGAAGTGGTGGTAGATAAGAATTTAGGGCGGCGATTGGAGAAAAGGGGATGAACGGGATGGGTAAACTTTGGGGGATGAAGTGTTTGTGTGGATAAAGCGGTGGTAGCTCCGGTGGGAGCTTGGCTTAGCTGCAGATACATTGTTGATTTGTTCCGGTTTCCCCGATGGAATCGTCGCCGGAATTTTCTCCAATTAATTATCGACCACCCTTGTTCTATATACTTGTCCACTTACTTTATTTATAAAAAAAATATTAATAATTAAAATGGCAACAATTTCCATGTAGAGCAGCCCAAATACGTGATATGTGTCTTCCGAAGTATGAAAATGAAAAAAATAAAAATCTTTTTATAGAGCCCAAATAGGTGATATATTCGAACACAATAAATTTTGGTCATACATAAATAAATAAATAAATAAATAAAAATCAAACATAAATTTTACAGCTTATTCATTTTACATTCTACTCCCCTCCCATTCTAAAACTTTTTTTCACGTTTCTCACAGACTCACACCTACCATCTGGATACAATTCTCATGTTCAACCATCGCCGCCCGCAACCACCATCTCTTGTCGTTGCCTCCATCTTGATCCACTACCATCGCCGCCTCCAACTTGCCCAACAGTCGTAGTCGCCTCCAACTTCTTCCCCTGCCATCGCATTCGTCCACCATTTCCCCCGGCATGTTCCACAAATTGCGTTTTTGTTTCTAAATTAAGTGTTTTCAGTTAAATTGTGTATCAATGAGTTTATTGTTTTAAGACCAACAATGAATTGATCAAGTGTGATGCCTTATTTTTTTCATCCTTTTTGTTAATGCTCCTAATATTTTTATCAATATTAAACCCCACATAATATGTTGCATTATTGATTCAAATGCTCTTGTTTCAAATAATGCTCCTTGCTCCTGATAATGGTTTTATCAATATTGTTTGTTGTTGGAACTTTATATATATAATGGAATGCAAGTTGGCAATTTCCTTTGTATCCCACATTGGTGGGGGGAAGAAACTTTTGTGGGTTTATAATATTATTCCCTTGATAGGCCTTCAAAGACTTTAGAGATCAAGGAATGGGTCAAGCCCACGCACGCGCCTAGCCTGGCCTAGCACTAGCCGACACCGCGAGTGCGCGAAATGGCGCGATTTAGGTGCACTTGGCACGACGCATCGGTCGCTGGGAGCTGAGGAGCTTTCATTTTTGGCGAGTTCGGGCCAAGTCGGTTTGACCGACCCGGTCAAACGGTTGACCAGAGTTGACTTCGTGGATAAGGTGACGGAATATTCTGGAAGGCTCAGAAAACGGCTTGCTTGGAGAGCAAGTCATCGCCCTAGGGTTTCTAGGGGCCGGCCTATGGGGGCCCGTTTAATGCCTTTTAGGGTTTCGATACCTATAAATACTGCCCCCTAGGAGCTGTATTGATTACTCACGAAAAATCGAAGCTCTCTCCCACATTCTGCGTTTTTTCTTCTGGTTTCCGAGTATTCGCTTTGTGTTTGTCGATTTCCAGTGCTGTTGGAAGATCGATAGATCTGCATTAAATCCTGGGGTTTTACTCTGTTGCTTACAGCCAGTAGAAGCGAAGTAAAAACCTTTAAGGACAGGAGTTCGATCCGTGCAGTTGTTTCAAGTTCAAGATCAACCATCAACAGGTCGGTTTTACTTTTCTGTCTTGCATTTAATTTCGTCCAACAACAGGACAATCTTCTTCTTCATTTCTTATTATCAGATCTAATCGTGAAGGATCGATATGGTTTTGGACGAAACTTGGTAAATATAATAATAATAATAATAATTGGATTTGTTATTCGCAACTAATCGACATATAATTCTCAATATTATTTGTCGGTTTCCTTGCGTGTGTATTAGTTTGATCTACAACAATCTTAAAGGTTTTTATTGTGATAAATCGACAGACCAATGGACTCTACTGCTAGCCTCCACTTCATGAACCAAGAGTTTGCCAAAATTAACCAATTTGATGGGCAGAACTACACCCGTTGGGCCGAAAAGGTCAAGTTCATGCTTCATGTTTTGAAGTTCTCTTTTGTGTTGGACCCAAAACTGGCACCAATTCCCGTAATCCAATTCCCGAGCAGGGGAAAACTGTGGACCCAACGATCATCGCAGAACTGGAAAAGCAAAGGACTCTGCATAGAGAGTCTGAGGAACTGTGTGTGGGTCACATCAAGAACTCCCTGTCTGATCGGCTCTATGATCTTTACGTGCCGGTCAAAGATCCAAGAAAGCTCTGGAGTGCGTTGGAACTTAAGTACAAGGCACATAAGGAAGGTACTAACAAGTACCTTGTGTTTAAGTACCTAGAGTTTCAAACGGCTGATGACAAATCAATCATGGAGCAAGTGCATGAACTCCAAGTCATGGTCAACAAGTTGAACGCACTCTCCATCTCTATTCCAAAACTCTTTCAGGTTGGTGCGATCATCGCAAAACTGCCACCCTCGTGGAAAGATTTCTCTAAGAGAATGATGCACAAATCTGAGGACTACTCCTTGGATGATCTAATGAAACACCTCCGCATTGAGGAGGAAACTCGCATCAGGGACAAGCGTGGTAAAGTCGGATCAAGTGTGCATCACGTGTCAGCTGGGGGTTCTAGCCACAAAGGCAAGTCTGGGGGACAGAACAAGAAGAATTTCGGACCTAAGAAATAAAGCTTCAAGAAACCGAGTCATCAGAATCCTAACTCAAAGCCAAAGAGGGTCGGACCTTGCCACGTCTGCGGAGATATTGGGCACTATGCAAGAGAATGCAAAGATCGCAAATCAGGACTGGTTGCACACGCAGTCGAGAAGGTTACTGTGGTGGCAAGTGTGAACCTTGGAGAGATTTTCATGATCTCATCCCTTACTCGAGCAATCTATGCTCAAGGATGGTTCGTGGACACTAGAGCCACTGTGCATGTTTGTGGGCAACGAGAGAGCTTCCGCACTTACCGCCCAATGCCACATAGGACGGTCGTTGTTTGTGCTGATGGCCACAGAGCTGAAGTTCAAGGAAGAGGTGATGTTCGGTTGAAGTTCACACGAGGTGAATGAGTAACCCTTCGAGACGTTCTTCATGTTCCTACTATCTCGAAGGGGTTGGTTTCTGCGGACAAGTCTGACTAGGGTGGGTTCAAGATGGTGCTTGAGAAAGGCAAGATTGCGATCACTAAAGGCCGAAAATATGTTGGGAGGGCGAACAATTGTTCGGGGATGTATCGCTTGTGCCTTAGTGATGAGGGTAATATAAGTGGTCCTAGTGTTGAAAGTGGTAGTTCTAGTGTTGCTAGTGTGTCAAGTGTTGGTAATGATGTAATTTGTGGATTGGTTGCTAATGTGAATGAAGTGAACTTTTCTGGTTATTTTGTTTGTTCAATTTCTTTATGGCATAAACGTTTAGCTCACACTAATGTTAAAAATATTGAAAAAAATGCAAACTAAAGGAATGTTAAAATATGACACAAAAGATTTTGAAAAATGTGAAACATGTGTGAAATCAAAGTTCACTAAGAAACCATTTCCATCAGTTAAGAGAAACACGTCATTACTTGAGTTGATTCATTCTGATATATGTGAGTTAAATGGAATCCTTACTCGATGAGGAATAAGGTATTTCATCACATTTTGTGATGACTCCAGTCGATATCTACATGTTTATTTGCTGAGATCAAAAGATGAAGCTTTTGATGCATTTAAATGATATAAGGCTGAGGTCGAAAATCAACTTGAAAGACACATCAAAATTCTTCGCTCGGACAGAGGCGGAGAATATTTCAACCAAGAGTTTGACACATTCCGCGAAGAGAATAGAATCAAACATGAGAGAACTTCACCATACACTCCCCAACAGAATGGTTTGGCTGAAAGAAAGAACCGAACCCTTTGTGAGATAGTCAACTGTATGTTGAACCAATCGGATCAACCAAAAAATCTGTGGGGGGGAAGCACTATTGACTGCTTGCTATGTTCATAATAGGATCACTAGTCGTGTGATTCCTACAAGCCCTTATGAGTTGTGGAAAGGTAGAAAGCCTAACCTAGACTATTTGAAAGTGTGGGGGTGTGTTGCTTATTATCAGACTCCCGATCCTAAGCGAACCAAATTGGGAGCACGAGCTAATAAGAGTATATTCATTGGATATGGTCAAAATAGCAAGGCTTACCGGTTATTGTATATTGATTCGGGTGTTGTTGTGGAATCCAGAGATGTGGAATTTTTTAAGGACAAGTTTTCTAGGGATGAAGAAAACTCTAGTCATACAACACCTACAAGTACTTCTCGAGAAATACTCCCACCACCTCCTATTGTGGAGGAACCAAGGAGAAGTACCAGGGCTAAAATAGAGAAACGTTTTTGAGATGATTTATATTCTTATTTGGTTGAAGGAACACAAAAGAAATGTTGGATAAGGTGTCTAAGTCCATAACTTATTTGGTATATACTTGACCCGACCCGGCATGGTCCATTTGGGTTGCACTTCACCCGAACTATTTATATGGATAACATTATGAGAAGAGTATATTTACGGCCTACTAATATGTTATAAGTTATAATATATTAATATGAAATTGTATTATTTAATTAGTATTGATCTTAAATTAATTATGAATTAATTTAGTGATCAGAAGGTGACTAATTAAATAATGGGCTATTGTACTTATATAGTGTAGGCTAACACTCATTAGGGAATGAGCTAAGCTTAAATGGGAGTCTATGGATGATCCATGGAGCTTTTAACCCATGGATCCTTGGAATAGGAAAAGACATGGGTTATTAAGGTTTGCATGGTTCATAACCCTAATCATCTACACTATATAAAGAGGCTTATAGTGCTTGAAAAAGCACTATGTGTGTGTGCATAAGAGTGGCCGAATTTCTAGAGTTATTGGATACTCTCTCATAAGTTTTCCAAGTTTGTGGTGATTTATGATTTCCATTTGAGGCATTCACATTATTGGTGCTTGGCTCTCAAACTTCCAAGGAATCAACTCACTAACAAAGGTATGTAATTCTTCTAGTATCTTTTATGTTTAAAAGTACCCCATGTATGCTAGATAGGTTATGAACCTTGGAAAATTATTTTGCATGTATTTTAGACAAACATAGATCCAAGGTTTCTAGGGTTGCATGAACACCTTAGGAGTGTTAGTTTGCTCAAAACCCAACAGTGGTATCAGAGCCTAGGCTTGTTTGTTTGATACTTGATGCAAACTTGTTGAAAAACTCAAGTTTTCTGCATTCTGCAGCATGAACTCGCCGAGTCCATGGGGGGACTCGCCGAGTCCATGAGTAAATTCATCCTACTCGTCGAGTAGGTTCGTGCACTCGATGAGTAGAAGCCTCAGAATGCAGATTTTCGAGTTTTGCTGCTGGAAATGGACTAGAAACATTACCCTAAATTGTTTTGGTGTTATAAAACCTGTTTTAGATGGTGTAATGTTTATGCTAATCCATTTACAATGGCTTATATCAAAATTGCATGATGATATGTGTTCATATGTTCTTGGAATTTTTGATATGATGTTCATGTTCTTATGAATTATTGTTAGATCATAGGAATTATTTGCTAAATTGTTTATTGATAATTCTTGATCATTTATGTGTTTTAATGGAGTCCATAATTTGTCCTCAAGTTATGGATTTCCAAAGGTCACTTTCATTTATGCACACTTAAAACACACAAGTTACATGAAAATGAAGAGTCTTCATTTTATGAACCTTTAATTCATAAGTTATGAAATGAAAAGTTTTGAATAGTTTCAAAACTTGTCCTCAAGTTTTGGAATTTGTAAAGTTACACACACTTTAATATACTTTAATTCCAAACCCTTAGAGTTTTAAAAGTTAAAATTCAACCCTTATACTATTTATAACATTAATGGTTAATTATTATATATATGTATAAGATTAAGTCGTTTTACCGTTAGTAGGCTTCATTCACGAAGCCGGTCTATAAGGGGGGTATAAGGTTGTTGCCTATAAAATGGCAACTTAATGGGTGTCCATTCTCACCCACCGCTTCCTTGATCGGTGGAGGGTCGTTAGCCGAACGGGTAGGACAATGACTTTAAATTCTCATTAAAAGTATAATGAATATTATAAAGTAACTAAACCTTTAATAAATTCCCAATCTTAGTTGCTTTAGGAAAATGTGAATATGGTGCTAACCCATGAAATTCACACTTTGTACCTTACCAAGTCGTTGGTGGAGCGTGTGTGGTTAACCGGCACACTAACTTGGAATAGTAAGGATCACGAAGGGTGACTTAATGTTTATCATAGATCGGTGGAGCGTGTGTGGTTAACCGGCACATTGATTAGGTGATAATATTAAGGGTACCAAGTGAATTTGCATGGTTATTCACACCTTGTTTTGTGATCCTCGGCATCCCAGTCACAAAACTTGAAGGGCACAATCGAGATTGAAACATGCCATTGAAAAGTTCAATGAATCTCAAAAGAATCTAGGAATTTCAAAACCAATTAAACCTAATAATTCATTTCGTTTTCATGGTGGAAATTGGTGAATCGTCATTCACATACCTTCAAATATGTTATAGCTTAGATTACGGCATCCCTCTTATAAGTTATAATATATTGTGTTGGATCCTATAGCCTTAATATTACATTTGGGTGTATTATTAAGGATTCGATATATCTAATCTAAACTTGTTTTCTTCTTTTCAGATGTCTTCCAACAACAATGCTTCGGGCTCTAACCCTACTGGCTCCTATTCCCTCATGAACCTTTGTGGGAGGGTCATCTTTGATGGTTCCAACTTCATGGATTGGATCCGGAACATCAGGATGGTCACTCGTTACGAGGACAAGGAATATGTCCTCGATAAGGAGCTAAAGGAGCTTGATGAGTCCATTGCTACTCCTGAGGAGGTCGCTGAGTATCAGGCACATGAAAGAGATGCCACCAAGGTGGCATGCATCATGATGGCCACCATGACAGCTGAACTCCAAAAGTCCTATGAGGACTATTACCCTTTGAGATGGATCAGAATCTGATGGAAAGGTACCATCAGAGTGCTCGTCAAGAGCGGTATGAAATAATCTCCTCCATGATCACTACCCGTATGAAGGATAGCGAACAAATCACGAGCCACATGCAGAAAATGCAAAGGTATGTGGACCGTCTAATGAAACTGAATGTGAACTTCCCTGAGGAGTTGGCAATTGATATCATTTTGCACTCCTTGCCCTCGTGTTATGATCAATTTCGTATGACATACCACATGAACAAGGAGGAAGTCACACTCAGTAAGCTTCAAGGACTTCTGAAGACTGCCGAAAGTGGTCTTAAGAGTAAGTCGGTTACTACTCCTACTCCTACTACTACCTCTGTTTTGGCTATCGGGCAAGGCAAAGGGAAGAAGAGGAAGCACCCTTCGAAGGGTACCAAGGGAAAGTCCCTTGAAGGCTCCTCATCTGGAACCAAAGGTGGTTCTATCACTCCTTCTGCCATCCCTAAGGATGCTGAATGCTTCTACTGTCAAAATAAGGGGCACTGGAAGCGAAACTGCCCAAAGTACTTGCAGGATGTCAAGGATGGGAAAGTGAAACCATCCCATGCAGGGCCTAAGAAGAAGTGAGGATGTGGAGCACGGAAAGATAAACTTAATCATGGGGAACAAGAAGGTTGCATCTGTTGCCAAGATTGGAGTTTATACTTTGTTGCTAGATAGTGGGTTAAAGTTAGATTTGAATAAATGTGTGTACTCGTCTGAAATGGCGAGGAATATTATTTCCTTTCATGCTTTGTACAAACAAGGTTTTACCTTTTCTTTTGATAATGAAGTTGGTAGTATTAATGCTTTCTTTAATAATGTTCTTTATTTTAAAGCATTACCTTGTGATGGTGTGCATGAAGCTGTATCAGTTGTAGATAATTTAGGAAATAATGTATTATGTATTGATTCTTCTACTAGCTTGGATAAAGCATCTTTGTGGCATTGTCGTGTTGGACATGTAAGCAAGAAATGCATAGGCCAGCTCCAAAAGGATGGAGTCTTGGAGTCGTTCGACCTCAAGTCGGATGATAGTTGTGAGTCTTGTCTACTTGGAAAAATGACAAAATCACCCTTCACTGGTACTTGTGCAAGGAGTGAGGGTTTGTTGGACCTTATACATACTGATGTATGTGGACCATTCAAAACCGCCACAAGGGATGCTAATCGCTATTATGTGACTTTTATTGATGATTTTAGTAGATATGGTTATGTCTACTTAATCAAACATAAGTCAGAAACTTTTGAAAGGTTTAAAGAGTTTAAACAGGAAGTAGAAAATCAATTGGGCAGGAACATTAAGATGCTTCGATCCGATCGAGGTGGTGAGTATCTTAGTACTGAGTTCCTCGACTATCTTAAGGAGTGTGGGATTGTCTCACAATTGACACCTCCCAGGACACCACAGCTGAATGGTGTAGCTGAGAGGCGTAATCGAACTTTGTTGGACATGGTTCGCTCTATGATGAGTCGAGCTTCGCTACCAATCTCTTTTTGGGGGTATGCCTTAGAGACTGCCGCCCACATCCTTAATCTAGTCCCTACAAAGAAGGTTGCCAAAACACCTCATGAAATGTGGACTGGGAAAGTTCCCAATTTGGACCATATCAAGATTTGGGGTTGCGAGGCTTTCGTGAGGCGCGAGACTCATGACAAGCTCGAACCTCGGAGTGAAAGGTGTATTTTCATCAGCTACCCACAAAAATCCTTTGGTTACCTCTTCTACAGACCCAGTGAGAATGTGGTCTTTGTGGCAAGGAGAGGGGTATTTCGAGAGAGAGAATTTATAAACCAAGGAGACAGTGGGAGGCAAATTGACCTTGAAGAAATTCAAGACTCAATTGGTGAAGGAACCTCAGACACTAGCAATCAACTTGAGGAGGAAATTCTTGTTGATCCAGCTAACGAGTCTATACTTCCGAGGCGTTCCACAAGGGTTAGGAACACACCTGAGTTTTATTATGGATTTCATATTACTACGGAAGGTGATACATTTATCAGTGACCGTACACTGGTAAATCTGGATGAACCTAACAGTGTTAAGGAAGCCATGGCAGGCCCAAAGTCTGCTAAATGGAAGGAGGCTATGGACAGCGAGATACAGTCCATGTATGACAATCAAGTTTGGAACTTGGTTGACAATGTACCAGGCCGTAAGACAGTCGGGTGCAAATGGATCTTCAAGAAGAAGACCGACATGGATGGGAAGGTGCACACTTATAAGGCTCTACTGGTTGCGAAGGGTTTTACTCAGACTCATGGTATTGATTATGATGAAACCTTTTCACCAGTAGCAAAGATTAAGTCTATTAGGGTTATGCTAGCCATTGCTGCATTTCATGATTATGAAATATGGCAAATGGATGTCAAAACCACTTTCCTTAACGGAAAGTTGGCTGAGGATGTTTACATGAATCAGCCAGAAGGTTTTGTCAGTGCAGAGTACCCCAATAGAGTGTGCAAGCTTGAGAAATCCATTTATGGATTGAAACAAGCATCTCGAAGTTGGAATCTTTGTTTCGATGAGAAGGTCAAAGAGTTTGGTTTCTCAAGAAGTGAAGATGAGTCCTGCGTGTATGTCAGAGCTAGTGGGAGTATAGTTAGTTTTTTGGTACTGTATGTGGATGACATACTACTCATAGGAAATGACATCCCAACCTTGCATGAGGTTAAGTCCTGGCTTGGGAAGTGCTTTGCTATGAAGGACCTTGGAGAAGCTGCCTATATCCTAGGGATAAGGATATTAAGAGAAAGGAGTAAAAGACTAATTGGACTTAGTCAGAGTATCTACTTGGATAAGGTGTTGAAAAGGTTCAACATACAGAATTCCAAGAAAGGAGAATTACCGATCCAAAGCAATGCCAAACTGAGCAAGGCTCAGAGCCCGAGTACAGAAGATGAGATAGCTGAGATGAGTCGATTACCTTATGCTTCCGTTGTTGGCTCGATCATGTATGCTATGACTTGTACCCGTCCTGATGTGGCCTTCGCTTTGAGCATGGTCAGCAGATATCAGGGGAACCCTGGCAAGGCTCATTGGACTGCGGTAAAGAATATTCTCAAGTACCTGCGGAGAACTAAGGATTGGATCCTTACCCTTAGTGGGAGTGATGACTTGAGAGTAGTAGGGTATAGTGATGCTAGCTTTCAGACTGATAGGGATAACTTCCGCTCTCAGTCGGGCTGGGTCTTTACCTTAAATGGAGGGCAATCACTTGGAAGAGTTCCAAACAGGAGACTGTAGCTGATTCGACTTGTGAATCAGAGTACATAGCAGCGAGTGAAGCGGCAAAGGAGGCGATATGGCTGAGGAACTTCATCGGAGACCTTGGAGTTGTACCAGCTATTAAGGAGCCTATGGAGATTTTCTATGACAACAATAGTGCGGTTGCCTTAGCCAAGGAACCAAGAGATCATGGCAGATCCCGACACATTGACAGAAAATATCACTTCATAAGACACAAGATAGAAGAGGGACTCCTCGTGGCAAAGAGGGTATCGCCAGATGAGAACCCTGTGGATCCCCTTACGAAGGGACTGACGAGGGTGAAGCATTTGCAGCATGCGAGACGCATCGGGCTGAGGGACGATATTAGTTTTACAGATTAGATAGTTATTACTGAAACTTGTAAAATGTAATCGACGTTTGATGATGAATAAAAGTTGTGATTTATTCATGAGTAAGGTGTTGCTATCATTGTCAATTATTTACTATTGTTTCAGCTTTGCATGTTTTGACTTCCAGAATAATAAGTTTATTCAAACTCTCCACAGTCGGTCATATTTCGGAAGTAGGTATGAATCAAGACTGTCATGAATTGGGATTGTAGATGACTAAAAGTGTTTAGCCATAGCAATGGTTGCTACAACATTCATGAGTACTCATAAGTTATGAGTATTGGAATAAACCCACGCTCACTTATATCACTTCATGGAATTTATCTCGAGTGATCGTGAGACGGTAATATCATATAAGTCTTCAAACCTAGAGATATGAGTTGTTACCTATGAGTTGGTTGTGCATTGATTGCACGTAAACGCATCAGTAACTTGATGTTATAAAACGTGCCTTTGTGTGCAATTCAATAATTAGTAGAACAAGCATATGAGTCGAAGTTTATCTGTTCCTTCTAGAAATAGAAGCGATATCTGGGCCCCTCGATGATTTTGTTTTGACCTATGTACCGGGCCCGGTCAGAACTAAATTGATGTGTTCGATTAAGTTCTTTGTCAAACAAATCGGAAATCGGGAAACAAACTGCTGGACAATAAGTAAGACATTGTTCCATGTATTTGTCCGGCTGATATCATGAGAGCAGAGGATTGTGTGATCACTTATCTAAAATGGCGCTTCATAGTTCAACAGAGTTTTCGAGAGCTACGATTGCCGGTTGGTTCCTGAAGCTATATAGGCAAATACAGTTATCAGACTTATCCAAGTGGGAGACTGTTGGATAAGGTGTCTAAGTCCATAACTTATTTGGTATATACTGTTGGGTTTTGAGCATTCTAACACTCCTATGGTGTACATGCAACCCTATAAACATTGGATCTATGTTTTCTCTATTATACATGCAAATATTAACTATTCCAAGGTTTCATCCTAACTAGCATATTATGAAGCACCTATACTACAAAGTTCTAGTTAGATGACATACCTTTTGATGTAGCTTGATGTCTTCAAGCTTTAAGAGCTTAGCCCCAATAGTGTGGAAGCCTCAAATGGAATCACAAATCACCAAAAACACCTTGGAAGAACTTGAGAGAATATGTATGCACACTAAAATCGGCCCACTCTTATTTTCACACACTTGTGCCAATTTTGTGAGCCAAGGACCCCTTTATATATTATGGAGGATTAGGGTTACATCCATGTAAACCCTAATACCCATGACCTTTCATTTACATAGGATCCATGGGTTAAAAGCTCCATGGACCATCCATGAAAGCTTAGCCCAACCTAAATGAACTTGGCCCATTCCATATATATAAGAGTCCATATTTAATTAGTTCTTTTTGATCACTTAATTAATTCTAAATTAATTCTTGATCAATACTAATTAAATAATATGATTCCATATTAATATATTAGAACTTATAATATATTAATATAAATCATAAATATACTATTCTCAAAAGACTATCCATATAAATTGTGCCGGTGAAGTGCAACCCAAATGGACCATGTCGGGTCGGGTCAAGTACATACCAAATATAGTTATGGACTTAGACATTAATCCAACAGTCTCCCACTTGGATAAGTCTAAATCTATTATTGAGTATGACTTCAAAACCTAACTGGCAATCGTAGCTCTTAAAGTCGCTGTCGAACTCTGACCTTGTCAATGACTTGTCCATTAGATAAGGGATCATATATTCCTCCATTCTAGATATCATATGGACTGAGACATGGATTATAATCATTCTCTCTGTCCATTTGTTGTTTCCCGATTTTCGATTTATGATGACTGACTGATTGAACAAATCAAATCAGTCCTGGCTTGGCCAAGCACTCACATGTGTCATCGCTAAATCATCGAGGGGCCCATAGATATCGCTTTTATCCCGAAGGTAACAGGAATGGATAAACTTCGACTCATATGGCTTGTTCTACTACTTGTTGAATCATACACAAAGGCACGTTTTATAACATCGAGTTACCAAATTCGTTTTCGTGCAATCAATGTATAACCAACTCATAGTAACAACTCATATCTCTAGGTTTGAAGAATATAAGATATTATCGTCTCATGATCACTCGTGATAAAATCCATGAAGTGATTCAAATGAGCGTGGGTTGAATCCAATACTCAGAACTTATGAGCACTCATGAGTGTTGTAGCACCACTTTGTCCACCAACTTGGACCTCTACAAACCAACCCATGACAGTCTTGATTCATATCTACTTCCAACATATGACCGACTGTGGATGGTTTGAATAACTTAATCATTCAAGAAGAGCGACTTAGTTATTCTGGAAGTCAAAACATGCAAAGTGAAACACAAGAATAAATGAATCAAATATGGTATCAAACCCTATGAATATAAATAAACAGTTTTATTTATCACCATACTGATTACTCATTATTCATTGTTTCGGTTTTATCAACTTTATACTTGCTTTAAAACACTAGTTGTCCCATGCTCCAAGCATGTACACTATGTTTTTCTTAAACAATAGCTTTGCCATACACCAAGTATGCACTCTATGTTTGTCTATGATCCTTACTTTGTGAAATAAACCAATTGAACATAATTTCAATGATTCTAATTTCACACTCCCAAATCCTTATCGAAAAATGTGAGAATTTCAAATTCCTATCATTTATCGAAATCTGTTTAGATTTTAAACTTATATGCACTGACCCTCCTGTAATGAATATGTACAAAGTCACAAAGACTTGTCAACAGTCATTATAAGGTATTCCAATGGAGATCAACTCCATGGAAACTAAGTCTCATATTCAAAGTACATTGCTTTGGACATGCTTCTTGCATTAAGTTTTCTAATCTTACACAGATAACTTCCACCTATGGAGACAACTCCATATTCTCATTTTGACTATCACTTCCGAACAAGAGATGCCTCTTTTCAGAATATGTCAATATGGTCCTTCCAAAATTAGCACTATACTTCCAACTGTCCCTGAGCAACCAATCTTTGGTAAACCTCAGATTGTCCTCGACAATTGCTTAATCATTTTAGTCATATCAAATTCTAGACCTTTTCCCTTCTTAATGCCTCTGGGCATTTGGAAAAATTTAGAAATGACAAATATTATAGCACATGCAATCGATCCTGTACCCAAAGCAAATGGTACACGATTCATGATGTCTCACATAAAGACATGATTCTAGACCAGTCTTTTGCTACAATATTTTTATTTGCCATGTTTTCAAAATTTGACTATGAAGAGGGATGCCGTAATCATAATCGAATTTTGAGAACACAATATATAGAATTTCCTTAAGTTGAACCAATCCAACATGAAATTCATATATATATTCTTGACTAAAGATGATTAAGGTCTCAATCTAAGCCTTTAGAACTGAAATGAAGTATATCCTCTCACTTAATTATAGCAAAACAACTTTTGCAATCCCTGCAGCCTCACGAATTGAAACTTTTGTTTTCTATAATTAACATTGCTAACTTGCAACACTAACAATAATTATCATGCTCCCACTAACATGATGATTATTAGCATAACACTTATGCTCCCACTAGCTTTGACATGTACTCAGAAATCAGCTGGACTTCTAGAAATCAATACTTTATTGACTTTCTTACCAAAGTTCAGATTTCTGATACGAGATGCTTTGATAAAACTTTATCAAAATCATACAACTTTCCTTAGATAGCATGCATGTGTGTCTAAACAATTTCAGAACTATGAAAAGGGATGTCGTAATCATTGTCTCAATTGTTTAGACCTTTTGCCATCTGCTTCAAATCTACTTGGTGGAAGTGTTTCCTCACCATCATTTTCATGAATCGAAGAGAAACCTTATGACCCTTAGATTTTATGGTGTATGTGTTCTTATCCATGTGAATCGTCAAAACCATAGTCACAAGACAAGGATAATGACAAATCCAAACTCATATGGACTGAACTTATGCAATCTTAACTTCTTGCCACCTGGCAGTACATGGCCTGCCATTGCTTCCAAGTTGTTATGCAACCAATTGAGAACTTTCAGAACTCCTATGTAAAGCCAACTTTAACTGGAATGGGCACAAAATATGTCAACACGATAGGTTATAAACCTCAAGTCGTGTGCTAGTGAAGAACCTCAGGTTTTATTCTTGATTAGTTCTTGAAGTTCTTTTTAGGATCTTTAAGACTCCCACTATCCTCTTGACATATAAGACTATCTTGCCAAATATTCAAGAGATAGTGCGGATTCTTTATCAAGACAAACACTTCACACAATTGGCCTTAGTTGGTCTTTGTTTTATCCAAAACATCACAACTTACCAATTTCAAATGTACAAGAGTAGGACACTTTTACTCTTACATTTGACAAGTGTTTTAAACCTTTCTTTAAGATATGTCACTCAAGTTACAATCTTGGAGTATGACTCTAAGAATTGTTTTGGAACGAAGTATGACTCATCTTCCTGATCTAACCATTTCAACAATTCATGACTCCTCTTCTTAGTCATAAGAATGCACTAAGATGACCTTTAGAGGACTAATTGTGATATGATTTCTAAATCATTAAGATGATCACAAACATGATACTAAAGTACTCTCCCATCTTTTCAGATTTGAGAAACTTTTATCTTTCTGCCTAATTTGATTCTTCCCATTCGTTCTGCCATACATTGAGACTTTTCCAATGTTTTAGAATTATACTTAAACTTGTAAGTATAACCATATTTACTAAACTTTAGTAAATCAAATAGTCTTAACGAGCTTTGTGGTGGACATGACCAGTGCACAAGAATGTGTACTCGATCCCTTTAGTCCTTCACTTGACTCACACATCCATGTGAACAAGTAATTAGTCTTGATTTTCCAATGCTTGAAAGTTCTCATTCATTATACTATTCAACTTGCATGATTCCAAGTTTCGGTCCAATTGAAACTTGGGTGATGAGGAACTTTCCTGATTTGGTAAATTTAGACACTACCACAAATGAAATAATCAAATCCATTTTCCAATATTGCTGTCAGTGGAATCATATAAGCAACAATTTTCCACAAATGCCATTGTAAGGATACTTCAAATAAATAAAATTAAACAATTTTCTTTTATTTTAAAACTTTGCGGAAAAACTTATCCTTACAATCCACATGGAAAATTGTTGTTATCTATTCCTTAGCAATATATCATAACTTCTTAAGCAACTGCTCAAAATTCTGATGCGATCGAAATCCACCTTCGCGATCAGAATCAGCATATACTTCCTTTAAGATTTCTCTCTATTCTTTGATTCTTAAAACATCAACATGTGACCCAGTCACATCATGTAATGAGGATCTCAGAATAGAACTTTATAGAGTTAGATAATGGGCTCTACTTGATGTGGAGTCAAACTTATTGACTTTAACATCCTTAGGTAAATTTGGCAGCTTTGCAATCAATGCCCCTTCCTTTGGCAAAATAAACATATGGACCCTTTGGTAATGGGACTATCTCAGACTTAGCCTTTCTCTTTACCATTTGGTCAACCGGGTTGACTATGGCCAATCCCTTTCCATTGGGAAGAGAATGCTTTTTCTGGATTTCCAGTGTCACCATTGTCACTGTCCATAAAGTTTTTGGGAAGTTGATCTTCTAATCAAATTTGCTTTACTATCGTTCCAAATCATTGCTGATTCAGCAGCACCAAGCAAATAGATATGATCATTAAGGTTCATGTCATAGTCTGTTTCATAGTAGTCCCAAAGGAACTCACTATGTGACTTAGAAAGTGATTGAACATCCAACTTTCTCAAGACTTTGACACCCAACTCTCCCGGCTTGTCAATATGTGACTTCATCTCTAAGATGTGATCACACATAAACCTTGCTTGCCATTAGGGCTTGAGTGACCTTGAACTTGTGGGTTAGGGAGTATAATTGGAGGAGGTGGAGGAAGAGAAGTATGACTTCCATGAGCCAAACTCGGGAAGTCATATTCATTAGGAAAGCTTGGTTTGGGAAGATCATTGTTGTCTAAACCAGACATCAACAATGGGAGAAATTCACGTAAAGTTGATTTAAGTCCTTAATATAACACCCAATATGATATATTAAGGCTAAGACCCAACAAACTATTTTATAACTTGGAAGAGGGATGCCGTAATCCAAGCTATAAAATATTTGAAGGTAGGTGAATGACGATTCAATAATTTCCACCAAGATAAACGAAATGTATTATTAGGTTTTAATTGGTTTTGAAACTCCTAGATTCTTTTGAGATTCATTGAACTTTTCAATGGCATGTTTCAATCTCGATTGTGCCCTCTCAAATTTTGTGACTGGGATGCCGAGGATCACAAAACAAGGTGTGAATAACCATGCAAATATACTTGGTACCCTTAATATTTATCACTCAATCGATGTGCCGGTTAACCACACGCGCTCCACCGATACTATAATAAATATTAAGTTACCCTTTGTCTACTTTGTTAAATCCAGGTTAGTGTGCCGGTTAACCACACACGCTCCACTAACGACTTAAGCAAAGTGCAAAGTGTAATTTCATGGGTTAGCACTAAATTCACATTTTCGTAAGTAACTAAGATTGGGAATTTATAAATGTTCAGTTACCTAGTATTTATCATTAATACTTTTAATGAATTATAGTCCTTGTCTTACCCGTTCGGCTAACGACCCTCCACCGATCAAGGAAGCGGTGGGTGAGAGTGGACACCCATTAAACTGCCATTTTATAGGCAGTAACCTTATACCCCCCTTATAGACCGGCTTCGTGAATGAGGCCTACTAATGGTAAGACGACTTGCTCTTATACATATAATATATTAAACTTTTAATATTATAATAGTATAAGGGTGTATTTTAGACATTTAAAATACTTGGTGGTTTAATATATTAATTAAACTAAACTTTTAATTTAATTAAACTCAAACCATATCTTTATTTATGGATTTAATAATACTCTTTTAATTAAACGCTTTAATTAACTATTAATAAAGTCCATAAGAGTTAATTTGAACTATTCAACAAATCATCATAATTCCAATTATTAAATTCAAAATTAAAACCATTTAATTAATTGTTCAAGTTATGAACCCAAGAGTCTTAGAATTCAATTCTTTTTTTTCATAAAAAACTTTTTTCAAATTCCAAAACTTGAGGGCAAGTTTTGTAACTCTTGAAAACCTTTGGATTCCATAACTTATGGAATTAATGGTGTTTTATGATGAAACTTTCCATGTTCCCTAACTTAAGAACAAGTTATGGAATTCTTTAAAATATTAACACCAAGTTTTGTAACTCCATAAAAACTTTGAATCGATTTTTTTTATTAAAAAAAAACTTTCATATCCATAACTTATGGAAGTTTCAAAACTCTTAAGATCACAACTTTAAAAAAAGAAAACTTTTGAGCTCCAAAATTTTATGACAAAATTTGTAACTCCTTAAAACATTTACATCAAACTTTTAAAACTAATAAAATAATCATATCATTTTATCTTTTACTAAATTTGACCTAATTCAACTCATATAGTAAATGATTCAAATTTTACAAATAATTAGTTTTTCACAAAACAAGTAATTATCTTAAAATTTGACAAACTTCATGTTTTTTTTTCCTTTTTTTTCAACTTTGAAAATCAAACATTTGCATGAATATAAAGAAAACAACCCATGGCTCTGATACCACTGTTGGGTTTTGAGCATTCTAACACTCCTATGGTGTATATACAACCCTATAAACCTTGGATCTATGTTTTCTCTATTATACATGCAAATATTAACTATTCCAAGGTTTCATCCTAACTAGCATATTATGAAGCACCTATACTACAAAGTTCTAGTTAGATGACATACCTTTTGATGTAACTTGATGTCTTCAAGCTTTAAGAGCTTAGCCCCAATAGTGTGGAAGCCTCAAATGGAATCACAAATCACCAAAAACACCTTGGAAGAACTTGAGAGAATATGTATGCACACTAAAATCGGCCCACTCTTATTTTCACACACTTGTGCCAATTTTGTGAGCCAAGGACCCCTTTATATATTATGGAGGATTAGGGTTACATCCATGTAAACCCTAATACCCATGACCTTTCATTTACATAGGATCCATGGGTTAAAAGCTCCATGGACCATCCATGAAAGCTTAGCCCAACCTAAATGAACTTGGCCCATTCCATATATATAAGAGTCCATATTTAATTAGTCCTTTTTTATCACTTAATTAATTCTAAATTAATTCTTGATCAATACTAATTAAATAATATGATTCCATATTAATATATTATAACTTATAATATATTAATATAAATCATAAATATACTATTCTCAAAAGACTATCCATATAAATTGTGCCGGTGAAGTGCAACCCAAATGGACCATGCCGGGTCGGGTCAAGTACATACCAAATATAGTTATGGACTTAGACATTAATCCAACATATACTTGACCCGACCCGACATGGTCCATTTGGGTTGCACTTCACCCGAACTATTTATATGGATAACATTATGAGAAGAGTATATTTACAACCTACTAATATATTATAAGTTATAATATATTAATATGAAATTGTATTATTTAATTAGTATTGATCTTAAATTAATTATGAATTAATTTAGTGATCATAAGGTGACTAATTAAATAATGGGCTATTGTACTTATATAGTGTGGGCTAACACTCATTAGGGAATGGGCTAAGCTTAAATGGGAGTCCATGGATGATCCATGGAGCTTTTAACCCATGGATCCTTGGAATAGGAAAAGACATGGGTTATTAGGGTTTGCATGGTTCATAACCATAATCATCTACACTATATAAAGAGGCTTATAGTGCTTGAAAAAGCACTATGTGTGTGCATAAGAGTGGCTGGATTTCTAGAGTGATTGGATACTCTCTCATAAGTTTTCCAAGTTTGTGGTGATTTGTGATTTCCATTTGAGGCATTCACATTATTGGTGCTTGGCTCTCAAACTTCCAAGGAATCAACTCACTAACAAAGGTATGTAATTCTTCTAGTATCTTTTATGTTTAAAAGTACCCCATGTATGCTAGATAGGTTATGAACCTTGGAAAATTATTTTGCATGTATTTTAGACAAACATAGATCCAAGGTTTCTAGGGTTGCATGAACACCTTAGGAGTGTTAGTTTGCTCAAAACCCAACAAGAAAGTGATGAGAGAGGTCATCTTTTCCATTAACATGGATGATGATCCTATGACCTTTACTGAAGCCATGACATCTAGATGCTCCTTTGTAGAAGGAGCCAATCAATGATGAAATGGATTCAATTATGGGAAATGGAACTTGGGAGTTAGCTGATCTACCCAAGGGGAGAAGACCCATAGGATCCAAATGGATATTCAAGAGGAAATATCATCCAGATGGATCCATATCCGCTTATAAAGCAAGATTGGTTGCAAAGGGCTATAGGCAGCGAGAAGGTACCAAATTATTTTGATACCTATGCCCCAGTTGCTAGGATTAGTTCAATTAGAACTCTCATAGCAATATCAGCTTTGAAAGGATTGTACATTCATCAAACGGATGTGAAGACAGCCTTTCTGAATGGTTATCTCAAGGAGGAGATTTACTTGGAGCAACCTGAAGGTTTCGTGATACCTGGACAAGAAAACAAAGTGTGTAGACTTGTTAAATCCTTGTATGGGTTGAAGCAAGCTCCCAAACAGTGGCATGAGAGATTTGACACCATTGTGACTGCCTTTGGTTTTTAGCACAACAGTGCTGACAGATGTATTTATTCCAAATATACATCCAATTACATAATAGTTATATGTATTTATGTTGATGATATGCTGATTATTGGCACTCACCTAGAAGCTATTCTTGAGACGAAGAAATACCTATCCTCGAACTTTAAGATGAAAAATCTTGGAGAAGTTGATACAATTCTTGGTATCAAGGTGAAAAGGACAGGTGGTTAGATTTCTCTGAGTCAATCTCATTATATAGAGAAAGTTTTGACAAAGTTTCAACATTTGAACGTCAAAGAATTCAACACTCCTTTTGATTCAAGTGTGAAACTAAAGGTCAATTATGGTCGAGCAGTGGCTCAACTAGAATATGCTAGTGCAGTTGGAAGCATGATGTATGCTACTCACTGCACACGACCTGACATCGCATTCGCTGTAAGCAAATTGAGTCAGTATACTGTTAATCCAGGGACGGAGCACTAGAAGGCAGTGGGTAGAGTACTAGGATACCTGAAAAGGACAAGTACTTTTGAGTTGACGTATTCGTCATCTAATGGAATACTTGAAGGTTATTCTGATGCCAGCTGGATTGATCATACTAGTGATTCAAAATCAACAAGTGGTTGGGTTTATACTCTAGCTGGTGGTGCTATTTCTTGGGCGAGCAAGAAACAGACATGCCTATCATTCAACGATGGAAGCAGAGCTAATTGCCTTAGCAGCAGCGAGCAAAGAGGCAAAATGGATTCGAGATCTACTTATGGATATTAGTCTGTGGGATACTCCAATGCCTTCAATACCCATGTACTGTGATAGTGAGGCCACACTGTCTAAACTATATAATGCGGTATATAATGGTAAGTCTAGACATGTAGGTCTACGACACAATTTTGTGAGACAACTAATTGAAATTAGTACCATCAAGGTTGTCTATGTCAAGAGAAGTAGGAACTTGGAAAATCCGATTACCAAACCTTTGACGAGAGATTTGGTTACATCTACCACGAGAGTCATGGGTCTAAAACCACAATAGAATCGCTTAGTGATGGAAACCCAACTTGACATTAGTGCTCCTAATTCTCAAGTTTAAAGGGTAACAACGAAGTCACTAACGATAGAAGGTATTATCATTAATGATAGATCTATGTGAGGTAGGATAGTACGTCGTTGCCGAGAACGAGGTTGAGTTACTACTCTTAACAAAGTTTTGGAGACATCTAAGCAACGAAGATGTTGTAAAACTTTGCCTATATGATCTAGAGGTGGTGCCGCCTCAAGTGAAGATTAGTGGTTTATCTTCTAAAGGGTCATGAAAAGGGTTTATAGCGCATGGCCATATTAGCGCTCAGGGAGAACACAAAGATGACTTGTGATGTGTGTGGGTAAACCGGAGAGGTCATTAAGGTTCATGGTTTAAACCTATAAGGATACCATTGAATCGGTCTCTTCTTGTTTGTTCTTATTAAACTAGGGTTTAATCTTCGTGACACCTAAGTGACATCATCTGTCTGAGTGAAAGGAAACTTTCCAACTTGGTGGGGGATTGTTGGAACTTTATATATATAAAGGAATGCAACTTGGCAATTCCTTTGTATCCCACATTGGTGGGGGGAAGAAACTTTTGTGGGTTTATAATCTTATTCCCTTGATAGGCCTTCAAAGGCTTTAGTGGATCAAGGAATGGGCCAAGCCCACGCGCGCGCCTAGCCTAGCTTAGCACTAGCTGACGCCGTGAGTGCGCGAAATGGCGCGATTTAGGTGCACTTGACACTTCGCACGATGCATCGGTCGCTGGGAGCTGAGGAGCTTTCATTTTTGGCGAGTTCCTGTCAAACGGTTGACCAGAGTTGACTTCGTGGATAAGGTGACGGAATATTCCGGAAGACTCAGAAAACGACTTGCTTGGAGAGCAAGTCGTCGCCCTAAGGTTTCTAGGGGCCGGCCTATGGGGGCCCGTTTAATGCCTTCTAGGGTTTCGATACCTATAAATACTGCCCCCTAGGAGCTGTATTGATTACTCACGAAAAATCGAAGATCTCTCCCACTCTCTGCGTTTTTTCTTCTGGTTTCCGAGTATTCACTTTGTGTTTGTCGATTTCCAGTGTTGTTGGAAGATCAATAGATCTGCATTAAATCTTGGGGTTTTACTCTGTTGCTTACAGCCAGTAGAAGCGAAGTAAAAACCTTTAAGGACAGGAGTCCGATCCGTGCAGTTGTTTCAAGTTCAAGATCAACCATCAATAGGTCGGTTTTACTTTTCTGTCTTGCATTTAATTTCGTCCAAAAACAGGACAGTCTTCTTCTTCCTTTCTTATTATCGGATCTAATCGTGAAGGATCGATCTGGTTTTGGACGAAACTTGGTAAATATAATAATAATAATTGGATTTGTTATTCGCAACTAATCGACATATAATTCTCAATATTATTTGTCGGTTTCCTTGCGTGTCTATTAGTTTGATCTACAACATTTGTGAATGCCCCTGATAATGGTTTTATCAATATTGTTTGTTAACGCTCGTGTAATCTGTGGTTTAGTCCAAGTGTTGAGTTGACCACGTTCTTTATTATGTCTTTTATGTACGGTTTAGTTTCAACACTTATTTAGTTAGGACTAGTATTTAGCAAAGTGGATAAGTGGGTGGTTCTTTTAGTTTGTATGTCTAGCGTATATAGGCTTTTGTGCAGCTAATGAAGTTATGTTGAATTCCCAAAATATTTTGACTCCTCTCTTTTAATTTTTCCTCTGTATCATAGTTTCATGTGAGTGTTCATTGAAGAAAGAATCTTTTGCATCATCTCAAATTGTTAGCAAAGAACCTGTTATCACATATTAAACAAGGAACACAAAGAACCTTCTAGCAAAAACAATAATATGACATGTATTTTTTTACATTCTATTTGTTAATGTTACTCATAATTAGTTTGGTTCATTCAATATCGAAGGTTTTCTTATTAAGTAAATTTTAATAAGTTTCATGTTCTTGGTTTAATTTTGACAGCAGATGTCACGTAATTCATGAATATATTTTGAAGTGGGGTTCTAAATAAACTGGTTTGGGGTTAATGATGATTTACTTCTTATTTAATTGCTTTCGAGATTTCATAAGAATGCTTATTACATAGCTTATCAATGTTGATTACATAGCTTATCAATGCTTTGTTACTTTTATTATAAGCAATATGAAGCTATAGAAGAAGATGGTAAATATTTTCATTTTTTATTATAGTTATTATTGTGTATTAACCTTTATTATTTACAAATCTTTATTAATTATTTGGTATTTTTTTAAAAGTAGTATAATTCTTTGCAGCGGTATATTTATGACAATTATGGTTCTTCTATGTGGCGCAGAAGAAAAAATATTGACAAGAAACTATTTTTTCGTTGGATTTGATCCATCCTCATTGTGGAGGATTGACACACTATCGCTAAATTTACAAAATCATTTGCATGATGAAGGCGCTGGTAGATTCAATGAGTTGCTTAACGATTTGTGTTTGGCGTATCAAAGGTAGTCCTTAAACAAGAAAGAACATGTATTTTCAATGATCACTAAACTTGTGAACCGATTTGATACTGTTTTTGAGCTCGTGATTCAATGACTAAAAGGAAAATCTCCCAAAAAAAAGTTGAATAACTCGCACGACATGAGATCCTTCAAGATTTGAGTTGGTGGAATCATAACAAAGATGCAATAAACAGGATGATGAAAATAACTTAATCGGTTTAAACGTATATCCATTAGACACGTTTGATTTGGACGGTCCTTTTTTAGCCAATCATAGTTCTTCAGTTTTTTGAACGGCTAGTTCTTTATATTTTTATTTGGATGACTGTTTAGATTTCTATTGGACGGTTGTTTGATCATTTGTTTGGGTAAAAATTTGGTCATATAACTAAGTTTTACTTTAAACTTTATTATTAAGTGAAATATATATGGCTGTTTTATATTTTTCAAGTTTATGTGCGACAAGAAAAATCTAGGGCAAAAAAGTATATTTTTTTTAGTGATACGAGGTAAAACGTAAAGTTTGGTAAAATTGAAAAATTAATTTTTTGCAAAAAAAATGTTATATATGGTAGAAATAAATATATTTACATAGTCAATGGGTTAAATGTAAAGTTTGGTAAAATAGAGGAAATGATAAAATTGTCTATTCATAAAAAATTGTTGCTAATAGCAAAAATTTGTTATGTGAGAATAAACTCTCATCTCGAAAAGTTGAAAAAAAAAAAACAAACAAAATCTAATTGCCTATTTTTGGTTTATTTAAGGGGTTAATCGAATCAATTAACCAAATAAAAAAATAATTGGATACGTCTAACATTGGGGTGGGATCCTGTTACTTTCAGACGTAGTCCTAGAGGTGGTATTGAGTAGGAGCAGTGGATGCTTTTATTTCTCTTTTGCAGGATTTTCAATTGCAATCGATTCCTGATAGATTGGGTTGGTCTATTGATGTTTCAGATACTTTTTCTGTCTCCTCTGCTCGTTGGTTCTTAGATGGGAGTATGCTTCATTCTGGAGGTGGTGAGACTAGATGGAATAATTGGGTTCCCATCAAGATCAACATTCTTTTATGGAGGATTCAGTTACTCGGTATTCCTAATAGAGAGAGATTATCTCATAGGGGAATCATGGTGGACTCGATTTTATGCCTTATATGTTCCCGTTCGGTGGAATCTGTTGATCTCCTTTTTGCAGCATGTATTGAGTTGATGGAGATTTGGCCGCACATTTCTATTTGGTGGGGAATTCAGATTCCGACCCATTTTAACGTTCACACCCTTATTAAATGGTCAGATTCTGTTGCTTTGAGAAAGGGTCAACGAAAGACATTTGACACTGTAGTTATGACATCTTTCTGGTGCATGTTGAATTTTCGTAATTCGACAGTTTTTGGAGCGGTTATGCCTAGGAAATCCATGCTTTTCGATGATATTGTTTATAGATCGTTCTTTTGGATTTCTAATAGATGTAGTAAAGTCAAGATTAGTTGGAGCTCTTGGCTTCATAATCCGGCTTCTGCCACTTTGTTATTGTCATGATTTCTTTCTACTTCTTGCTAGTTTTTTAATAAAATATTTCGTCGTTCCAAAAAATAAAAAAACAAAAAAATAATTATTTGTTGGTTCAATTTTGGTTAAAGATTCAAAATAGGTTTATTTGAATAATCTCTCTCTCTCTCTCTCTCTCTCTATATATATATATATATATATATATATATATATATATATATATATATATATATATATATATATATATATAGAGAGAGAGAGAGAGAGAGAGGTAAATTCAATTGAAAAATAATAAAAATGTTGAGAATGAGAGAATCATTCTTAGCCAATCATTTATTTTTGCCGCAAAATGCTCCGTCGTACCGAACGACAAAGAATGAGTAAAATTCATAGAGAATATAAAAGTAAGTATATTCATATATGAATATGCCACCTCTCTTCCGTCACCAACCACCACAGACATATTCATATATGAATAATAACTTGTTCATATATGAATATACATATTCATATATAAATAATCACTTTTTCTCAATTGAACCATCTCTCTCGCTCTCTCTCTCTCTCTCTCTATATATATATATATATATATATATATATATATATATATATATATATATATATATATATATATATATATATACACACACACACATACACACACAAGGCGTATACCTACACGTTGCGTAAGATTAAAATAATATGATTAAAAAACTTGTAAATTATATATGAACCTATAAAATTTAGATATAATTTTAATATGAAACTAATTATAATATGCTCATCACAATGCATTATATAACAATAATAATATTTCCATCATAAACCTCGAATAGAAAAACATAATCTCATATTCAACACGATAATATTGATGGGTATCGAGCTTATCCAAGATCAACCATTGGCTAGCAGAAACAACAAACAAATCTGATCTAAGACATGAAACATCTAGATCTAACTCAACTATCCATGCAACTTATAGGACATTATAGAATAGGATCATACCTTTGCTTTCTTCGTAGGTTTCATCTTTTGACGAGCCAGTTGAATGGACTAGAGAACCCATCGTAGAATTCCTCTTCTGAAATCACACCCAAGAAACAAGACACAAGCAAATCTAATCAACCCTCGAACTGTGAGCTTCAAACATAATGGAAATCTCAATTATGTGGTCGACCATGACGTGGTAAACTATCTGCCTCACGTGGGAACTGCACTTCAGGATTCTTTAGGGTTTTTGAGGATTCTGAACTTTTGAGACTAAGAGGTATTTTTCACAAGTGTCATAATCAGATTTTGAGCCCTCATATGGAGGTGATTTGGAACCCTAGTGATAACTATCAAATATAATAGTAATTATCTATGGCATTCAAATCATTATGGAATATTCAATATTCCTTTATTTACTATTAATTAATTAACAAAATAAGCCTGTCAAATAAATATCTTTTCAGTTATGTTTTATTTTGTTCTTGCATGTAAGCCAAAAGGACACTGATATTTATAGTAAAATTATTGGGCTTGTTATAACTATGAACACTAATCTCTATCAACTCTCACTTGCACTTAGGTGTTGTTTATTTTTTCTGAGGCAAAATGTATGCGGACCACATCTGCAGATCTCTACTGTAGAAGAGGTGGACCAAACGTCTGTAGTCTGAAAGAAGAAGATTGTTTGTTTTTTAACATCTGCATGTTGCTAGAATTAACTAAAATCTAATAAACTGGATTATTTTTATTAAAAACTTACAAAATTTTTTCAATAATTTTATGATTTTATTATACAGATAATTAACAAATGTAGATCGATTATTATTATTATTATATAAAAAGTGAAAATAAAATGGTACGAATTAACGTATATATTTGATAAAAACCAACAAACTTTGGTCGCAAAGTTATACGTAAACATTGTAATTAGGGATAAACAAATCTAGCACATAAAATAGATGGAACTAAACTTTGATTTTAAATGAAATTTTCAAAATTTTCATTTTACTTTTTCAATTAAATCAATTAAAAACTAGCCATAAATATTTTCCCCAAGAAATAAATAATAATGCATTAAATAATGTTTTATAAAATTTGGCACATAAAATATAAGACAATATTAGGATTTGTTGTGACATGCTGTACATGGGTTTGGATGCCGGATGATGAATATGTCTTGGGAGCTTTCCTGAGAACACAACACAGAAGGATGGTTAGAGGACGACCGGGTGCTCTCCCGGGACGTCACTCCGACGATCAAGTTAGTTTTCCGAGAGAGAGAGAATTAGGGTAAATTCAGTGAGAGAGAAGATGGATCCCTTCCTTGACGCGGAAGAGATCCTTTTATACCTGTTACTAACGGATCGTGGGGACCTCGTCCAGTGGGTGTGAAACGTGGCCTACTCTGACTGGGAGGTTCACGCCCACGTTAACTAACTACCTGGTGATGTCAGTTATGCTTTCCGTTATATTTAACGTCTCTGTTATGCTTTCTGTTACATTTAACGTGGTCGTTCATGGTAACGTTAACAAGTCCCTTAGACTAGTAGGCCTCTGCGTTCGTGACGTAGCAGGGTTGTTCTGGTCTACTTACAGAAACGTGGTGGGCTGCTATTGACAGTTTATGCAGTTGGCAAGGAGAAATCGCCGTTGTTCGGCGGTTTCATCATGAAAACGGTTCGCTGACCCTTTAATGGCATTTAAATTTCTGTTATTCCTGGCATTTCCTCCTTACCTTCTACTTTTCTCTCTTTGACTTCTTGCCCCAAAGGAACCCTTTCAACCCTTTCTTCATCCTTTTCCATGGCTACCGCTCGTTCCTTGGGAAGAGATCTTACCACCGAAGAATGGGAATCTTTTGAGTTCCGATTCAGGTTCGTCCCCAAACACGGAGTGCAGATTCCCCTTTCTGATGCATCGCTTTACAGTCCTCCCGAGGGCAAAGTCGGCATTCCAATCACATTGTTCGAAGCGGGCTTGCGTTTGCCTACTACCGACTTCTTCAACCTGATTATCCGGGAATATGGGTTTTCCGTTAGAGAGCTGACCCCTATCACTATAAACAAGATAGTGGGTTTTGAACTCCTCTGTCGTGCCCTAGTCCGCCTGCCGACTATTCCAGCATTCAAGCACTTCTTCAATGCCTCTACTCAGTCGGGGACTCGAACCCTTTCTCGTAGGCGGGGAGTCCCTACTCTTATCCACGATAAGAAGTACAAGAAGAACTGGCATGAGAAGTTCTTATGGGTGAACAACGATCTCCTGGTGCTCAGTTACCCAAGGGCTAAGGTGTACGTCAACCGCGCTCCAACACTTTTCGGTGCTGACAAGGAACTGGCTTATGTCCTAGAGAAGATCAACATCAACGGTGAAGATTGACTTGACTGCTTCTTGGCCGCTGCCGGAATGAGTGCTGCTTGGAGGGCTCGCGGGAAAATGCCCGAGTTTTTCGTTGAGAAAGAGGGTATTTCTCTTGCTCTTCTTCCCCCCCCCCTTTTTTTTTAAAAATCGCCAAAGCACGTTTAAATCGGAATTTTGGGTAACCGTCGTTGTTTTTTGTTTTGTTGCCAGGTGTGGAGGAGGTTGTTTCTTTAGAGAAAGCTCTTCAGGGTCTATTCGATGGTGAGCTTTAGTGTCGTGACGTCGATCTTGTGGAGGCTCTTCCACCCCCTGTTTCTGGTCGAGGAATCGAGGCAATTGTCGGTTCTAATAGTGTTATCGGTGCCGGCGAGGATCCAGATCTGCAGGACATTGTTGTCACTGGTGCTTCTCAGAAGGATCCTACGCCTTCCGGGTCTCCGAGGAGTCTTCTCCGTGTTAAGAGGCGTTTTGCTTTCTTGGAAGCCGCTTCCGGTGGTCGAACTGAGACGTCTAGTGCCGAGCCCCCCCCCCTTCGTAAGAAACGTAATTTGAGTTTCTTACTAGGGGGTACCAAGAGTTCCAACCGTTCCCCCGATGAAAGTCCTCCGAAACTGCTGGAGGGGGCACAAATCAGGGCGAATGAACCACCCAGTCATACAGAGGAAGAAAGCACGAACATGACCAACCCTGTTCCCCCCGCTGGAGGAGCCGAGGCGAAGACTGGGTCTTCGCCTTCAAAAGGTCTCGCATCAACTTCTGCTGGTAAAACCCCAACCGACCCCCTTTTTAATAGGTTCTTATTCGGATGCCTACCAGCTAGCTTGGAGGCTAACTGTCCAAGACCTTATCTCTGATCACGACACTGCTCTTGAGAGGTGTCGACACGCTTTCCCCTTGTTACCACTAAGGACTTATATGTCCTGGTGGATGAGCATATGGCCGATGGCTTGCACTATGCCGCGGCCCAAGTGTCATTGTACTTGGTCGCAGCTACTGAAGGCATCTCCGAAATGGAGACCCTCCAGTCTGACTATGACCGGAAGATGTCACACCCCCGGACGAGACGGTGGAAACGTCCGGAGGCGGGTGACTTCATTGTGCAGTATCATAACAATTGAATATAAATGAAACATAACATCATACATTGAGATAACAAACTTACATTATTTACATATTGTATTTGTCCTTCAAATTACACAAAAGAGACATAAGTAAATAAATTCCAAACTACAGCCAAATAGTCTTGCATCCGCATCCCTTTTACCTGCTTACTAGATCCCTGAGAATACAAGTCGTTTTGAAAAGCATCAACTAAAAAAGTTGGTGAGTTCATAAGCATTTTTGTATAAAATAGTTTTACACTTGTTTAGAATCGTTCTCGTTGTACTTTCAGAAAATCCGATATTTTCTATAAAATCGTTTGAAGTCTTGCTTTGAAATCATGGATATATGCGTGCATGTCATTACTTTTTATTCATCCTTATAAGGAGTGATTTTTGGAAAGTAATATAATTCATAAAGACGAGCTGTGTTTGAGAATAGTTCTTTTGAGTAGTAATAACAAACAGTTTCCAGAAAATCCCCTGCTTTCTAAAAGGAACATAGTTGTAAATCTTGTTTTTCTTATCAGGTATAATTGAGTGTGCGTTTTAGTTTATCGTTTTCGAAATCGTATAAAATCGTTTTTCCCCAGAAAATCCTATATTTTCTGATATACAAATGGTGATCTTAAAACCCTAAGACTGGAGAGGTGAGAAAAATCAACAGGCGATTGTGGACATTCCGCGCAAGTTGGGTGGGCGGTCAACATAACAAATACGGACCATCACTACCATGCATAAGGGCTGTCAACACAACATGCCAATTTTATTTATTAGGTTTTCCTTACATAAATTTCTAAATACAACAACATATTTTAGTGAGTCGTTATAAACATACTAATATGACGGAGACCTGTCTTGCGTTTCTCAGGCGCTCGTGCTTGGTTAAAGACATTTGTCACCCTAGACTGGCCGGTCTAGCTGTAGTGAACAACGAAGGTGTGGGGTGTCAACCCCATATAGATCTATACAAAAATTCCCGCTCTCCCTCCAGGAGACTCTGGCTATAACTCCTTACAGGACTTTAGACGTACACTAATATATTTATATTTAGGTACTTTTGAGATTCGTCTGACTAGAATACTAACAGATTTTTGAGCAAATCGTTGAAATCCATTATTTATTTAATAAATAATGTTAGTTGTACTCGTTGACTAGATCTATCGTTTTCGTTTATTGAAATTAATCCACTTTGAATCATAATTATCAAAAATGACCCAATATTAGTTAAAGGTGTCATGACTAATTCAAAACTAGGTGCATTGTTGAGAATGGCCCATTTCTTCCAAAATGTTCATTATGAACTCATATTTATGAAACATTCAAAAAGGCCCTTGTTTATCCAAAAATTCTATTTTTGGTCCTTGAGAAATTTAGATGTTCAATGATTCCTCAAATCTATTTCATGTTCCAAAAATGATATAAATAAATATATATATATATATATATATATATATATATATATATATATATAATATATATATATATATATATATATATATATATATATATATATATATATATATATAAATATATATATATATATATATATATATATATATATATATATATATATATATATATATATTTATATGGCCTACAATGGCCCAAGATATCAATATTTTCATACTTTAATATCTTCAAAATTTTAGGTCCAACCTTTTGTTTAAACAATTTCCTTGAGGAATCCTTGTGACTTTTGGCGTAAGATTTTATGAATGATAATTCATATAAATACTAGTTTTTACTTTAAATCAACAACAGTTAGTGAAATATAGTTTAAGTTCTTGGGACTTAACCAAAATCTCGAATTTTCGACTTCTATAAGGAGCTTCATGAGTTTAAACACATATATCACAACATGAAAATATAAATAAGCAAATATTTGATGGTTTCACAAGACCTTTGACTTGTATCCTCCCCCAAAAACAATAAAAACTCTAAAAAGTGGGGGTATGAAGCTCACCTTGAGTTGGTTTTGTGGGGTTTTTGAAGTGTAGTGAAGAGATCTTGATTCTAAGAACTAGAATGCCCTTGTTGAACTCCTTGAAGCCTAATTTCCAAGAACCACCTTGATGATAAAGATTTTTGGAAGAATCCACTTGTTCTTGAGAGGAGTTTGGTTTAGTTGTTAAATGGGGTGAGGAAAGGATTTTTGAGGAAGTATGAAATCTCCAGGGAGTGAAATGAGGTAAGAGTGAGGATTAGAAAAAAAGGAGTTCTTCTTTTAAATAAAGAAAGTGAAGTTGATTTGAAGTGTGCTTGGAGAACTGCTAGTTAAATCATGTTTGCTTGCTGGATAATTTGTGAGGATCCGTGAATGCATGGGGAATGAAAGATTACATCAAATCATAAAGTCAAACCCCCTTATCACTTTATGATATAATATATTACTTTTATAAATACTAAATATTATTTTGTGTAAATATGTTTTAAATACTCAAACTTGGCCTAGAATAAAGGTTTAAAAAATACGAGTTTGGTGGGATTCCCGACGTCAAAATCCTTTAAAGTGAAGAAATAGTCCGAAATGGTCAAAAATCTGGAGAGTAGGTCCGGAATCTGCGAGGGTCCGAAGTGCTTAGGGAGTTTCGGAGTGAGTTCAAGAGGTTCCGGAGTCGGCTATTCAGGTTCCAGAGTCAACCAGGCGTTCCGAAGCTCTTCTCAGATTCCGGAGTGGCTTCTTCCGAGATGCGAAAGGTTCCGGTGCGAGATGGATCGGTGGCTGGTCCTTCCGGAGTGATGCAAGACCTTCCGAAGTCAGCAGTTCCGGATCAGTAGTTCGTCCGGAGCAAGATTGTCCGAGGCATGCTGAGTTCCGAAGCACATTAGTTCCAGAGCCATTTCTGAAGGTTCCGAGGTGGGGAGGGGGTCCGGATCAAGGTAATTCCGAAGCAGAACAGGAGGTTCGGAAATGAGCTTGCTCTTTCAATTTCTCCTTTCGTTTTGTGTTGTTTTCGACTAAGAAAACTTCATAGGAAGATTAGAGAGAGATTTGAGGTATATAGAGAGATTTGGGAGAGAATTTGAGATGTATAGGGAGATTTGGGAGAGATTTTAGATACATAGGGAGATTTGCATTATAACAATACATGGCTCATTAGGAATCATAATGTAAACTTTAATGTGTTAGCACAAGTCTCACAATGGTCATTGCTTACATGAGGACAAAATTTCCTAGCCAAAAATGCTAGTTGTGACATCATCCCCCCGTTAGAGGGAATTTCGTCCCGAAATTCTTTTGAAATGTAGGGTCATGAATGCGAGAATGGGTGAGGGTACTTTTGCTACATCTGGTCTTCGCGTTTCCAAGTGAATTCCGGTTCACACTTAGCGTTCCCTCGAATATTCACAATCGGGATGCGGCTTTGTTTTGTGCGCTTAACTTCTCTATCCACAGTCTCGATAGGCTGATCAACGATTAGGAGGTTCTAGCTCACTTCAATCTTGTCTAGTGGAACTGGGAGGGTTTTGTATGATAGACACTTCCTTAGGTTCGACGCATGAATTACAGGGTGTACATTACTAAGTTCTGAGAGTAGTTGGAGTTTGTAGGCCACCAATCTGATCCGGGCAAAGATCTCGAATGGTCCGATGCATTGGGGATTTAGTTTACCTCTCTTTCCAAATCGTATCATCCCTTCCGAGGGGAGGCTTTTAATTAATACTTTGATCTCCTACTTGGAATTCCAAAGGCATTAACCTGCTATCTGCATAGCTCTTTTGTCAGCCTCGCGATGTTTGGAGTCGTGCTCAGGTTTGGACTATCCTTTCCGTTGTTTGTCGAATAATATTGGGTCTAGTGAGTGTGCTAGTGGGCATTTGTCCTCTTGCCAGTTGGGTGTCTCCCACCTCAGCCCAACAGAGGATGATCTGCACCTCCAGCCACGCAGAGCCTCAAAGGGTGCAACTCCTATGCTTGAGTGGTAGTTGTTGTTATATGAGTACTCGATTAGAGACAGGTGGGTATCCCAAGCTTTGTAAATGTCTATTACACATGCTTCTCTTCGGGGTGCAGATTCTTGTTTACCTCGATCTCGTCAAGTGGGATTTCTAGAGCTTCGGTGGTCCGACACTTATGAGCGTTGAATACATGGAATGTGAATTGTCCGAAATTGAGTTCTTAGGATAATCGGAGGCTATAGGTTATCAGGCCTATCTTGGCGAGGACTTTTGAATGGTCTTCTAGGGATCGGGATCCTGGTGTCCTAAAAGTAGAGTTTCTGGGCCTTAAGAGTTGGCACTATGGTTACCAAGGTTGAGTTTGCGTGTGATGCAGTTGACCTTATGAGTCTTAGATTATCTTGGGAGTTTTCGTGCTATGGTTTTCCGAGCTAATGGTATGTCGTCCTCTGCCAGTTCCTTGCTGTTGGTTGAACAAGTCTCCGATTCGGGGTAGGGAGTATCGATCCTTGAGGATGGGTTAGTTTGACTTATTAGTAGTCAGTGGTGCTTATGGGAATTTCGCCTTTCTTCCTTATGAGTCAGATAGGTGCTTCCTGCGGTTAGGGACTTGGTCTGATGTTTCCTTTATCTATTATGTCGATCTTGTGATCAGACACTATCTGTTTTTGTGACCGTGCTAAGTGGTATCGGGGGTTTGGTTATTGGGGTGGTTCCAGGAGTCGAGGTGATTCTATCTCCGCTTAGCACATGGTTGAGGTTTCCAAAGGGAGTTTGGGAATCTCTGGGGGAAGGTTGGAAGCCTTTCGGATTTCCTTGATGTCTTTTGTTTCTTAATTTTAATCTTTATTGGGGCTAGGAAAGAGCGTGGTATTTCTTACATAAGAACTTAGGTGTATGGTTGCTAGGGATTTGTCATTACCGGCTGAAAGAGTTTTGTTATCCGGTTGCGTAAGATGAAAGTCTATTTGCAGCGCTCGAAGTTTGTAGGGTGAGAATCAAGCCAGTCCGTGCCAATTGATGACATTGGACTCCTTGTTATAACATGTGTTACGTCGATTGGGAAGTAATGGTTGTTAGGAATGATAGGGTGTTCTATGTTCATGCTCTTATCACTACTAGTTTCGTTTTCGTTGTTAGCATTGGGTCTATTTTGTTCCTGCTTGCTAGGTGTTTTAGTAACACAAGGGTGTTGCTATAAGGAAAGGGAATTTGTAATCCGAATTATGCTAGGTTTTTCTACTATAGATGGATGTCACCTAACCGTACATACTTAGGATTTTTTTTAAAAAGATAATTGACTGCGGGGTTCTGCCCTAATCAACATTCAGCCCAGGGACAGGAAAATAAGGCGGGATCACATGCTCTTAGTTTGTGGAATCCTAACTATATGATACTAACGTTCATATGGAACCATCATTGTCCATTCGCAAGTATCTCTAGCTTCTCCGTGATTTTCAGGATTTGCTCGAATGAGGAAATAGATTTTGGATTATGTTTTTAAATTGACAAAACCTTTTTGTGATAATTCAATGCCTAAAGTTTATCGTTTGAGACGTACCAAAATATCGGTAGGGTTCCTTGTCGCCTCTTCCTGTCTAGTTGTCAACTCCTCCGTCATTCATCTCTGTTGGACAATCTCTCTTGAATGTCCTGCTGCACCGCATTTGTGAAATACTGGACTTACTTCTAGGTTGAGGGTCAGAGTGACGCATGGGGCCGGGGCCCTACAGTAGCGGGAAATGTGACCCATCTTGTTGCACCTTCCGCAACGAAATTCCCGACAGGCTCCCCGATGATGGTATTTGCACTTGTTGCAGTGTGGATTGTTTCCAAGATATGGTTTTCTCAATGCGGGAGGAGTAGGGTTAGTAGGGGTAGGGACTGCTCCCGCTTGTTGTCTTTTGGTAAGCCTCTAAGTCGAACTGCCTCCTTCTTCGTTCCCGAATTTTCGTTTCTTGTTCTTAGGATTAGGTTTTAGAGTGCATTGGTAAGTTGTCCTTCGTTGGTTTCCTTGGTTGTTGTTACGGTTGAAATTATCGATACCGCTTCCATTTTCGTTTGTGTTGTTGGAATTGAAGTATGCCATCTGTCATGGCAGCCGTTACAGTGGCTTGGAAAATGGCGGAGTTTATTCATAGGATCGGTGCTTCGTCGGGGTACTGGTTATCTCCATGAGAAGACATGATTCCGTTGCACGCGAAAAGTGAGCTTGTAACTACTCACGGTTAATTCCAATTGAGTTTACTCGTATAATCTTAACGTGTTGGTGCATGATGTTAATTGTGTCAACCTACATCCCGATGATGCAGTTATGGTAGAGAGTGGAAACATATATTGTATGACGTTAAGTCTATCAAAATAGCACATAGTTAGCAATATAGTTAACGGACTTGGTTGTATGGGTTCTTGGAGGGCGTAATCCTCTTGGTTTACTACTACTGGTTGCGATTAAAGACATTATGAACCTAAGGCGAGTAATGTGGTGATTCTCCTTTACCGATATTGCGCACAAAGTGCTTGGCCATTTCACTTATGTTATGAGTGCCCTTTTTGTGTTCCTTATACTGTTAAGGCTGTCCTAGGCTTGATTACAATGAGTTGTGATCTCCAGATGACCACTTCTTCATTCAAGGAGTGTAGATGGTCTGCACAGTTTCCTGGTCCTACTTGTGGGTTTCGTAAGACTTTAGAATGGTGTTCTTGTTACTTGTGGGGGATCGGATTTACATTGTCGTATACCGGTCTTTGTCTACAGTCTCCATTACTCCATGACAGAGAGTTGGAAACCGGGAGTCAACTCGGGTTACTTGTGGCCCAAACGGAGGTGATGCTTGATTTGTGAGGGTGTTGGGGATCAGAAAACGGAACATATCTATGGTGGATTGTCGGCTATCAAGTATGCAGTTTGGGATTCCCCCCTGATGGCATCGCGTTTTGAATCCGGTAGGTATTGGTTAGGAAACTTGTACTTGCATGGGCTATATTTCATTACTAGGTATGTCTACTCCAAGAGTATTTACATTGGGTACTTACGTATGTTGGGAGGAAGATGTGAAAGGTTTCCTGTCTACCTTTGATAGGGTATGATTTGCTGAGAATTTCTCTAGCGTCTTCATCCTTGTCTGGCCCTTTATCAGTGTCCTCCCCCTTCTTAGTCCATTTCTTGGTGTTCTTTAAAATTCACTCTAGGCTCTCCTCAACCCACCCGTCGGTTATTGTTGTAGGGTAGTAAAGGTCTTGGTGAGGAATTTCCACTGTGTTGTCTGTGGGATCATGGAGGAATGAGGGTTACATAGGGGGATTTAGGTGTGTGTGTGGGGGGGGGGGGTTCTATGGGTTCCTAAAAATACTCCTATAGTATTTTAATTGTTTAGGTTTGATTCTGGAGTTCCTTCGGTATGTACCAGACTTGCCGTCCACCACGACTATTTCCCAGCGTATGCTAGTTACACTTCAAATAAATATAGTTGACCAGGTTATATTTATTCAAAGTCTAATTACATATCTCGGGGCCTACCCGTAGTGTTCAACTCATCACTACTCTTATAACATACTTATTACGACACTGCTCCTAGCACGTATGCATGTAGGTATATATTTATACTAATTTTTGAAAAATATATTCTTAGTCGGAGTGTTTTAGTCCCATTCTATTTATAGTTGTATATATTGTATGGCTAGATATACTAGTTCACTATAAACAATGCTCTGATACCAATCTGTCACACCCCCGGACCAGATGGCGGAAACGTCCGGAGGCGGGCGACTTCATTGTGCAGTATAATAACAATTGAATATAAATGAAACATAGCATCATACATTGAGATAACAAACTTACATTGTTTACATATTGTATTTGTCATTCAAATTACACAAAAGAGACATAAGTAAATAAATTCCAAACTACAGCCAAATAGTCATGCATCCGCGTCCCTTTTACCTGCTTACTAGAGACCTGAGAATACAAGTCGTTTTGAAAAGCGTCAACTAAAAAGTTGGTGAGTTCATAAGCATTTTTGTATAAAATAGTTTTACACTTGTTTAGAATCGTTCTCGTTGTACTTTTAGAAAATCCGATATTTTCTATAAAATCGTTTGAAGTCTTGCTTTGAAATCATGGATATATGCGTGCATGTCATTACTTTTTATTCATCCTTATAAGGAGTGATTTTTGGAAAGTAATATAATTCATAAAGACGAGCTGTGTTTGAGAATAGTTCTTTTGAGTAGTAATAACAAACAGTTTCCAGAAAATCCCCTGCTTTCTAAAAGGAACATAGTTGTAAATCTTGTTTTTCTTATCAGGTATAATTGAGTATGCGTTTTAGTTTATCATTTTCGAAATCGTATAAAATCGTTTTTCCCCAGAAAATCCTATATTTTCTGATATACAAATGGTGATCTTAAAACCCTAAGACTGGAGAGGTGAGAAAAATCAACAGGCGATTGTGGACATTCCGCGCAAGTTGGGTGGGCGGTCAACATAACAAATACGGACCATCACTACCATGCATAAGGGCTGTCAACACAACATGCCAATTTTATTTATGAGGTTTTCCTTACATAAATTTCTAAATACAACAACATATTCTAGTGAGTCGTTATAAACATACTAATATGACGGAGACCTGTCTTGCGTTTCTCAGGCGCCCGTGCTTGCTTAAAGACATTTGTCACCCTAGACTGGCCGGTCTAGCTGTAGTGAACAACGAAGGTGTGGGGTGTCAACCCCATATAGATCTATACAAAAATTCCCGCTCTCCCTCCAGGAGACTCTGGCTATAACTCCTTACAGGACTTTAGACGTACACTAATATATTTATATTTAGGTACTTTTGAGATTCGTCTGACTAGAATACTAACAGATTTTTGAGCAAATCGTTGAAATCCATTATTTATTTAATAAATAATGTTAGTTGTACTCGTTGACTATATCTATCGTTCTCGTTTATTGAAATTAATCCACTTTGAATCACAATTATAAAAAATGACCCAATATTAGTTAAAGGTGTCATGAGTAATTCAAAACTAGGTGTATTGTTGAGAATGACCCATTTCTTCCAAAATGTTCATTATGAACTCATATTTATGAAACATTCAAAAAGGCCCTTGTTTATCCAAAAATTCTATTTTTGGTCCTTGAGAAATTTAGATGTTCAATGATTCCTCAAATCTATTTCATGTTCCAAAAATGATATATATATATATATATATATATATATATATATATATATATATATATATATATATATATTTATATGGCCTACAATGGCCCAAGATATCAATATTTTCATACTTTAATATCTTCAAAATTTTAGGTCCAACCTTTTGTTTAAACAATTTCCTTGAGCAATCCTTGTGACTTTTGGCGTAAGATTTTATGAATGATAATTCATATAAATACTAGTTTTTACTTTAAATCAACAACAGTTAGTGAAATATAGTTTAAGTTCTTGGGACTTAACCAAAATCTCGAATTTTCGACTTCTATAAGGAGCTTCATGAGTTTAAACACATATATCACAACATGAAAATATAAATAAGCAAATATTTGATGGTTTCACAAGACCTTTGACTTGTATCCTCCCCCAAAAACAATAAAAACTCTAAAAAGTGGGGGTATGAAGCTCACCTTGAGTTGGTTTTGTGGGGTTTTTGAAGTGTAGTGAAGAGATCTTGATTCTAAGAACTAGAATGCCCTTGTTGAACTCCTTGAAGCCTAATTTCCAAGAACCACCTTGATGATAAAGATTTTTGGAAGAATCCACTTGTTCTTGAGAGGAGTTTGGTTTAGTTGTTAAATGGGGTGAGGAAAGGATTTTTGAGGAAGTATGAAATCTCCAGGGAGTGAAATGAGGTAAGAGTGAGGATTAGAAAAAAATGAGTTCTTCTTTTAAATAAAGAAAGTGAAGTTGATTTGAAGTGTGCTTGGAGAACTGCTAGTTAAATCATGTTTGCTTGCTGGATAATTTGTGAGGATCCGTGAATGCATGGGGAATGAAAGATTACATCAAATCATAAAGTCAAACCCCCTTATCAGTTTATGATATAATATATTACTTTTATAAATACTAAATATTATTTTGTGTAAATATGTTTTAAATACTCAAACTTGGCCTAGAATAAAGGTTTAAAAAATACGAGTTTGGTGGGATTCCCGACGTCAAAATCCTTTAAAGTGAAGAAATAGTCCGAAATGGTCAAAAATCTGGAGAGTAGGTCCGGAATCTGCGAGGGTCCGAAGTGCTTAGGGAGTTTCGGAGCGAGTTCAAGAGGTTCCGGAGTCGGCTATTCAGGTTCCGGAGTCAACCAGGCGTTCCAAAGCTCTTCTCAGATTCCAGAGTGGCTTCTTCCGAGATGCGAAAGGTTCCGGTGCGAGATGGCTCGGTGGCTGGTCCTTCCGGAGTGATGCAAGACCTTCCGAAGTCAGCAGTTCCGGATCAGTAGTTTGTCTGGAGCGAGATTGTCCGGGGCATGCTGAGTTCCGAAGCACATTAGTTCCAGAGCCATTTCTAAAGGTTCCGAGGTGGGGAGGGTGTCCGGATCAAGGTAATTCCGAAGCAGAACAGGAGGTTCGGAAATGAGCTTGCTCTTTCAGTTTCTCCTTTCGTTTTGTGTTGTTTTCGACTAAGAAAACTTCATAGGAAGATTAGAGAGAGATTTGAGGTATATAGAGAGATTTGGGAGAGAATTTGAGATGTATAGGGAGATTTGGGGGAGATTTTAGATACCTAGGGAGATTTGCATTATAACAATACATGGCTCATTAGGAATCATAATGTAAACTTTAATGTGTTAGCACAAGTCTCACAATAGTTATTTTTTACATGAGGACGGAATTTCCTAGCCAAAAATGCTAGTTGTGACATCATCCCCCCGTTAGAGGGAATTTCGTCCCGAAATTCTTTTGAAATGTAGGGTCATGAATGCGAGAATGGGCGAGGGTACTTTTGCTTCATCTGGTCTTCGCGTTTCCAAGTGAATTCCGGTTCACGCTTAGCGTTCCCTCGAATATTCACAATCGGGATGCGGCTTTGTTTTGTGCACTTAACTTCTCTATCCACAGTCTCGATAGGCTGATCAACGATTAGGAGGTTTTAGCTCACTTCAATCTTGTCTAGTGGAACTGGGAGGGTTTTGTATGATAGACACTTCCTTAGGTTCGACGCATGCATTACAGGGTGTACATTACTAAGTTCTGAGAGTAGTTGGAGTTTGTAGGCTACCAATCTGATCCGGGCAAAAGATCTCGAATGGTCCGATGCATTGGGGATTTAGTTTACCTCTCTTTCCAAATCGTATCATCCCTTCCGAGGGGAGGCTTTTAATTAATACTTTGATCTCCTACTTGGAATTCCAAAGGCATTAACCTGCTATCTGCATAGCTCTTTTGTCAGCCTCGCGATGTTTGGAGTCGTGCTCAGGTTTGGACTATCCTTTCCGTTGTTTCTCGAATAATCTTGGGTTTAGTGAGTGTGCTAGTGGGCATTTGTCCTCTTGCCAGTTGGGTGTCTCCCACCTCAGCCCAACAGAGGATGATCTGCACCTCCAGCCACGCAGAGCCTCAAAGGGTGCAACTCCTATGCTTGAGTGGTAGTTGTTGTTATATGAGTACTCGATTAGAGACAGGTGGGTATCCTAAGCTTTGTCAATGTCTATTACACATGCTTCTCTTCGGGGTGCGGATTCTTGTTTACCTCGATCTCGTCAAGTGGGATTTCTAGAGCTTCGGTGGTCCGACACTTATGAGCGTTGAATACATGGAATGTGAATTGTCCGAAATTGAGTTCTTAGGATAATCGGAGGCTATAGGTTATCAAGCCTATCTTGGCGAGGACTTTTGAATGGTCTTCTAGGGATCGGGATCCTGGTGTCCTAAAAGTAGAGTTTCTGGGCCTTAAGAGTTGGCACTATGGTTACCAAGGTTGAGTTTGCGTGTGATGCAGTTGACCTTATGAGTCTTAGATTATCTTGGGAGTTTTCGTGCTATGGTTTTCCGAGCTAATGGTATGTCGTCCTCTGCCAGTTCCTTGCTGTTGGTTGAACAAGTCTCCGATTCGGGGTAGGGAGTATCGATCCTTGAGGATGGGTTAGTTTGACTTATTAGTAGTCAGTGGTGCTTATGGGAATTTCGCCTTTCTTCCTTATGAGTCAGATAGGTGCTTCCTGCGGTTAGGGACTTGGTCTGATGTTTCCTTTATCTATTATGTCGATCTTGTGATCAGACACTATCTGTTTTTGTGACCGTGCTAAGTGGTATCGGGGGTTTGGTTATTGGGGTGGTTCCAGGAGTCGAGGTGATTCTATCTCCGCTTAGCACATGGTTGAGGTTTCCAAAGGGAGTTTGGGAATCTCTGGGGGAAGGTTGGAAGCCTTTCGGATTTCCTTGATGTCTTTTGTTTCTTAATTTTAATCTTTATTGGGGCTAGGAAAGAGCATGGTATTTCTTACATAAGAACTTAGGTGTATGGTTGCTAGGGATTTGTCATTACCGGCTGAAAGAGTTTTGTTATCCGGTTGCGTAAGATGAAAGTCTATTTGCAGCGCTCGAAGTTTGTAGGGTGAGAATCAAGCCAGTCCGTGCCAATTGATGACATTGGACTCCTTGTTATAACATGTGTTACGTCGATTGGGAAGTAATGGTTGTTAGGAATGACAAGGTGTTCTATGTTCATGCTCTTATCACTACATGTTTCATTTTTGTTGTTACTATTGGGTGTATTTTGTTCCTGCTTGCTAGGTGTTTTAGTAACACAAGGGTGTTGCTATAAGGAAAGGGAATTTGTAATCCGAATTATGCTAGGTTTTTCTACTATAGATGGATGTCACCTAACCGTACATACTTAGGATTTTTTTTAAAAAGATAATTGACTGCGGGGTTCTGCCCTAATCAACATTCAGCCCAGGGACAGGAAAATAAGGCGGGATCACATGCTCTTAGTTTGTGGAATCCTAACTATATGATACTAACGTTCATATGGAACCATCATTGTCCATTCGCAAGTATCTCTAGCTTCTCCGTGATTTTCAGGATTTGCTCGAATGAGGAAATAGTTTTTGGATTATGTTTTTAAATTGACAAAACCTTTTTGTGATAATTCAATGCCTAAAGTTTATCGTTTGAGACGTACCAAAATATCGGTAGGGTTCCTTGTCGCCTCTTCCTGTCTAGTTGTCAACTCCTCCGTCATTCATCTATGTTGGACAATCTCTCTTGAATGTCCTGCTGCACCGCATTTGTGAAATACTGGACTTACTTCTGGGTTGAGGGTCAGAGTGACGCATGGGGCCAGGGCCCTACAGTAGCGGGAAATGTGACCCATCTTGTTGCACCTTCCGCAACGAAATTCCCGACAGGCTCCCCGATGATGGTATTTGCACTTGTTGCAGTGTGGATTGTTTCCAAGATATGGTTTTCTCAATGCGGGAGGAGTAGGGTTAGTAGGGGTAGGGACTGCTCCCGCTTGTTGTCTTTTGGTAAGCCTCTAAGTCGAACTGCCTCCTTCTTCGTTCCCGAATTTTCGTTTCTTGTTCTTAGGTTTAGGTTTTAGAGTGCATTGGTAAGTTGTCCTTTGTTGGTTTCCTTGGTTGTTGTTACGGTTGAAATTATCGATACCACTTCCACTTTCGTTTGTGTTGTTGGAATTGAAGTATGCCATCTGTCATGGCAGCCGTTACAGTGGCTTGGAAAATGGCGGAGTTTATTCATAGGATCGGTGCTTCGTCGGGGTACTGGTTATCTCCATGAGAAGACATGATTCCGTTGCACGCGAAAAGTGAGCTTGTAAGTACTCGCGGTTAATTCCAATTGAGTTTACTCGTATAATCTTAACGTGTTGGTGCATGATGTTAATTGTGTCAACCTACATCCCGATGATGCAGTTATGGTAGAGAGTGGAAACATATATTGTATGACGTTAAGTCTATCAAAATAGCACATAGTTAGCAATATAGTTAGCGGACTTGGTTGTATGGGTTCTTGGAGGGCGTAATCCTCTTGGTTTACTACTACTGGTTGCGATTAAAGACATTATAAACCTAAGGCGAGTAGTGTGGTGATTCTCCTTTACCGATATTGCGCACAAAGTGCTTGGCCATTTCACTTATGTTATGAGTGCCCTTTTTGTGTTCCTTATACTGCTAAGGCTGTCCTAGGCTTGATTACAATGAGTTGTGATCTCCAGATGACCACTTCTTCATTCAAGGAGTGTAGATGGTCTGCACAGTTTCCTGGTCCTGCTTGTGGGTTTCGTAAGACTTTAGAATGGTGTTCTTGTTACTTGTGGGGGATCGGATTTACATTGTCGTATACCGGTCTTTGTCTACAGTCTCCATTACTCCATGACAGAGAGTTGGAAACCGGGAGTCAACTCGGGTTACTTGTGGCCCAAACGGAGGTGATGCTTGATTTGTGAGGGTGTTGGGGATCAAAAAACGGAACATATATATGGTGGATTGTCGGCTATCAAGCATGCAGTTTGGGTTTCCCCCCTGATGGCATCGCGTTTTGAATCCGGTAGGTATTGGTTAGGAAACTTGTACTTGCATGGGCTATATTTCATTACTAGGTATGTCTACTCCAAGAGTATTTACATTGGGTGCTTACGTATGTTGGGAGGAAGATGTGAAAGGTTTCTTGTCTACCTTTGATAGGGTATGATTTGCTGAGAATTTCTCTAGCGTCTTCATCCTTGTCTGGCCCTTTATCAGAGTCCTCCCCCTTCTTAGTCCATTTCTTGGTGTTCTTTAAAATTCACTCTAGGCTCTCCTCAACCCACCCGTCGGTTATTGTCGTAGGGTAGTAAAGGTCTTGGTGAGGAATTTCCACTGTGTTGTCCGTGGGATCATGGAGGAATGAGGGTTACGTAGGGGGATTTAGGTGTGTGTGTGTGTGTGTGTGGGGGGGGGGGGTTCTATGGGTTCCTAAAATACTCCTATAGTATTTTAATTGTTTAGGTTTGATTCTGGAGTTCCTTCGGTATGTACCAGACTTGCCGTCCACCACGACTATTTCCCAGCGTATGCTAGTTACACTTCAGATAAATATAGTTGACCAGGTTATATTTATTCAAAGTCTAATTACATATCCCGGGGCCTACCCGTAGTGTTCAACTCATCACTACTCTTATAACATACTTATTACGACACTGCTCCTAGCACGTATGCATGTAGGTATATATTTATACTAATTTTTGAAAAATATATTCTTAGTCGGAGTGTTTTAGTCCCATTCTATTTATAGTTGTATATCTTGTATGGCTAGATATACTAGTTCACTATAAACAATGCTCTGATACCAATCTGTCACACCCCCGGACCAGACGGCGGAAACGTCCGGAGGCGGGCGACTTCATTGTGCAGTATCATAACAATTGAATATAAATGAAACATAGCATCATACATTGAGATAACAAACTTACATTGTTTACATATTGTATTTGTCATTCAAATTACACAAAAGAGACATAAGTAAATAAATTCCAAACTACAGCCAAATAGTCATGCATCCGCGTCCCTTTTACCTGCTTACTAGAGACCTGAGAATACAAGTCGTTTTGAAAAGCGTCAACTAAAAAGTTGGTGAGTTCATAAGCATTTTTGTATAAAATAGTTTTACACTTGTTTAGAATCGTTCTCGTTGTACTTTCAGAAAATCCAATATTTTCTATAAAATCGTTTGAAGTCTTGCTTTGAAATCATGGATATATGCGTGCATGTCATTACTTTTTATTCATCCTTATAAGGAGTGATTTTTGGAAAGTAATATAATTCATAAAGGCGAGCTGTGTTTGAGAATAGTTCTTTTGAGTAGTAATAACAAACAGTTTCCAGAAAATCCCCTGCTTTCTAAAAGGAACATAGTTGTAAATCTTGTTAAGGAACATAGTTGTAAATCTTGTTTTTCTTATCAGGTATAATTGAGTGTGCGTTTTAGTTTATCGTTATCGAAATAGTATAAAATCGTTTTTCCCCAGAAAATCCTATATTTTCTGATATACAAATGGTGATCTTAAAACCCTAAGACTGGAGAGGTGAGAAAAATCAACAGACGATTGTGGACATTCCGCGCAAGTTGGGTGGGCGGTCAACATAACAAATACGGACCATCACTACCATGCATAAGGGCTGTCAACACAACATGCCAATTTTATTTATGAGGTTTTCCTTACATAAATTTCTAAATACAACAACATATTCTAGTGAGTCGTTATAAACATACTAATATGATGGAGACCTGTCTTGCATTTCTCAGGCGCCCGTGCTTGCTTAAAGACATTTGTCACCCTAGACTGGCCGGTCTAGCTGTAGTGAACAACGAAGGTGTGGGGTGTCAACCCCATATAGATCTATACAAAAATTCCCGCTCTCCCTCCAGGAGACTCTGGCTATAACTCCTTACAGGACTTTAGACGTACACTAATATATTTATATTTAGGTACTTTTGAGATTCGTCTGACTAGAATACTAACAGATTTTTGAGCAAATCGTTGAAATCCATTATTTATTTAATAAATAATGTTAGTTGTACTCGTTGACTATATCTATCATTCTCGTTTATTGAAATTAATCCACTTTGAATCACAATTATAAAAAATGACCCAATATTAGTTAAAGGTGTCATGAGTAATTCAAAACTAGGTGTATTGTTGAGAATGGCCCATTTCTTCCAAAATGTTCATTATGAACTCATATTTATGAAACATTCAAAAAGGCCCTTGTTTATCCAAAAATTCTATTTTTGGTCCTTGAGAAATTTAGATGTTCAATGATTCCTCAAATCTATTTCATGTTCCAAAAATGATATATATATATATATATATATATATATATATATATATATATATATATATATATATTTATATGGCCTACAATGGCCCAAGATATCAATATTTTCATACTTTAATATCTTCAAAATTTTAGGTCCAACCTTTTGTTTAAACAATTTCCTTGAGCAATCCTTGTGACTTTTGGCGTAAGATTTTATGAATGATAATTCATATAAATACTAGTTTTTACTTTAAATCAACAACAGTTAGTGAAATATAGTTTAAGTTCTTGGGACTTAACCAAAATCTCGAATTTTCGACTTCTATAAGGAGCTTCATGAGTTTAAACACATATATCACAACATGAAAATATAAATAAGCAAATATTTGATGGTTTCACAAGACCTTTGACTTGTATCCTCCCCCAAAAACAATAAAAACTCTAAAAAGTGGGGGTATGAAGCTCACCTTGAGTTGGTTTTGTGGGGTTTTTGAAGTGTAGTGAAGAGATCTTGATTCTAAGAACTAGAATGCCCTTGTTGAACTCCTTGAAGCCTAATTTCCAAGAACCACCTTGATGATAAAGATTTTTGGAAGAATCCACTTGTTCTTGAGAGGAGTTTGGTTTAGTTGTTAAATGGGGTGAGGAAAGGATTTTTGAGGAAGTATGAAATCTCCAGGGAGTGAAATGAGGTAAGAGTGAGGATTAGAAAAAAAGGAGTTCTTCTTTTAAATAAAGAAAGTGAAGTTGATTTGAAGTGTGCTTGGAGAACTGCTAGTTAAATCATGTTTGCTTGCTGGATAATTTGTGAGGATCCGTGAATGCATGGGGAATGAAAGATTACATCAAATCATAAAGTCAAACCCCCTTATCAGTTTATGATGTAATATATTACTTTTATAAATACTAAATATTATTTTGTGTAAATATGTTTTAAATACTCAAACTTGGCCTAGAATAAAGGTTTAAAAAATACGAGTTTGGTGGGATTCCCGACGTCAAAATCCTTTAAAGTGAAGAAATAGTCCGAAATGGTCAAAAATCTGGAGAGTAGGTCCGGAATTTGCGAGGGTCCGAAGTGCTTAGGGACTTTCGGAGCGAGTTCAAGAGGTTCCGGAGTCGGCTATTCAGGTTCCGGAGTAAACCAGGCGTTCCGAAGCTCTTCTCAGATTTCGGAATGGCTTCTTCCGAGATACGAAAGGTTCCGGTGCGAGATGGCTCGGTGGCTGGCCCTTCCAGAGTGATCCGAGACCTTCCGAAGTCAGCAGTGCTAGATTAGTAGTTCGTCCAGAGCGATATTGTCCGGGGCATGCTGAGTTCCGAAGCACATTAGTTCTGGATCCATTTCCGAAGGTTCCAAAGTGGGGGGGGGGGTTTCCGGATCAAGGTAATTCCGAAGCAGAACAGGAGGTTCCGAAATGAGCTTGCTCTTTCAGTTTCTCCTTTCGTTTTGTGTTGTTTTCGACTAAGAAAACTTCATAGGAAGATTAGAAGGAGATTTGAGGTATATAGAGAGATTTGGGAGAGAATTTGAGATGCATAGGGAGATTTGGGAGAGATTTGAGATACATAGGGAGATTTGCATTATAACAATACATGGCTCATTAGGAATCATAATGTAAGCTTTAATGTGGTAGCATAAGTCTCACAATAGTCATTGTTTACATGAGGACGAAACTTCATAGCCAAAAATGCTAGTTGTGACAGAAGAGCGTCGAATGCGAAGAGCTGAAATCCCAGGTGGCGAAGATCGAAGCCGACAGGCGCAACTGGGAGGCCAAGCAGGAGGTGGTGCTGCTGGAGAAGGCAAGCTTTACAGATAAAGTAGCAAAGCTGCATGAAGAGGTGAGGCGCCTGAATGATCGTGTGGGGGCCCTGAGTCTGGAGAACACCGGTCTAAGTGAGCGGACGGTAGAACTGGAGGTCGATCTGGTTGTTGAGAACGCTGCAAAAGGGGCGCTGGAGAGGGATGTTTCGTGGATCCTTAGCGATGGGCTCAGCCGGGTGGTGGATTGGGTGATCGAGAGCCCTCAATTTCGCCAAGGCTTGGTTCAGGTGCGGGCGGCTTGTGTGGAGGCAGGGGTGAAGCAGGGAAAGAGAGCTGCGAAAGTGCTGGTGACTGCTGGGGAGTTTAATCCGGAGGTTGAGGTGGATGTGGCCACTAAGACCCAAGAGATGGAAGATGCCATGGTGACTTTTACTAAAACAAATTTTGCTGGCTATCTCCGCCTGGGCAGTCTGGACATGGCCGGGCTCCGCGATCTTTGTCAAGACGCTCAGAGCGATGGGTCGGGCCCTGGCCCAAGTTCTTCACCCGATGATGGTAACACCCCTGCCCACAAGTAGTGCTGTTTATTTGATTTGTTTTGATGTGACTCCTTTGAACAATGTTTTCTATTTCTTGCTTTGTTTTTTTTGTCTTTGCTGCCCTCAGTGGTAGTCTGAAAGTCTGGGAGTCCGGCGACATTGACAATATTCACTATATATTTATGGGTATGAATGTTTGTTGTTACCGCACATATTCTTTTTTTGGTTGCTTCATGTATGGTTTATGTTGGCTATCACATGGTATTTACGTAGGGTTTTCTTACACCCCTGGTCTGAGTTCTTTTGTTGGTGAACTCTTTATGCTTTACTAAAGTTGGTCTTTGAGAAATTTGTTCTAATTTCCTTAGGTGTAGCCAAGATTGTCATCTTGAGGCTCACCCGATTATGCTTTTCTCATTAGTGGAAGGTTATGACTCTTCTACACTCATGTCACATGTTCTTTTGTATGCTTGTTATAATGCAATTGATGAACATGTTTTGGGGGAAAGGTTATGAACCTTTTTGATGAAACCCCCCGGCTACCTCCTTGTAACGATTTCGCTCGTGTGACGTTGGATGATCAGTCCTTGTTGTCACACGGTAAATGTACACAACCTCTTTGTTTTGATTTTTCAAGCTTGAAAATAAGGAGCATCTGAATTGTCCTTTCTGTTTATTCTAGTGTTTGTTGTTAGAGTGTAATAAGACTGAAAGTAGTAAACTAAAAATTTTCGCTGATTACATTTACATGTTAAAAATAATATACAATGCCTTTGCTAGCATTGAATCTACCTTTAATACTCGTTTTAAGAGTAAAAGTGACGCAGACTCTGCGCATTCCACGTTCTTGGAATGGCATGCCCGTCTTGAGCTTCTAGGATGTAAGCACCATTCTTATGGGCTTGCACGATTTTGTACGGTCCTTCCAACGCAACACTGAGTTTCCCCAATGGTTCAGCATGGCTAGACTCGTTCTTTCTTAGCACCCATTCTCCAACTTTGAAGTTCTTGACCCGGACTTGGCGGTTGTAATAGTTCTCAGTTCGTGATTTGTATAGTGCCTGGCGCATTTGTTCCGTCTCAGGTTTTTCATCGAGCATGTCCAGGTCCTGGCGTCGCCCTTCTTCGTTGGCTGCTTCCTTAAAGTTCCCTGTTCGCAGGGAGCCGACTACTATTTCCAGTGGGAGGACCGCTTCTGTCCCATAGGTTAGACTAAAGGGCGTTTCTCCCGTGCTTGACCTTGCTGTGGTACGATATGATCACAACACTGTCTGGAGCTCGTCTACCCATGCGGAATTTGATCTGAGTAACCTTTTCTTCAAACCATTAACTATAGTTTTGTTTGATAGCACTGTCTGTCCGTTGGCCTGAGGGTGCGCCACTGACGTGAACCGACAATGATTTTTCTTGTCTTCCCACCACTCATTGAAGGGACTTCCTTCAAATTGTGTGCCGTTATCGCTTATGAGGATTCTGGGAGTGCCAAAACGGACCAAGATATTCTTGGTCATGAACTTTATCATTTGCTTGCCAGTGACGGTGACCAACGGTTCTGCTTCTCTACATTTAGTGAAATAATCCACGACCACTAGCAAAAATTTCACACCCCCTGGCACTGGTGGGAAAGGTCTCACTATGTCAATCCCCCATTGGTGGAAAGGCCAGGGGCTGGTGATGCTGGTCAATGACATGGCCGGTTGATTTTGGAAAGGAGGGAATGCCTGACATTCTTTGCATTTCTTGGTTAGGGCTGCGGCGTCGTTGTAAACATATGGCCAATATACTCCTAGGCGCAGTATTTTTCCTGTGAGTGCTCGAGCGCCTTCATGTGCCGCTGCGTCCCCGGAATGGCTTTCCTCCAGGAACGTCTGCCCCTCTGTCTTAGAGACGCATTTTAGCCATGGGCTTAAATACCCTCTCCAGTACAGCTGGTCATTACTGATTGCAAAATGCGATGCCCTGATCTTGACTTTTCTTGCCTCCTCAGGGTCATCCAGTAGTACGCCATGGCGTAAGTAATCGACATACGGTTTGGTCTATTCCGGTGTAGTTGATACTGTATTAATCCTTTGGTTATCGATACTTATCTCCGGGAGCACTTCGACTAGCACTTTCTTTGTTAAGTGATCATAAGAAGTTGATGCTAGCTTGCTGAGAGCATCCGCCCTTGGGTTCTTTCCCCAGTAAATCTGTTTTATGGAAAAACTGTTGAACGTGCAGGTTAGACTTCGGACTACATCTAGGTATTTTTGCATCCTTGAGTCTTTAGCCTCATACGTTCCATTTATCTGGTTTGTGATAAGTAGTGAATCACTGAGGGCTGCTAGTTAACCTCCTTGGCCAGCCTCAGTCCTTCCAGGAGTGCTTTGCACTCTGCCTCATTGTTGGATACTTGGAAGTCGAATCATAGCGCATAAGTGATCTCTTCGCCTTTGGGGTTTTGAAGGATCAAACCTGCGCCTGATCCTTCCTTACTTGCCGCGCCATCGGTGTATAACTTCCCAAGTTCCTTGCCGACTTCCGGCTCTAATGGATCGACCGAGATTATCTTCGACACTCCCTTAATGGTATATGGAATTTCAACCAGGAAGTCTGTGAGGGCCTGGGACTTGATGTTAGTCCAGGGATGATAATGGATATCATGTTCATCTAATTCGATGGCCCACTTGGCCAGGCGCCCATACTTTTCCGGCCTTAGCAGAACTTGCTTTATTGGGTAACTAGTGAGAACATCCACCTTGTGGGCTTGAAAGTATCTCCGTAGCCGTCTGGCAGCATACACCAGGGCTAGGACCAGCTTCTCTAAGGCCGGGTAATTGACCTCTAGCCCTTGCAGGGTCCTACTAACAAAATGGATGGGTACCTACTTTCCTTCTCTCTCCACTGCCAACACCGAGGATATAGCTTCTTTGGAAGTTGCTAAGTACATCTGTAGTGTCTCCCCTGGTAGCGGGCAGGCGAGGGCCGGTAGTTGGTGTAAGGCATCATTCAGTTGTTGCAACGCCGCATCTGCTTTTTCTGTCCATTTGAACTGCTTTTTGTCTAGGCATCACTTGAGTGTTTGGTACAGTGGAAGCTCATTTTCTGCAGATTTGGCGATAAATCTTCCCAATGCCGTCAATCTACCGTTGATCTCCTGTACACCCTTAAGGTTGTGGGGAGTTTTCGATTCAAGGAACTCCTGTATTTTGGTGGAATTGGGCAGAATTCCTTCCTTGGATATCTGATACCCAATGAATTGCCCCTCCTCTACTCCAAAGGTACACTTAGCTGGGTTGAGCTCCATCTGCGCTTTAGCTAGCGTTTTGAAGGTTTCCTCCACATCGTGGAGCAATGTTTCCTCATTGCAGATCTTAATTACCATGTCGTCGACATAGACTTCAATATTCCTACCAATTTGGTCGGCCAATATCTTGTCCATAATCCTTTGGATGTATCGCCTGCATTTTTGAGTCCGAATGGCATGTTTTGGTAGCAGAAAGTACCCTTCTCAGTGTGGAAGGCAGGTTTCGCCTCATCATCTCGCTTCATCTATACCTGATGATATCCCTTGTACGTGTCGATGAAACATTTGAGTTGAAAACCTTCGAGCGATTGGACTTTCTAATCGATCTCCGGGAGAGGATAGCAATCCTTTGGACATGCGTTATTGAGATATGAGTAATCAATGCACATCCGCCATGATCCGTTGGCTTTCTTTACCATGACAGGGTTTGCTATCCATGACGGGAACATTACTTCCCTGAGTATGCTGACATTCACCAGGTCGGCCACTTCTGCGTTAATAGCCCTATTCCGGTCTGCCGCTTGGCCCCTCTTCTTTTGCTTTACAGGGTTGCTTCTAGGTACGATATTGAGGCTGTGTTCTAGGACCTACCGTTCCACACCTGCCAGATCTGTTGGCTTACAGGTGAAAACGGTGGAATATTGCTTCAGAAGTGCTACCAATCGTGCCCTGGTCTCGTTTGATAGGTGGGCGCCAATTCACACGACTTGTTCTGGATATTCCATGTTTATTTGATGTTGTTCGGTGGAACCTCCCTCCTTCAACTTATTTGGGGCTCACACCAATTCAGGAGCAGCTATGATCTAGTGGAAATGTTGTGCCCTGGTATTTATGGCGAGGATCGTCGTTGATCCCTAGTGCGTGCTGAATTTACCTATGCCATGGATCGTTGATGGCACAATGTAACATCACAATTTTCAAGACCAAAATTTTTGTTTTTAATTAAGTAACTTATAAAACAGTTTACTGAAAAACATCATCGATTCATATCATGTTATAAAACATAGTCACGTCTCTCAAAACCATATCATAAAATAGTAATAATGTCAGAGTACAATCCCAAGAATCTCATAATGCGGAAATCCTGTGTGTGTGTGATGTGCTGCTACCGTGCCGACTCCTTCCCCTTCAATGAAGAGGTACCTGAAAACAAAACTGAAAACTGTAAGCACAAAGCTTAGTGAGTTCCCCCATCATACCACATACCATACATAACACATACACGAACGTCTTCATCTTCGGAATCGAGGTCCTCATCCCTAAGTGTGAATTTCGAGGCTGGTTCCCATATTCTACTTGGGCCTTCTCCCCCTCTTGCATCGGTGAACCTTGAGACCGGTGCAAGCGTCAAGTCTTCCTTGATATCATCAAGTTTGGAGAAAACCTTCTGAAGACCTGTGGAGAGTTGAAGAGTAAGAGTGTCATAGGCTTCGGCAGTGGGAGCTTGTTCGGAGAGATGCTTGAATGTGCTGCTGAGGATGGCAATCATCTCATCAAACTTCCTGTTCGGAACATCAACAATGTTCCAAGTTGATCACAGGAGTTTGATGAGGACTTGTTGAATAATGAGGTTCATCTCATGCTTCTTCCGGATTTCCTTCTCCAGTCGTTGAATTTGTTTCTCATGACGAACATGAGTCTGCTTGATTAGGTCGTTGGTGGCAGATACCAGATCGTCATGAACCTTGAGCATTGAGGAGATGGTGTTGAGATAATTTTCAACAAGAACGTCATACTTGGAGTCAAGTTGCTCAACTGTGTGCTTCAGCCGGATGGAAATCAGCTGATCAAGGTGGGCTTCTCTTTCTGCCATTGATGGTCCGGACTGATGGGAGAGAGACTGAAGAATGTCATCAAGTTTTGAATCAATTTCGGAGACTTTTTGATCCAATTTGGAGTTTAGCTCGGTTACGGATGCCTCTACAGATGACACTTTATCCATAGTGTCCGAGACATTGTTGCGGATCTCCAGAAGGGCGAAAGGGTCAATATGATCACCAGCTAAGGATTCTGTATCAGAATCAAAGTGATTCGGAGGAGGTTGGTGTGCGTTCGGATTTGAGGAGGGACCTGGTTTGGTTGCATCATCATCTTCTTGAAGGTTTGAATTGGAGCCGTCGTCCGGAGTGGTAGTGGAAGAGGATCTGAAGTCAAAGGCAGACTTGGATACAGATGCTTTGGATTGGTAGTGAACGGAGGTCATGAGATGTGCATCCGGAATGGTTGTTGTCTCTTCTTCCAACATGACTTCTTCAGAGATTTCTTCTTCCGGATCAGTGTGGAAGATGCTTTGATGAGTGGTGATTGGGGGTAGCTCCGTAGTGAGTTCATTGATGGCGTCATCGTCAGTGGGAGGGACATAGGGCAGATTGATTTGGATGGCCCTGTTCCTCATGGAGATGAGAGTGGACTCCAGTTGAGCTCGAGAAAGGTCCGGACGTCGAGATGAGGCCCTGTTCACATAATCTTCCCGCAGAGGATCATTAGTGCCTGGTCGTCCTGTACGCCTTCCGGGTATCAGACCAGTTGTGGCATCGAAAGTTGGAGAGACTGCTCCTCCTTCCGGATGCTTGGGTTCCGGAACAATGGTTCCGGAGTGTGTACGTGTGGAAGAGATAATGGGAATATCAAAATGGACACGTGGGTGTGTTCCAGGGGGCTGAAAGGAACTTTGTTCAACACCGGCATCACCCTTTTGGGAGGGTGAGGGTGAAATATGTGGAGACTCCCCCTGAGTGTGTGCTTGTGATGATGAAACATTGAGGGGTACCTCAGATGAGTGGGCAAGAGGGGTGTGCGGACGGCCAGAATCAGCCGGAATGTCATGGGTGCCCTGCTGTTGAGAGGGGGCACTGAATTTGGATTTCTTTTTGGCCTTAGGCTTGGTAGGTGAAGCCTTTCGTTTGGCTAGTTGCTTAACTTTGGGTCCGGACTTAGCATGAATGGCCTCTTCCGGAGTAGGCTCAACAGAGACTGGGGCAGGTTGTGTTGGATCAAATACAACCGAAGTCTCAATATGTTGTTTTAAATAGGGAGAGTCGGAAGGAATGATGGCCAACATATTGTCCGGAAGACGTCTGACCGGACCAAAAGATGATTGGTCCGGAATTCTATATGCCTTAACAATTTTAAAAGAGACACATACCTCCGGAGGAATGGTGCTAACCGGAATGGGTACGTTGAGTTCGTTGAAGATTTGTTCAATCGTCAGAGCCCAAAATCTAGGGCTCGAAATTTCATTCGGCTTCCTTTTGATGGCGAACTTGCAGAAGTCTTGCCACAAGACTTCCGGAAGATCTACAGCATTGTTGCGTCCGGAGTAGATGCTGAATACTACATTCAGCCAATCTTTGCTCAAGGTATCAGTACCACCATGCTTGCCAGATAACCCACAGATGATGAGATGCATAAGAACGGTCCAGAGCCCAAAAACAACGATTTTCTTGAAATCCTTTGCCCTAAAGTCTTTTGTGTACCCAATGAAGTTTAGAAACGTCTGAAACTCTTCAGCCGTTGGTTCAACAACTTCAAAACCAGTAGGATTTGGTGTAATTCCAATCGCCTTGAGGAATGTCGATTTGTAGACAAGAATGGTGCAATCACTAATAATGGTGGTTAACAGAACACCATCTTCGAGTTTGATGCTGGTGAATGCACGATGAAGATGAGAAAGTAGGAGTGGAGGATCAGGGGTTTTGGTAAGTGGAATGGAGAGATGATGATTTGCTAGGAACTCAATCATTATCCTGATTGATTCGTCGTAGTCAAGAGGGTTTAAGGAGAATAGTTGAGTTGTGTCCCTAAGAAAGGGTTGTTGATCGGCAGATGAGGATGAGCCCTTTGATCCTTTAGATGATTTCTTCCTGGCGATTGATTTCTTGGGAGGTGGTGTAGATTGAGTTGGGTTCTTTGAAGACTCCATTGATGAAGAAAGAAGGAAGCTTGATGAACACGAAGAACAGTGAGGGATGTTTGGAGGTTTGAGAGTTAAGAGAGCGTAAAGAGGTAAAAGGGAATGTGAAAGAGTATTTATAGGTAGGGAAAGATGGGTCGGGTTGAAAAAGGTAATGATGAGGGTCCGAGATCCATCGGGTCGCATTGAATGTTTGGGAGTGAGATTAGACAGGTGAGGTGAAAGGGCAAGGCAAATTGGGCTAAAAAAGGAGAATGTAACCGTCAATTCGATTTCTAGTTTAAGTGGGCGTGCAATCGTGTCACGCAAATCGAGGAAGATCGGATAAGGATTTCCCTGAAAAGTAACCGTTGAGAAAACCGTTTCGCCTTATTACCTTTTGGTATTCCGGAAGAGTTGTTCCGGACAGTGCATGATCCGGAGGGTAAAAGTTGTGTTCCGGAAAAAATGTGATTGAAAAAAAAAGAGTCCGGAGCAAATTTTGAGAATTCCGGAGCAAATTTTGAAATTCCGGAGCACTTTTGAAATTCCGGAGCAAATTTTGAAATTCCGGAGCACTTTTGAAGTTCCGGAGCAAATTTGAAATTCCGGAGCATTTTGAAATTCCGGAGCAAATTTTGAAATTCTGGAGCACTTTTGAAATTTCGGAGCACTTTTGAAGTTCCGGAGCAAATTTGAAATTCCGGAGCATTTTGAAATTCCGGACCAAATTTGAAATTCCGGAGCACTTTTGAAATTCCGGAGCAAATTTTGAAAATTACCTTTCCGGAGTGGAATTCCGGAATTCCTTTATGAAGTGAGTTCCGAAATAAAGATTCGGATGATGGTTGATCTTGATAGTCGTGATGAAGAGAATGAAATGTACAGCTTAAAAAAAAAACTCAAGGGATAATTAGTAATAAAGACAGGTAAAATGATCCTATGTATTTAGAGAGAAAATAGTTCCGAAGCAAAAATAATTGAGTTCGAAGCAAATTTTTCTTCTGAATACTTTTATCAAAGAGAACATGTCTCATGAAAGAAATGAGGATCAGGCATCATCATACCCATTTTGTTCAGAAAACCATTAAATTTGGTTTCGTCTAATTCCTTAGTAAAGACATCAGCAATCTCATCGTCAGATGGAACAAAAATAAGTTCAATGTGGCCATTTAGAACATGATCTTTAATAAAATGGTACCGGATGTCAATGTGCTTCGTCATAGAGTGCTGAATTGGATTGTGAGAGATTGCAATGGCACTTTGAGAGTCACAGTAGATAGGAATGCGTTGAAATCGGTAACCATAATCCAAGAGTTGAGATTTCATCCAAAGAACTTGAGAGGTACAGCTGGCAGCAGCAATGTATTCGGCTTCAGCTGTAGAGAGAGCAATGCAGTTCTGTTTCTTGGATGACCAGCTGACTAATCGACCAACTAGGAATTGACATCCTCCTGATGTACTTTTTCTATCGAGTTGAAGACCACCATAGTTTGAGTCAGAGTAAGCTTGCAGGAGGAAACTTTCATTAGCTGGATACCAGATTCCGAGGCTCTTTGTACCTTTGAGGTATCGGAATATTTGTTTCACAGCCAAAAGATGAGACATCTTCGGATTGACTTGAAATCTGGCACATAAACATGATAAGAACATAATGTCCGGGTGACTTGCAGTGAGATAGAGTAAGGATCCAATCATTCCACGATACTTCTTTTCATCAACGGAAACACCCGAAGGGTCGGCAAAGATTTTGTGTCCGAAGCCCATAGGTACCTTGGGTGAGGCACAGGTGTCCATTGAGTATTTCTTGAGAAGTTCAGAAATATACTTCTCTTGGTGAATGAAAATACCTTTGTTAGTCTGTTTGACTTGAAGGCCAAGAAAGAAGCTTAATTCTCGATTCATGCTCATTTGGAATCGACTGACGATAAGTTTGGCAAAATCAGCAACCATAGATGAATCCGTAGACCCAAAAATGATGTCGTCCACATAAATTTGTACCAGCATGAGATGCTTTCCATTTGATCTTCGGAATAGAGTGGGATCAAGTATTCCTCTTTGAAAACCTGAGCGTTTGAGAAAATCGGTGAGAGTCTCGTACCAAGCCCGAGGAGCTTGCTTGAGTCCGTAGACAGCCTTTCGGAGTTTATAACAGTAGTTTGGAAAGGAAAGATTAATAAATCCGGGGGGCTGTTGAATCTATACTTCAGTGTCAAGTTTACCATTAAGATATGCACTTTTAACATCCACTTGGTAAACTTTGAAGCCTTTGTGAGCAGCATAAGCAAGAAAGATTCTGATAGCTTCAAGTCGTGCAACAGGAGCAAATGTCTCGTCGTAGTCAAGACCTTCAATTTGAGTAAAACCTTTACCTACCAATCTTGCCTTATTTCAGATGATAACTCCTGCATCGTCTAGCTTGTTGCGAAATACCCATCTTGTATCGACAACGGGGTGATGTTGAGGAGGAGGTACGAGAGTCCAGACTTCATTTCGGTCAAATTCTGCCAGTTCTTCTTGCATGGATGTAATCCAATCAGCATGCTCTAATGCTTCCTTGATGGATTTGGGTTCAACCATGGATATGAATGATGAAAAATGACATTCATTTTGGATGTTGGTAGCTGAGCGAGTTTGTACACCAACATTCGGATTGCCTATCACTTGGTTCGGAGGATGGTCCTTCGTCCGAACATGCAATCGAGGGAGTTCTTGTGCAGCCGAAGATCCTACATCAACAGTGGAATTGATTTGCCCCCCTGATTGATTTGAATATTGGGATGATGCTCCCCCTGAACTTCTGAACCGGAGAGGTTGACATCATCATCAGAAGGGAACTCAAAGAAATTTTCGTTTTCATCAATGTTGAGAGGATTAGAGTCATAGAAATCGGCAGCTGCATCTTGGAAGCCATCCAAATTTGATTCAAGAGAGGGATTAAGAGAGGGATTTGCATTATTCTCCCCCTCAACCTGAGAAGGTTGAAACGGTTCGAAATCAAATGGAGGGAGGCTCGGAAGTGGACCGGAGAGGTTGTGAGAAACTGGGGCTTCCGAAGGAGGAATTGGAATTAGAGATGGTCTTGATCGAGATTCCGAATCAAGAGCGGTTTCGGAAGGACCAAAGAGGGTTTCAAAGTCAACCTCAAGAATGGTTTGAGGGTTCGGACATCCTGGCGGAGGAGCATCAGACTCCATGATGTGAGTTGTGATGTGAGTGGGGCCATAATTCCGAACGAAGTTGTCATCAAAGGTAATATCAAAACTTTCTTCCAGAACACGAGTTCTTCGGTTGAGAACTCTGTAAGCCTTTGATTTGGAAGAGTACCCAAGAAAGATGGCTTCATCAGCTTTAGGTTGGAACTTAGTAAGTTGATCACGATTGTTTTTGATGAAGCATCTACATCCGAAGACATGCAAGAATGAGATTGTTGGCTTTCGACCATTCATTGCTTCCTATGGTGTCATGTTGAGACGTCGATTGATGATACTTCGATTTTGAGTGAAGCAAGCAGTGGATACAACTTCAGCCCAAAGATAGAGTGGTAAGGTTGCATAGTTCAACATTGATCGAGCGGCTTCAACAAGTGTTCTATTGCGTCTTTCAACTACACCGTTTTGTTGTGGAGTATAGGGAGCTGAGAAGTTGTGATCGATTTCTTTTTCTATGAGAAATTTCTCAATGGTGGAATTAACAAATTCCAAACCATTATCACTTCGGATTCTCCTGACTGGGAGTTTGATAAGAACTTCTATTCCTTTGATAAAATTGATGAGCTCAGAGGCTGTTTCCGATTTCAGCCTTAGGAAGAAAACCCAGGTGAACCTTGTAAAGTCATCAACAATCACAAGAATGTATTTCTTATGATGAAGACTTTTTACAGTGGATGGTCCACAAAGATCAATGTGTAGAAGTTCCAATGGTTCCGAGATGGGCTTTTCTATGATAACGGGACGACCCTTCTTTGATTGCTTACCACACTCACACGCAGCACATAAATGATCATTTTCGAACTTGAGAAGAGGTAAACCTCTTACCATTTCGCCTGATACAAGATCATGTTGGATTAGTGTCTAAGTCCATAACTATAATTGGTATGTACTTGACCCGACTCGGCATGGTCCATTTGGGTTGCATGGCATCGGAACATTTGGATAGACCGTTTATGAGGAAAAGACATTTTGTGACATATTAATATATTATAAGTTCTAATATATTAATATGAAATCATGTTATTTAATTAGTATTGATCAAGAATTAATTTGGACTTAATTTAGTGATCAAAAAGAGACTAATTAAATATATGGGGATTGATTGTGTAAATCATTCATTCTTATATATGTGGGCTTATGATCCAAGATTCCTTTATGTTGGGTTTAACCCATGTGGTGATCCATGGATACTCCATGGAGGTTAAAACCCATGGAGCATAAGGAATGGGTAAAGTCATGAGTTACATGGTGTAACCCTAATAGCCACACTATATAAGAACCCCTTTAGTTCAAGAAATTGGCACAAGTGATACATACTTTGAGGGCTAGCCAATTTGAACATGTATGTCTTCTTCTCATGGTTATTCCAAGAGTTCATGATGTTGTGTGAACCATTTGAGGTGTCACACTTGGGGCACTTGGCTCTCAAGCTTCATGGAGTCAAGCAACAACAACAAGGTATGTATTCTATCTATTTTATTATCCTAGTATCAATGTTTTGATATGCTAGTTAGGATAATACCTTGGATAATCATATTTGCATGTATAATAGAGAAAACATAGATCCAAGGTATTTAGGGTTGCATGTACACTTAGGAGTGTTAGAATGCTCAAAACCCAACAGTGGTATCAGAGCCTAGGCTTGTTTTCAATTATACTTGATGCAAATTGCTGAAAAATGCTGAAAATATCAAATTTCGGGCATTCTGGGCACTGTACTCGCCGAGTCCACTGATGAACTCGCCGAGTACATGAAGAAAATCATCCTACTCTGCGAGTAGGTTAATACACTCGACGAGTAGGAGCCCCAGACAACATATTTTTTCGCGTTTTTGGCTAGAAATGGACTAGGAACATTACCATAAGCTGTTTTTGAACTTATAAACTTGTTTTTGATGTGGTAATGTTCATACTAATCCAATTTCAAAGATAATTGTCAATAGATTCATGTTTTGTATTAGTTTAGTGATTAGGCTAATTACATGAAAAAGTTTGATTTGAATTATCTTGTTCTTATGAGTTGCTTAGATTAATAGAAAAGTTAATGGATTATGTGTTTTCAATCCATTTTAATCTAAGAGTTGATTCTAAAATGTGTTTTTGTAACTTGTCCTCAAGTTATATGAAAAGTCACATTTAAGTTTCATAAAACTCATAAAAGTTGGTAATGGTTACAAAAATGAAGAGTCTTGTCCTCAAGTTATGGAGGTTCAAAAGTCACTTCATTAAGTAATAAAATGTGTAACCTTAGTTAATTCCATAAATTACAAAATAAAGAAAAGTTACATTCTTTTATTAGTTTAAAGTCTTCCATAACTTGTCCTCAAGTTATGGAACTTGAAGAGTTTTTTAATTAAAAGTAATTTAAACACATAAGTTATGGAATTAATTAGTTTTGAATAGTTTCAAAACTTGCCCTCAAGTTTTGGAATTTGAAAAGTTTCACTTATGAATACTTTAATTCCAAGTTAGCCCTTAGAATTTTAAAAGTTAAAATTCAAACCCTTATACTATTATTATAATTTTAATTATATAGATATGTATAAGATAAAGTCAATCTTACCGTTAGTAGGCCTCATTCACGAAGCCGGTCTATAAGGGGGGTATAAGGTTACTGCCTATAAAATGGCAGTTTAATGGGTGTCCACTCTCACCCACCTCTTCCTTGACTGGTGGAGGGTCGTTAGCCGAACGGGTAGGAAAGGACTATAATTCTCCCTTCATTAAAAGTATTAATGATAAATACTAAGTAACTAAACATTTATAAATTCCCAATTCTTAGTTACTTAGGAAAATGTGAAATTGGTGCTAGCCCATAAAATTACACTTTGTACCTTACCAAGTCGTTAGTGGAGCGTGTGTGGTTAACCGGCACACTAACATGGACTAGTAAGAGTGGCAAAGGGTAACTTAACTTTATTATAGATCGGTGGAGCGTGTGTGGTTAACCGGCACATCGATTAGGTAAAATTGTTGAGGGTACCAAGTCAATTTGTATGGTTATTCACACCTTGTTTGTGATCCTCGGCATCCCAGTCACAAACTTGAGAGGGAACAATCGAGATTCAAACATGCCATTGAAAGTTCAATGTATCTCAAAAGATCTAGGAGTTTCAAATCCAATTAAAACTTAATTATATTTCGTTTTTCATGGTGGAAATTGGTAAATCGTCATTTACCTACCTTCAACTATTTTATAACTTGGATTACGGCATCCCTCTTCCAGTTATAAATAGGTTGTTGGGTCCTAGCCTTAATATTTCATATTGGGTGTTATATTAAGGACTTTAAATCAACTCACTTGAATATCTCCCAAAAGATGATCTTCCCAAATCTCTTGAAACAAGCTTTCCTAAATGAAGATGATGTCCCATGGAAATCATACTTCTTTCACCTCCTCCAATTATTCTCCCTAACCCACAAGTTCCTGAAAAGTTTAAGGTCACTCAAGCCCTATTGGCAAGCAAAGGTCTATGTGTGATCACATCTTGGAGATGTAGTCACATATTGACAAGCCGGGAGAGTTGGGTGTCAAAGTCTAGAGGAAGCTGATGATCAATCACTTTCTAAGTCACATAGTGAGTTCCTTTGGGACTCCTATGAAACAGACTATGACAAGACCCTTAATGATCTTATCTATTTGCTAAGATCAACTTCCTAAAACTTTATGGACATTGACAATGATGACATTGGATATCCAGTAAAGCTCTCTCTTCCCAATGGAAAGGGACCGGCCATAGTCAACTCGGTTGACCAAATGGTAAAGAGAACGGCTAAGTCTGAGATAGTCCCATTATCAAGGGTCTATTGCCAAAGAAAGGGGCATTGGTTGCGAAGCTGCCAAATTTACCTAAGGATGTTAAAGTCAATAAGTTTGACTCTACTTCAGGTAAAGTCCACTATCTAACTCTGCTAAGTTTCTATTATGAGATTCTTGATACATGATGTGACTGGGTCACATGGTGATGTTTTAAGAATCAAAGAAAAAGTGAAGAAACTTAAAGAAAGAATATGCTGAATCTGATCGCGTAGATGGATTTCTATCGCATAGTTTGAAGATCGGATTCTTGAGCTACTTCTTAAGAGTTATGATATATTGCTTAGGAATAAAATAACAACAAAGTTTTCATGTGCTTTTGCATTGTAAGGATAGTTTTTCTGCAAAGTTTTAAAATAAAAGGAAAAATTTTTGATTTTATTTATTTTAAAATATCCTTACAATGGCATTTGTGAAAATTTTTGTTGCTTATAAGATTCCATTAAGAGCAAGAGTGGAAATATGAATTTGATTCTTTCATTTGTGGTAGTGTCTAAATTTACCAAATAAGGAAAGATTCTCATCACCTAAGTTTCAGTTGGATAGAAACTTGGAATCATGCAAGTTGTATAGCATGATGAATAAGAACTTTCAAGCATTGGAAAAATTAAGACTACCTACTTGTTCACATGGATGTGTGAGTCAAGTAAAGGATCGAGTACACATTCTTGTGCACTGATCAAGCCCACCACAAATAATCGTTAAGACTATTCGTCATTATTTACTAAAATTCAGTAAATATGGTTATACTTACAAGCTTAAGTGTAATTCTGAGACATTGGAAAAGGTTTCAATGTATGGCAGAGCGAATAAGAAGAATCAACTTAGGCAGAAAGATAAAAGTTTCTCAAAATTGAAAAGATGGGAGAGTACTTTAGTATCATGTTATATAATCATCTTAATGATTAAGAGACCTTATCACAATTCATCCTCTAAGTGCATTCTGGTAGCTAAGAAGAGGAGCTATGAATTGTTGAAGTGGTTAAATCAAGAAGATGATTTATACTTCGTTCCAAAAACAATTCTTAGAGTTATACTCTAAGATTGTAACTTGAGTGACATGTCTTAAAGAAGGTTTAAAACACTTGTCAAATGTAAGAGTAAAAGTTTTATACTCATGTACATTTGAAATTGGTAAGTTGTGATGTTTTGGGTAAAACAAAGACCAACTAAGGCTAATTGTGTGAAATGTTTGTCTTGATTAGAATCCACACTATCTCTTGAATATCTGACAAGAGAGTCTTATATGTCAAGAAGACAGTGGGAGTCTTAAAGATCTTGAAAGTCTCAAGAACTAATCAAGAATAAAACCTGAAGTTCTTCACTAGCACACGACTTGAGGTTAATAACCTATCGTGTCGACATGTCTGTGCCTATTCAAGTTGGCTTTGCATAGGAGTTCTGAGAGTTCTCAATTGGTTGCACAGCTACTTGGAAGCAATGGCAGGCCCTTGAGCTGCCACATGGCAAGAAATTAAGATTGAGTTCAATCCATATGAGTTTGGATTTGTCATTATCCTAGTCTTGTGATTGTGGTTTGACAAATTCACATGGATAAGAACTCATACACCATAAAATCTAAGTGTCATAAGGTTTCTCTCCGATTCATGAAAATGATGGTGAGGAAACACTTTCACTAAGTAGATTTTAGCTAGATAGCAATTGTGATATTTGCATTCTCAAAGTCGTTAGTGGAGCGTGCGTGGTTAACCGGCACACTAACATGGACTTGTGAGAAGTGGCAAAGGTCTAAACAATTGAGACTATGATTACGGCATCCCTTTTCATAGTTCTTAAAATTGTTTAGACACACCTGTGAGCTATCTAAGATAAGGTGTATGATATTGATAAAGTTTTATCAAAGCAATCTAGTATCAGAAATCTGAACTTTGGTAAGAAAGTCAATAAAGTATTGATTTCTAGAAGTCCAGCTGATTTCTGATTACATGTCAAAGCTAGTGGGAGCATAAGTGTTATGCTAATAATCATCATGTTAGTGGGAGCATGATAATTATGATAAAGGTTGCAAGTTAGCAATGTTAATTATAGAAAACAAAAGTTTCAATTCGTGAGGCTGCAGGGGTTGAAAAAGTTGTTTTGCTATAATTAAAGGAGAGAAAATTATACTTCATTTCAATTCTAAAAGCTTAGATTGAGATTTTAATCATATTTAGTCAAGGATATATATATGAATTTCATGTTGGAATGGCTCAACATAAGGAAATTCTATATATGGGTCCATTATTTGCGTTCTAAAATTCGATTATGATTACGGCATCCCTTTTCATAATCTGAATTATGAGAACTTGGCAAATAGAAATGGAAATGTTATAGCAAAAGACTAGTTTAGTCTTTATGTGAGACATCATGACTCGTGTCCCATATGCTTCGGATATAGGATCGATTTCATGTGCTATATTCATCCTTTCTAAATTTTCCAAATGTCTGGGGCATTTAGAAGGGAAAAGGTCTAGAACTGGATATGACTAAAAGGATTAAGCAATTGTTGAGGACAATCTAAGGTTTACCAAAGATTGGTTGCTCAAGGACAGTTGGAAGTATAGTGATAATTCTGGAAGGACCATATTGACATAATCTGTAAGGAGGCAACTCTTGTTCAGAAGTGATAGTCAAAATGGAATATGGAAAGTTTTCAAAGTTGGAAATTATTCAATCTGTGTAAGATTAGGAAACTTAATGCAAGAAGGATGTTTCCAAGGAGTTGATCTCCTTGGAATGCTCTGTAATGGTTGTTGTCAAGTCTTTCTGACTCTGTGCATAATCATTACAGGAGGATCAATGCATATAAGTTTAGAATCTAACAGATTTCAGTAAATGGCATGAATTTGGAATTCTTGCATTTGCAGTAACGATTTGGGACTGTGAAAGAGGATCATTGGAGTTATGTTCAATTGATCTAATTCACAAAGTGAAGATCATAGACAAACATAGTATGCATACTTGGTGTATGGCATGACTAGTGTTTAGAAAACATAGTGTGCATGCTTGGAGCATGGCATGACTATTGTTTCAATTCAAGTATTAAGTTGATTAATCGAAACATGAATAATGAGTAATCAATATGGTGCTTAAATAAAAGATGTTTTATTTACACTCAAAGTGTTGGGGCCATATAGGATTAGTATTATGTTGTGTTTCACTTTGCATGTTTTGACTTCCAGAATAACTTGGTCGTTCTCCCTGAATGACTAAGTTATTCAAACCATCCACAGTCAGTCATATGTTGGAAGTAGATATGAATCAAGACTGTCATGAATTTGGCTTGTATGATTTGTCTAATGTGCATTAGACATAGCAAGAGTTGCTACAACATTCATGAGTGCTCATAAGTTCTGAGTATTGGATTCAACCCGCGCTCATTGGAATCACTTCATCGATTTTATCACGAGTGATCATGAGACGATAATATCTTATATTCTTCAAACCTAGAGATATGAGTTGTTACTATGAGTTGGTTGTACATTGATTGCACGAAAACGCATTCGGTAACTCGGTGTTATAAAACGTGCCTTTGTGTATGATTCAACAAGTAGTAAAACAAGCCATATGAGTCGAAGTTTATCCATTCCTTTTACCTTCGGGATAAAAGCGATATCTGTGGGCCCCTCGATGATTTAGTGATGACAAATGTAAGTGCTCGGCCGGGCCTGGACTGATTTGATTTGTTCAATTAGTCAGTCGTCATAAATCGGAAATCGGGAAACAACAAATGGACAGAGAGAATGATTATAATCCATGTCTCAGTCCATATGATATCTAGAATGGAGGAATATATGATCCCTTATCTAATGGACAAGTCATTGACAAAGGTCAGAGTTCGACAGCGGCTTTTGAGAGCTACGATTGCCAGTTGGTTCCTGAAGTCATACGCAATAATAGTTTTAGACTTATCCAAGTGGGAGACTGTTGGATTAGTGTCTAAGTCCATAACTATAATTGGTATGTACTTGACCCGACTCGGCATGGTCCATTTGGGTTGCATGGCATCGGAACATTTGGATAGACCGTTTATGAGGAAAAGACATTTTGTGACATATTAATATATTATAAGTTCTAATATATTAATATGAAATCATGTTATTTAATTAGTATTGATCAAGAATTAATTTGGACTTAATTTAGTGATCAAAAAGAGACTAATTAAATATATGGGGATTGATTGTGTAAATCATTCATTCTTATATATGTGGGCTTATGATCCAAGATTCCTTTATGTTGGGTTTAACCCATGTGGTGATCCATGGATACTCCATGGAGGTTAAAACCCATGGAGCATAAGGAATGGGTAAAGTCATGAGTTACATGGTGTAACCCTAATAGCCACACTATATAAGAACCCCTTTAGTTCAAGAAATTGGCACAAGTGATACATACTTTGAGGGCTAGCCAATTTGAACATGTATGTCTTCTTCTCATGGTTATTCCAAGAGTTCATGATGTTGTGTGAACCATTTGAGGTGTCACACTTGGGGCACTTGGCTCTCAAGCTTCATGGAGTCAAGCAACAACAACAAGGTATGTATTCTATCTATTTTATTATCCTAGTATCAATGTTTTGATATGCTAGTTAGGATAATACCTTGGATAATCATATTTGCATGTATAATAGAGAAAACATAGATCCAAGGTATTTAGGGTTGCATGTACACTTAGGAGTGTTAGAATGCTCAAAACCCAACAGATCATTCATGTACCGAAAGTTCAGATGAGCGAGCCTTCGGTGCCATAACCAACTGACGTCAGGAACAGCTTTGGAGAGAAGGCAGAGTTGCGGTTTGCCAATAATCATGTTGATGTCAAGCGGGCACATGTTCTTGTTGCGAAGTGACTTTATCAAACATTCTTTTCGGTCTTCGGTCATCACATAGCTATACTTTTTGCAAAATTCCACACGTCGACTTGAGTCAGTGAGCTGAGCAACACTTATAAAATTATGTTTCAAATCAGCTACATAAGCAACATGTGAAATAGAGAAGTTTCCATTGGTGAGAGTTCCATAACCACGAATTTGAGAATTGGAGTTGTTGCCATATGTCACGTAACCAGCATTTGGAGAAAGCTTTAAATCTCACAGAAAATCCTTCTTCCCCGTCGTGTGCATGGAGCAAGCACTATCTACATACCATATTGTTTCTTGCTCCGAAGCACACAGTGCCTGCAAAATTAGTGAGCAATGGAGTTTTTAGGCTCCGAGTTAGACTTTGGGACGTAGGCATGGGCTTTGGACTTTGATTGTGACTTGGGAACAACTTTGTGTTTCTGGGTGATATTACTGGAATTCTTTGGAAACAGACAGAATGCTAATGTCTTTTCATCTATCCAGTAGTCATATTCAACTACTGGTGGGTTCGGAGCTGACTTCTTCGGACCTTTGGTATCCGAAGGATTGACAATTTTTGTTACCTCCGGGATTGTTGTTTTGTTGACAGATGTTTTGATTTTCCACACAAGAGTTTTGTTTGAAGATTTTGAAACAGTGGTTTTTGTACTTGTGGATTTGTTTGATGACACATTGTTTCTTGAAATTCTTGGTTTAAAAATTGTGCCATCAGATTTTGCAATAAAGACAGATGAAACATTTCGAGGTGCCGGTGAAGTATTTCAGATGGTTTTGACATTGACATTAACATGAGCTTGAGGTGAATTGGAGCTAAGGACTTCCTTAGGTTTCGGACGAGCAAGGGGTTCGGAAGGTCTTTTTAGGATCCTAGTGGGAACAAAAGAATTTTGACTATGAGTGGAGACACGAGAATTCCGGGATGAATTTGGTTTAGAGTTAGCAAGGAACCTGGAATTTTGTCTAGTCTTGACTTCCTTTTTGTAAGCATTTCTAGCTTCTACCTTGGGATCTACAACATCTTTCCTATTCAACATTGGTTTACTCTTAGGATGAGGAAAGGATCTAGAAGTTTGTCCTCTGGATGGATTTGTAAACTCAGGAGTAATGGGAACCAATTTGGTCTTTGAAAGCACTAAGGAGTCCGATTCACATGAATCAGAGGACACATGGCTTGAGACTTCAACTTTATCATCTAAAGATGCCCATACAAATTCCGAGGCATTGATTTCAGTTGTTTCCGGAATAATTTCCTCAATCACACAGTTGTTTACGTGATTACTTTTAGGAACATAGTCTACACAATTTGGAAGACTATAATGATATTCCGTGGTCCGATTCAGGTCCAGGTTTATCAGAGGCGGAAGAGGCGTGGAATCAGGACACTTGACAACTATTGGTTGGAATTCAGGAATTAGGGACTCAAAAGGTCTTTTAGCCTCCGGAAGGGGTGACAAGGGAGAAACAGGGGTGTCTGAATGTTTGATGTTCGGATCTTCTCCCATGAATGTCAAATTTTGCAATTCCTTCAGAGAACTAACAATTGGTTTCGGAAACACGCTTCCGAGACCAGGAGCTTTAGACCATGGATGACGAAAATTATGAGTCATCCGAATGTCAGCTTCAAGCATGTCTACAGAGTTATGCAAAGCATCTATTTTAGCATTGAGACGTTTGTTATCCGAAATCAAAATATTTCGTTCAGAATAAGTGATTTCACATTTATCTTTCAAAATGATACATTCATCTTTTGACATTACAAGTTCATGCTCTAGAGACTCGATTTTCAATTTCTTATCCTCAAAACGTAATCTAAGACGACTTAGTTCAGAGTCCTTCTTCTCACTGGCTTCTATGGCAGACTCATAGGCTTTATAGATGGTGTTCATATCTGTTTAGATCTGGGTCAGATAAGGTTCACATAAAGTAAATCAAAATTATTATCAGAGATCATGGATTTTACCTACTGAACGATGCTTCGACCTGGTGGATCGTTAGTGGCCATGTAGCAGTAGTGAGGTTCAGCAACATCATCTTCATCTTCGGACCCAGAAGACCAATAACCTTCATCACATTCAACCGTTTGTCTTACCATCAAACACATGTTTCTTCCAGTCACCAAATCATCATCATCTCCTGATGACCAATATCCTTCGACATCTCTTGAAACCGTAGTAACAAATGCCTTCTCACTTTCAGCCATTTCTTGTGCTCTTCGGACATAATAAGCTGAGTCTTTGACTTTTGGTTTTTGTGGAGCATCAGCTAGACAATCTTTGGCAAAGTGGTTTGCATGACCACATTTATGACACAAGATCTTTGGTTTGTCTGATTTGGAATTTTGAGAAGATTCCGGAGCGGAGTTTGGTTTAGTGATGTTAGACTTGCATGCAGGAGGATTTTCGGAGGTTTGTTTTGGTTCTAGAGCAAAATATGGTTGAGGATAGGTTTGGTGAGGAGCACTGAATCTGTTTTGGTATGGTTTGTAAGAGGGATTGAAAGGTCTTTTGTATTTCATTGAGAGTAAGGAAAACTCTTGTTGGAAACGGAGTTTGGAATCCAAGGTTTCAGAATCATCGTCAGGATAGATGTGTGTGGGTAATGTGGTTAAGGATGACTGATTTAATGGAGTAGTGGGTTTGTAAGGTTCCAGAGTAGGTGAGTTCGGAATGGTAGATTCAAAGGAACTGACGAGAGCAAGTGGTCCTCCGGAAAGTTCCCTAATGGTTTGAGCAACGTCTGATTCATGTCCTTGAAGCTCATCAAAAAGTTGATAGAGTTTCAATTTTTTTAAAGAACCATTGCTTTGAAGACAGGATTTTACATTTCCCCATCCTTTACCAAGGCTGTTAATGAACTTGAGATTGTACTCGAGAGGAGTTCGAACAATCCCATGAGCAGTCATGTTATTGACAACGATTCGATATCGGTTGGAGGCTGAGGCCACAGATTCACCTGGAGTAGTGGTGAAGGTGTCAAATTCATTGACAACCGAGGTTAGGCGCTTGTCCTTCATATTTTCGGAACCTTCAATCAGATCCTGAAGAGTGTCCCAAATTTCTTTGGCTGATTTGCATAGCTTGATGTGCTCAAAGAGTGATGGAGGAACACCAAACACCATTTCTGAGAAGGCAACTTGATCAGCATGCAGCTTTTCAATATCATCTGCAGTTAGAAAGGCTGGACGAGCTTCATCTTCTCGCATGAGCTGAGCAGCAGCATCTCTTACAACTGTTCTTACGGGAACATGAGGGCCTTCTTTGACGGATCTCCAGATTTGTTCACCTTTCTCTTTGGCTAGTAAAAACCTTTCCATTCTAACTTTCCAATGATCATATTCTTCCACAACTAGCAATGGGGCACGTGTAGGGCCAACCACGCTATTTGCGATTTGCATTGAAATCATTTGCTGAGGATTTAAAGCAGCCATTGAAGTCAAGATATCTTCAAGCTTAAGTGGTATATAGAAGAACTTTTATCCTTAACACAGAAATGGTTGAAATACCAAGGTAAATTCAAACCAACTATAATCTGATCTTATGGATTCAAAGGACAACCACTCGAGCTCTGATACCAATTGTGAGAACAAGATCTATGCGCAGGGACAAGGTTTGAAAAACTCAAACCTTGAGTGGATGCTTGAGTTCAATGTCTGCTTGATAATGGATGTTCAAGTCTAGACTGGAAAGACCAGTCAAGTCTTAGATGACCAGTTCAACAAATGATCAAGACATTAATTGAGAACAAGTAGATCAAGGTAAAGTTAATAAATGAAGAACAAGAAGAATGTTTTAATGTGATAAGAGTAAATGCCAAAAGTAGGTGAAAGATCCGTAGTTGACTTGTATTGAAAGCTCCTATTTATAGGAGAGAATGTTACAACGAATTAATCCAGATGTTTACATAGGACCAGACAAAAGACATAAGTCTGACATTCTGATTGTCCTAAAGCAACTTTAGACTAAGTCCTATGAAACGTTACATCACATACAAGAAAAAGTAATAAATGCACTAAAGACAGTAAGACTTCATTCCGGACAAGTAATATTCCGGAGATGAAAGTTTGATCCGGATCAGCATACATTCCGGACTTCAGCATTAGCTCCGGAATGTGTTCCTCTTCAAAAATACTTCTCCTTGTCTTTTCTCCAGCTCCGGACAGGTTCCGGATTACATTTTCCTTCGGAACCAACACACTTTGGAATATGTACTTAGGATTGCTAGAGGTTCACTTTCAGGTTCCAACACTTCTTCATAACAGTTGGGACATTTTCTTGAACTCACCTAGTTCATCCTGGAACTCGTCGAGTTCTTGATCTTCAATTCCATATTCACGTCCATCTTGTTGAGTCCTCTTCTAGACTCAACCAGATTGCTTAGAAAACAGAAAAGGTTGGGGAACCATGACCCGACTCGCTGAGTCCTATGAACGACTCACCGAGTCCCCCAAAATCCAAGTCCATACAGTCGATTTCAGTCGGGCTTATTGCATCCAAAGCATAGATCTGGCCTCCTAGGGTTGATATAACACGTAAAGTTACAAACTTTACGTGCATGCATGGGTGTTATGAATCTAAAACACCAAAACTAAGCCATAAAGGAGTCCTAATGCATGGGATAGGGCCATAGCTCAATAAAGGTGGCAACTTTGAGCTTCCTGAGCTCAAATGTTTCCAGATCTGAAGTCATCACTCTCATATTCACTCAAATCCCGAAAGTGACTTAGAAATGTCCCAAAAATGACAAGATGCAAGCCCTAAAGAAGATCTAAGTGATGGAAAGCCAATGTTGACGCTTTTTACCTCAAACAAGATGGAAATGCAACCAAGACTCTGGATCTACTGCCTCCTCCTTGGACCTCCAAGCCTTTTCTTCCTTCTCCAAGCTTCAAATCACTAAAATGGCATAAAAAGCTCAAGAACTCTCACAAGCTGATTAGGGTTTCGAGAATAGGGCCTGAGGGTGATGGAGGCTGGAGTGGAGGCCATATAAGTTGTTTAAATAGGGTGCAAACCCTAAAATTTAGGGTTTCATTCAGACAGATCTACTCGTCGAGTCGGGGCTTCCGACTCGTCGAGTAGACTTTTTCACCCCCATCCAAGATTAGCCCCTACTCGACGAGTTTGGGTCCACCAACTCGTCGAGTCCCAATATAGCAATGTAAAACTCATATTTAAAATTACGTACCGGGAACCGGGCGTTACACACAAGGTGTAGTAAGGAGATTGCCGACCGTCCAAGCAGAATATTATGCTCTACTGGAAGTTGGATCACGGAGAATTTGATTGTTCTTCTGACTCGGTCCCTCTCGTCGTGAGTGACCAACGTTAATGGCAGCCAAATAGTGCCTAGTGTGTAACATCCATAAAATTCATAAAAATTTAAAACTTTTTCAAGCATCCAAAAACCATTACTTATTATAAAAATGTTTTCAAAATAGTTTCATATCAGAGTATCCCAGAAATCAAAATCATAAAATGTGAGGAGGTGCACGATCAAGCCTTCACCTTCCCGCGATCATCCAAAATACCTGGAAAAACAATCAACAACTGTAAGCCTGAAGCTTAGTGAGTTCCCCTAAAATACCCGCACAACAAATAACACACATATAACAACAACATACTATGGACCCAATCAACCATCAGGTTGGAATGCCCAGGCCCTCATCCATCGAGTTGGAATGCCAACATACTATGGGTCAAATCATCCTCGGGATGGTATACCCTCAGCCCACAACCATCGGGTTAGATTACCCACATACTATGAGTCTAATCATCCTCGGGATGGAATACTCTCGACCCATAACCACCGGGTTGGAATGCCCCAGTCTGTTGGCTCTCGCACAAAGCAGATAAGCCTCAACCACCAATCAATAATGTGCACATATAACAGATAATCATATAACAGTCTACAGACATTCAAACCGATCTACAGATCACTAAGCATAGCAACATCCTATCTACTAGGATACCGATCTAGCCGATCATAACCAGATAAAAACATCCTATCTACCAAGATACCGATCTAACAGATCACAATAATAATAAAGCAGGATATCAACTCAAAGGGCCGGCCTTGGTGCCTTCGACCCTTGAGTATAGTGAGGAAAACTCACCTCACAATGTTGAACTGAACTGAAAAGATCAAGCCCTCGGATCACAGCTTCAAACTCAAACACCTACAACCACCATTGGACTAATTCCATCAAGGCCCAAATTACCAAAATACCCCCAAAAGTCAAAGTTGGTCAACTTTGGTTAAAGTCAAAGTCAACGGTCAAGGTCAACAGTCCAAGTTGACCCAACTCGTCTAGTGCAGCTTACTGACTCGTCGAGTTCCTTCAGAACTTAGAAACCGTGAAAACTTGAGTCAACTCGCCAAGTTACCAAACAACTCGTCGAGTCCATGCAGTGTCCAGAAGATCGGGAAAACTCTTGTCAACTCGCCGAGTCATCTCACCCACTCGATGAGTTCACTCAGTATCCAGAAGGCGGGTAAACCCTATCCAACTCTTCGAGTTGGCTACGCAACTAATTGATTTCTTCCTGTCTTAACGTGTTCAGCCCTTTCTAGTTGACTCCAAGGCCCCAAACTACATATCTAGCCTCTTAGGACTGAGATACTATGACAACCGTCAATTTTGGTCAAGCAAAGTCAAACAAAAGTCAACGAGTCAACTCGGTCAACACAACTAGTGCTAGTACGTTAGGGCTTACGCTAAGTTTACCTAATGTTTCCTAATGTACAACTTACTATTATAATACAAGGCATCACTCGGGATTTTGCAAATTGTCAATTATAAACCCTAAATAGGGTAAGTAACGTAACAACTCAATAAAATTCAATTACGTATCCTTCGGGGATGTATAACACTCATAACACGGCGTAGTGGAGTTTACAATGATAACACTACGGGGCAAAACCATAACAAAGGCTACAAACAAAATCTCTCTCTATCTCTCCCACTCAATCTCTCTCTCTCTCCCAATCTCTCTCGAATCTCTCCTAAATCTCTCTTGGTAACAAGAATCACACTTCTAACCTTTTCCATAAACGCCCATACCATCCCAACCCTTCTTTTGTTGAAAACAGCTCAAAACTGAAGGAGAAAACCAAAAAGATCAAGAAGGGTTCACAGGTTACTGTTCATCTGCGAACCTTCGCAGGCCTTCGGATCCTTGGCCAGCTGCGAAGCTTTGACTCTCGTAGTCTCGGACATTCGCAGTCACCGCAAACTTTCTCAACGAGACCTTCACTCTCGTACTCCTCGGTGACTCTCACAACGAACCCTCTCGCAACGAACCTGGCACTTTCGCATCTCCTCGGCAACATTCGCAGCCAGTAGTCTCGCATGCGAACCTTCGCATCCTACGAAGGTTTAGCACCCAACTCCTCCAGAATGACGGCTGACTCCGGATTTTTGGTAGTTTCACACTTTTCGTTAGTTTTAGGAGTTTTTAACGTGGGATTTCCATCAAACTCATATTTTTCACATCTTAGACCCCCTAAACTCATATTTTATCCACATCTAGAAGATTTATTAATTATAAATCACACATTTGCATAAAATAATATCTAAAAATAAAAAGATATTATATTGCACAGGTGGGCACAAGTAGATCAAGTGGATCCCCCCTTGTCACCTTCATGGCACCTCTCTACTCTCCATTGGTAAAATCATTATCTATTACACTTCCCAACAACCATCCACTTGCGTTATTCTATTCTATATCAACACTTCCAGGAGATTTGTTTCTTCATTTCCACACTTCCCTCCAAGAATCCACTTTTTCTCCAAAAAGAACTCTCACCCTTTTCTCTCCTTCCAGCCATGTTTTTGAAGTATTATTGGGTCATTCCTTCTCTTTTTGGTAAGTACTTCCTCCAAATTCTAATATTCCTTCATAACTCCATAATAATCTTAAATCATTTACACACATATTCACGTATTAACGTTCATAGGATCATCAAAATCTCCAAGCATTTTTCAAGTGCTCTCGACTTGAAACTCTTCATCCTCAACCTTCCAATCGTCAAGAAAACATATAAGGTGAGTTCATACCCCTACATTTTCGAATTTTCTTCACGTTTTAGTGGGAGAATACAAGTTACATCTCTAAAATACAATCTAAACTTAAATATCAGCTTTTTATAGAAAAGTTGTGATATGTTCACAGACTGTTTTACCCATCTTAAACTTAATATTTTTCCAAAATATACAATATTCAAATAGTTCAGGTTTATAACTTTCTAAGGACTACTCGCACGCATTCATACGATCTTTCTACAATTTATGGTGAATTTTACAAACTGCCTATCATTTCAGAACAGTTTTCGGACCAGTCAGTGAAAACCAACATTTTTACACTAGTTAGAGACCACTAAAGGTCAGGATAAAAATTATGGACAAAGTAGACTCATTTTATAAACTATGATAGTTTACGGATTCAGATTTCGACTTACGATGATTTTTCTATAATTTTTCTAAAAACGTAAATCGAAAAGTTAAAAACTAGAAAAATGGTTTATGAACCTTCACCACTTTGTAACATGTTGAGCAAAGTGTGTAATATTAAGGAATTGTATATTTAGTATTTTCATGCTATTTTATTTCCGTAAAAAGGTGATGATCATGAATATAAAGGTTTTCATCACTACAAAACATCTACGAGAAACTATAATCGGTATAGTTTATGGATCTTTTACACTATGAATTTACTATGGAAGGTTATCATTCCACCACTAAAGAGTTTTTCATTACACTATACGTAAACTCGTTTAATCAAATTTTGTGAGCCAAAGTCTTCACGTACAAATCAGTGTGCCTAAAAAAGTCCTGTATTATAATTGGAGTCTCCAGTAAGAGAGCGTGATAGTTGTGTATAGATATATATTGGGATTGACAACCCCACACCTAAGCTGCTTGCAACAGCTAGACCGGCAGGTCTGGGGTGAAAATTTTCATAACATTTCGATGCCTGAAGAACATCGTAACACGCCATCTATGTCGTTTATCACGGTTATAATAACTCACATGGGGAAACAACGATACATATAGTTTACGGGGATACATTCACTCCAACGGTTTTATATAATTTAAAACTACATATACTATTATAAGTATGGAAAATACTCATACATTTCGGTCTTTGGGTTTTAAGACCGCAACTCATGTTTAAAGGAAAATATTGGATTTTTTGGAATGAACACTATCTTTTTATAAAGAAAGGCTTTCAACTCTACATACAAATGCTTATGAACTCACCAACTTAATTGTTGACACTCTTTCAAAACCATCTCCTCTGGACAAGCTCAAATCCGAGAATGACCGCATTTTGCACCAAAAATTACCATATTCTTGGATAAGGGAAGATCTAAGAAATGGAAAGCCAAGGTAAAGACTTTTTACCTCCAAATGGTTGCTAATACATAGTAGATGTCAGATCTACTGCTTCTCCCTTTGCTCCAACCTCTTCAAGCTTTAAAACCCTTCCAAAAGATCACAAAAATGACCATCTAAGCTCACACACATAAGGAAGTAGTAAAGAACGACTAGGGTTTCCTTCTATGGGTAATGAGGTGATAAGGGAGGCCAAAGGATGCAGGTTAAGTCCTTTAAATAGGGTGCAAACCCTAAAAATTAAGGTTTTCCCATTCAGCTCATACTCGTTGAGTTGGGGTCCTCCAACTCGTCGAGTAGGTCCCATATACCACGCGGCCTGATCGGTTTCTACACAACGAGTTGGGTCCTCCAAATTGTCGAGTAGGTCTTAAATGATGAATAAAAATTCTTGGAATTCATACCTGGGAGTCGGGATGTTACATAGTGGCCAAAGACTGTGACCGGTGAACCCCACTAATGGTCCTCCGGTTGGGGGCCGTAGCCCCTCCTTCCACGCATTTGGTACCTCTATCTCGTCCTCCGCTTGATGAGTTGTGTTTCTATTACGAGAGTTAGAGATAGTAAGTACCTCCATGCCGTCATGCGAAGGTTTCTGCAGCAGATCGGGATGCGATACCGCTGTCTGATGCGATGAACCATTCGATGATGGTTGCCGGAAACTGCTCTGGAGTACTGTCCCCGTAATCGGTGAGATCTATGCCATGAGCACCTGGATTGGGGTCTGTGTTCGTGACGTAGCAGAGTTATAGAGAACCAGATCTTCGACTACAGACGTAGATGTTGTTGGGCTTAGATCACCGTTTTGTTGAGAACCAGTATCGTTTATGATGGGTTTTTAGCATTACAACATTCCCATGCAACCCTAATGCTTTGGATCTAGGTTTTTCTCAAGTTATACATGCAAATTAATTATCCAAAGCAAAACCTTAGATCTAGCATATACAATTTCAAATTCATGTATGAAAGTAGGGTTTGATCATTACCTCACTTGTTATGTAGTAATAACAAGAACACCTTTACTCTTTAAAGCTTAGTGCCCCAAGTGTTGCACCTCTAATGGAGTCACAAACACTCAACACAACAAGGATGAGGGAGAGAGGTAGAAAATCGGCTAGGGCAACTCTTAGAAGTCATAGGGTCGAAAATCCTTAGGTTAAGAGGGTTTATATAGGGCTAGGTTGCTTAACCTTTAAGCTGGACTTGAATAACGAAACCTTAGTTCCTAATTTAAGCCCAAAGCAACCCATGGACCTCCATAAGGATGCCTTGGATGAAACCTTATAGGGATTCCTATAAATTTCGTCCACTCCCATCCAAGGAGTCCCTAGGCCCAGTTTCACAACTATAAAAGATTTGCAAACCAGTCCCTCCATTATTAATCAGTTCCTTTAATCCCAAAATTAATACTAGATTAATTTTTGGTTAATTACCAATTAATAATATGATTTCCAAATAATATATTAATCTTGTAATATATTAATAAAATCATTTTGAGTACCAATTTATTATTCATATAATAAATCCTACTCTCTCTCTCTCTCCGTTAGTCATCCTGTCAAGTTGCATGAGTGAAGGCAACCCAAAAGGACCGTGCTCATAATCAAATCAAGTGCATACCAAATATAGTTATGGGCTTAGATACCTAATCCAATAGTCTCCCACTTAGATAAGTCTAATAACTTTTATTGCAAGTATGACTTCAGAATCTGACTAGCAATCATAGCTTTCAAAAACCACTTTTGAACTCTGATCTTATCAGAAACGCGTCCTTTAGATAAATGATCAAATATTCCTCTGTTCTACAAGATATCCTATGGACATGTGATATGGATTATAATCATTCCCTCTGTCCAAGTTTTGTTTTCCGATTTCCGATTTATGACGACCGACTAATTGAACAAATCAAATCAGTCCAGGCTTGGCCAAGTGCTTAAGGTGTCATCACTAAATCATCGAGGGGCCCAAAGATATCGCTTTTATCCCATTTAGGGTAAAATAAACGGATAAACTTCGACTCATATTCTTGTACTATTTACTCATCAAATCACACACAACAATACGTTTTATAACATCATGTTACTGATGCGTTTTCATATTATCTGTGACACCAGTCAAATTTAGGTCAAAAATAAATTGATCAATAACCCTAATTAGGATGAACCAAGTGGTAGAGATTGTAACAAGGTTTCCAAAAATATAAAGAACACTCAAATCCGAGTTATAACGAAGAAGTTATGACCAATCGAAAATCCGCGACAAAACTGGCAAAACACTGTTCAATGTAAAAAGTGAATTTTTGATAAAAGGCTTTTTAGCCTTAACAATCTAAATGAAAGTTGTAGAATATGTTAAACCGAGAACATTCATAAAAAGAACGTAAAAATCTGACTTCGTATGAGGAAGTTGTGATTTTTCTAAGTTTCAGTTTAGCATTAGAGCTAAAAATTCGAAATATAAATCGATCGATACTTAGCCGACACAACTTAAACGAGAATCTAAGGTCTCGTTAAAAGTAGTACAACGGTAAAAAGACAGACGAAAACGGACGTCGGATGCAGAAGTTATGAATTTTTAACGGATTTCCTGTCCCGGTCTGTTAAAAATAATAATATTAAAAATAAATCAAAATTAGCCCACAAAGTCTAAACGAAAGTCGTAGAGTATAATTTTACCTACGCGTGCATATAAAGAACGCCAAAAACGGAGCTCGTATGCGAAAGTTATGAATTTCACAAGTTTTTGGCACGAAAATCAAGAGATGTTGAAAACCGGGAATTTTCGCATGGACCCTCTTCGGCCACGTCACCCTCGCATGCGAGGCTTCCATGTGTCTGCTATGTGGTGTCTTCTGATTGGACCACAGATGCGCGTGTCACCTGCTGATTGGTCCGAAGTCGTCATAGGCGCCTCCTGATTGGACCGAGGCTCGGTCCACTCCTGATCCGACACCACCGAGGAAGCTTCCGAGACTGCCTCCAGCTTCGCTTCTCCTTTTGACGCGTGGCTGCTGAGTCCTCCTCCCCCTCGCATGCAAAGCTGCCGCGTGTCCTGCTGACTCCTTCCTCGCCCTCGCCACCTGTCCGATGAGTCACCCGTCGACCGAACTGATGGTATGCCTCTAGGAATTTCTGGTACTTTCAACTTCATGATTGTATTCCAGGCTGAGCACAACATCCTTATGCACCCATTTCACATGCTAGGCATAGCTGGTGTATTCGGCGGCTCCCTATTTAGTGCTATGCATGGTTCTTTGGTAACCTCTAGTTTGATCAGGGAAACCACAGAAAATGAATATGCTAATGAAGGTTACAGATTCGGTCAAGAAGAAGAAACTTATAATATCGTAGCCGCTCATGGTTATTTTGGCCGATTGATCTTCCAATATGCTAGTTTCAATAACTCTCGTTCTTTACATTTCTTCCTAGCTGCTTGGCCTATAGTAGGTATCTATATAATGGGTGCGAGACTTCTCGGATTTGAGAGGTTTTTCACCCCAAAATTCACCTTTTTTCACCTTTTCATGCCCTAAACTTTCTCACGAACCCCCAAGGCCCCGGTATCGTGTCTAAAACCCGAAGCAAGCCCCGGAGCCCCGGAATTATCGAGAAGCTAACCTCTTTCTACTCGAAGTGCTGCCCGCATAAAGCCCGATTTTTACTCAAAAACTCGCGGTTTCTTCGAGAAAGATCATCTATAGAAACGAAACGCTGCCCAAATCACCACTTATCAAAGTGAGTTCATACCCCTATAATTTACCTTTTTAATGGTTTTTAAATGCTTTTTAGGGGGGGGGGGAGGGAATACAAGTTTAACACAATATTAAATTGTGTTAATATCTGTATATGATAATAATCACACACAGGCTTTCCTTATGCTTTTAAGGAGTACCAAATACTTCCAAAATGACTTAAAGCCATGTTAAATCTTTAAAGTCATGTAAACTCCGTTAAATTCTTTGAAAAAGGTTTTATAAACTATTTCAAATTATAATCGCCAAAATCATGTTTATATATGTATAAATATATAAATAAGATTTGAAGGGCTTAGGACTAATGAATTATCTTATTTCCTTTTCCTTGTTTGGATGTGGAATTAAGGTGGTGTTATTTGTCCGAAGGTCGTTTCCTTCTTAATTATATATATATATATATATATATATATATATATATATATATATATTATACATATATGAATATAAAAGGTTACTTCATTCGGTAACATTAACTTTGTATCATGCTGAGCAAAGGTGTTCATCCATGAGAAATCATGCTAATCAGATAGAACATATAAATTGTAATAGGTATAATTTATTATTCAAAACTAAACATACAAGTATGAATCACATTCCAAGGAAATTACCAACAATTCATTTATCTATACCAGGATATGTATAATACTTTTAATATATGGATAACATATTAAAGAAGTAATAATATATCATACCGGGTTTGCATTAACAAAGGTACGATACAAAGTACCAGGGTTAGCCATCACAGGGTAATAATACATACCGATTTTGCATTAACAAGGGTACGATATAGAGTACCAGGGTTAGCAATCACGAGGTAATAATACATCATACCGGGTTTGCATTAACAAAGGTATGATACAGAGTACCTGGGTTAGTAATCACGGGGTAATAATACATCGTAAATCTCGTTGAAACAATAAATTTGTGAGACTCTTCATGGTGTACTTATCAAAGTACGACCTTAAGACCTTACTTATTAACCAGAATCTTCTGTAGGGAGGGCGTGAATTTGTGTATAGATCTATATGGGACTGACAATCCCGCACCTTTACTGTTCGCTACAGTTTGGCCGGCAGGCCTAGGGTGTCAAATATCATATCGTTTCCGACGCCTAAAGTACGTCGCAGCAGGCATATCAGTCATATTGGTATGGTTAATAGAACTCACATGGATAAAACAACGAGTAAATTACTAAGTAATATACTTCTCTTAAAACCGTAAGAAAAGATAATTACATCCTGACCAAATATACCTTCTGTTAGTTTTTACTTACAGTAAAAACTACGTATCATGAAATCAAGTATGGTAAATATACTTGTACTTCTGGTTTTGAATATTTAAAACCACAAGGCAATATTATGGATAATTTAATATTTTCCAGGATTAATACTAAGGTTTTTACTGTAGAACGGATATAACTAAGAATACTTTTACAAATGAAACAGTTTATGGGATTAAACCACTTTTACAAATGAAACAGTTTATGGAATTAAACTACTCTTACAAAGGAAACAGTTTATGGGATTAAACCACTTTTACAAAGGAAACGGTTTATGGGATTAAACCACTTTTACAAATGAAACGGTTTATGGGATTAAACCACTTTTACAAATGGGAACTTAGTCATTCACTTTCTGTAAACTAGTATAACATAAAGGACCTTTAGTGGTTAATTCTATAATTCCTTAGTTTTTACATCAGAGTTATACATAAGTAATATCCGATTGACAGTGAAATGTGTGACTTCCGCCTTACTTCCTGCTCCTTGTTTGGTTGTGGGCTTATGGCAGATACACCCATTTAACTGTCCATTCGATGTTGGGTTATATATAATTAGTATAAACTAAGTAATTACAGAGGGAAACTATTGAGGTTTTCAATCTATCACCTCAGGAAATATAGGATTTTTTGGAGGAACCAGTGAACTTATCCAAATACCTTAGGGTATACTTAACAGAACTAAAATACTTATGAACTCACCAGCTTAAATGCTGATCTACTTTTTCAAAATAACTTGTATTCTCAGGAATCCAGTAGACAGGTACACCCCCGAAGCTTTTGAGAAGACTACCTAGTACCGTACCACGACTCTTGTCTTCTACTATACCTACTTTGGTGTTTGAATATGTAATATTTAAACACTTATGTAAAACTTATACTTATTAATGCAATGGTTGTTTATACTTTGATTACTATATTGCATGTGTTGTGATACTTACCTGAAGTCCTCCACCCCCGAACGTTTCCGCCGTTCTGGTTTGGGGGTGTGACAGATTGGTATCAGAGCAGTGTTTATAGTGAACTCAGTATATCAGTCATAAAAGATATACAACTATAAACCCATTGGGATAAAAATACTCTGAGCAAGAGTTATACTTTAAAAATATAACAATATTTTATAAAAGTATAAGTACATGCAGAATATATATACTAGAATGAGTATCACAAGAAGAACAAAACAAAAGTATTTGGATGTTGGACATTGCAGTTAAACCTAGACAGTGACGTAATCATATCTGGGATCAATATAGCCTGATCAACTATATTCATTCGAGATATGACCAACATATGTTTGGGGAGTGATTGTAGTGTTGCAACAGGTGTAAAAATTACCTAAGTACCAGAAGAATTCTAGAACCAAACATAAAGATTAAAATACTTTGGGAGTATCTTAGGATGCTATAACAAGAAAACTGAAAACTTGTCAAGTTCTTATATCTAGAAGTCCAAGAATCAAACTCATAACTAAAATAACATGGAGGTATTTTACATACCTTTGGGGAAATGTTAAAAAGATCTTTTCTGATAAGTCTATAATTACTAAGTGGATACGTTAAGGTTATATATAGCCGAGATTTTATAGACTTAGAATATGTGATTTTCACTCTACTTCCTTTTCCTTATTTGGATGTGGTTTTAGAGTAGGATTACTTATTCAAAGGTCTATTTGATCTGAATTATATATAATCAGTACACACCATGTGATTATAGAAGGACCAGAAAGAATCACCTTCGTAAAAATTTAAATTTTCTCATAGATTCTTTAGACATTCCCATTCTCGTCTAAACCCCTTAGTTAAACGTAGTTACTCCAGCAATCAATAGAAGAGTCAAGGAGGATCCAACAAAATTTCATTAAGAGAATTCCGAGAAAGAAACAGATGATAAGTAAATAAACTATAGAAATAATTTACTGCCCTTACCCTATTAAGGACACCAATGAGAGATTCGCATGAACTTCCGAGATTCAAAATCTTCATTACGAAGTAATGAGGATCAGTGTTAGAATCGGAAGTAAGACAACTCGGGAATTCAATATACCTACAGAGGAGAAGAACACCCTATAGATACCAGGATGAAACAAATCATTACCACCCAGAATAGAACAGAGAACAAAAGAAAACCACGTGTGATTCATGTGAAGTGTTTGAGCGCCTTTTCATCTAAGTAATAACTAGTAAATCGATTCAACCTAGTGAGTTAGTGATTTCATTACTCACATTAGGTTTTGAGCTTATCCTCTTTTCCTGTCACGGCTAATAACAATAAATCAGATCACGAAATCTTAATTGATAGTGATTACTTCTCAAATTCATAAGTCTATTTTATGTAGACACTATTATGAATTGTTTTCGAATATTTTCAAAAGTTGGAAAACGATATCCACCAATCGAAGGTAACTTAGTTCGGATGATACTCGGTTCATAACCATTCTAGAAACTTATTTATGTTCCTTACCAGGACTGCATCATAGGGATGAAGGTCGAATCATTGAGAACAATATAACAAAACGAAATATTTATATATAGATACAAATGGTTAGAATACATCTAGAGACAACGATAGTCGCTCACGAGCTCATTTTCTTATCATGAAACAGAATCATGCCTCCGAAGGAACGTAACCAACCCACCAGCAAAACACCAATTCTTCAAATAGATGCGACTACGTTTCAAGCTGCGGTCACAACAGCTGTAGCAGCTGTCATGGCACACCTTAATGCTAATGACGCAAATGTTAGTAGTAATGCTATCGGTAACCCCGATCGTGGTGATGGCCAAGTACAGCAACGAGTACCTATTTGTAAGGACACTTCGAACCTTAAGCCTAATATCTTGAAACGAAGGTTCAAAAATAGGAAAGGGAGTTGTTCAACTCAAAAACCTAACAGAGGGCAACGAACTGGGGCAGTTAATACCCCCATCAACCCTGTTATTCTAGCACCGACCACGCCGTACTTAGGAAACATCCCACACTGCAGCAAGTCCAACTACCATCATCATGGAGTTTGCCGAGAGCTGCGTTGCAATAGATGCAACCTGAAGGGGAACACCGCCCGTATCTGTAGAACTCCGGTGGAGTTCATCACTTCAACTACCAATGTCGAAACCATTCCCATATGTCACCTTTGTGGTGAAATAGGACATTACAAAAGGGACTGTCCAACAGAGAAGAACGACGGGGGAGCAGGAGGAGTTTGACCTCAATGCATGGGAAGGCATCAAAGAACCCTGCTATATTTTGGTACGCTTCCAAACCCCGATAATTATCTATAATTATGATTACTCTCCCGTTCAAATTAAATCACAGCATTCATATAAAATTTGAAACCCTAACAGGTAAGCTATGATGACTTAGTGTATACACAAGGGTCATTTATAATTAAGATTTGTAGACTTAGAGTGAGTAATCCCGCCTCATTTCCTGTTCCTTGTTTGGTTGTGGATTTAGGGCAGGGTTGCTCAGTCAAAGGTCTTACCAATCTTAATTATACATGACTTGTATACACCAAGCGATTATAGAGAGACCTAGTAAGGATCCTTTCATGAAAGTTCATAATTTCAAATTATCAGAACCCTCGTATTGGTAGTACCCGCTAATTTCGAATCAAAAAGGGGTTCGTAGCGATAATAACAGAATAAAACCAGAAGCGCTAAAAACTTAGGTACATAGGATATCATCCTAGTAATCATTCCTCCCAGAACGACTTAATATCTATTTCGTCGAGAAAATTCTGACATCCTCATTCGACATGGTTTGGCCTGACCCTTACCATGTGAAAATTCTTATGCTGTATAAGAGAACTTTTTCCTTAATCAGCCGTAAGATGAAATTCTTCCAATCCATAACGCAAAACCCTTAGGTTGTCTCTCATTTCAAAATTTCAGAAGTACCCATGCGAAGGGTACCACACCATTCTAGCCTACTCAGTAGACAGGAAACTTCAAACGAAAAGCACCGAAGTAGTCTTAGAAGTCAGTAACTACCGAAGTACCCCAATAGATCTCATAGGAAATACATTGTACCGCAGGTCAAGTTCAAGAATACAGACTAAGAACTCATTAAGTTAATCTATCGCTGCTAAGTGTATACACGAGAGTGGTATATAATTTAGACTTAACAAGATTAAGGATGTGTAATTCCACCCTATCTCCTGTTCCTTGTTTGGTTGTGGACCTGGGGCAGAGTCACCCATCTGAACGTTTTGTGAAATCTAAATTATATACGACTTGTATACACGAGGTGATGGTGGATGAGTCAAGTATGAATCTGATCATGAACTTCAGAGCAAAAGCCTTCATCATATATTCTACCAGGAGGAATTCAACGTGAGACCACGAAAATGGGTCAGGCTACTAAATGACTACGGATTCGAAATTCATTATCATCTCGACAAAGCCAATATAGTAGCTGACACCCTAAGTCGGAAAGAGTACCCAGGTCGTAGAGCCAATCATTGACTATGATAACCCATTCAAATCTATCCACACAAAGTAAGGAGGCTCAACAAGAAGCCTTGAAACCTGAAAATGTGGCAAGTAGAGAAGATAACTAGAACGTGTGAGTGCACGGTATTCCAATATCTGTTGTCTCCGCTGAGATAATAGAATCATCTCCCAGTTCAGGTAGTCACTCAAAAATCTCTGGGAACTAGAGTAGTCATGAGCCTATGTGATCGACTATGGTAAAGAATGGGATAGCTATTTACCAATTAGTCGAGTCCTTTATCACGCTAGCATTCAAGTTGCTTCATTCAAAACCTTCTGCGGTCACAAGTGCAGATCTTATCTGCACTGGACTAAATTAGGTAATACGCAACTAGCTAGAGATCCAATTTCCACACAGCACCTTCGCTGATCTGGAATTCATCCGAGAAACTACCAAAAACAAAATACGAATCAGGAAGCGACATAAAGCTTCCAGAGTTAATCAGAGAAGCTACGGCTTCGATAAAAGAAAACCCTTGGAATTCCAGGTTGATGACCTTGTCATATGAAGGTCTCACCCCGGAAGGACAAGATATGCTTGAGAAAGCGTGGAATATTAAATTCAAGGTACATAGGACCATTTGATATTCTTACCAGAATTTGTCTTGTACTTATAAACTTAGACTACAACAAAAACTTAATAACATTCATCCTACCTTTCACATATCTAATCTAAAGAGGTGTCTATCTGATGAAACACTTGTTATTTCACTCGATGAAATCAAGTTAAATAAAAGTCTACACTCTGTAAAAGAACCAATAAAAAACCATGGATAGGGAAATCAAAAGAACCAAGCAAAGTCTTATCCCGTTAGTGAAGGTTCGCTGGATTACAAACCAGGGACCTGAATTCACTTGGGAAAGGGAAGATTAGACCTAGTCCATGAGTATCACTTTAGACTTAATTTCGGGACGAAATTCCCTCTAACGGGGGGATAATGTGACACCAGTCAAATTTAGGTCAAAAATAAATTGGTCAATAATCGTAATTGGGATGAACCAAGTGGTCGTAATTGGGATGAACCAAGTGGTAGAGATTGTAACAAGGTTTCCAAAAATATAAAGAACACTGAAATCCGAGTTATAACGAAGAAGTTATGACCAATCGAAAATCCGCGACAAAACCGGCAAAACACTATTCAGTGTAAAAAGTGAATTTTTGATAAAAGGATTTTTAGCCTTAACAATCTAAATGAAAGTTGTAGAATATGTTAAACCGAGAACGTTCATAAAAAGAACGTAAAAATCTGACTTCGTATGAGGAAGTTGTGATTTTTCTAAGTTTCGGTTTAGCAGTAGACAACTAAAAATTCGAAATATAAATCGATCGATATTTAGCCGACACAACTTAAACGAGAATCGAAGGTCTCGTCAAAAGTAGTACAACGGTAAAAAGATAGACGAAAACGGAAGTCGGATGAAGAAGTTATGAATTTTTAACGGATTTCCTGTCCCGGTCTGTTAAAAATAATAATATTAAAAATAAAGTCAAAATTAGCCGACGAAATCTAAACCAAAGTCGTAGAGTATAATTTTACCTACGCGTGCATATAAAGAACGCCAAAAACGGAGCTCGTATGCGAAAGTTATCAATTTCACAAGTTTTTGGCACGAAAATCAAGAAATGTTGAAAACCGGGAATTTTCGCATGGACCCTCTTCGGCCACGTCACCCTCGCATGCGAGGCTTCCATGTGTCTGCTACGTGGAGTCTTCTGAGTGGACCGCAGATGCGCGTGTCACCTGCTGATTGGTCCGAAGTCGTCATAGGCGCCTCCTGATTGGACCGAGGCTCAGTCCACTCCTGATCCGACACCACCGAGGAAGCTTCTGAGACCGCCTCCAGCTTCGCTTCTCCTTCTGACACGTGGCTGCTGAGTCCTCCTCCCCCTCACATGCGAAGCTGCCGCGTGTCCTGCTGACTCCTTCCTCGCCCTCGCCACCTGTCCGATAAGTCACCCCTTGGCCGAACCCTCGCACCCCTATATAAAGGGTGCGAGACTTCTCAGATTTGAGAGGTTTTTCACCCCAAAATTCACCCTTTTTCACCTTTTCACCCCCTAAACTTTCTCACGACCCCCAAGGCCCCAGTATCGTGTCTAAAACCCGAAGCAAGCCCCGGAGCCCCGAAATTCTCGAGAAGCTAACCTCTTTCCAGTCGAAGTGCTGCCCGCATAAAGCCCGATTTTTACTCAAAAACTCGCGGTTTCTTCGAGAAAGATCATCTATAGAAACGAAACGCTGTCCAAATCACCACTTATCAAAGTGAGTTCATAACCCTATAATTTACCTTTTTAATGGTTTTTAAATGCTTTTTAGGGGGGGGGGGGGGAATACAAGTTTAACACAATATTAAATTGTGTTAATAACTGTATATGATAATAATCACACAAAGGCTTTCCTTATGCTTTTAAGGATTACCAAATACTTCCAAAATGACTTAAAGCCATGTTAAATCTTTAAAGTCATGTAAACTCCGTTAAATTCTTTGAAAAAGGTTTTATAAACTATTTCAAATTATAATCGCCAAAATCATGTTTATATATGTATAAATATATAAATAAGATTTGAAGGGCGTAGGACTAATGAATTATCTTATTTCCTTTTCCTTGTTTGGATGTGGAATTAAGGTGGTGTTATTTGTCCGAAGGTCGTTTCCGTCTTAATTATATATATATTATACATATATATGAATATAAAAGGTTACTTCATTCGGTAACATTACCTTTGTATCATGCTGAGCAAAGGTGTTCATCCATGAGAAATTATGCTAATGAGATAGAACATATAAATTATAGTAGGTATAATTTATGATTCAAAACTAAATATACAAGTATGAGTCACATTCCAAGGAAATTACCAACAATTCATTTATCTATACCAGGATATGTATAATACTTTTAGTATATGGATAGCATATTCAAGAAGTAATAATAGATCATACCGGGTTTGCATTAAATAAGGTACGATACAGAGTACCGGGGTTAGCAATCACGGGGTAATAATACATCATACCGAGGTTGCATTAACAAGTGTACGATACAGAGTACCAGGGTTAGCAATCACGGGGTAATAATACATCATACCAGGTTTGCATTAACAAAGGTACGATACAGAGTACTAGGGTTAGCAATCACGGGGTAATAATACACCGTAAATCTCGTTGAAACAATAAATTTGTGAGACTCTTCATGGTGTACTTATCTAAGTATGACCTTAAGTCCTGACTTATTAACCAAAATCTCTTGTAGGGAGGGCGTGAATTTGTGTATAGATCTATATGGGACTGACAATCCCGCACCTTTACTGTTCGCTACAGTTTGGCCGGCAGGCCTAGGGTGTCAAATATCATATCGTTTCCGACACCTGAAGAATGTCGCAGCAGGCATATCAGTCATATTAGTATGGTTAATAGAACTCACATGGATAAAACAACGAGTAAATTACTAAGTAATATACTTCTCTTAAAACAATAAGAAAAGATAATTACATCCTGACCAAAAATACCTTCTGTTAGTTTTTACTTATAGTAAAAACTACGTATCAGGAAATCAAGTATGGTAAATATACTTGTACTTCTGGTTTTGAACATTTAAAACCACAAGGCTGTATTATGGATAATTTAATATTTTCCAGGATTAATACTAAGGTTTTTACTGTAGAATGGATATAACTAAGAATACTTTTACAAATGAAACGGTTTATGGGATTAAACCACTTTTACAAATGAAACAGTTTATGGAATTAAACTACTCTCACAAAGGAAACGGTTTATGTGATTAAACCACTTTTACAAAGGAAACGGTTTATGGGATTAAACCACTTTTACAAATGAAACGGTTTATGGGATTAAACCACTTTTACAAATGGGAAGTTAGTCATTCGCTTTCTGTAACTAGTATAACATAAAGGACCTTTAGTGGTTAATTCTATAATTCCTTAGTTTTTACATCAGAGTTATACATAAGTAATATCCGATTGACAGTGAAATGTATGACTTCCGCCTTACTTCCTGTTCCTTGTTTGGTTGTGGGCTTAGGGCAGATACACCCATTTAACTGTCCATTCGATGTTGGGTTATATATAATTAGTATAAACTAAGTAATTACAGAGGGAAACTATTGAGGTTTTCAATCTATCACCTCAGGAAATATAGGATTTTTTGGAGGAACCAGTGAACTTATCCAAAGAACTTAGGGTATACTTAACAGAATTAAAATACTTATGAACTCACCAGCTTAAATGCTGATCTACTCTTTCAAAATAACTTGTATTCTCAGGAATCCAGTAGACAGGTACACTCCCAAAGCTTTTAAGAAGACCACCTAGTACCGTACCGCGACTCTTGTCTTCTACTGTACCTACTTTGGTGTTTGAATATGTAATATTTAAAAACTTATGTAAAACTTATACTTATTAATGCAATGGTTGTTTGTACTTTGATTACTATATTGCATGTGTTGTGATACTTACCTGACTCGTACCGAACCAAACGTTTCTGCCGTTTTGGTTTGGGGGTGTGGCATTATCAATGCGCAACCGACTCGTAAACAACAACTATATGTCTCCGTTTCAAGAATATAAGATATTATCGTCTCACAATCACTTGTGATAAAATCCATGAAGTGATTCAAATGAGCGTGGGTTTAATCCAATACTCAAATTCCTATTTCAGGAGTACTCATGAACACTGCAACAAACATTTGCTATGTCTAAGCACTTAGACAATCTATAGTCGGATTCACGACAGTCTTACCTCATTACTTACTTCCAAAGTATGATCGACTGTGGATGTTTGAATAATCCAATTATTCGGGAAGTAAAACATGTGAAGTGAAACACAAGAATAATCTAATCTAATATGGTCTCAAAACTTTTGAATATAAATAAAACACTTATTATTTAATCACCATATTAGTTAGACCTTATTCATTGTTCACTGTTTCGACTAATCAACACAATACTTGAATTAAAACAATAGTCATCCCATGCTCCAAGCATGCATACTATGTTTATCTATGGTCCTTTCCTTTGTGAAATAGATCACTTGAACACATTTCCAATAATGCTCATTTCACAATTCCAAATCCCTATTAGAAGTGTAAGAATACCAAATTCTCGCCACTAATAGAATGTGTTAGAATCTAACCTTTCATGCAATGATTCTTTTGTAATGTTGAGGCTGCAAAGTCACAAACACTTGGCCAATGATATTACAAAACATTCCATTGGAGATTTGTTACCAAGAAATTCCATGGAAATGAAGTCTCATATTCAAGGTACATTCCTTGAACATCCTTCTTGCATAAAAGTTACTAATCATACACATAGTTTCTTAATATCCAACTCCTATTATGGAAACATTTGCATAATTTCCATATGACTATCCATTCTAAATAGAATCATATCTATTCAGAATTATATCAATATGGTCCATCCATTACTATACTTCCAACTGTCTACAAGCAACTAATCTTTGGCAAACCTTAGATTGTCCTTTGATAGTTGTTTAACAACTTTAGTTATATTTTGTTCTATTCCTTTTTCCCTCTTAATGCTCTAGGCATTTGGACAAGTCAGAACAAGCAAATATTATAGGATATGCAATCGATCCTATACTCGAAGCAAATGGGATACGATTCATAATGTCTTACATAAAGACATGATACTTGACCAGTCTCTTGCTATAATATTCCCATATATAGAATTTACTATGTTGAAACATTTCAACATGATATTTATATATGACCATGACTAAGTTTGATTAAAATTTCAATCTAAACTTTTAGATTCGAAATGAAGTATTAGTATCTTTTTCCTCAAATCTTTCTATATCGAAACAACTTGCAAACCTTACAACTTTGCAAATTTGTAACCTTTGTTTCCTACAACCAGCATTGCCTACTTGCAACACCCAGTAGAATAATTATGCTCCCACTAGCATAATAATTATACTTCTGGTAGCATAACAATTATGCTCCCACTAGCTTTTATATGTACCCAGAAATTAGCTGGACTTCTAGAAATCAATACTTATTGAATTTCTTACCGAACTTTAGATTTCTGATACGTGGTGCTTCGATAAGTCTTTATCTAGACTTATCAAGCTCATACACCATGTATTAGACAGCTTACATGTGTGTCTAAACCTTTTCAGAACTTATAGCGATAAGTCCCAAATATTCAAACTATTTGCCATTTCTCACAATTCAAACTATGAAGAGGGATGTCGTAATCATATTCGAATTTGAGAACGCAATTATGAAAACTGCTAACTTTAATCCTTTTAAAATCTACTAGTGAAAGCGTTTCCTCACAATCATTTTCACGAAGTAGAGAGAAACCTATACCCACTTAGATTTTATGGTGTATGTGTTCCTATCCATGTGAACTTGTCATTTCGAACCACTATCATAAGACAAGGTTTATGACAAATTCAAACTCATATGGACTAAACCTGCTTATTCTTAATTTCTTGCCATCTGATAGCACAAGGGCCTACTAGTGCTTCCAAGTTATTGAGCAGTTCACCCATGCTGATCAATAAACTTTCACCGATCAGGTGCTTTTCCGTATGCAATCAAATGAGAAATCATAGAACTCACATGCATAGTCAACTCAACTGGAATAGGCACAGAAACAAGAATATGTCAACACAATAGGTTGTTAACCGTCGTGTGCTAGTGATAACTAAAAGGTTTTATTCATGATTAGTTCATGAAACTTATTCAAGATCAACAAGACTCCCGCTGACTTCTTGACATATAAGATTCTCTTGTCAAGGAACATTCCTTGACAAACAAATATTCAAGAGTTAGTGCGGGTTCTTATCAAGACAACATTTCATATAATTGGTCTTTATTTGATCCAAAACATCACAACAACCAATTTCAAATGTGCAAGAGTTAGAAAACATTTCTACTCCACATTTTATGAGGTGTTTTAAACCTACTTAGAACATGTTACTCAAGGTAGAACTTGGAGTAACTAGATCATATCTTTAAAACTTGATTTGGAATGAAGTATGACTCATCTTCTTGATTTAACCATTTCAACAATTCCCGATTCCTCTTCTTAGTCATATAAATTCACTAAGGTGTCCTTAGAGGATCAATTATGACATGGTTCCACAATCATTAGGATGATCATAAAACACGATACTAAAGTACTCTCCTTTTCCTTTCAGATTTGAGAAACTTTTATCTTTCTGCCTAATTGATTCTTCTTATTCGTTCTACTATACTATGAAACTTTTCAAGGTATCAGAATTACACTTAATCTTGTAAGCATAACCATATTTACTGAACCATCAGTAAATCATGACGAATAACTTTATCATCCTTTGTAGTGGATCTGACCAGTCTACAACAATGTGTACTAGATCCTTTAGTCTTTCACTTGACTAACATACATATGTGAACAAGGAATCAGTCCCAATTTTCCAAGGATCAAGATTCTCATATATCAAACAATTCAAATTGCATGATTCCAAGTTTCTGTCCAATTGAAACTTGGGTGATGAGAATCCTTCCTCACTTTGTAAATTATGACATTACCACAAACGATATAACCAAGAATCAAATCTATTTTTAACATTGCTTAATAACAGAAATATATAAACACCAATTTTCCATAATTGCCATTGCAAGGAAACATAAAGTAAATAAAACAATTTTATTAATAATGTGCGGAAAACTTGTCCTTACAACACAAATACATATGAAAACTATGTTTCTTGATATTCCTAAGCAATCTATCATAACTCCTAAGTAGCAGCTCAAAATATGATCATCGAACCATGCGATCGAAATCCACTTCTTCATGATCAGACTCGGCTTACTTTTCTTTTAAGCTTCCTTCTTTCTCTTAGATTCTACAAAACGTCAAAATGTAACTTTACATCATGTAATAAGAATCTATAAATAAGATCTTAATAGAGTTAGATAGTGAATGTACTTGAAGTAGAGCCATACAATTTTACTTTACCATCTCTTAGATCTATCAGGTAGTCAGGGCAGCTTCGCTTCCAATGCCCCTTCAATTGGCAGTAAAACAAATGGACTCTTTAGGAGTAACACGTGGAACTATCTCATAATCATCCTTTCTCTTATGGTCAAACTTTTCGACCTTGGCTAATTTCTATCCCTTCTGGACTATCAACGTTGTCATTACCTATGTCCATGGAAATTTGTGAGGTAGATCTTCTAATCAATTTTGCTTTAGCAGTGCACCGAATCATTTATGATTCAGCAACAATTAGCAAATATGTCAGATCAATAAGGGTCACATCGTGGTCTGTCATATAGTAGTCCTTAACGAACTGACCATACGACTCAGGAAGTGAAGTATGATTTCTAGTTCCACCAATGCATGAAGAAGGGATTAATCTTTCACCTCGATCGACATGTGGAATATCATCTTCATTAGGAAAACTTTTTCCATAAGGAGAAGGAAGACCATAGTTGTCAGAACTAGACATCTACAAGGGAGAAAATTCAAGTTAGTTGATTTAATCCTTAATATAACACCCAAATGAAATATTAAGGCTAGGACCCAACACAATAATTTAATTGCAAATTATTTGAAGGTAGGCAAATGACGATTTACCAATTCCACCACAAAAACGAAATTTTAAACGAATTAGGTTTTAAATTAAAATTCATAGATCTTTTGAGATTCATTGAACTTTTCAATCGCATGTTTAATCTCGATTATGCCCTTCAAGTTTGTGACTGGGATATCGAGGATCACAAACAAGGTGTCAATAACCATGCAAATTAGCTTGGCACTCTCGATGTCATTTATCACCTAATCAATGTACCAGTTAGCCACACACGCTCCATTGATCTATGATAATTTACGAGCTACCCATTTCCATCCTTCATTAGTCTACATTAGTGTGTCGGTTAACCACACACGCTCCACTAACTGACCAATAAGGTGCAATATGCAATTTCATGGATTAGCATCAAATTCACATTTTCCTAAAGTAAGTAAGATTTGGGAATTTATAAAAGCATTTAGTTACTTGGTATTTTCATTATAATTTTAATGAGATTTAATTTCCTATCAAACCTGTTCGGCTAATGACCCTACACTAGTCAAGGGTGCGGTGGGTAAGAGTGGATACCCAATGGTGGTCATTTTACAGGCCGCTTCCTTAAACACCCCTTATAGACCAACTTCGTGAATGAGGCCTACTAACGGTAAGACTGAGTTTTCTCTTATACATATAATATATTAGACTTTTAATTTTATATAGTATAAGGGTGTATTTTAAACTTTTAAAATACTAGGCGGTTTAATCTTTTAATTGATTAAACTTTTAATTAATTAAATTTAAACCCTATCTATGGAATTATTAATTGTCTTTTTAATTTAACACTTAATTAATCTTATTAATAAAACCCATGAGGGTGTATTTTAAACTATTCAAAATGTGAGGGTTTAACTATTTAAATTTCTAAAATCAAAACTTTTAATTTTTAATTTAAACTATAAAACCAAAAGGGTGCAATTTGAAACTATTCAAAATACTAGGTTAAATCTATGAATCAACATAATCTTAAATTATCCAAATTTAACCATATCTTTAGTTTTATTAAGGATATCAAGTTACCAATCATAAAAATTTATTTTAGGCAATAAAAACGAGTTATGGTAATAATCCTAATCAAACCAAGATATGAAAATCGAAAATTCAGGAATCTGATAGGCCAACTCGTCGAGTCCGGGAAGTGCACTCGTCGAGTAGGGCCAACTCGTCGAGTTCTGGGCACTGCACTCGTCGAGTTCCAAAGCTGAACTCGTCGAGTTCATCTGTCAGACAGTAAAAATCATTTTTCTTCTACTTTGGCCAGATCACTATTGCATCATATTCAATTGTAAAACGACATAGTCTCTCATACCACTGATGGATTTTGAGAATTACAACATTCCTATGGTGCACATGCAAGCCTAATGCTCTGGATCTAGGTTTTTCTCAAGTTATACATGCAAATTAATTATCCAAAGCAAAACCTTAGATCTAGCATATACAATTTCACATTCATGTATGAAAGTAGGGTTTGATCATTACCTTACTTGTTATGTTGTAATAACAAGAACACCTTGAATCTTGATGTCAGAACCCGAAATTTCTATCTTGCAAGTCAATCAAATCAATCAAGAGTTCAGACTTGTTTCTGTTATCTTTAACTGTGTTAAGGGTTATATTATGAGTTTCTAAGCCTAGTACACTTTAAGGTTTCATGTTAAGAAGTGAACACTTGAGATCTGAGAGCTGCATCCGAGCCAGGAACCTCATCAAAGGAGGTTCACAGCCGCAAACCATGTTCACGGCCGTGAACCCCTCTTAGGCCGTGAACCCTCCTTAGCCGTGAACTCATGCCATATATATATATATATATATATATATATATATATATATATATATATATATATATATATATATATATATATATATATATTTTAGCCATTATTTCTTCACTTCTACTTCTTCTAGCCGTGAACATCAAGGTTTTCTCTCAAGTATCATCCACCAAGAACTCTTATTTCTCTTTTTTTCGTAAGTAACTCATCCCTTCTTGTTGTTGATATGAAACCCCTTTGATTCATCTTTTGATTCACCACTTTGCTTCAAAGATCTTCAAGATCTTCAAGGGTCGTGAACCCTTCAAGGGCCGAGAACCCTTCAAATCTTCAAGCTTGGGTCCTGAACACATCAAGTGTTCTTAGGCCATGAACCCTTCCAAGGCTGTGAACCCTTCACTCTTGGCCGTGATCATCATTCAGCCTCTCATTTTTAGTTCTAACACTTCATTGTAAGTGTTCCCTACTTCCTAAGGCTATTTCCTTTACACTTTAGTTGTAAAATGCACTAATTGTACACATATATATGTTATTATATGCTAAATAGGATCCGTTTGTGCTCGGGACTTCACTCGTGAAACTTATCATCCTATATCGATCTTTCATTCAAATCAGTCACACCAGGTGAGTTCATACCCCTATAATCTATCTTTAAATGATTTTAAATGCTTTTAAGGGGGGAGGGATACAAGTTGAACACAATTAATATTGTGTTAATATTTACTTGTGATATCAATCACATAAAAGGTTTTCTTGTGCTCTTAAATATTGTGCTAACAATAAAAGATTACCAAATACTTCCAAATGACTTAATGTCATGTAAACTCTTTAAAGTCTTGTACACTATTTTTAAACACTGTTAAACTCTTTAAAAAACTATTAAACTCTTTTAAAATGTTTTATAAACTTTTTAAAGTTATATTTGTCAAAATCATGTTCATATATGTATAAGTATATAAATAAGACTTAAAGGGCTTAGGACTAATGAGTTGCCTTATTTCCTTTTCCTTGTTTGGATGTGGGCTTAAGGTGGGGTTATTTGTTCGAAGGCCCTTTCCTTCTTAATTATATAAATTATACATATGGGAATATAAAAGGTTACTTCCATCAATATTGTTACCTTTGTATCATGTTGAGCAAAGGGGTACATTCATGAGAGATAATGTTAACCAGATAGAACATATAAATTATAATATGTATAATTTATGAAACAAACGAGAAATCTATTCTTACTAGATAAGTATACCAGGTTTAAACCACTTTGTTAAGAAAAGGATATCATTCGATCTTTACTTAAATCAGATAAACCAGAAATGTGAGCCACTACTTCATGACATAGCAATTGTGACAACCCGAACCTTTTTTCGTTTCCATTAACCGATTTCCGTTAATAAAATTCGAATTTTATTAAGTTCCCGTTAAACTTCTTGGTTTAGAAAATCATATAGTTTTATATAATTAAACTTTTATACGAGTCGGAACCAAAATCGCGCGAAAAACCTGAATCCTCTTGAAAAACCAAAAAATTTTCGGCCTAAGTGAGTTTACGGCCATAAACCCGTGTACGGCCGTACACTCGTTTACGGCCAACATCGGGTGGATCCCACCACCGACCATGGAAACCCCCTATAAATACGAGTCCCTACCCCTCATTTGCACTTTTCTGGCCGAAAACTCTCTCCTTCTCTCTCTACCTCTTGACTGTAAACCCCAAAAACACCCTTATCCTTCCGAAAATCATCGAGAATCGTCATTGGGAGTTGATTTGGAGCATCTAGAACACGTTTTTATCGAATCCAGCATCCTTGTTCTTGAGTGTACGGCCGTACACCCTTCAAGTCTGCAAATCTTCATTGACCGTAAACCAGTTCAGGGCCGTACACACTTCAAACCTTCAAAGGCCGTAAACCCTTCGAGAGGCAGTTCACGGCCGTAAACAGTTCACAGTCGTAAACTCCCTTCACGACCGTAAACTCACTTCACGGCCGTAAACCCCATTCACGGCCGTAAACACTTCCTAAGTGGTGCATTAGACTGAAAACCCACTTTCCTCTATTCAATCAAGTCCCGGTAACATTCCTTAACTGAAAGAAAGTGTTTTTCTAACACTTTATCTAACGAAATCACTAATTCATATACATATATGTATTTAATTGTTATTAGGATGTCGTTAAGTGCCACACACTACAACTTGAGGGTCTTCATTTCAGTTCGTTGATTTGACGCTTGTACACAACTATTAGTGAGTTCATACCCCTACACTTTTATGATTTTCAATGTTTTCAGGGGGGAATACAAGCCAAACACAAATGATTTTGTGAACCCAAAACAAAAGGATTTAACAAGTTTAAAACTTATGCAATTGATACAGTCAAACAATTCCCACGTTTTACAAAATATTTAGATATTTTATCCCTTTTGTACTATGTTGAGCATAAGGGACACTTTTATCTTGGAAATGTAATTGCATAATTTTAAGAACAATTTACAAACCAAGTACATAACATTTCAAGCAAACTATAATGGGTATAGTTTGGGGAATTCAATACACAACTTTTACCAATTCAGATTACATACATGGGTAAACATATAAACTATGACAAATTTAGTTTATGATATACATTACGACAATAGTAATAATTATTTAAATATAATTATTACCTTATACAGTATACATATAGATTTCAAAGACATTAGATCAATACAGAACTACACGTAAACTAGTTAATACAGGATTGTGAGACAACACTTCAATTGTACCCTTCGGGGTACAGGTTAAATCCTATCATAGTATAACCAAAGTCTCCTGGAGGGAGAGCATGAGATTTGTGAATAGATCTATTCGGGACTGACAATCCCACACCTGAACTGCTAGATACAGTTAGGCAGGCATGCCTGGGGTGACAAATGTCATTTAACCGAAACTTGAAGAACATCGTAACGGTCACTAGGTCATATCAAGCATGGTTATACGAATCACAATAGTATAAAGTGAACATTTGTTTACGGGATTTCATTCTTCATTACTTTTATTTTAAGTAATGAAACCACTATACATACTGGTGGTAGCCAGGGTTTTCATACAGAACATACTATACATACTGGTGGTACCCAGGTTTTCAAACAGAACATACTATACAAAGGTTTTTGTACAAGAATACACGCATACTACGATTGGTAGTAACCAGAAATACAAATTAATGTTTTTACTATACTACAACAGGATACAGTAACAAACATCCATAGTTAATTCTATAATTCCTTAGTTTAGGCATCAGAGCTACGTATGGAGAATATTTGATACACTGTGGAATATTTGGTTTCCGCCTCATTTCCTGTTCCTTGTTTGGTTGTGGGCTTAGGGTAGATCCACAGAGTCAACTGTTTGTCCGATATTGGTTTATACATGGCTAGCATGAACTAAGTGGTTATAAATGGAACTGATATTATCACATTTTTACTAAATAAAATATTGGATTTTCTTGGAAACATACAAACATTTTTACAGAGTCATCAATAGTTTTTCATTACAAAAATATCGCTTATGAACTCACCAACTTTATGCTGATATTCTTTCAAAACTGCTTGTATTCTCAGGAAATCAGTGGACAGGTACTTCCTGGAGTTTTGAGAAGACGGAGCGTATAGAGTCACGTCTTTTTCTTTTGATTATACTTTTGATGTATAAAAACAAGAATCAAACCGATGTAAATACCCTTTTCATATATGTATTTAATGTAATGGTTGTGTTTACTATGATTACTATGATACAATTGTTGTGATACTACATATGATGTCATCCACCCTTGAACGTTTCCGCCGTTCCGGTTTGGGGGTGTGACAACAATATACTTGTTAGGTCGTGTTTTGTAACCAGAGTCTCCTAGAGGGAGAGCGGGCATTGTGTGTATAGATCTATACGGGACTGACAATCCCACACCTCGCTGCTAGCTACAGTGGGACCTACCGGTCTACGGGTGACAAATCTCACATCAGTTTCGGCGCCAGAAGGTCGTCGTGTTTACCACTAGTCAATCAGCATGGTTAGAACCATATCACATTTTAACCCTAATTAACCAGTTTAATAATAGGTTATTTATTTCACCAGTAGTGTATTTTAAGAAATACTACTACATCAGTCGTTTTCCATAAACAGAACATAAAACATTCTTCTTATAATTTTATGGTGAATTCAAATTATGTCATCTTTGTTATGAGTACAATAATACTTAAACGTAACGGTTTTATGGGATTAAAACTACTTTTCAGTTGTAAAGCAGAAAATATTGGATTTTATGGAGCGTAACTAATCACTTTCTTAAAACTAAATCAACCATAGATGAAACTAATACTTATGAACTCACCAGCTTAAATGCTGATCCTATCTTTCAAAATAACTTGTATTCTCAGGAATCCAGTAGACAGGTACACTTCCGGAGCTTTTTAGAAGACAACTTAGTACCATGCTGCGTCGTTTGTCTTTTCTATATCTACTTTTGATGTTTGAATATGTAATGCTTAAACACCTATGTAAAAACGTATACATTATTAATACAATGGTTTTTATACTTTGATTACTATAATGAACGTGTTGTGATACTTGACATGACGTCCTTCGCAGCCGAATGTTTCCGCCGTTTCGGTTTGGGGGTGTGACAGATTGGTATCAGAGCATTGTTTATAGTGAACTCAGTATATCAGTCATAAAAGATATACAAATATAAACACAATGGGATAAAAACACTCTGACCAAGAGTTATACTTTAAAATATAACAATATTTTATAAAAGTATAAGTACATGCAGAATATATATACTAGAACAAGTATCACAAGAAGAACAAAACAAAAGTATTTGGAGGTTGGTCATTACAGTCAAACCTGGATAGTTATGTAGTCATATTTGGGATAAATATAGCCTGATCAACTATATTTATTTGAGATATGACCAACATGTGTTTGGGAGTGATTGTGGTGTTGCAACGAGTCTAAAACTTACCAACCATACATAAAGGAATACTAGAACCAAACATAAAATTTAAAATAATATAGGAGTAGTTTATGATGCTATAGCAACAAAACTAAAAACTTATCAACTTCTTATACCAAAAAGTTCAAGAATCAAACATATAATTAAAATACTATAGAAGTATTTTAGGTACCATAAATAATTTATGTGAAAATTTAAAATACCCTTTCCGTTAGGTCTATAATTACTAAGTGTTTAAGTTAAAGTTATATATAGTTGAGAATTTATAGACTTAGAATAGGTGATTTTCACTCTACTTCCTTTTCCTTGTTTGGATGTAGTTTTAGAGTAGGATCACTTATTCGAAGGTCTATTTGATCTGGGTTATATATAATCGGTACACACTATGTGATTATGGAAAGACCGGAATGGATCATCCTCGTAAAAATATAATTGTAATGAAAATGTTTTATTAATCTCATAAATTCTTTAGACATTCCCAGTCTCGCATAAACCACTTAGATAGATGTAACCACTCCACTACAACAACCAACAGATGAATGAACGAATATCCAGAAGAGTTTCGTTAGGAGGATTCTGAGAAAGAAACAGTTGAGGAGTAAAGAAACTATAGAACTCATCTAGTGCCTTTACCCTATTAAGGGCACTGATGAGAAGTTCGCATGAACTTTCGAAATTCGAACTCTCCATTATGAAGTAATGAGGGTCTGTGTCAGAATCGGAAGCAAAACGGCACATGAATTCTATATACCAACAGAGGAGAAGGATACCATTTAGATACCAGGAGAGAACAAATCATTACCGCCCAGAGTAGAACGGAGAACAGAGGAAAACCACGCGTGTTACATACGAAGTGTTTGAGTGCCTTTTCGTCACATTAATAACTAATAAATTAATTCAACCTAGTGAGTTAGTGATTATACTACTCACGTTAGGTATTAAGCTTATCGCCTTTTCTCGTCACGACTAATAACAGTAAACCGGATCACAATATCTTAATTGAGAGTGATTAATTCTAACATTCATAAGTCTATTCCATGTAGACTCTGTTATGAATTGTTTTTAAATCTTTTCGAAAGTTGGATCATGTTATCCCCCAGTAAAAGATAACTTAGTTCGGAAGACACTCGGTTTATAACCCTTTCTAAAAACTTACTTCTGCGTTTTACCATGACTGCATCATAGGGATGTAGGTCGAAACATTGAGAACCATATAAAGAAACGAAAAATTTATATGTATATATAAATAATTAGAATACATCTAAAGACAACCATCATGGCTTACGAGCTCGTTTTCTCATCGTGTAACAGAATCATGCCTCCGAAGAAACATAGCAAACCCACCGGCAAAACACCAATCCTTCATATAGATTCGGCTACGTTTCAAGCTGCAGTCTCAGCAGCCGTAGCAGCTGTCATGGCTCACCTTAATGCTAACAACACAAATGTTAGTGGAAATGTTATCATCAATCCTGATCGCGGTGATAACCAAGTTCAGCAAGGAGTTCCTGTTTGTAAAGACACACCAAACCCCAAACCTAATATCCTGAAATGAAAGTTTGAGAAGGAGAAAGGGAGTTGTTCAACTCAAGGACCTACCGAAGGGCAACAGACTGGGGCAGTCAATACCCCCATCAACCCTGCTATCCCAACGCCAACCACACCGTACTTAGGAAACCTCCCATATTACAGCAAGTGCAACTACCATCATTATAGAGTCTGTCGAGTACCACATTGTAATAAATGTAACATGGATGGGCACACCGCACGTTCCTGTAGGACTCCGGTCGAGTTCATCACTTCAACCACCAATGTTAGAACCAATCCAATATGCCACCTTTGTGGTGAAATAGGACATTTCAAGTGGGACTGTCCAACAGAAAAGAATGACGGGGGAGCAGGAGGAGTTTGACCCCAGAGAAAGGATAAGCATCAAAGAACCCTATTATATTTTTTGTTACACTTCCAAACCTCAATAATTAGTCATGATTATAATTACTCTCTCGTTCGAACCAAATCACAGCACTCATATAAAAACTGAGAACCCTAGCAGGTAAACTATGATGGCTTAGTGTATACATTAGAGTCATTTATAATTTAGATTTGTAGATATAGAGTGAGTGATCCCGCCTCATTTCCTGTTCCTTGTTTGGTTGTGGATTTAGGGCAGGGTCACTCAGTCAACTGTCTTACCAATCTTAATTATACATGACTTGTGTATACCAAGCGGTTATAGAGAGAACTAGTAGGGATCATTTCATGAATGTTCATTATTTTAAATTGTTAGAACCCTCGTTTAATTTGTACTTGTTAATTTCGGTACAATAGGGTTCGTAGTAAAAATATCAAGGATAAAATCGAAGACACTGAAAACATATGTACGTAAGATAGTTCATCGTCCTAGTAATCATTCCTTCCAAATCGACTTAATATCTACTACGTCGAGGTGTTCCGACATCATCATCCGACATGGTTTGGCTTGGTCCTCACCATGCAAAAATTCCTATGTTGTGTAAAAGAACTTTTCCCTTAATCAACCGTCAAATGAAATTCTTTCAAACCTAACCCAAACCCTTAGATCGTCTCTCACTTCAAAACTTCAGAAGTACCCAAGCGAGGGGTACCATGCCCTTCTAGCCTACTCAGGAGATAGGAAACTTGAAGCAAAAAGCACCAAAGAAGTCTCAGAAGTCAGTAACCACCCGAAGTATTCCCAAAAGATCTCCGAAGAAGACCACTTGTACCGCAGGTCAAGTTCGAGAATAGAGACTAAGAACTCATTAGGTTAGCCTATCACTACTAAGTGTATAAGCGAGAGTGGTATATAATTTAGACTCAACAAGATTTAGGATGTGTGATTTCGCCCTATCTCCTGTTCCTTGTCTGGTTGTGGACTTGGGGCAAAGCCACCCATCCGAACATTTTGTCAATCTAAATTATATACGACTTGTATACACGAGGTGATGGTGGATGAGCCAAGTATGAGTCTTATCATGGACTTCAGAGCAAAAGCCCGCATGCTTACTACAATAACCGGAGATACCTTAGTGGAAGTGGTAGCGGATTGCAATAGGGCTTCATAATCAAGTTACCCCAGGGCGGCAGGTGGACTTGATACCATTTTGAGTGATCGTCGACAGATTAACCAGGTCCGCACATTTCCTGCAAATTGAAGGAAACAGGAAAAATAGAGAAGCTAACTAGAACGTGTATCCGAGAGATTAGTTAGACTACACGGTGTTCCAATATCTGTTATCTCCGTCTGAGATAGTAGAATCATCTCCCAGTGCAGTCAGTCACTTCATAAATCTCTGGGAACTAGGCTAGTCTTGAGCATAGCCTACCATCTTTAAACCGACAGACAGAATGAGAGAACGATTCAAGCATTAGAAGTCATACTAAGGGTATATGTGATCGAATTTAGTAAAGCATGGGATACCTATTTACTAACTAGTCGAGTTCCTTACCATACTAGCATTAAATTTGCTCCATTTGAAGCCCTTTCAGGTCACTAGTGCAGGTCCTCTCTACACTGGACTAAAGTAGGTGACACACAACTAACTAGAGGTCAAAATTCTAGACAGCACCTCCGCTGGCCCGGAAATCAACCGAGAAACTACCAAGAAGAGAGTACGAATCCGGGAGCGACGTAAAGCTTCCAGAGTCAGACAGAAAAGCTACGCCTTCAATAGGAGAAAACCCTTGGAATTCTAGATTGGTGACTACGTCATGTGAAGGTCTCACCCTGGAAAGGCTTGATAGGCTTCGGAAAGCGTGGAATACTAAATCCAAGGTACATAAGACCATACGAGATTCTTACTAGATTTGATCTAGTAGCTTATAGACCCCGACTACCTCAAGAATTCAATAACATACACTTTACCTGCCACGTCTTTAACTTGAAAAAGTGTTGTTCGACAAGACTCTTGTTATCCCACTCGATTAGATCGAAGTAAAGGAGGGCCTCAAACCTTGTGGAAGAATCCGTAGAAATCCTAGACAGCGAAGTCGATAGGGAGCGTGGACCCAAATTCACTTGGGAGCGTGTGGATCATCAGAAACATATGTGTCCACCTCTTTTCTTTTCGTCCATGTGTATCTCTTAGACTTAATTTCGGGACGAAATTCCCTTTAACGGGGGGGGGGGGGATGATGTCACAACCCAAAATTTCTATCTTGTAAGTCAATCAAATCAATCAAGAGTTCAGACTTGTTTCTGTTATCTTTTACTGTGTTAAGGGTTATATTATGAGTTTCTAAGCCTAGTACACTTTAGGGATGCATGTTAAGAAGTGAAAACTTGAGATCTAAGAGCTGCACCCGAGCCAGGAACCTCATCAAACGAGGTTAACGGCCGCAAACCATGTTCACAGTTGTGAACCCCTCTTAGGCCGTGAACCCTCCTTAGCCGTGAACTCATGCCATATATATATATATATATATATATATATATATATATATATATATATATATATATATATATATATATATATATATATATATATATATATATATATATTCTTCACTTCTACTTCTTCCAGCCGTGAACATCAAGGTTTTCTCTCAAGTATCATCCACCAAGAACTCTTATTTCTCTTCTTTTTCGTAAGTAACTCATCCCTTCTTGTTGTTCATATGAAACCCCTTTGATTCATCTTTTGATTCATCACTTTGCTTCAAAGATCTTCAAGATCTTCAAGGGTCGTGAACCCTTCAAGGGCTGAGAACCCTTCAAATCTTCAAGCTTGGGCCATGAACACAACAAGTTTTCTTAGGCCATGAACCCTTCCAAGGCCGTTAACCCTTCACTCTTGGCCGTAATCATCATTCAGCCTCTCATTTTTAGTTCTAACACTTCATTGTAAGTGTTCCCTACTTCCTAAGGCTATTTCCTTTACACTTTAGTTGTTAAATGCACTAATTGTACACACACACACACACACACACATATATATATATATATATATATATATATATATATATATATATATATATATATATATATGTTATTATATGCTAAATAGGATTCGTTTGTGCTCGGGACTTCACTCGTGAAACTTATCATCCTATATCGATCTTTCATTCAAATCAGTCACACCAGGTGAGTTCATACCCCTATAATCTATCTTTTAATGATTTTAAATGCTTTTAAGGGGGTGGATACTAGTTGAACACAATTAATATTGTGTTAATATTTACTTGTGATATCAATCATATAAAAGGTTTTCATATGCTCTTAAATATTGTGCTAACAATAAAAGATTACCAAATACTTCCAAATGACTTAATGTCATGTAAATTCTTTAATGTCATGTAGACTCTTTTTAAACACTTTAAACTCTTTGAAAAACTATTAAACTCTTTTAAAATGTTTTATAAACTCTTTAAACTTATATTTGTCAAAATCATGTTCATATATGTATAAGTATATAAATAAGACTTAAAGGGCTTAGGACTAATGAGTTGCCATATTTCCTTTTCCTTGTTTGGATGTGGGCTTAAGGTGGGGTTATTTGTTCGAAGGCCGTTTCCTTCGTAATTATATAAATTATACATATGAGAATATAAAAGGTTATTTCCATCAATATTCTTACCTTTGTATCATGTTGAGCAAATGGGTACATTCATTAGATAGAACATATACATTATAATAATAGGTATAATTTATGAAACAAACGAGAAATCTATTTTTACTAGATAAGTATACCAGGTTTAAACCACTTTGTTAAGAAAAGGACATCATTCGATCTTTACTTAAATCAGATAAACCAGAAATGTGAGCCACTACTTCACGACATAGCAATATACTTGTTAGGTTGAGTTTTGTAACCAGAGTCTCCTGGAGGGAGAGCGGGCATTGTGTGTATAGATCTATACGGGACTGACAATCCCACACCTTGCTGCTAGCTATAGTGGGACCTACCGGTCTATGGGTGACAAATGTCACATCAGTTTCGGCGCCAGAAGGTCGTCATGTTTACCACTAGTCAATCAACACGGTTACAACCATATCACATTTTAACCCTAATTAACCAGTTTAATAATAGGGTATTTATTTCACCAGTAGTGTATTTTAAGAAATACTACTGCATCAGTCGTTTTCCATAAACAGAACAGAAAACATTCTTCTTATAATTTTCTGGTGAATTAAAATTATGTTATCTTTGTTATGAGTACAATAATACTTAAACGTAACGGTTTTATGGAATTAAAACTACTTTTTAGTTGTAAAGCAGAAAATATAGGATTTTCTGGAGAGTAACCAATCACTTTCTTAAAACTAAATCAACCATAGATGAAACTAATACTTATGAACTCACCAGCTTAAATGGTGATCCTCTCTTTCAAAATAACTTGTATTCTCAGGAATCCAGTAGACAGGTACACTTCCGGAGCTTTTGAGAAGACAACTTAGTACCGTGTTGCGTCTTTTATATTTTCTATACCTACTTTTGATGTTTGAATATGTAATGGTTAAACACCTATGTAAAAACTTATACATTATTAATGCAATGGTTGTTGTACTTTGATTACTATAATGCATGTGTTGTGATACTTGACATGGCGTCCTTCTCCCCCGAACGTTTCCGCCGTTTCGGTTTGGGGGTGTGATAGATTGGTATCAGAGCATTATTTATAGTGAACTCACTATATCAGTCATAAAAGATATACAAATATAAACACAATGGGATAAAAACACTCTGACCAAGAGTTATAGTTTAAAATATAACAATATTTTATAAAAGTATAAGTACATGCATAATATATATATATATATATATATATATATATATATATATATATATATATATATATACTAGAACTAGTATCACAAGAAGAACAAAACAAAAGTATTTGGAGGTTGGACATTACAGTCAAACCTGGACAATTATGTAGTCATATATGGGATAAATATAGCCTGATCAACTATATTTATTTGAGATATGACCAACATGTGTTTGGGAGTGATTATGGTGTTGCAACGAGTCTAAAACTTACCAAACATACATAAAGGAATACTAGAACCAAACATAAAGTTTAAAATACTATAGGAGTATTTTATGATGCTATAGCATCAAAACTGAAAACTTATCAACTTCTTATACCAAAAAGTTCAAGAATCAAACATATAATTAAAATACTATAGAAGTATTTTAGGTACCATAAATAACTTATGTGAAAATTTAAAAGACCCTTTCCGTTAGGTCTATAATTACTAAGTGTTTACGTTAAAGTTATATATAGTTGAGATTTTATAGACTTAGAATAGATGATTTTCACTCTACTTCCTTTTCCTTGTTTGGATGTAGTTTTAGAGTAGGATCACTTATTTGAGGTCTACTTGATTTGGGTTATATATAATCGGTACACACTATGTGATTATGGAAAGACCGGAATGGATCATCCTCGTAAAAATATAATTGTAACAAAAATGTTTTATTAATCTCATAAATTCTTTAGATTCCCAGTTTCACATAAACCACTTAGATAGATGTAACCACTCCACCACAACAACCAACGGAGGAATCAACGAAGATCCAGAAGAGATTCGTTAGGAGGATTCCGAGAAAGAAACAGTTGAAGAGTAACGAACTATACAATTCATCTAGTGCCTTTAACCTATTAAGAGCACTGATGAGAAGTTCGCATGAACTTCCGAAATTCGAACTCTCCATTATGAAGTAATGAGGGTCAGTGTGACAACCGTCAATTTATAGTCAAGTCAAAGTGAAATAAAGTCAACAAGTCAAATGGTCAACTCATTTAACCCTTGTATATTAGGGCTTACATCGTGCTTACTACTGTACAACACACTATCTTAATGCAAAGTATCACTTTGAGTCTTCACGTGTTCAGAAAATCTTAACCCTAATCAGGGTAAGTGATGGAACTACTCGATAAAACATTAATACATACCCTTCGGGGGCGTATAACGCTCACAACAAGGCAAAACGGGGTTTACAAACGTTGCATTTCAAAGTTAAACACTCGCAAAGGTCGCAAACAAAGCCTCTCTCAATCTCTCTCACTCTATCTCTCTCTATCTCAAATCTCTCTCAAATCTCTCTCAAATCTCTCCCGAGTCTCTCTCATAACCTCCCTCGACTTTTTATAATCATTCGGGGCATCCTGACCCTTAACTTAGTCAAAAACTGCGCAAAACGGGAAGTTTATTGGTAAAACAACTCTATAGAAGCGAAACCCTCTTAGAGGCGAAACCCTAAGAAGCGAAACCCTAAGAAGCCTCCTGGACCGAAACACCTCGCATAGACCGAAGCTCCTAGTGAGAACCGAACCTGCTTGGACCGAACTGCTGAAGAACCGAAACCCTGGCGAGCCGAAGCAGATCCGAGACCGAACCCGAAAGCCCCTTCGCCTTCGCTCCCCTCGCTTTCGGTCCCTCTTCCGTGTTCGCCTGCGATGCTGCTCAGACCGAACCCTCCTCTCGGTTCTCATCAAACAACCAAACATCCCTTCGGTTCTAAGCATCCAAGGACCGAACCTTCGGCCCTGATCTCAGATTTTCGCAGATTTCGCCTCCTTTTCCCGGTTTTCGACCCTGACTTCGTTTTAAGCTCGTTTTTCGTGATTTTAACGCGCGATTTTCACCCAAACTCGTATTTTGGCATAAGAGACCCTATATATTCATAATTTAAACACATATTAAGGGAAATCTTTGTCTAAGAATAATATCTAGTAGGTTAGATTTTGAGGTGGAGTGTTGACTTTGCCATAAAGTTATGACACAAGCTATCCTCCATACCCACTTTATGGCCACCCTCAGTCACTATTCATCCCTACCTAGTCAACTATTTTTCCTTTCACCCTCTTTCTCCAGCAAAGGATCTTGATCAAAGGCTGAAGATCTTCATCTCTCCTCCCATATTACTCACTCTTCCACCAAAAGGAAAACCCATTTCTCTCTCACATTTTCTCTCTAAACTCGAAATTGAAGGCTGTTCTTGAGCATTCTCCTCAAATTTTGGTAAGTAACTTCATCCTACACTTTATTATCTTACATATTTCCACTCAAATCATGGATTCCTTACACAAATATCATCATATTTGTTCATTGAATCTTCAAATCTTCAAGCATATCCCATGTGTTCTTGACTTGGAAACTCCTTTTCTCCATCATCCATCCTAAGAGATCACTCAAGGTGAGTTCATACCCCCACATTTTCATGTTTTATTCAAGTTTTAGGGGGGAGGGGGATACAAGTTAAAATATCAAAAACTTAACTAAACTCAAACATCAGCTTTCAACAGGAAAGTTTAGTTCTATTCACGGACTGTTTTGACCATCTTAAACTTAATATATTTCAAAACGGTTTAATATGAAAATAGTTCAGGTTCATACCTTTAAAATTACTACTTGCACATCTCTATACGAGTTTTCTACAATTTATGGTGATTTTTACAAAATTGCCTTTCATTTCAGAAACGAATTCGGACTAGTCTGTGAATATGAACATTTTCACACAAGTTAGAGACTTATAAAAATCATAATAAAAATTATGAATAAACTAGACACATTTTCTAAACTCTCAGATTTTACGGATTCAGTTTTTGACTTCGTATGATTTTTCTATATTTTTTTAAAACAGTGTAGAAAGGTTAAAAACTAGTTACATAGCTTACAATATTAACAACACTTTGTAGTATGTTGAGCAAAGTGCATAACAATAAGTTTCTAAATGTTGGATGTATTTCTTGTTAGTTTATCATCATAAACAGAAATTAGTCATTCATGATAAGGATTTTCATTCATTTCGAACACATACAAAAAACTACAATAAGTATAGTTTAAGGATTTTACAATAAAAGCATACTACATGAAAAAGGTTTTACTCTCAATACAAACGGGTTTTTCATATACTACATGATAAACTATAATAGTAATATTTTATGGATTTCACATCACAAATTTATTACATAAATGGTGATTTCACTTCCACCACAGAAAAGGTTTTATATTCAAACTATATGTAAACTAGTTAACGTAAGTTGTGAGACAATTCTTCAATTGTACTCTTAGAGTACGGGTTCAAATTCCTGTAAGTTATAACCAGAGTCTCTTGTAGGGAGAGCGTGATAATTGTGTATAGATCTATATTAGGATTGACACCCCACACCTTGCTGCTAGCTACAGCGGGACCTGCAGGGCTATGAGTGACAAAAGTCATAGGATCTTGATGTCTGAAAAACGTTGTTGCAGGTTAATTCTAGTTATAGTATGAATATAACGACTCATATAGGGAGTTAACAATCTTTCAAGTTTACAGGGAAAATTCTACTTTAAAAAGGGGTTTTATCTATTTAAAACTACAAATACGTTATAAGTACAAAACACACACATATTCTCGGTCTTGGGATTTAAGACTACATGACTTTTATAAGGAAAATATTGGATTTTTCTTGAATACACATTACAATTTCAGACACGTTATAAGTACAAAACACACACATATTCTCGGTCTTGGGATTTAAGACTACATGACTTTAATAAGGAAAATATTGGATTTTTCTTGAATACACATTACAATTTCAAACACGTTATAAGTACAAATTACACACATACTCTCGGTCTTGGGATTTAAGACTACATGACTTTTTATAAGGAAAATAAAGGATTTTTCTTGAATTTACATTACAAAGTACCATGTTTACACAAAATGGATTTTATGACTATAATTGCTAAGTGTACATGTTAGAGTCATATATGAATTTAGTCGCAATCGACTTAGAATTGGTGGGCCCGCCTTACTTCTTGTTCCTTGTTTGGTTGTGGACCTACGGCAGACCCATTATATTCGACGGTTTATTTAACTTAAATTTTATACAACTTATATACACTGGGTGATTATGGAAGGAATCTACGGGTATTTCTAGGGTACATTATTGCATAACATAGAAGCTTTCATTTCACACTTAATAAAGAAAATATTGAATTTTCTGCAATCATACTCTATCGCTTTTACAAGGAAAACGACTTCTTTCTCAAATAAAACTCTTATGAACTCACCAACTTAATTGTTGACACTCTTTTAAAACTACTTGTATTCTCAGGAAACTAGTGAAACAGGAAATCAACAGCTTTTGAGGATGGGACGTTGAATCGTCAAACTTTTCATTTTTGTCATCATAGCGTAATTGATTTGAAACATGTAAACTCATACTATGGTGTAACTTTTTCAATTATATTTATGATGCTTGTATTTACTTTGAGCACTATTATACTCGTTGTTGTGATACTATACATGAAGTCCTCCACCCCCGGACGTTTCCGCCATCCTTGGTTTGGGGGTGTGACATATTGGTATCAGAGCATTGTTTATAGTGAAGTAAGCATATCGAACCACATAAGATATACAAACTATAAATGCATTAGAACTAAAGTGTCTGATTAAACATTTTCAAATAACTATACTTTTAGAAATAAATAGTTTCTTGTTAAAAGTATGAGTGCATGCATACATACTAGTATAGTATCATATCTAGGACAATACAAAAGTAAAATGAGGAGTTGGACACTACGAGTAGACCCTGGGATATGTAATCAGACTTGGGAAGAATATAGCCTGATCAACTATATTTATCCGAGGTGTGACTAATGTATGCCAGGGAATAATCATAGTGAGCAACAAGCCTAAAAACTTCCCATACAAGAAAATTGTTAAGAACCAAACATAACATTTAAAATACTATAGGAGTATTTTGTGGTGCTATAACTTATGTGAAAACTACACAAATTCTTGCTAGTAGATCTACAATCACTAAGTGGGTACGCTAAAGTTATATATAACTTAGATATCATAGACTTAGAATCTGTGATCATTGCTTTACTTCCTGTTCCTTGTTTGGTTGTGGTTTTGGAGTATGATCACTTATCCGAAGGTCTATCATATCTTCTGTTATATATAACTGGTATGCATTATGTCATTATAGAAGTAACTAAGGAGGATCGAACCCCTATAAGTATTTCTAGGAATATGATTATTATATGCCTCTTACCCCACCCTTATTCTCGCACGGACATCATGGCAAGATTTTACTTACCAGGAGACCCCTACTTTCCGAACCCAGAGAGTTAGTGGGTGATTAGGAAAAGAGTCGGAAGTGGAGCCAGAGGTCGACAACTCTCCTTACATAGCCAGGACTCTCGCGAACCGTTTCGACTACATTGAACCTGTGCCCTGTTGGGTAGCATTGATCGAGGGGTGGAGTCACCATCAGCAACAACAATCGCCATTTGGAGACCAACGAGGTTGCAATGACCTCAACCATGGGGGACCTGTTGATAGAGCCCTCCCGGTGATGACCCAGCAGATCACGAACATCAAGTTAGGGAACTGCGCGCTGCTACAGACGCTACCATCTCACAAACTCGAGACTTAGAAACAGACTGTTATTTCAGAGACCAAATCATTAAGGACCTTATCGCCGCTCAGGCGAAGGCAAAGGAGTATCAGGATAGACACTCGACACTCGAAGAGAGAGTGGTCGCAGCCGAGCATAGGTTGGCAGAACTACAGGACGCATCGACTTCGTTTTAAGCAGCACTGGGGACGTATTGTCATGAGCAGAGTTCATTTTACTCACAAGACCTTGTAGATTAGGTCTATGAGTATGCGTTGGTGTTACTCCCCTCCATGTGTAGGCCCGACCCTGCGAGTTAGTGATTACACTAGTCGAGAGATTTTTTTGCGGTCCAAACTTTCCTTGCAATGATGTGGTGTAGACCTGCATCAGGCACAAAATTTTCTCTAAAACTAAATATACTAGAATCATACAAATGAAATGGGCATGCGTGTTATTTCATTGGGAGCAATACTACCAAAAATTCATAAGTTTATTATATATAGACTCTCGTTATGAATTGTTTTCAGAACACCATAAAAATTGGAACACGATACATTCAGAACTAAGATAAACTTAGTTAGATAGATCACGACGTATAAACCCTTATTCAAGACTCATTATCATCTCACCTTTTTAAACCTCATGGTTGAAAGGTGCCTTTTTCGTAGGCCTATAGGGTGTGATCATACCAGCACTAATGCACCGGATCCCATCAGAACTCCTCAGCTAAGTGTGTTTGGACAAACATAATCCTAGGATGGGTAAAACCTAACGCCCGTACAAAACCTACTTCTACCCACTACCATAACTCCGTCTCAGGAATGTTAGCAGAAACATCAAGAATAGTTCAGTAAAGTGCGAAATTTATATATGTGTATATAAACGGTAAGGATATAACTAGAGATAATCATCCCCACTCACGAAATCGTTTCTCCCCATGCAACAGAGTTATGTCTTCACAAGGAGGTAACCAGCCAAAAAGCAAGGCACAAATCCTGCAGATAGACTCAGCTACTTTTCAAGCTGCGGTTACGGCATCCATGACAGCCGTCATGGCACAACTCGATGCTAACAACGCCAACAGAGACGAAGGCGGTGCCGGCAATACTAACCGCAGTAACAGTCAAGAACGCCAGCAAGTGTCTACCAACGAAGACGTCTCAGACCACAAACCCAAGAGCAAGAAACAAAAGTTTTGGATCAAAATGAAGCGCAACCTATCTAAAAAACGCGTTAAAAGACAACAATCCGTGGTAGTCCCTGCGATTACAACAACAGTCACGACACATGCCTCGACATTAGCCACAACGTCTGACACTCAAGCACCGGCCAGACGATATATGGGAACATTTCTAAAGTGTAACAAGTGTAGCTACCATCACAACGGGGTTTGTCGAGTGTTGCACTGTCAAAACTGCAACAAGAGCGGACATACTTCCCGCTTCTACAGGACCCAAACCCAACACATCGCTTCAATCACCAATACCAATGTAAGTCCAGTATGCCACCTATGCGGTGAAACGGGACACTTTAAGAGGAACTCTCCAACTGAGAGGAATGACGGAGAAGCACGAGGAGAGTGACAACCGAACCAGCAGAAGCAACAAGGAACCTTATTAGGACTTTTAGGATCGTTCCCAAAAACAAGAGTAGTTATGTAACGTACGTTTGTATGATTTTGGTATGTTTGCTAAAATTACCGTCTTTCAAAAAGTAGTTAAATTACTCTCTCGTTCAATCAAATCAAAGACACTTATATATGACCTTAGGATCATTACCGGTGAGCTGTGATGACTTGGTGTATACATGAGGGTTAATTATAATCAAAATACTACAGACTTAAAGCAAATAATTCCGTCTTGACTCCTGTTTCATGTCTAGTAGTGGGGTTAGGGTAGAGCCACTCACTCGACGGTTTCATCAATACCAAATTACATACGACTTACATATACCGTTCGATCATATAGTGATCTGTCGGGGATCATGCTATAAAGTATCATTACTAGCTATCAGAACACACTTACTACCAATAGTAGCTGTTGTGGTATGAATCATTTGCAGTAACAATAACATCGATCAAAACGGAACACACTAACCAGAAGCACATCATGCTCTACCTCCCTAACAAATATTCGTACGAATACAACTTAACACATGTTTTACTAAAGAGATCCGAAGTCGTCATTCGATTTCGATTGGTATAGTCCTCACCTTCCCGATAAAACGGCTACGAAAAGACCCTTCACCTAACCCACTGAACATCGAAACCCTCGTCTCTCATAAACACGACTCCAACACGGACCTCCGGGTCATCTCTCGCTGCGAAACCCCAAAACACTCACCAGAGGAGTATTATACCTTCCGAAACCTTTCCACAAGTATTCCCGGAAGACCCTTCGGCCATGTCACGCATGCAGCAGATAAGGTTCAAGCACAGAAGCTTGGGACGAATACGGTTAGTCTATCACTACTAAGTGTATACGCGAGCACAATATATAATTAAGATTCTACGGACATTGGATGTGTGTTTCCGCCCTATTTACTGTTCCTTGTCTGGTTGTGGACTTGGGGCAGAGTCACCCATCCAACTGTCTTACCAACCTTAATTACATACGACCTATATGAGCAAGTTAATGATAGATGGACAAGGTACGAGTCCTACCATGAACTTCGGGACAAGGCTACCCAGGAGTGCGATTGAACTCTACCATCCGAATAAGTCTAGTCGCGTAAACCAAACCCATATGCTCCCTACTAATCTAATCAAATGAGAAACACTAAAGTAGGCTCTCTGCAGCGCTCCGAGGAGAAGTTATCACTTATGACTTAGTACAAATTCGAGAAAGGCTGAAAGCATCTCGAACCGACAAAAGAGCTATACAGATAAGCGACACAAACCCTCGGAATTGCGGTTTGGTGACCGAGTTCTGCTAAAGGCCTCACTGTTGAAAAGAATGATATGTTTCAATAAACATGGGAAACTAAATCCAAGGTACAACATGCCATTCGAAATCCTTGCCAGGATTGGCCCAGTGGCATACAAACTCCGACTGCCACAAGAACCTAATAATGTACATCCAACCATCCACGCGTCAAATTTAAAGAAATGTATGCCTGACGAGACTCTTGTGATACCTCCCGACGAAATCAAAACCAACGAGAGTCTCTAATTCGTGGAAGAACCGGTAGAGATCATGGATCGAGAGATCAAGAGAATGAAACAAAGTCGTATTCCTATTGTGAAGGTCCATTGGAACGCTAAATGAGGACCCGAGTTCACCTGGGAACGCGAAGATTAAATGAAAAAAAAATACCCGCATCTTTTCCCCAACTCTTGAAGTCCCGGTCAAAGTGCTAATTTCGGGACGATATTCCTTCTAACGGGGGGATGATGTGACAACCGTCAATTTCTAGTCAAGTCAAAGTCAAATAAAGTCAACAAGTCAAACCGGTCAACTCATTTAACCCTTGTATATTAGGGCTTACATCGTGCTTACTATTGTACAACACACTATCTTAATGCAAAGTATCACTTTGAGTCTTCACGTATTCAGAAAATCTAAACCCTAATCAGCGTAAGTGATGCAAATACTCGATAAAACATTAATACATACCCTTCGGAGGCGTATAACGCTCATAACAAGGCAAAACGGGGTTTACAAAGCTTGCATTTCGAAGTTAAACACTCGCAAAGGTCGCAAACAAAGCCTCTCTCAATCTCTCTCACTCTATCTCAAATCTCTCTCAAATCTCTCCCAAATCTCTCCTGAGTATCTCTCATAACCTCCCTCGACTTTTTATAATCATTCGGGACATTCCGACCCTTAACTTAGTCAAAAACCGCGCAAAACGGGAAGTTTATTGGCAAAACAACTCTATAGAAGCGAAACCCTCTTAGAGGCGAAACCCTAAGAAGCGAAACCCTAAGAAGCCTCCTGGACCAAAACACCTCGCATAGACCGAAGCTCCTAGTGAGAACCAAACCTGCTTGGACCGAACTGCTGAAGAACCGAAACCCTGGCGAGCCGAAGCAGATCCGAGACCGAACCCGAAAGCCCCTTCGCCTTTGCTCCCCTCGCTTTCGGCCCGTCTTCCGTGTTCGCCTGCGATGCTGCTCGGACCGAACCCTCCTCTCGGTTCTCATCAAACAACCAAACATGCCTTCGGTTCTAAGCATCCAAGGACCAAACCTTCGGCCCTGATCTCAAATTTTCGCAGATTTCGCCTCCTTTTTCCCGGTTTTCGACCCTGACTTCGTTTTAAGCTCGTTTTTCGTGATTTTAACGCGAGATTTTCACCCAAACTCGTATTTTGGCATAAGAGACCCTATATATTCATAATTTAAACACATATTAAGGGAAATCTTTGTCTAAGAATAATATCTAGTAGGTTAGATTTTGAGGTGGAGTGTTGACTTTGCCATAAAGTTATGACACAAGCTATCCTCCATAACCACTTTATGGCCACCCTCAGTCACTATTCATACCTACCTAGTCAAGTATTTGTCCTTTCACCCTCTTTCTCCAGCAAAGGATCTTGATCAAAGGCTGGAGATCTTCATCTCTCCTCCCACATTACTCACTCTTCCACCAAAAGGCAAACCCATTTCTCTCTCTCTCTCACTTTTTCTCTCTAAACTCGAAATTGAAGGCTGTTCTTGAGCATTCTCCTCCAATTTGTGTAAGTAACTTCATCCTACACTTGATTATCTTACATCTTTCCACTCAAATCATGGATTCCTTACACAAATATCAACATATTTGTTCATAGAATCTTCAAATCTTCAAGCATCTCCCAAGTGTTCTTGACTTGGAAACTCCTTTTCTCCATCATCCATCCTAAGAGATCACTCAAGTTGAGTTCATACCCCCACATTTTCATGTTTTCTTCAAGTTTTAGGGGGGGGGGGGGGATACAAGTTAAAATACCAAAAACTTAACTAAACTCAAACATTAGCTTTCAACAGGAAAGTTTAGTTCAATTCACGGACTGTTTTGACCATCTTAAACTTAATATCTTTTAAAACTGTTTAATATGAAAATAGTTCAGGTTCATACCTTTAAAATGACTACTTTCACATCTCCATACGATTTTTTCTACAATTTATGGTAATTTTTACAAAATTGCCTATCATTTCAGAAACGTATTCGGACCAGTCTGTGAATATGAACATTTTCACACAAGTTATAGACTTCTAAAATCATAATAAAAATTATGAATAAACTAGACACATTTTCTAAGCTCTCAGATTTTACGGATTCAGTTTTCGACTTCGTATGATTTTTCTATGATTTTCGTAAAACAGTGTAGAAAGGTTAAAAACTAGTTACATAGCTTACAATATTAACAACACTTTGTAATATGTTGAGCAAAGTGCATAACAATAAGTTTCTAAATGTTGGATGTATTTCTTGTTAGTTTATCATCATAAACAGAAATTAGTCATTCATGATAAGGATTTTCATTCATTTCGAACACATACAATAAACTACAATAAGTATAGTTTATGGATTTTACAATAAAAGCATACTACATGAAAAAGGTTTTACTCTCAATACAAACGAGTTTTTCATATACTATATGATAAACTATAATAGTAATAGTTTATGGATTTCACATCACAAATTTATTACATAAAGGGTGATTTCACTTCCACCACGGAAAAGGTTTTATATTCAAACTATATGTAAACTAGTTAACGTAAGTTGTGAGACAATTCTTCAATTGTACTCTTAGAGTACGGGTTCAAATTCCTGTAAGTTATAACCAGAGTCTCTTGTAGGGAGAGCGTGATAATTATGTATAGATCTATATTGAGATTGACACCCCACACCTTGCTGCTAGCTACAACGGGACGTGCAGGTCTACGGGTGACAAAAGTCATAGGATATTGACGTCTAAAAACGTTGTTGCAGGATAATTCTAGTTATAGTATGGTTATAACGACTCACATAGGGAGTTAACAATCTTTCAAGTTTACGGGGAAAATTCTACTTTAAAAAGGGGTTTTATCTATTTAAAACTACAAACACATTATAAGTACAAAACACACATATATTCTCGGTCTTGGGATTTAAGACTACATGACTTTTATAAGGAAAATATTGGATTTTTCTTGAATACACATTACAATTTCAAACACGTTATAAGTACAAAACACACACATATTCTCGGTCTTGGGATTTAAGACTACATGACTTTTATACGGAAAATATTGGATTTTTCTTGAATACACATTACAATTTCAAACACGTTATAAGTACAAATTACACACATACTCTCGTTCTTGGGATTTAAGACTACATGACTTTTTATAAGGAAAATAAAGGATTTTTCTTGAAGTTTAGATTACAAAGTACCAGGTTTACACAAAATGGCTTTTATGACATTAAAACTACGTTTCATCTAGAATTGTTAGGCTTCATCTATAATTTCTAAGTGTACATGTTAGAGTCATATATGAATTTAGTCGCAATCGACTTAGAATTGGTGGACCCGCCTTACTTCCTGTTCCTTGTTTGGTTGTGGACCTAGGGCAGACCCATTATATTCGACGGTTTATTTAACTTAAATTTTATATAACTTATATACACTGAGTGATTATGGAAGGAATCTACGGGTATTTCTAGGGTACATTATTGCATAACATAGGAGCTTTCATTTCACACTTAATAAAGAAAATATTGAATTTTCTAGAATCATACTCTATCGCTTTTACAACGAAAACGGCTTCTTTCTCAAATAAAACTCTTATGAACTCACCAACTTAATTGTTGACACTCTTTCAAAACTACTTGTATTCTCAGGAAACTAGTGAAACAGGAAATCAACAGCTTTTGAGGATGGGACGTTGAATCGTCAAACTTTTCATTTTTGTCATCATAGTGTAATTGATTTGAAACATGTAAACTCATACTATGGTGTAACGTTTTCAATTATATTTATGATGGTTGTATTTACTTTGAGCACTATTATACTCGTTGTTGTGATACTATACATGAAGTCCTCCACCCCCGGACGTTTCCGCCATCCTTGGTTTGGGGGTGTGACAGTCAGTGTCAGAATTGGAAGCAAAACGGCACAGGAATTCAATATACCTACGGAGGAGAAGGATACCATTTAGATGCCAGGAGAGAACAAATCATTACCACCCAGAGTAGAACGGAGAACAGTGGAAAACCACATGTGTTACATATGAAGTGTTTGAGTGCCCTTTCGTCACATTAATAACTAATAAATTAATTCAACCTAGTGAGTTAGTGATTATACTACTCACGTTAGGTATTAAGCTTATCGCCTTTTCCCGTCACGACTAATAACAGTAAACTGGATCACGATATCTCAATTGAGAGTGATTAATTCTAACATTCATAAGTCTATTCCATGTAGACTCTATTATGAATTGTTTTCAAATCTTTTCGAAAGTTGGATCTTGTTATCCTCCAGTCAAAGATAACTTAGTTCGGACGACACTCGGTTTATAACCCTTTATAAGAACTTACTTCTGCGTTTTACCATGACTGCATCATAGGGATGTAGGTCGAAACATTGAGAACCATATAACGAAACGAAAAATTTATATGTATATATAAATAATTAGAATACATCTAAAGACAAACATCGTGGCTCACAAGCTCGTTTTCTCATCGTGTAACAGAATCATGCCTCCGAAGAAACGTAACCAACCCACCGGCAAAACACCAATCCTTCATATAGATTCGGCTACGTTTCAAGCTGCAGTCTTAGCAGCCGTAGCAGCTATCATGGCTCACCTTAATGCTAACAACACAAATGTTAGTGGAAATGTTATCAACAATCCCGATCGCGGTGATAACCAAGTTCAGCAATGAGTGCTTGTTTGTAACGACACTCCAAACCCCAAACCTAATATCCTGAAACGAAAGTTCGAGAATGAGAAAGGGAGTTGTTCAACTCAAGGAGCTACCGAAGGGTAAGAGACTGGGGCAGTTAATACCCCCATCAACCTTGCTATCCCAACACCAACCACATCGTACTTAGGAAACCTCCAACATTACAGCAAGTGTAACTACCATCATTATGGAGTCTTCCGAGTACCGCATTGCAATAGATGCAACATGGAGGGGCACACCGCCCGTTCCTGTAGGACTCCGGTCGAGTTCATCACTTCAACCACCAATCCAACAGTTTATTGGATGTATCACTTTGAGGATACGTCCGGATGGCGCCAAATGTTGTGACATGCTCTACAGGGGTTTGGATGTCCGATGATGAATCTGTCTTGGGAGCTTTCCTGAGAACACAACATAGAAGAATCGTTAGAGGACGACCGAGTGCTCTCCCGGGACGTCACTCCGATGATCAAGTTAGTTTTCTGAGAAAGAGAGAATTAGGGTAAATTCAGTGAGAGAGAAGATAAATCTCTTCCTTGAGGCGGAAGTGATCCTTTTGTACCTATTACTAACAGATCGTGGGGACCTCGTCCAATGGGTGTGAATGTGGCCTCCTCTGACTGGGAGGTTCACGCCTACGTTAACTAACTGCCTGGTGACGTTAGTTCTAGGCGTCACCTAAGCTTCTTGTCACGTCCTAATTGGTTGTGATTGAATGAGAAGATCACGGGGAATATTCTTTCCTCGTGGAGGAAAGTGAACTGTCACCCTGGTGCTGGTTCACTCAGGCCAAGACCGGGTCTTGGCCAAGGTTCTTACATGATAACGTCTCTGTTATTCTTTCTGTTACATTTAACGTGGCCGTTCATGGTAACGTTAACAATATTTTTTTTTCATATCTATATAAACTACTCCAATGACTATTGTTATAATTAAATCTTTATTTATAAATTTGTCACAAAGGTCATGATTGTGTCGTAAAACCTTTTTTCTATAAGTATTGTAACTTTTTTCCAAATTGTTTATCATAGATAAAGTTGGAATAACTGTAAGTTAAAAAACAAAAAAACCAAAAAAAAAAGATATATATGGTATTTAGGCTAGAAGATGTTTGGAGAGGTTTGAAGAATCTGGTCCATATCTGCATCAAGAAGAGGACACAAGAGCCTTTTTAGGTCTGCATTCTTCATAAAAACAAAAGTTTTGCGAAGCCTAATGTTTGTGCGGCGCAGACAGAAGACGCCAAGAATATATGTAGACAAAAAAAATAGTACCTTAGGCTAATATTAACAATCGAACTGTAGAGACCCATTTTTATAACGAACGGTGAGTGCGGAAGAAAGATATCTCGAGATTAATCGTATTTTTGTAAGTACGAACACGAAGAACATATTATGAGTTCGTTGAAGAAGACTAAGAACAAAAGAGAATAATCATAATATTGCATGAAGAACATGGTGGGAGAGAAACTCTCCCTGGGTGGGAGAACCCACCAACTTTCTCTCTCTCGAGATTACATGCTAGAAAAGTGCAATAGTAATACTACATAAAAAGTGACCACCTCTCCCTTTATATATGAGGGAGAGTAAATACACCTAAAATACAATAAGGGAAAATACAACCTAATAAACACTCATTATTTGTGGAGCATTTCCATGCACCAACATTCTCTCCCTAAATGCTTACAAATGATGAGAGATCCAATAAGTGATACAAGGCTATAATACAGTAATCCGACTAGCAAGTGTGGTAATCAAATGAAATCAAGTGCTGAAATGTCTCTGAAACTCTGAAGTGTCTGTGAAGTCTGAAACTGGCCATGAATCTCTGAAATGAAGGTCTTCGGCTTCAAAGCACAACCAATGAAGCAGAAAAAATAAGATCCAAATCTTCAAACCAGTCATAATCACCCGAAGAAGGAGGTCACCATGAGCAAGTAGAAGATCCAATAAAAGAAACACTTCGGCTTCAAAAGTCTGAAAAACATCTCGAGTTCTCGAATCATAATACACCGAAATTCTTCAAAGAATAACCTGCTAAAAATGTGAAGCATCCATAAAATGAAGTCCGGATAAAAATAATGTGAGTCCAAAAACATGGTCTAGCAATGCCGAAAATTTGATCCAAGGACCAAAAATAAGTGCCACGTCACATTGCCAAAATAATCTTCATCTTCAACATATCACAAATCCAAACTCGTGAAACCATAAAATCTGAACCGGATGCGAACACAAAATCATCGTGTGGTAGAGTCCGAATAATAAATAATCTGAATCGGAAAACATCGAGTAATACAAAAAATTTGATCCGTAAAGACCAAAAATAAGTGTCACATCGCATCACTAGATAAATAATCGTCTTCAGAAGTCTTCAAAAATCCAAACTCAAACAATCATAATAACCAAATCCGGATGATATTCTGTCCCTATTTTTGATAACCAATGATCGGATATCAAAAATCAACAAATCATCGGATGGAGAGTGTCGGATACCAAGAGCTAACAGAGAAGCTCTCCCTAGATGTATGAAGGGTCTCGATAAGAAACGAGAAAGAGTAAAGGAGATACTCTTGCGGTCATGAGGAAGCGGGTGACATAGTTTCTGAAGATGTGCTGAGAATAATCTGTTGTGCCAAAAATATATCCAAATATCCAAACTGCGGTGCCGGAACACTTGAAGTGGTCTTCAATAGAGAATAAAGTCCACATGCTCAAGATACATGATTCGTCAACCAAAAATCAAGAGCGACAAGTCATAAAATCTCATAAAGTGAAGAATGCGAAACAACTTTGTTGATCAATCGCCGTTGCGGTGCAAGCATCACCAAAAATAATATAAAGTCCGACTGCGGTAGGAATATTCTTCCAATAATAACCGGCATGAAATGAACCAATGTGACAATCCAAGGTTCGGTTGTGGTAAAAATTGGTGTTAAAAAAAATAATTGGTGTAAAAAAAATAATTGGTTTTAATAAAAAAAATTGGTTATAATAAAAAAATGGCTAAATAAAAAAAATTGGTGTTAAAAAAAAATAAATGGCTAAATAAAAAATTGGTGTTAAAAAAAAATAAATGGCTAAATAAAAAAAATGGCTGAAAAAAAAATTTAATTGAAAAAAAAAATAATGCAGAAAAAAAATCTGAATAAAAAAAAAGTCTTGAAAAAAGAGGGTTTTAAAAAAAAGGAGGGGAAAAAAAGGAGGGGAGGGGAGGAAAAAGGAGGAGGAAAGGAGGGGGGGGGGGGAGGAGGAGGAGGAGGGAGGGGCTGAAGGAAGAAGAAGGAGGAGGGAAGGGGAGGAGGCTGCTGATGGTCTAAGGAGTTGTGGATGAGAGGAGGGAGGCGGGGTGAGTGGCTGCGGGTCATGGTTGGTTGTGGATGGAGGTGATTGCGGACGAAGTGGGTGCGTTGGAAGGGGGGTCTTGGGTGCGGACGGGCTACGCTGACTGCGGTAGGCGAGGAGGCAATGGACTTCGGATGCGAGCCTGCAGTGGAACGCCTGCGGTGCGAGCCTGCAGTGGAGCGCCTGCGGTCCGAACCGAGAAGGGAGCCTGCAGTCCGAGGCTGCGGTCCGAGCAAGAAGACTTCGGTCCGGAAGAAGTGAATGGCTATGATAGGGAGTCCGGACTTCGGTCTATCAGCAAGGGGGGTTTAGGCTGCGGTCAAGAGGCTTCAGATCAAGGCTTAAGAGGGGCTGCGGGTAGGCTTCTAAGGGGACTCCGGTAGGCAGTTTTTGGCTGCGGTCCGGGGGGCTGAGAGGGGCTGAACAGATGACGAAAAATGTTATTTTTTCATGAAAAATGGTACCGCAAAGGCCATTTATTCATATTTTAATGAGGAAATCTTTTTATAAAGCATTCTAAGTCAAAGGTGGGTCTTGGGAAGGCAAAAAGAGGAGTGTGCAGGGGGTTTTTAGGGACAAAAGGTGATGGGATTGGACAATGTCACATGGTTTTTGTCTTTTTAAGGGAGTAAATAGTGGAGCACTCTTTACCCAAAAGAGTAACAAGGACAATTGACTTTTTGCAAACAAATTATCACGTCCAAACAATTCAATTTGAGATCTACAGCAACTAATACATGAGAATCAAAAATCTTCATACCTCATGATGATGAAAGTTGCTGGGAAAGAAAAATCTTCAAAAAGAAATGCTTTTCTCCACTTTCTTCAAGAAAAATAAGCCCATAATCTTGTGTCTTCTCATCCAAGGAAAAAATAACTCCCTGAAATACATCTTCAACCTTTTTAAGAGACCACAAAATTAATTCTTCTCCCATTTTTTTCTTCATTTCTTCAACAGAGAAATATTAAGAACTTTAAAGTGGAGAAAAGCATAAAAAAATTCCGGTAAGAAGCCCGAAATTTTTTTCTTGCAGAAACACGGAAAAATCACAAGATAATCATCGAACGGGAGTCGTTCCCTTGAAATAATCGTGAGATCTTCAAGGTACGGCTCTGATACCAATTGTAGAGACCCATTTTTATAACGAACGGTGAGTGCGGAAGAAAGATATCTCGAGATTAATCGTGTTTTTGGAAGTATGAACACGAAGAACATATTATGAGTTCGTTGAAGAAGACTAAGAACAAGAGGAAATAATCATAATATTGCATGAAGAACATGGTGGGAGATAAACTCTCCCTGGGTGGGAGAACCCACCAACTTTCTCTCTCTCGAGATTACATGCTAGAAAAGTGAAATAGTAATACTACATAAAAAGTGACCACCTCTCCCTTTATATATGAGGGAGAGTAAATACACCTAAAATACAATAAGGGAAAATACAACCTAATAAACACTCATTATTTATGGAGCATTTCCATGCACCAACACGAACGGTCATAATATTTACTAGTAACAGCAATGAGTGGCAGTCCAATGCAACTACTGTACTTATAACAACATTACTATAAACAGCCCAAAGATTAATAACTTCAAATTCCTTTGATGTTCATGATATCTTATTATAAACTAGAGACATGGATCTAGGTTCAATCTCATGTTTCAAGATTATGTTTCCCGATACCGGATTGTGGTGATTTTCAGAATGGTTATCAAATCTAATCAAGTTAGTCTCAGCATGGCCAAGCATTTATTGTCAACACCAAATCAATGACAGTCCCAAAGATATCTACTTCTCCATTTCTGGCAGAAGGATCAAATACAATTTGACTACATAATTCGGTACTATTCCTCATGTAATATCTAGTCAAACCCTGTATAGCTGCCAATTACGCACAACGTTGGAGTAAAACCAAGACACAACAGATTGTAGAACATAACCTCATGCATCTTCATTTGAAGAATATGAAACATAATCGTCTTAATTTACTCATGACATGATCCATGGAGTAATCTTTAAGCGTGGTTACTCCAATACTTAAAATCTTAATTTTCAAGTACTCATCAGTATTGGTCGTAAGGATTTGCTATGTTCATCCCTATGAACAATCTACAAATAATATGGCAATCTTTATTCACTACTATCTCCCAATAGTATGACTGATTGCAGAAGTTCGAATAAAATATTATTCTGGAAATGATTCTAAACATGCAAATGTAGGAACAAATATAATATGAACAAACATAGTAATAATCACCAAAAGCATAATATCTAAAAAAGTTCCAAATGATCAAACTACAAATTATGAAATCAAAGAAATTCACTAGCAAATCTAATGCAATAAAACTAGTATGTCACACCCCCGGCCGATGGCGAAAACGACGAGGGTTGATGGCGTGTACAAATTACAGAACATAAATCTTCTTTTACTAATAACATCAATTACATTAAATAAACTAAAGCCTATGTATCTTCGTGTAACTTGCCCTTCCTTACACTAAGCTTCTCTTCATCCTAGGAACACATGTGATTTCTGAAAATGTCAACTTGATGTTGGTGAGTTAACAGGTTTATAAATATCGATAAAACTCTTTGAAAACATTTAGGATCTTTGTTTATGAATTTATTTATCTTTCATAAGTTCTTTATTTCCTGGGGTTTCAGATCGGTAAAGGGATGAATAATTTGTGTCTCAGGACTTCATTCGTTGAACCTATCATCCTTATTCGAATCTTCAATTGAATCACCCACATAAGGTGAGTTCATACCCCTATAATCTATCTTTTAAATGGTTTTAAATGCTTTCAATGGGGGAATACATGAGCCCCTATTATAGACGCTATGGACTGATATATATATATATATATATATATATATATATATATATATATATATACATATATATATATATATATATATATACATATATATATATATATATATATATATATATATATATATATATATATATATATATATATATATATATATCCCTCACGACGCTTCATCGGATGTCGAATAATATTATTTTTATACTTAAGAAAGCTATCCTACCCGAATTGTAGCTAGTAATCGCAAGTGAAGGCGTCACCCCCGTATATATCTATACATATCTTTCTGGCTCTCACAAGATTAATGATTATAGGTTCGAGGTTAGCTGAATTTAATCAGGCTAAGGGATGAATAATATCAGCTTACTAACACGTGCTTATTTAATAATAAGTATGATTATCGTTTTATCTTTTCCTCATTTAGTCTTTATTTGATACCAATTTCTTTACATAATTATTCATATATACTTAACCCTATATATAATAATTATCTTTTTATAGATAATCTTTGACAGGTTATGGTACAGTTAAATACATTGTCTATTCTTACATTACCTTCCATAATTATCACTATATATATATACACACACACACACACACACATATATATATATATATATATATATATATACACACACACACACACACACACTTAATCATAATATATATATATATATATATATATATATATATATATATATATTCGTTTACCATATATATACAATAATTACGATTATCTGAATAACATGATATTAGGGTAGAGTACTAGCTACGTACAATGCATATCCTTAACTTTGGCCAACATTACTTCAAGGTACTAAGTTATCCTAGAAAATAGGTCAACGTAACATCTAGGTATAATCTTTTCCTAGTATATCGGGTAACATAACAATTAGGCATAATATCAATGCTTAAGACTAGGCAGAGTTTCTACCGGCACATTAGCATAATATTTCATGTTTTACATAAAGTACTGATATATTTACAAAAATATATTTTAATAAATCTGTTTTATAAGCATGTATTCCACCCATCCCCCCGGTAAAATCTTAAAAAACCATAAAAGTGCGTTCGTGAACTCACCCTAGTAGCGTGATCTTGCAGACGCTGGCTACTGCATTCAAAGCTTCGCGCCATCAGGAGGAGTAACAGAATGTCGAGAAGGAGAGGATCGAGTTTTGAGGTGTAGAATTGGAGAAGTGAAGGCCTCTATTTATGGGGCTTATGCATGCAGCGCACCTTGTGCGCGTCATGCATACAATCCGTGGTTCCACCAAATCTTGCCACATGTCATACTTCTGGTGATCTACGTCTCTCAAAAATCTCGACGAATCCTGGTGTCAGGTATGCATGCCATGCATAATATGCACTTCGTGCACACCTCTTAGTTTTCTATAAAAATTCATATATTCCTTGTATGAACCTTGTTTCTTACCTTCTTTATATATTTGTGTAGCTATCATTGAGTACTATAACTTTCCTTAAGGTTGCGTTGTCAAAATTTAACTTTCATTTTTAACCTGTATTTTATGTTTTCCAAAAAAATCATATCTTCTTTATATGGACTCCGTTTTTTGACCTTTTTCATCTCAAAGTTCTTATCACGCTGAGTACTATGATTTTCCTTTTAATGAGTTTAGCCAAAACTCAACCGATTTCTTTACACCATTTTGACGTTAATGACGTTAATTACGTGGTTGATTTTTATTTTTTTTAAAATCATAACTCCTTGAATCGGAGTTGGATTTTTACAAAGTTCATACCCTTGGGATCAAGTTGATGTGTACTTTCCAAATACACTAACCATTATTAATAACGATATGACTTTTTGGTCACTCATTTTTGACTCTATTAACCTTTTTCCACTTATAAGTAATAGTATATCTAATCATATTTTCCCGAAATATGAAAAACTCTATTGTTTCCATATGTCCATGCTAATCTCTTGTGACGGTTATTGACGGAAATTTCTCAGTTGTCACATTCTCCCCCTGTTTAAGGAACTTTGTCCCGAAATTCAGATCATGAGGTTTTCTTATTAGGGGAGACCGGTTTCTTATTACATGATCGAACCTTTCCTTTTTGTTGGGACAACTTGATTTCCTTTTTTTATTGCATTTCTTTGGGTGTTGGTTCTACTTCTAATTCTTTAACTTCATCATTAGAAACTGATACTAATCCTTTTGTTTTTTCCATATTTATTTCTATTTTACACCAATAGGAAACGCTAAGTTTCCATTTTTGTTTTGATATGAATTTCTGGAGGGATTTATATGTTTATTTGCCGATTCCTATGAAATTTTACGTGTAAATTTTACTCAAAAATAGATTTATATTACTAAGTACAATTTCAAGGATTTCCAATCCTTTTTTAATCATTACATAATTATTTTCATGGGACATTCCCTAAATCTCTTATTCTTAAATTCCTAAATTCCAGTATTTTCCTTTCACTAGCTTCATTGGCCACTGCAAGAACTCGCAGTGTGTCTCGTTTTACCGTAGTTGTTACACTTAAATTCTTCGCAATTGCCTTTATGATGAAATCCACAATCATCGCACTTGGGGAGCCTTCCCAAGTATCCTCTTGGTGGAGATGGTGTTATTTCTCGATATTTCCTGTTGTCTCCTTCCTTCCATGAAGGATGACTAGATTCTCTCTTAGTACTCCTTCCCATTTCTTCCTAAGTCCTTTTGCTCTCTTCTTAGTCATGCTTGAATTAAATGTTTTCCTCTCGACCACTGGTTCCTAAGTCCTTTGGCTCTCTTCTTGAATTGAATGTTTTCCTCTCAACCGATATGCTGGAAATCTTCCAAACTACGACAAATGCAACTACCACCACACCAGAGCTTGTCGGGAGTTGCAGTGCACAAATTGCCGCAGGAAGGGGCACACTGCCTGTTTCTGCAGGGCGTCGGCACGACCAATCTCCCAAGTAAACCAAGTTTGTTATAGGTGCGGCGAATCTGGACACTTCAAGAGGGATTGTCCAACAGAGAGAAAGGACGAAGGAGACCGCTTCTGTAGAACTCCGACTCAACACATCACTTCAACCATCGACGCTAGTATAATTCAAGTATGCCATGCATGTGGTGAAATGGGACATTTCAAGAGAGACTGTCCAACAGAGAGAAATGACGGAGGAGAAGGAGGAGTTTAACGACAAGACATAAGGGAGCAACGAGGAACCCCTCTTTTGAGATTTTTGGTACGTCTTCTAAATAAATTTACTTTAAAAATTAAAAATTTATTAAAAATTGGGGAAATTAAAAAGTAGTATAATATATTTACTCGAACAAGTCACAACATTCGTAAGAGAACTAAAGATCCGTGCAGGTGAGCTATGATGGCTTAGTATATACATCAAGGTTATGTATAACTAAGATTTTGTAGGCTTAGAGTGAGTGATTCCGTCTCATTTCCTGTTCCTTGTCTGGTTGTGGAGTTAGGGCAGAGTCACTCAGTCGACCGTCTTATTCATCTTAGTTATACACTACTTGTATATGCCAAACGATCATAGAGGTACCAAGATGGATTGTAATATAAAGTATCATCACTAGTTATCAAAGCACTTTCACTGTTAGTACTCGCTTATCGCGTTACGATATGTGGCAGTGGTAATATCAAGGAGAACACTAAAAGAACTAGAAAGCCTACACAGAATACATTGTTGAGCACACTAGGGATACACCATAGTATAACAAACGTTTCTTTCAAATCGTCCTAACATTTGTCTCTATAAGAAGTTACGACGTGGTCATTAGTCATAGATTGGCGTGGTCCTCACCATACCAATTTCATGTGCTCTGAAAACTTTTCACCTTAACCAACCGATTAAGGAAATCCTCGTCACTCGTAACGACAACCCGACCCAGACCTCAGAAATTGTCTCTTGTCTTCTAAACCCCGAAGTACTCTTGAGAGGAGTACTATGACCTCTGAAACCTTGACGACGTATACTCAGCAGACCTTTTCGAACTACCACTCGTCCAGCAGATCAAGTTCATGTTGGATAAGGTGTCTAAGTCCATAACTATTTCTGGTATGTACTTGACCCGACCCGACATGGTCCATTTGGGTTGCATGGCACCATGCAATTGGATAAACTAAAATGAGAAAAATAACACTTATGGTTTATTAATATATTATAAGTTCTAATATATTAATAATATTATTTAATTAGTTTGATCAAGAATTAATTTAGAATTAATTAAGTGATCAAAAGATAACTAATTAAATATATGGGTAGATTATGTAAATCTTCCATATCTTATATAGTGGGCTAAGAGGCTCCATGGATTATCAAGTTGGGTTCCACCCATAGGATGCTCCATGGATGCTCCATGGGAGTTACAAACCCATGGGTCATGGAAATGAAGAGTCATGACACATTAGGGTTTACATGGTGTAACCCTAGATGTGTCAACACTATATAAGAAACCCATTCTCCACCAAAATAGGCTACACTAAGAAACAAGAGGGCTAGAGCCGATTTTGCAAGTGTAAGATTCTCTCAAAGTTTACTCCTTTGCATTTGGTGTTGTGTGAAGCATTTGAGGCATCACACTTGGGGTGCTAGGCTCACAAGGTTTCAAGGATCATAATCAACAACAAGGTAAGTTATTCTATCTTTCATTCAAGTTAAAAATGTTCCTCATGTATGCTAGATAGGAATATAACCTTGGAATTCAACTTTGCATGATTATTAGACAAACATAGATCCAAGGTTATTAGGGTTCCATGTACACTTAGGAAGTGTTAGAATGCTCAAAACCTATCAGTGGTATCAGAGCCTAGGTTTGTTTGTTGTTTTTTTTTTGTGTGCAAACAGCTTGAAAAAAAATCGTTTTTCTGTTTTCTGCTCGTATGAAAGTTTGCACATTTGTTGCTGGAAATGGACTAGAAACATTACCCTAAACTGTTTTGATGTTTTAAAGCTTGTTTTAGATGGTGTAATGTTTATGCTAATCCATTTACAATGGCAATTATTAAAATTACAAGTTTTTTTTAAGTGTAATTTTTGATTCTTGAAAGTGTTCATATTCATGTTCTTGAACTTATGAAGATTAGATGATCATAGGAATTGTTTGTAACCTTCATGGTAGTTTAATTCATGATCATAATGTGTTTTAATGGAGTCCATAACTTGTCCTCAAGTTATGGAAAACCAAAAGTCTCACTTTTATTAAAGCCATTAAAAGAACACAAGAGTTATAAAAATGAAGAGTCTTCATTTTTATTACTTAATTAATTCATAAGTTATAAGAAATGAAAAGTTTTGGAAGTTTACAAAACTTGCCCTAAAGTTTTGGAACATGTAAAGTCTTGATTAAAACTTTAGTTCCAACCCTTAGAATTTTAAAAGTTAAAATTCAACCCTTATACTTTATAATATTATAAGTTACTAATATATATATGTATAACGTCAAGTCGTCTTACCGCTAGTACGCCTCATTCACGAAGCCGGTCTATAAGGGGGTATAAGGTTGTTGCCTATAAAATGGCAACTTAATGGGTGTCCACTCTCACCCACCGCTTCCTTGATCGGTGGAGGGTCGTTAGCCGAACGGGTAGGACAAGGACTTATAAATTCTCATTAAAAGTATGATGAATATTATAAAGTAACTAAATGCTTTTATTAAATTCCCAATCTTAGTTACTTTAGGAAAATGTGAATAAGGTGCTAATCCATGAAATTACACTTTACACTTTGTTTAAGTCGTTAGTGGAGCTCGTGTGGTTAACCGGCACACTAACTTGGACTTAACAAGGAAGGTAAATGGTGACTTAAAGTTTATTATAGGTCGGTGGAGCTCGTGTGGTTAACCAGCACATCGATTGAGTAATAAACATTAAGTGTACCAAGTGATTTGCATGGTTACTTCACACCTCGTTTTGTGATCCTCGGTATCCCAGTCACAAAACTTGGAGGGCACACTCGAGATTGAAACATGCCTTTGAAAAGTTCATTGAATCTCAAAAGAATCTAGGAATTTCTAAGAACCAATTAAAAACCTAATATCTATATTTCGTTTTTCATGGTGGAAATTGGTGAATCGTCATTCACCTACCTTTCAAATATGTTATAGCTTGGATTACGACATACCTCTTCTAAGTTATAATATATTATGATTGGATCCTAGCCTTAATATTACATTTGGGTGTTTTATTAAGGACTCTCTTAATATCTAAACTAATCTTGTTCTCTTCTTTCAGATGTCTTCAAACAATGCTGCTTCTGGCTCTAATCCTAATGGCTCCTTTACCCTTATGAACTTGTGTGGGAAAGTCACTTTTGATGGATCCAACTTCAATGAATGGATCAGAAACATCAGGATGATTACCCGCTACGAGGACAAAGAATATGTCCTTGACAAGGAGCTTAAGGAGATTGATGAGACCACTGCAACTCCCCAGGAGATCGCTGACTTCCGGGCACATGAAAGGGATGCTACAAAAGTGGCATGCATCATGTTGGCCACCATGACAGCGGAACTCCAAAAGTCCTATGAGGACTTCTACCCTTTTGAAATGCACCAAGATCTGATGGAAAGATACCATCAAAGTGCACGACAAGAGAGGTATGAAATCATATGCTCTATCATAACAACCATGATGAAGGACGGGAAATCCGTCACGAGCCACATGTAGAAAATGCAAAGGTATGTGGATCGGTTGCTGAAGCTTAATGTGAACTTCCCTGAGGAGCTTGCAATAGATATCATTTTGCACTCCTTACCATCGTGCTATGATCAATTCCGCATGACATATCACATGAATAAGGAAGAGGTCACACTCAGCAAACTTTAGGGACTCCTCAAGACCGCAGAAACAGGTCTTAAGGGTAAGTCGGTTGTTAACACTCCTACTCCAAACCCCGCCCCGGTTTTGGCAATCGGGAAAGGTAGAGGGAAGAAGAGGAAGAGCTCTTCGAAGGGTACCAATGCTAGGACCCTTGATGGCTCTTCTTCAAGTGGAACCAATAAAGGTTTTGTCACTCCTTCTTCTGACCCAAAAGAGGCTGAATGCTTCTATTGCCATGAAAAGTCACATTGGAAGCGAAACTGCCCAAAATACCAGCAAGATGTGAAGGATGGGAAAGTTAAACCCAACCATGCAGGTATTTACACTATCTTATCTAATAACTCACCCCATTCTAACTCTTGGGTCCTTGATACCGGTTGTGGTATTCATATCTGTTCTGATTTGCAGGGACTAAGAAGAAGTGAGAATGTGGAGCATGGAAGAATAAACTTAATCATGGGGAATAGGAAAGCTTTACCTGTCACCAAGATTGGAGTTTATACTTTATCGCTAAGTAGTGGGTTTAGTTTAGATTTGAATAAATGTTGTTATTCGCCAGAAATGGCAAGAAATATTATTTCCTTTCATGCATTGTATAAACAAGGTTTCACCTTTTCATTTGATAATGAAGTTGGTTCGATTAATGCTTTCTTTAATAATGTTCTTTATTTTAAAGCATTACCTTGTGATGGTGTGTATGAAACTGTATCTGTGGTTGATAACTTAGGAAATAATGTATTGTGTATTGATTCTGTTAATGATAATAACTTGGATAAAGCATCATTATGGCATTGTCGTCGTGGACATATAAGCAAGAAACGCATAGGCCAACTCCAAAAGGATGGAGTATTGGAGTCATTTGACCTAAAGTCAGATGATAGTTGCGAATCATGCTTACTTGAAAAAATGACAAAGTCACCCTTCACAGGTTCTTGTGAGAGGGGTGAAGGTTTGTTGGATCTTATACACACAGATGTGTGTGGGCCCTTCAAACATGCCACAAGGGATGCTAATCGTTATTATTTGACTTTTACTGATGATTACAGTAGATATGGATATGTCTACTTAATCAAGCATAAGTCAGAGACTTTTGAGAGGTTTAAAGAGTTTAAACAGGAAGTCGAGAATCAATTGGGCAGGAACATTAAGATGCTTCGATCCGATCGAGGTGGTGAGTATCTTAGTTCAGAGTTCCTCGACTATCTTAGGGAATGTGGGATTGTCTCACAATTGACACCTCCCAGGACACCGCAGTTGAATGGTGTAGCTGAGAGGCGTAATCGAACCTTGTTGGATATGGTTCATTCCATGATGAGTCGAGCTTCGCTACCAATCTCATTTTGGGGGTATGCCTTAGAGACTGCCGCCCATATCCTTAATCTAGGTCCCACAAAGAAAGTTGCCAAAACTCCTCATGAGATGTGGACTGGTAAAGTACCCAAACTAGACCACATTAAGATTTGGGGTTGCGAGGCTTTCGTGAGACGCGAGACTCATGATAAGCTCGAACCTCGAAGTGAGAGGTGTATTTTCATCGGCTACCCACATAAATCCTTTGGTTACCTCTTCTACAGACCTAGTGAGAATGTGGTCTTTGCAGCTAGGAGGGCTTTCTTTCAAGAGAGAGAGAGTTCATAAGCCAAGGAGACAGTGGGAGGCAAGTTGACCTTGAAGAAATTCAAGAGTCAAGTGGTGAAGGAACTTCAAACCCTAGCACTCAACTTGAGGAGGAAACTTCTGTTGAGCCAATTGACAAGTCTGTACCTCTGAGGCGTTCCACAAGGGTTAGGAATGCACCTGAGCATTACTATGGATTCCATAATACTGTGGAAGGTGATACACTTATCAGTGATGAGACACTGATAGGTCTGGATGAACCTAACAGTTACGCGGAAGCCATGGCAGGCCCTAAGTCAGCCAAGTGGAAAGAGGCAATGGACAGCGAGATACAGTCCATGTATGACAATCAAGTTTGGAACTTGGTTGAGAATGTACCAGGTCGTAAGACTGTAGGGTGCAAATGGATCTTCAAGAAGAAGACCGACATGGATGGTAATGTACACACTTATAAGGCACGACTGGTTGCAAAGGGTTTCTCACAAACTCCGGGAGTTGATTATGATGAGACCTTTTCTCCAGTGGCCAAGATTAAGTCTATTAGGGTTCTGTTAGCCATAGCCGCATTTCATGACTATGAAATATGGCAAATGGATGTCAAAACCGCTTTCCTTAATGGAAAGTTGGCTGAGGATGTTTACATGAGTCAGCCGGAGGGTTTTGTCAACACAGAGTACCCTAATAGAGTGTGTAAGCTTGAGAAATCCATTTATGGGTTAAAGCAAGCACCTTGCAGATGGAATCTTTGCTTTGATGAGAAAGTCAAGGAATTTGGCTTTTCTAGGAGTGAAGATGAATCTTGTGTATATGTCAAGGCTAGTGGGAGTATAGTTAGCTTTTTGGTATTGTATGTGGATGACATACTACTCATAGGAAATGACATCCCAACTCTGCAGGAAGTTAAGTCCTGGCTTTGGAAGTGTTTCTCTATGAAGGACCTAGGAGAAGCTGCCTATATTCTAGGGATAAGGATCTTGAGAGACCGGAGTAAAAGACTAATTGGACTTAGTCAGAGTACTTACTTGGATAAGGTGTTGAAGAGATTCGGCATGCATGACTCAAAGAAAGGAGAGTTACCCATCCACAGTAATGCCAGATTGAGTAAGACATAAAGCCCTAGTACTGAGGCTGAGATAGCAGAAATGAGTCGAATACCTTATGCTTCGGGTGTAGGATCGATCATGTATGCTATGACGTGTACTCGACCTGATGTAGCCTTTGCTTTGAGCATGGTTAGCAGGTATCAGGGGAACCCTGGCAAGGCACACTGGACTGCGGTAAAGAATATCCTCAAGTACCTACGGAGGACTAAGGACTGGGTCCTTACCATCGGTGGGAGTGAAGACTTGAGAGTTGTAGGGTATAGTGATGCTAGCTTTCAGACTGATAGGGATAATTTCCGCTCTCAGTCAGGCTGGGTCTTTACCTTAAATGGAGGAGCAATTTCTTGGAAGAGTTCAAAGCAAGAGACAGTGGCTGATTCAACTTTCGAATCAGAGTATATAGCAGCTAGCGAGGCAGCAAAGGAGGCGATATGGCTGAAGAACTTCATTGGATACCTTGGAGTTGTACCAGCTATTAAAGAGCCAATGGAAATTTTCTGTGATAGTGAAAGTACAGTTGCCTTAGCCAAGGAACCAAGGGATCACGGGAGATCCAGACACATCGACATAAAATACCATTTCATCAGACATCAAATAGAAGAAGGACTCCTCGTGGCAAAGAGGGTATTATCGGATGAGGATCCAGCAGATCCCCTCACGAAGGGACTGACTCGGGTTAAGCATCTCCAGCATGCTCAGAGCATAGGGCTGAAGGATGATATTAGATTTAGTAGTTAGATAACCTTGAAATTTGTAAAGTGTAATTGACATTAGATGATGAATAAAAGGTGTTTTATTTATGATTAAAGTGTTGCTATCTCTTGTCGATCGTTTACTATATTTCTTTTGCATGTTTTGACTTCCAGAATAATTATGTTTGGTATATCATATTATTCGAACCTCCACAGTCGGTCATATGTCGGAAGTAGGTATGAATCAAGACCGTCATGATTGGTTGTAGAGGTCTAAGTTGTTGGACATGGCTACAACACTCATGAGTGCTCATAAGTTCTGAGCATTGGACTCAACCCACGCTCGCTGGAATCACTTCATCGAATTTATCTCAAGTGATCGTGAGATGGTAATATCATATAAGTCTTCAAACCAAGAGATATGATTTGTTACTTATGAGTTGGTTATGCATTGATTGTACGTTAACGCATTGGTAACTCGATGTTATAAAACGTGCTTTTGTGTATAATTCAATGAGTGGTAGAACAAACATATGAGTCGAAGTTTATATGTTCCTTCTTGGATTAGAAGCTGATATCTGGGCCCCTCGATGATTTTGTTTTGACCTATGTACCGGGCCCGGTCAGAACTAAGTTGATGTGTTCAATTAAGTTCTTTGTCAAACAAATCGGAAATCGGGAAAAAAACTGCTGGACACAAAGTAAGACATTGTTCCATGTATTTGTCCGGCTGATATCTAGAACAGAGCATTATATGATCACTTATCTTAAATGGCGTATCATCATCTTCTCAGTTCCGAGAGACCTTGAAAGAGCTACGATTGCCGATCGGTTCCTGAAGTATTGCTGTTATAGTTATTAGACTTATCCAAGTGGGAGACTGTTGGATAAGGTGTCTAAGTCCATAACTATTTCTGGTATGTACTTGACCCGACCCGGCATGGTCCATTTGGGTTGCATGGCACCATGCAATTGGATAAACTAAAATGAGAGAAATAACACTTATGGTTTATTAATATATTATAAGTTCTAATATATTAATAATATTATTTAATTAGTTTGATCAAGAATTAATTTAGAATTAATTAAGTGATCAAAAGATAACTAATTAAATATATGGGTAGATTATGTAAATCTTCCATATCTTATATAGTGGGCTAAAAGGCTCCATGGATTATCAAGTTGGGTTCCACCCATAGGATGCTCCATGGATGCTCCATGGGAGTTACAAACCCATGGGTCATGGAAATGAAGAGTCATGACATATTAGGGTTTACATGGTGTAACCCTAGATGTGTCAACACTATATAAGAAACCCATTCTCCACCAAAATAGGCTACACTAAGAAACAAGAGGGCTAGAGCCGATTTTACAAGTATAAGATTCTCTCAAAGTTTACTCCTTTGCATTTGGTGTTGTGTGAAGCATTTGAGGCATCACACTTGGGGTGCTAGGCTCACAAGGTTTCAAGGATCATAATCAACAACAAGGTAAGTTATTCTATCTTTCATTCAAGTTAAAAATGTTCCCCATGTATGCTAGATAGGAATATAACCTTGGAATTCAACTTTGCATGATTATTAGACAAACATAGATCCAAGGTTATTAGGGTTGCATGTACACTTAGGAAGTGTTAGAATGCTCAAAACCCATCAGTTCAAGCACAGAGGCTAAGGACGAATACAGTCCACCTATCACTATTTAAGTGTATACGCGAGGGTGGTATATAAATATGGTTATGCGGATTTAGTATGTGTGTTTCCGCCCTATCTCCTGTTCCTTGTACGGTTGTGGACCTGGGGCAGAGTCGCACATCCGACCATCTTACTAATCTTAATTATATACCACTTGTATACACGAGGTGATGATAGATAGACCAGGTATGAATCCTATCATGAACATCATGGCAAAGTTGCCCAGGTCTGTGAGTGGATATTCTACCATTCAGAGGAGCACGACCCCAAGAGTACTGCTGAGAAAGCTATATTCAGGACGAAATTCCCTTTAACGGGGGGTTGATGTGACAACCCGATAATTTTGTTCTTATAAAAGTCCACTTTGGTCAAACTTATTCCTTCCATGATCTTAAATTAGATGGATTATTGGTTTATAAGTTTTGAAGCCTTGTAACTAAGTGTGTTATAGTTTGGAAGAGAAAAGCATAAGGAATTGAGAACCCTCGCAGCTGTGAACTATCCAAGCCGTGAACCTCGCAGCCGTGAACCTTCGGACCATGAACCCTCGGTTCACGGCCTTGAACTCCTCGGCCGCAAACACTCAAATATATATATATATATATATATATATATATATATATATATATATATATATATATATATATATATATGAGTTCACTTCATTTTCTTTCATTATTCATCTTCTGGCCGTGAATCCTTCCCATTCTCTGTCAAGTATCATCCTCAAGAACAACCTCTTCTTCCCTTAAACACCCCTTTTCTTTTATATCTCTTTGGTATACCACAAAAGGGCCTTCAAACACTCACCAATCCACAAGATCTGCAAGTGTTCTTCACCTTTGGACCGTGAACCCTTCTTCAGGGCCGTGAACCCTTCAACATGGGCCGTGAACACTCATGTGTTCTTGGGCCGTGAACCCTCCTTAGGGCTGTGAACACCACTTCAGCCTCCTAACTTGCTTCTAACACTCTTTTGGTGAGTTATCCTTGCATCCTTAGTTGTTTCCTAAGCACCTTTGTAGTTATATTCACTAACTATATACATATATGTGTAATAATATGCTAAATAGGACTCATTTGTGTCTCGGGACTTCCTTCATGGAACTTATTATCCTTATTCGAATCTTCAATTGAATCACCCACATAAGGTGAGTTCATACCCCTATAATCTATCTTTTAAATGGTTTTAAATGCTTTCAAGGGGGGGGGGGAATACAAGTTGAACACAATCAAATTTTGTAAATATTTACCTGTGATAACCATCACATTAAAGAAATTCTTATACTTTTATATGTTAATAAATTAAATCAAAAACTCTTTTAAAAGATGTTAGATTGTTGTTTATAAAATCCCATTTTTAAAGTACATGTTTAACTTAGTGGCTAATCGAGTCTTTTCTTCAAATCAGGAATAGTTCAAGCAAATATACTAGTAAACTATAATAGGTATAGTTTAGGGATTCAGTAAATATTATATTCTAGAACAGAGAAACAATACATGATTCACGTACATATACTTTACACACCCAGTAAACTAGGAAAGGAACATATCATTAATTCATTTGTTTAAAACAAAATATGATAATACACATAGTATATGGATATATATATATATATATATATATATATATATATATATATATATATATATATATATATATATATATATATATATATATATATATATATATATATATATGGGGTACATCTACAAAGTACCGAGTTATATATGGGGTACATCTACAAAGTACCGGGTTTTATTTAAAAAGGGTACATCTACAAAGTACCGGACAATAATAAATAAAACATAGCAATATATAAAACTCACACCAGTATCGACTAAGGCGTTTAGAGTACGTGATTGCATAACTTCTAGTAGTCTTCCTAAACAATAAAACTGTGCCACATAACTTTCCTATTAACATGAACATTCAGTTAAAAGGGGCCTATAATGCTAACTTTATGATTCCCCGGTAGATACATTAGGGTTATATATTAATCAGATCTGACAGGCAGTAGGATGAGTGATTTTCGCTTCATTTCCTGTTCCTTGTTTGGTTGTGGGCTTAGAGCAGATTCACACAGTCTACTATCAATTCGATCTTAGTTATATATATATATATATATAACACATATACACCAAGTAATCATAGGGAGTAACAGGTATGGGTCAGGTCATAACATACAAATTTAGCATACCACTTTCTAGTACAAAAACATACTCTTCGGATAGAACATTAAGTAGGCGAAACTAGAAACTTATCTATAAAATGTTTGATACGCATTGTTAAAACTGTATAACTTAAAGGGTCTTTAATGGTTAATTCTATAATACCTTAGTTTATACATTAGGGTTATATATAATTAATATCCGATAGGCAGTGGAATGTGTGTTTTCCGCCTTACTTCCTGTTCCATGTTTGGTTGTGGGCTTAGGGAAGATTCACACATTTAACTGTCTGTTCGATATTAGATTATATATAACTAGTATAAACTAAGTGATTATAGAAGGAACTATTGTGGTTACCATTTTACTAAAGGAAAAATATGATTTTCTTAAGGAATGTTTTCTTCAAATATAATAGAGCTATTACAGTTAACTCCGTAAGTACCAAATGAATACGCGAGGGTTATATAACAGACCTAACAAACAATGGGATGTGTGACTTCCGCCTCATTTCTTGTTCCTTGTTTGGTTGTGGGCATAGGGCAGATTCACACAATCGATTGTCTGTTTACTCTAGATTGTATATAACTTGTATCCATTTAGTACTCATAGAAGGAATTGTAGAGACATTTTACTTATCATTTTATCATATCATAAAATATAGGATTTTCTGGAGGAACAGGCAAACTTTTCTAAAAGAACTTATAGTATACTTATTATAACTAAAATACTTATGAACTCACCAGCTTTAATGCTGATCTACTCTTTCAAAATAACTTGTATTCTCAGGAAACTAGTAGACAGGTACGCGCTCAGGGATTCAGAAGATGGAGCATAGTAGCTTCATGACTTGTTTTGTTATTTTACTTTGGAGGTAATCTTTTGTGAATCTAATACATTGTAAACACTTTAATGTTAATGCAATGTTTGTTTGTTACTTTTATTACTATGATGCATGTGTTGTGATACTAAGCATGACGTCCTCCGCCCCCAAACGTTTACGCCGTTCCAGTTTGGGGGTGTGACATTAAGTATCGAGTTGGGTTGTGCATATCACTCTTTTAATTTGGGGAGCTATCCCTTGAAGGTATGCTTCAATCTTCTTGCTTTCTGAGCCGATCAATTCAGAGCATACCGTGGTTAGGTCCTCAAAGTGTATGGTATAGATAGATAGACTTGATTTCCTTGTGCTTAAGTGACTGAATTCATGTTCTACTCGGGCCATGTCTCCTTTAGAACATAATTCCCTTATCATTTGGTTCTTTAATTCTTCGCACAAGAGTGCATAGGTTGCGTCTATGCCTAAAGTATTAACCTAGGTATTCCACTAGATGAGAGTTTTTCCTATAAATGTGCATGTTGTAAACTTAACCCAACATTACTTGCCATATTTGCTCTCTATTTCCTTTATCCAGTGAATTAAACCATTTACTCCTTTGTCTCCATAGAAGGATCTTGGTTTACTGTTGATGAATTGCTTATAGGTATGTGCTACCTGACAAACTTCTTTTTCTTTGTGATTGGTATTTCCCTCTTCCTTGTTGGCTTTGGTATTTCCTAGAGCATCAGAGACTTTTATTTCAACCATTTTCTTGATGGTGGTTGGATCCACTAGTGCTAAATTTCTCATGTTATCATCCTGAAATGATAACAGACTTGTTGCTTGTTATTTACTATGCTTAGGTTTGACTAATAACTTCATTCCTTGTACGTGGTGGATCCTTTGTACAATGTTGCTATACTAGCAACCAATATACTTATCGGTCTAAGAATCTCTTAAATTGTTGTCTAATCATTCCTTCTTTGTTGTCCTGAGTTCTAGCTAGGTCATATTCCTAAGGGTCTCTAGTACTTAGGGTGTAAAATAATTGGCGGTAAAAAGTATGCATTTTGAAAGTTTAGATACTACGCACCGGACATGCCGCATGCACGTCGCTCACCGACACAAGATCAATATTTAATGTTGAATGTTTGGCTTTATTCAACATTATTCCTAAAAGAGATCAGATGGTCCCCACTTCGAATGAACACCACACATGACGAGGACACCGAATGTTGTTGATTTCGGGTTTTGATTTGTGATTCCTTCTACTTGCAGGTACTCCTTAGTTGCATATCTTAACTTCCTTTTAGTTTTAACCCTTAAAATCCGAGTTTTTAAGGTTTTTGGGCTTTTTATGGTTTGGTCATTTTTTTATCAAACTTCATGAAATGGATTGTCTAAATAGCTAGTATTACTACTGATTTTACTACCCCAATACTTAAATATTAGCTTAATACATTGATTATTCCTAATTTGGAATTTTGGAGAAAGTTTCTAGGGTTTTGCCAAATCCTTCGATTCGTGGCGTTTTGGACAAAATTGATTGCTTATTTTACTTGTATAAGCCTCGTCTAACATTCCCTTATAGATCCTATGTTGAAATTTGGATGAATTTGAGGTTTTTGGAACCGACTGTTCATCCTGCGCGTGGCACACTTCTTGATGCAAACGAACCTATTTTATGCCCTTTTTACTTTTCTTATCTTAATTCTAATTATCTTACCCTATTTTTATCAGGTTATGTATTCATTGGGTCGTCAATAGGAGGGCCAGTTGTCGTCGTACTGGCCATCTAATCCATTTTTGCAACTTCCAGTTGATATGCCTGCCGAGGATCGGAGCTCATTCCTTTCTCGGTTGACTGCACTTCCATCTAGGCAGTTTAGGATTCCACAAGCTCTTATGTAGAAGTCTGCTGATGAACTTGGGTTGTCGGCTCGTCTGGAGCCGTATTTTATACGAGTATTTCGCGATGATAATGGTATTGGGGCGTTTTACTTGCATGGGATGGCTTCGTATTTTTAGAATTCAGGAGGTTATTTACCATGAGCTCAGCTGGGAGTTCTTTGCTACGGTTCAGTTTGATAGGTGATCGATGTCCTGGACATATCAGATTGTCTTCTCTTTTTATCTGGGAGGGGTATCCCGCTCTTGCAGAATTGCAAAGTCGGGATGGTGAGCAGGGATCTATATTGAAGAAAAGGTTGTTAGTCCTTACTTCCTCTCCTATCTAGCCAGCTGCATCATTTATCTACCTCAGGAGTGCGAACATCTACAGGTCTGGGCTCAGGCTAGGGGCATCTACGTCTCTCGGACAGCCAAGGAGAGTTCTTTTAGATCTGCCATCTTGAGGCTGCTCCATTTTTTGGTTGCTTCCACCATCTGTTACCATGAGGAGTGTGACATGGTTCCTTCGAGTTTCCTTTCCTGATGTGATGCTTGATCCCAACTAAGGTTTGTCTCAACCTCCCTTATACTCTGGCTTTATACTTATCTACCTTGGTTGTAGGCCCTGCGGTGAAGAATCGGGTCTGTAGAGGACATTGGGTTACATTCTTAGCTCGCTCCTGTGGGGTTCATACTAACAAGATGGTTTCGTGTCCTACTAGGGAGTTGGGTACGATTGCTCTGGGGAAAATACGAGCAGTGATACGAGAAGTTGATCAGAGGTAGAGGATTTCTGATGATGAGATCATGACGCCGATCAGTCCGGTGGAGATGGAGCCTGGTCCTGAGCCTGCTTTCGAGAGGCGATAGAGACCTAGATTTACAGAGCCTGATCGGTCTCCGACTCTATGTGATGTGATGCACCGTATGGATGTTCTACAGGATGAGCATCTTTGGATTATAACATCAATTTCTAGGATGATGGAGCTCCAGGGGATGGATCATCCACCTTTTCCACGAGCAGGTCCTGTTTCTGATCCTCCGCATGCTCAGCAGAGGGGTGTTGTTTATGAGGGTACGAGTCCTTCTCGCACACAACATAGGGGTAATGATGATGACAGTAGTGAGGATACAAAGGATGAGGAGGGGGAGTATGAAAGTAGTGATGAGTAATGATTTGTTGTATTTTGATACTTGTTTTTATGGATTTTGCATGATATCTAGTTTATCAATTATGAAGTCTAAATTTAGATGGTGCTTTGGTTCAGCCAAGACTAAACATAGGTGATCAGGCTACATTTAGTGGTGACTCATCCTTTGCACACTGAATCACCTAAGATAAATTGACTTTTATTGTTTATGTTCTTGATTGGTATACTTACTTGTTCTGGATTTTATGAGTTTTTATATTCTTGTTTTGTACTTTTAGACCATTCCGTAGGAATCATCTAGGTAGGAAGTGTCTGCGGGCATAACCATTTTGGCATATAACCGTTCTGAAATCTAGCAACCCAAGGCGACAATTCCAGCCTAGTCATTTCTCCCTTTAGATGGTCTATCAGTATGGTTATTAATAATAATAATTTTATTTATAGGCTTGAGGATAAACCTTATCGTAGTATATGTCCTAGTCTATAGTTGTAATTTCCTAAAGAAGTACTAATTCGCTAAAACCTTTGGCTCTGATACCACTCTATCAGACCCCCGACCGACGGCTGAAACGCCGAGGGTTGACGGCGTGTACAAATCATAGAACATAAATCTTCTTTTATTAATAACATCAATTACATTGACAAAACTAAAGAATATATACCTTCGTACAACTTGCCCTTCCTTGCGATGCTCTTCTCTTCATCCTAGGAACACATACGATTTTTGAAAATGTCAACTTGATGTTGGTGACTTCACAGGTTTTATAAATATTATAACACCCCGATTTCCTGGATGTGGAACTTGAGAATGTTATGCACATTGTAGGACCTAGTCGACGAGTTGGTTGGCCCCAACTCGTCGTGTAGGAGTTGATCAGGATGCGCGGAGTACAAATTCTACTCGTCAAGTTGCAGGACTGGAATCGACGAGTTGAGTCTGTTTGTTGAAACCCTAATTATTCAGGCTTGCACCCTATTTAAAGGACTTTAACTCCTTTACCTCACCTCCCTCATCACTTTAGCACCCTAAGAGAAACCCTAAACGAGCTGGTATCATCTTTAAGAGAGAGATAGAGAGAGGCTAAAAGTGTGTGATTTGGTGCATTCTTTGAAGGAGTTGGAGGAGCAAAAGGCTTGGAACGAGAAGGAGCCCTTGGATCCAGTATTCTTTCAGTGTTAGTTGCCATTTGGAGGTAAAAAGCTATCACCTTGACCATTTATTTGTTAGATCTCTTCACTAGGGAGTTTATGGCCCTTTGTAGTTCCTCCTTGAGTCATTCATGGTTGTGAGCATGCCATGGAGCTAAGACCTCAGATCTGGACACTACTAGGCCCTTTAGGCCTAAAGCCTCAAGCTTTATGAAGCTTTGACCAGTCTTCATGTCCTAAACCCCCTTCTTGAGCTTAGTTTTGGGTGTTTTAGCATGATCGTAAAGTTAGCAACTTTATCTGGTAACTTCATCCTAAGAGTTTGGAGCTGAAGAACTCGACGATTTGAGTTGGGTTTTCCTGTTTTTGTTTACAGAGTAAACTCGACGAGTTGGTTGAACGACTCGGCGAGTAGTTAGGGTTTTTACCGATCTTCTGGACTCTGCATGGACTCGACGAGTTGGCTAGCAACTCGGCAAGTTGACTCGGGTTTTCGTGATTACTGAGTATTGAGGAACTCGTCGAGTACATGAGTTGCACTCAACGAGTTGGTGCAGCTTTGACTGTTGATTTCCATTGACTTTAGGGTTTTGGTCAAGCTGTGGATTTTGGAGGCTATGGAAGGGTGGAGTGTAGACCAAAAGTTCGAGTGTAGGATATACTAGTTTACTATGCGAGGTGAGTATTCTCACTATACTTACCTGAGTGGTAATACTATGTGACCGGAGGGTCTTATTTGAGTTATTGACCGGAGGGTCTTATTTGAGTTACCGACCGGAGGGTCTTATGTGCTTATACTGAGTTATATGATATCATGCATTTTGTCTTTGTGATTTATGTTGTATATTATTCTGTGCTTTATTGAGTTAGGACTGGAGGGTCCAAACCGAGTTGTGAGACCGGAGGGTCTTCACTGAGATACCGGACTAGAGGATCCGACCTGAGTTGTGAGACCAGAGGGTCCTCTCTGAGACACATGACCGGAGGGTCCTCATTGAGATATAGCCATGAGATGCTAATTATTTGTGCATTGTATTTTGGGGAACTCACTAAGCATCGTGCTTACAGTGTTTGTGTAAATGTGTTTCAGGTAGTTATCAGGATCGCGGGATGGTGCCGACATGATTGTACACACCAGCTTGAGATTATGTTTTGAGGATTCTGGGATATTGTCAAACAATTTGTTGTCTTGTGTTTTGAACAACTTATACATTTGGGTTTTGAGAAATATGAGATTGTGTTTTACGAGGTTTTAAAAATGAAAATTTTGTTTGAAAAATTTAGAGTGTTTCAAATATCGATAAAACTCTTTGAAAACTTTTAGGATCTTTGTTTACGATTTTTTTTATCTTTCATAAGTTCCTTATTTCCTAGTTTTTCAGATCTGTAGTTTGAAAAATCCTATTTTCGTGTCTTAAATCTTATCCCTATGATGTACTATCTATCCTAATATTTTAGAATTTTTTTCTTTAAAAATCTTTCTATCTTTTAGGATATAATAATTATCCTAAGCTTTTGTAGGTTTTATCGAATCCTTTTTAATCGAATCATACAACTACTTGAAGGCATCCCTATAGGTTGTTTAAATTAAGATTTTTCGAAAAGTATTACCATGAGCCCCTATAATCGACGCTATGGACCGGTATATACCCCGCACGACTCTTCATCGGATGTCGAATAATATTATTTTTATACTTAAGAAAGCTATCCTACCGGAATTGTAGCTAGCAATCGCAGGTGAGGGTGTCAGCCCCATAGATCTATAGATATCTTTCTAGCTCTCACAAGATTAACGATTATAGGTTCGGGGTTAGCCGAATTTAATCAGGCTAAGGGATGAATAATATCAGCTTACTAACAAGTGTTTATTTAATCATAAGCATGATTATCGTTTTTTATTTTCCTTATTTAGTCTTTCTTTTATACCAATTTCTTTACATGATTATTCATATATACTTAACCCTATATATATTAATTATCTTTTTGTAGATATTCTTTGACAAGTTATGCTACAGTTAAGTACGTTGTCTATCCTTACGTTCCTTCCATAATTATCAATATATATATATATATATATATATATATATATATATATATATATATGAGATAGTTATAATTAGTGAATATTACATAATTATTCTTGTATGTATGTGTGTGTGTGTATATATATATATATATATATATATATATATATATATATATATATATATATATATATGATTATCTAGATAACATGTTATTAAGGTAGAGTGCCAGCTAAGTACAATGCCTATCCAAAAATTTGGCCAACATTACTTCTAGCTACTAAGTTATCCTAGGAAATAGGCCAGCGTAACATCTAGGTATAATCTTTTCCTAGTATATCGGATAGCATAACGATTAGGCATTATATAAATGCTTAAGACTAAGCAGAGTTTCTACCGGCACATTATCATACCATTTCATGTTTTACATAAACTACTGATATATTTACAAAAACATATTTTGATGGTTTGATAAGCATGTATCCCCCCCCCCCCGGTAAAATCTTAAAAAACCATAAAAGTGTGGTCGTGAACTCACCCTAGTAGCGTGATCTTGCAGACGCTGGCTACTGTATCAAAAGATTTGCACCATCAGGAGAGTAACAGAATGACGAGAAGGAGAGGATAGAGTTTTGATGGGTAGAATTTGAGAAGTGAAGGCCTCTATTTATGGGGCTTATGCATGCAGCGCACCTTGTACGCATCGTGCACATAATCCGTGGTTCCACCAAATCTTGCCACATGTCATACTTCTGGTGATCCACGTCTCTCAAATCTCGACGAATCCTGGTGTCAGGTATGCACGCCGTGCATAATGTGCACTTCGTGCACACCTCTTAATTTTCTATAAAAATCCATATATTCCTTGTATGAACCTTGTTTCTTACCTTCTTTATATATTTATGTAGCTATCATTAAGTACTATAACTTTCCTTATGGTTGCGTTGTCAAATTTTAACTTTCATTTTTAACCCGTATTTCATGTTTTTCCAAAAAATCGTATCTTCTTTATATGTGCTCCGTTTTTGACCTTTTTCATCTCGAACTTTTTATCTTGTGTAGTACTATAATTTTCCTTTTAACGAGTTTTGCCAAAACTCAACCGGTTTCTTTAGACCATTTTGACGTTAATGATGTTAATTATGTGGTTTATTTTTATTTTTTTTATAAAATCACAACTCCTCCAATTGGAGTCGGATTTTTACAAAGCTTATATCCTTGGGATCAAGTTGATGTGTACTTCTAAATACACTAACTATTATTAATAACGGTATGTATTTTTGGTCACTCATTTTCACCCTATTAATCCTTTTCCACTTATAAGTAATAGTATATCTGATCATATTTCTCGAACTATGAAAAACTCCATTGTTTCCATTTGTCCGTGCTAATCTCTACTGACGTTTGTTGACGAAAATTTCTCAGTTGTCTCATAGTATGGGCATCATGCTTGATCTGTGACAATGGTTTAGTGAGAGGATCAGTTGGATTATCTACTAATGGTACTCTGCTCATAATGATGTTTCCATCTTCAATTCCTTATATAGTGAAACTTTCTCTGTATATGTATTTTTGCGCTTATGATCTCGAGGTTCTTTAGGCAAGCCAATTTGCACCCTTATTATCACAGAAGATATCAATCGGTTTGGCTATGCTAGGAACAACACCCAGATCATTGATGAACTTCTTTAGCCACACTGCTTCCTTGGCCGCAATATACTCTGACTTTGTAGTTGAGTTTGTTATAGTCTCTTGCATGGAACTTCTCCAAGTCATTGTTCCTCTATTCAACATGAATACAAAACTAGACTGTGATATGAAATTATCCATGTCAGTTTGTACACTTGCATCCACATATACTTTGACGTTTAGCTCTTGCTTACCATCATAAACCAATAAGATATCTTTAGTCCTCCTAAGATACTTCAGAATGTTACTACAGTCCAATGAATTTTGCCAGGATTGGCTTGATAACGACTCGTCATACTAATGGCGTATGATACGTATGGTCTCGTACATATCATGGAATACATGATCAATCTTATAGCCGAGGTATATGGGAATCGACTCATTCTTTCCAGTTCTTTACTAGTACTGGGACTTTGGGTTTTACTCAAAATCGTGCCACATTACATAAGTACAAATCCCTTCTTAGATTCTTCCATCTTGAATTTCTTCAAGATTTTATTTGGGTATGTATTTTGGCAAAGTCCTATTAGTCGCCTATATCTATCCCTAAAGATCTTAATACCAAGTATGTAAGCAGCTTCTCGCAAAATTTTCATAGTGAAACTCTTCCCGATCCATGCTTTTACACTATTTAGTGTTAGGATGTCGTTTCCTATTAGAAAATGTCATCAACATATAACACAAGGAAGACAAATACCACCCCACTAGATCTAACATACAGACATTGCTCGTCTTCATTTCTTAAGAAACTAAACTCCTTGATCTTCTCATGAAAACAGATGTTCCACCTGCGAGGTGCTTGTTTGAGTTCGTAAATTGATTTTTCAAGCTTGTATACCATATTAGGAGACTTGGAATGTATAAAACCTTCTGGATGAGCCATGTAAACATCGTCAATCATTTTCCCGTAAAGGAAAGCAACTTTTACATCCATTCTCTATATTTCATATTCATGGAATGCAACTATGGCAAGTAGTATGCTAATAGGCTTAATCATAGCTATTGGTGAGAAGGTTTCCTCATAATTAATTCCTTGAGTCTGAGTATAACCTTTCACAATCAGTGGAGCTTTTTAAGTATGTATGTTCCCATCCGTGTCACTCTTCTTCTTGAAGACCCATCTACACCCAATGGTTTTAATGCCAAGTGTAGGATCAACCAGGTTCCATACTTAGAATAAATCTCGCTGACTATCGCCTCTTTCCATTTTGCAGCCTCTAGGCTTTCCATGGCTTCCTGATAGTTGTGTAGTTCTTTATCACCTAGTAGGTTGTCATCCTCTTGATTAATATGGAATCCATAAAATTATGGTGGATGACTTTCTCTATCAGATCTACGAGATGAGGTGGAAGTACACTAGGTTCCTCAGTAGGTTGTTTAACCTCTTTTTGGGGTCTAGTGTCAACTTTAGGTTCTTTACTGGTTGGCTCTTCGAATGGTTTCTTCTCAACCTTCTTAGTTGGTACAAGGTTTAGAATATAAGCAACAATTTCTAAAGATTAACCTCATAAACTTACTGGAAGTGTAGAACGAGTTATCATAGAATGAACCATGTCTAGCAAGGTTCGATTTCTCCTCTCAGACACACCACTGTGTTGTGATGTTCTTGGTGGAAATAATTGTGAGACTATCCTACAATTTTTAAGATGATCATATAATTCATCACTAAGATACTCTCCGCCCCTATCAGAATGAAGTATCTTGATTTTCTTGCCCACCTGGTTCTCTACTTCTCTCTAGAATTTCTTGAATGTGTCAAATGTCTCAGACTTATGTTTAATCAAGTAAACATATCCATATCTATTGAAATCATTAGTAAATGTGACAAAGTATCTTTCACCATGTCTAGTGATGTGTCTGAATGGACCACATACATCCAAATGCATGATGTCTAACATATACTTCCCCCCTCTCAAAGTTTCATGTCAAAGGGGCCTTTGTCATTTTACCAAGTAAACAAGATTCACAATCTCCATTGAAGTCGAGGTTAAATGGTTCCAAGATTTCATATGATTGGAGCTTGGCGATTCTGTTCTTGTTTATACGGATAAAATGAAAATGCCATAAACATGATTTATAAAAAGTAGACGAGCCATTATTTGAGATTAAGTTATCGTCTACTTACACCAATCACAGATTCATATATGTCATTGCAAGGATTTTCTTTAAAATAAAGAGTAATATGCTAGCATTATTATTATCAAATCCAAAAGTAAAACCGTCACACCACAATGCATAAAATAAAATGATGTTACTTTCCATGTAAGGAGAATATCAACAATCTTCTAAAACAACTAAAACACTATAAGGTAATAAAAGCTCGTAATCTCCAACCTTGGTAAATGTGGGATTAAGGTGTCTAAGCTAACAACTAAATTGGTATATTCTTGTGATTAGAGCAAAGTCCTTTTTGGGTTGCCCTCATAACTAGAACTTGGTGAGAATGACATTTGTAAAGAGACGATGAATTTATTACTTTATTATATGATTAATAAATTGTAAAATGATTCGTTAATATATTATATGATTAATATATTAACTAGAAATAGATAATAGATTTGTTAATTTATTATGTGATTAATAAATTAATATGAGATCAATTGTTGAATAATTAATTTGCTAGTTTATGTGATTAATAAGTTAATGTGAAATCAATAAGAATTGATTAATTATTAATCAGAATTAATCTGGAATTAATTAGCGATTAATTAGAATTAATTAAAGGTTCAAGGGTGAACTGTAATTGTTCAATAGTTGAACAAAAGAAGCAATTCTAGAACCCTCAATGGTATAGATGGTTTTTTTGAGGGTTTCCTAGGGTTTCTGGAAGCCTCCTAGTTGTATATAAGGAAAGGATTTGAACTGTGATTAAATTTATTATTTAATCAATTCAAATCTGGCTTTGCTTGCAAGTTACCTAAACTATAAATAGGACCCATTGGGAACCATAATTCATGCACAACCTTTCTAAAATACTTATGAACGAAAATTCCCTCTCCTTCATCTCTCTCATCTTTATTCTAGTTCTAGGGTTTGGGTGTGAGCCATTAGAGACATCATCCTTTTGGTGCTAAGCTTTCCAAGACCAACAACTACAAGGGATTTTAGTGATTTGTTTACTACAACAAATCAAAGGTATGTTACCCATATTCCACGATTTTGATTATATTAGGGTTCATCTAGTTTTGTTGTTCATAAGATGTTGCCTTCAAAGTATGATTACATAGATCCTTATAGGTTACATGTGCCTTGTTAATTGTTAAGTGATTTTCTGCATTGTCCATGTAATTATAACCTATAAATCCCATCAGTGGTATTAGAGCTATCTGGTTGTCTAACATTGAAAGTGCATGAGATGAATTGAACAAAATATTTTCAAAAATTGTTGGTGACGATGTGACATACTGTCTGTCACAACGTAATTGTAACACAAAACCGAATTTTGGTATTTTCTGCCTAATCTGATTTGTGTGGTTATTTTTGGTGATTGTGTGGTTTTAATTCTGCCGAAATCCGAATTTTGAATGCCTTGGATGATTAAAAACAAAACCCTAAATATTAGGAGATGAGCTTGGATAGATAATTTTTAATTATAAGATTAATTAAATTGAATTATCATTATGGATTTAATAATAAATTTAATTTTAAGATTAATTAAAATATAATTATAAATCCATGATAGGTTTAAATTGATTAATTAATTATATGATTAATTTAGATAATTAATATTTAAACCTTGTATTTTAAAAGGTTTTAAAATACACCCTATACATATATAAAACGTTTAATTACTATATGTATAAGAAAAGTCAGTCGAATCTCTAATATGCCTCATTCACAAAGTTGTGCCATAAGAGGGGTATAAGGAAACGCCCTATAAAATGACTGTTGAATTGGTGTCCTTTTCACCCACCGCTTACTTGTATGGTGGAGGATCATTAGCCGAACAGGTTTGATAGGACATAAAAGATTAAAAGTATAATATATAAAGTACCAGAACACTCTTTAGTCATTTATGTTTATTTTATCTTTAGTTATAAATAGGAAGTGTGGTTGAATTCCAAAACAATGTAACCCTGAAATATATTATGAAAAATAAAAGTAATGTTTGTGCTATATTTTTGTGTATTGTTCAATATACCTGTCACCGTTATCCAATGTCCCTACGTCGCACAACCCGACGTTTCCGCGTTCGGATGGGGGTGTGACAGAAAAAAATAACTTAGATTTCTTGTAGGTTTCTTCTTAAGACGAGCCAATTTATTGGACTAGAGAACCCAACGGAGAGTCCCTCTCTTGTAATCGCACCCAAGACGCAAAACTCTAGAAGATATGAACAAACCATCATGAACCAACACGAAACAAGCTCAAGTCGATGCTTCTGATCATCACCACTTCGTGGCATATAAGGTGCCGAGATTTGACCCCTTTATTTATAGAGAGGTGATTTGAAACCCTACAGATAATTACCAAATATAATAATTATTATCTATTATATTAAAATCATTCTGGAATATTCCATATTCCTTTATTTACTATTAATTAATTAACAAAACAAGTCCCTCAAATAAATATCTTTTCAGTTATGCTTTATTTTGTTCTTGCGTGTAACCCGAAAGGACACTGTTCTTACTATTCTCCATCAGCTCTCACTTTCACTTAGGCATTAACATTTAACCGGTCGAATACTTACTAGGAACAACAGTGAGTGGTAGTCTAATGCAACTACTATACTTATCGCAACAATGCTATAAATAGTCCTAAGATTAGTGACTTCAAATTCGTTTGAGCTTCATGATATCTATATGAATTCTAGACATGGATAAGAGTCATTCTCAAAATTCAAGATTATGTTTCCCGACATAGATTTGTGACGACTGCTGCTAACTGCTAAATTGAACGCATCAATTTCAGTCATGGCTCGGCTGAGCACTTTAGATGTCAGCACAAAATCATGAAGGACCCAAATATATCGACTTCTCCATTTTTGACAAAAGGATCAAATGAACTTTGACTACATTGGTCAATACTATTCCTCATGCAATATATAGTCAAACCCTATATAGCTGCTAGTTACGGATAATGTTGGAGAAAAACAAGGTATAACAGATTGTAAGACAAAACCTCATGCATCTCCATTTGAAGAATAAAAAATATAGTCGTCTTAATTTACTCATGACATGATCCATCAAGTAATCTTTAAGCGTGATTACTCCAATACTTAAAATCTTCATTTTCAAGTACTCATCAGTATTAGTCACAAGACTTAGCTATGATCATTTCTATGAACAATCTACCAATAATATGAAAATATTAATTCACTATTATATCCCAAGAGTAGTAATGATTGTGGAAGTTTGAGTAATATACTATTATAGAAGTAGTTCTAAACATACAAAAGTGGAATACATTTATGACCTAAATAAAATGACAGAATTCCATCAAATATCATGTTCTCCATTTAATAGTTGTGAGATTAAATAGAGACCATAACTGCATTAGTTCCTAAATTAAAAACAATGTAAAATAAAACACTCAAGTTAATACACATGTAAAGCTAATAACATTAGATCTTTATGTGACTATCAACCTTGATTTGAGCTTTAGTTTAAAGAAATGAATCAACAAGATTCTATTTAGTTGACTATGATGTCCTCACAATCGTGAACGTACTTACTGAGTATTTAACATGGGATCTTATGTAACTTGGGATCCAAACACGAGATAAAGTCACCTTATAGTCACAAGAAACTTCAAGAGAACCATCAATGATTGAACATCGGGGTCACTTTTGAATTCCTTTTAGTCACGTAGTTTCTCTTTGCAATCTAGTTGACAAAAATATACTATATGATTATTATAAAATCCACTTCGTTTTATTACTTAGTACTCTTCCAAGCTAATACTTTATTAATTAAGATCACGATCTGAAATCCTCTATTTTCAGAACCAACAAAAACTATTTCTTTACGCTTTCAATTTCATTTTGTCATTGTTGCGGAAAATCCTTGTATATTTGAAACATTTTGAGTATAAGTGATTGTATTAATTTAATAAAGCCCTACGGATGTCATAATCAATACGTATACAAAAGTTACAGCGTAAAGACCTAATGGTCCTGAATTCTATTACATGTTGTCTCTAAATCACTCAGCATCCTAGTCAAGTTCCAATAGCTTAATCTTGATACTTGTGATGCATACAAACTGAGTGGGTTAGGTTTGGGGAAACCTGGTGAGATGCATAGGGATTTCAATCCCACAATATTTTTATGATAATATTCCTTAATTACCAGACCTACGAAACAAATTGCTACCAAGACAATATAGATATAACTCAAACTTAAATATATATAAGACCTTTTATCCAAACATAACCATCCCCAGTCGATCCTCACAAATCCAAGTCAACGATTCTGAGGGAGAGTTATCTCCTCGATGAACTGTTTACGGTAAGGGTTTGAATACACAACTAGGGGCTTCCTTCATTGGTGTAAGTCATAAGGCACCCGAGCCTTCAGAGCAATTTGATGAATAGGGTATTACCTTTCATCTACGTTTGTAGGTTATGAGCCTAAACTAGCTGATGGGTTTTGAGCATAACATAAAATCCTATGTGTGCATGCAACCCTAAATAAGATCTATGTCTTCTCTAATTGAACATATAACATGAACTACAATACGTAAACCCTAGATCTATAGGTAATAATTGAAAATCATGTAATAAGAGTTATAATACATACCTTTGATTGTTATGTAGTAATAACAATCTAGAACCTTGAAGATGTTGAAGCTTGAGAGCAAGTATCACAAGTGTAACACCTCTAATGAATCACAAACACACTTAGCAAGAGGATGAGATATGAGAGAGAGGAGGAAACTTCATTTTTCGGCTAAAACTTTCTACGGATTCTAGTGGCTGAAAATTAACAAGGGTATGGGTCTTTATATATTGAGGTGACTTAGAGCCAAAGCTAGGGTTAGGTTTAGGAAACCCTAATTGCTTTGCTTAAGGACCAAGCAAACCCTAAACCTTCCATCCATAAGCCGTTGGACGAAAATTCTAGGGCTTTCCTAGAAGATTCCATCCAAGCCTCTTTAGGAGGTTTCTAGAGCTACTTTCCTCAACTATCAATAAATTGCCAAACAGCCCCTGCACTTTTAATTAATTCAATTAATCCCAAAATTAATTCCAATTAATTTCTGATTAACTATTAATTAAATAATATGATTTCCAATTAGTATATTATTTCCATAATACATTAATAAATCATTCATTTTAATTTATTAATCAAATAATAAATTCTTCTTCTTCCTTAATAGGTCATCCTGTCTAGTTGCTAGTATGAAGGCAACCCAAAAGGACTATGCTACTATCAATTCAAGTATATACCAATTATAGTTATGGGCTTAGACATTTAATCCAACAGTCTCCCACTTGGATAAGTTTAATAACTATAGTTACCAGTATAACTTCAAAATTTTGATTAGCAAATTGTAGCTCTCAAAGCCGCTGTCGAACTCTGACCCAGTCAGTTACGTGTCCTAAGATAAGTGATCAAATATTCATCCGTTATTCAATATATCATATGGACATGATACATGGATTATAATCAATCTTATTGTCCAAGTTTTGTTTCCCGATTTATGATTCATAACAACTGAAATCAGAATACTAATTGAACACATCAATTCAGTCCAGGCTTGGCCAAGCACTTTAGATGTCATCATCAAATCATCTAGGGGCCCACATATATCGCTTTTCCCGTTAGGGCAAAAGGAACGGATAAACTTCGACTTATATGCTTGCACTATTCGCTCATCAAATCACACACAACAATACGTTCTATGATGCGTTTACGTATTATCAATGCACAACTGACTTGTAAACAACAGCTCATATATCTTCGTTTTACGAATATAAGATATTATCATCTCAGAATTACTCGTGATAAATTCCATGAAGTAATTCTCTAAGCGTGGGTTAATCCAATACTTAAAATCCCTATTTTCAAGTACTCATGAATGTTGCAGCAAACCATTGCTATGTCTAAACCCTTATACAATCTACAATCCAATTCATGACAATCTTGATTCACTACTTACTTCCAAAAGTATGATCTACTGTGGAAGTTTGAATAATCCAATTATTCAGGAAGTAAAACATGCGAAGTGAAACACAATAATAACCTAATTAACTATGGTCTCAAAACTATTGAATATAAATAAAACTCTTATTATTTAATCGCCATATTAATTAGACTTTATTCATTGTATAATGTTTCAAGTAATCAACTAAACACTTGAATTAAACATCAGCCATGCCATGTTATAAATATGCATACTATGTCTCTTTATGGTCCTGCCTTTGTGAATCAGCCAATGATATTATAGAATGTTCCATTGGAGCTTTGTTACCAAAAACAATTCCAAAGTAATGAAGTTTCAAATTCAAGGCATATTTCTTGAACACCTTCCTTGCATTAAAGTTTCTAACTCACATGTAGATTCTAATCATCAACTCCCATTCTGGATACATTTCCATATTCCCATATGACTATCAATTCTGAACAAGAGTCACGTGACTCCACTCAAAATTATGTCAATATGGTTCATCCAAATACTATACTATACTCCCACCTGTCCACAAGCAACCAATCTTCAGTAAACCTCAGACTATTCTTGCTAGTTGTTTAACAACTTTAGTCACACCAAGCTCTAGTCCTTTTTCCCTCTTAACACCCTAGGCATTTGGAAAAATCATAACAAGTGAATATTATAGCATATGTAATCAATCCTATATCCGAAGCATATGATACGTGATTCATAATGTCTTACATAAAGACCTGATATTTGATCAGTCTCTAGCTATAATATTTTTCGTATATCGAATTTCCTATGTTGAATCATTTCAACATGATATTCATATATGTCCTTTAATCTAAACTTTTAGATTTGAAATGAAGTATGGCCCCCTCTCCCCTAAATCTTTTTGTAGCGAAACAATTCTCAAACTTTGCAATTTGCAAATTTGAAATCTTTGTTTCCTACAACTAGTATTGCCAACCTGCAATACTTATCATAACAATTATGCTCCCACTAGCATAACGTTTATGCTCCCACTAGCTTTGACATGTATCCAAAAATCAACTGGACTTCTAGAAATCAATACTTTTTGACGTTCTTACTAAAATGCAGATTCCTGATACGTAGTGCTTCGATAAGTCTTCAGCCAGACTTCTCAAGCTTATACACCTTTCATTAGATAGTATATGTATGTGTGTTTAAACCCTTTCACAACTTATAGCTATAAGTCTTGAACGTTCAAACAATTTCTTGTCATTTCTCACAATTCGAACTATGAAAAGGGATGCCGTAATTGCGAATTTGAGAATGTAATTAACACAAAAACTAGCCATAATGATATTGATCAAATCTTTAAAATCTATCAGCGAAAGTGTTTCCTCATAATCATTCTCATGAATTAGAGCGAAACCTTTTTTCCACCTAGATTTTCTGGTGCATGCGTTCCTGTAACATCCCAATTTTTCAAGACCAAAAATTTCATTTTAATTAAGTAATTTATAAAATAGTTAACCAAAATATCGTCATTGTTCATCAATCCACAAAGCCATAATACAGTATCTCAAAATCAAATCACCAAAAGTAATGAAAATCAGAGTACAATCCCAGAAGTCTCATAATGCGGAATCCAGAGTGTGTGTGACGTGCTGCTACCGCGCCGACTTTTTCCCCTTCGCTTAAGAGGTACCTGAAGCGAAAACTGTAAACCGTAAGCACAAAGCTTAGTGTGTTCCCCCATCATACCACATACCACGTAATGCCTATCCATCGGTATCTTACAACCGGTATCTGTCTGGCATAACTGGGAGCTGGGCTCCCCCTCGGTATCTTTCAACCGGTAACTAGGAGCTAACCTCCCCTTCGGTATCTTTCAACCGGTAACTGGCAGCTAACCTCCCTTTCAGTATCTTTCAACCGGTAACCAGGAACTAACCTCCCCTTCGGTATCTTTCAACCGGTAACCGAGAACTAACCTCCTCTTCGGTATCTTTCAACCGGTAACTGCCTTCGGTATCTTTCAACCGGTAACCGGGAACTATTTCACCCCCTACCACGATCGCATAATAACATATCATATTCATACTGCTAGGCATGCATGGGTACTATCTTCCCCCTTCGGTATCTTTCAACCGGTAACTAGGAGGCATATCACCCCTACCGCTACTAACACATATATCATAGCACCCTAGCACCAAAATCATATCAGATAGGAACACCAGATAATTATCACGAAGACAATCATCTAACAAACAACTCCTACTAGTGGGTCGGCATTGTGTCCGTAGACTCACTCCTACTGGAAGGTAACTCACCTCGATGTCGTGTAGAGTCTGAACTGTCCTCGGTGTGAAGGTCGGCTCTCCTCAACCCCTCAGTCCCTACACGACAACCCTCAAGTCATCAAACAGAACCAACAACCCTAACCAGGGTCAATGCTAAAACCAAGCAAGGTCACCATTAGTCAAAGTCAACACTCAGTTGACCTGACTCTCCGAGTTGGTCTACCAACTCGTCGAGTCAATGTTCCACTAACCCGATCCAACCCCGATTCTATTCGTCGAGTCTAGCAAGAACTCGACGGGTCCTCCTTCATTCAAACCATCGGGACCATCTTCATCCGACTCGCCGAGTTCATCCTTGAACTCGTCGAGTTCATCTTCCTCCTAAGAATGTGTCCAGTCTATGACTCGTCGAGTCCATCTTGAAAGATTGGGAGATTGCCTTGGACTCGCCGAGTCTGTTCATCCACTCGTCGAGTCCCATGATTCCCAGGCCCCTTCTTTTTGCGTCTAAAGAACTAAGGGACTTCCTTCCCTAACCACTGGTCCATCCACAGAAAGGATTTGGTGTTTAAAACACACCGACTCGCCGAGTCCCAAAAACAACTCGTCGAGTCCATCCATGACCATTACTATCCAGTCGATTTAAATGTGTCTTAACACCTCAAAACCATAGATCTGGCCCCCTAATGTCCATTTCATACGTAAAGCTCCAAACTTGGTGCACATGCATGGGGGCTTTGGCTCAAAAAGCCATAAAAAGTGTTCTACAAGAGGCATGGGGCTCTCATGGGCATAAAGTTGGCACCTTTATGCCATGAGACCCCTCCAATGACTTAGCTCTGAAGTCAAGACTCCATGAAACACTCCACAAATCCGAAAATGGCTTGGAAAGCCTTAAATGAACCCAAAATCTAAGCCCTAAGGATGAATAGCCATAAAGAAGACCAAGACAGGGGCATTTTACCTTGATTGAGCTGGAAATGGAACTAGATCCCTGAATCTCTAAGCCCCAACTCGAACTCTCAAGCTTCCTTCTTCTTCTCCAAGCTATACAAACCACCAAATGTACCACAATGGCCTTAGAACACACAAAGACGGCTAGGGTTTCGATATACAGTCTTGAGAGAGTGATAGGGACGATGGAGCTTGAGATAAGATGTTTAAATAGGGTGCAAACCCTCAAATTTAGGGTTTCAACCAAAGAGCACCTACTCGCCGAGTCAGTCTCCCGACTCGTCGAGTAGGTCACTTAAACTGCCCGCGGATCTCGTCCCTACTCGACGAGTTGGGCTTCCAACTCGTCGAGTCCCAGAAAAATACAAAAACACTTGAATTAAAAACATACCAGGACTCGGGTGTTACAAATCTCCCCCACTTATTTTAGACTTCGTCCTCGAAGTCTGGTGCTCGGTCCTGAAACAGCTCGGGGTAATGCTCCCTCATCTCGTCCTCTGGCTCCCATGTCTATTCCGAGCCCTTTCGGTGCTGCCACTACACCTTTACCAGCTCCACCCTCTTGTTCCTCAGATCCCTTGACTTCCTGTCAAGGATTACCACTGGTCGCTCGATGTAGTTCAGGCTGTCATCAACCTAAATATCCTCTAAAGGCACTACCGCCGAATCGTCCACCAGACACTTCCGCAACTGGGAGACGTGAAAAGTGCTATGAATCTGACTGAGTTCGGCTGGCAGATCCAGCCTATATGCCACCTTGCCCACCCGGGCTACAACCCTGAAGGGTCCAATATACCTGGGGCCCAGCTTGCCCTGCTTCCTGAATCGAATGACGCCCTTCCAAGGCGACACTTTCAGGAGCACCATATCCCCGACCTAGAACTCCAGGTCCGATCGACGCTTGTCGGCATAACTTTTCTGCCGACTCTGAGCAGTCTGAAGCCTGCTCCGAACCTGTTGGATCCTCTCCGTAGTCTTGAGTACCACCTCGGTACTCCCCATGACCCTCTTACCAACCTCACCTCAGCATATCGGGGTCATGCACTTCCTCCCATACAACATCTCGAAAGGAGGACGGTCGATGCTCGCATGATAGCTATTATTATAAGAGAACTCTGCCAACGGAAGGTAGGTATCCCAGCTACATCCGAAATCTAAAACGAAGGCCCGCAACATATCCTCCAAAGTCTGGATGGTCTGCTCATTCTGACCATCCGTCTGCGGGTGGAACGCTGTGCTGAAAAGCAGACGAGTACCCAACTCGTCGTGAAACTTCTTCCAGAACCCGGAAGTAAACCGCACGTCTCGGTCCGAAATCACGGAGACTGGCACTCCGTGTCGAGCCACAACCTCTCGGATGTAGATATCAGCCAACTTCTCGGCCGAGATGCTCTCCTAGATCGGTATGAAATGGGCACTCTTGGTCAACCGATCCACAATAACCCAAATCGAATCCACTCCCCGTGCAGTCTTGGGAAGTTTGGTGATGAAATCCATAGTAATATCTTCCCATTTCCACATGGGAATGTCTAGCGGCTGCATCTTGCCGTGTGGCCTCTGGTGCTCGGCCTTGACCCTCCTACAGGTCAAGCATCGCTCTACGTACCAGGCGATGTCCCGCTTCATGCAGGGCCACCAGTAATCGGGTCGAAGATCCCTGTACATTTTCGTCGCCCCGGGATGAATCGAGAATCGGGATTTAAGCGCTTCCTCCATCAGGACCTAGCGCACACCCCCATAATAGGGAACCCACACCCTGCGGTGTAGCGTCAATAATCCACGGCTATCATAGTCGAAGGAGGGAACCTGACCCACAATTCGCTCGCTCTTCCGATGTTCCTCCTTCATGGCCTCCTGTTGGGCCTCCCGAATCTGCTCCAACAATAGAGTCACAACTATCATCCTCATATAGATGTCCCTGATCAGCGCTGCCTTACGGCCAAGCGCGTCGACCATGACATTGGCCTTCCCCGGATGGTAGAGGATCTCGCAATCGTAATCCTTCACCACATCGAGCCACCGACGCTGCCTCATGTTCAGATTTGGCTGGTCCATGAGATACCTCAAGCTCTTGTGGTCCATGTAAATGGTACAACGGACCCCATAGAGGTAATGACGCCAAATCTTGAGGGCGAAAACAACAGCCCCCAGCTCCAAATCGTGCGTCGGATAATTCGCCTCGTGAGGCTTCAGCTGCCTCGAAGCGTAAGCAATAACGTGCCCCGTCTGCATCAATACCGCGCCCAAACCTGAGATGGACGCGTCACAATATACAACAAAATCCTCCACGCCCTCTAGCAGGGCCAAGATTGGTGCCTCGCACAATCTCTGTCTCAACGTCTCAAACGCGACCTGCTGCTCCGGCCCCCAGCCAAAGACCACAGCTTTCTTTGTCAACCGGGTCAGGGGCACAACTATCTTGGAGAAATTCTGAATGAATCTCTGATAATAGCCTGCCAGTCCTAGGAAACTCAGAATCTCGGATGGAGACCTCGGAAGCTCCCATCTCATCACGGCCTCCACTTTGGCTGGATCAACCGAAATCCTATCCTGGTTGACAAGGTGCCCAAGAAACTGCACCTCGCGCAACCAGAACTCGCACTTGGAGAACTTAGCATACAAGCTCTCCCTCCTTAAAGTATCCAAAACCTCTCGCAAGTGCTCCTGATGCTGCTATCGCGTCTTGGAATAAACCAAGATGTCATCGATGAAAACTATCACGGACCGATCCCACATCGGTCTGTACACGCGGTTCATGAGGTCCACGAACGCGGCAGGAGCATTGGTCATCCCGAAAGGCATCACCACGAACTCATAGTGGCCATAACACGTCCGAAACACAGTCTTCTGCATATCCTCCTCTCTGACCCTTATCTAATGATACCCTGAACGCAAATCAATCTTGGAAAACCAAGATGCTCCCTGTAGCTGGTCAAAGAGGTCATCAATCCTCGGAAGTGGGTAACGGTTCTTCACCATTACCTTATTCAGCTCCCTATAGTCTATATACATCCGATGCGACCCGTCCTTCTTTTTCACGAACAGAATCGGGGCTCCCGAGGGTGAACTGCTCAGTCTAATGAATCCCTTGTCTAACAGCTCCTGCAGCTGTGTAGACAACTCCTACATCTCAGGAGGAGCCAACCGATACGGTGTCTTGGCTATCGGAGCCGCACCAGGGACTAGGTCGATCCTGAACTCTACCTGCCTCTCCGGAGGTATCCCAGGCAACTCCTCGGGAAATACGTCCACAAACTCTCGTACTACTGGCACATCGCCCACAGTCGCCTTACCCGTCTCCCGAGTATCCATAACATAGGCGACAAATCCTGCGCAACCCTGCTGAAAGTAGCGCCTAGCTCTCACTGCTGAACATAAAGTTGGTCCTCGCTGTGGCCTTTCACCCTGAATCACCAGCTCTCCCCCACTTGGGGTCCTGATTCGCACCAACTACTGCGCACAATCAATCACTGCCCCATTCGGCCTTAGCTAATCCATACCGATAATAACCTTGTTCCCCCGCAAAGGTATCGGAACCAGATCTACCAGATAACGCTCCTCAAACAGCCGCAAAACACAATCTCGGTAGACCTCGGATGCCTGCACTGACCGGTCGTCCGCAATCTCAACCTCTAAAGGGCAATCCAACATGCCCGAAGACTCAGGAAACTTCTTGCTAAGCGCAAGAGAGACAAATGATCGAGTAGCACCTGAATCGAACAATACCTGAACTGGGATACCGTTCACATGGAACGATCCTAAACAGAGCACATACATATGGCACATCAATATGATAAGCATCATAAAAAAAACTAGGGAGAAGAAATCATACCCATCACCACATCGGGTGTGGCGCGTGCCTCCTCGGTAGTCAACTGGAAGGCTCGGCTGCTCACCACTGGAGCCTCTGTCTTGCCATGCCGTCCATCGGTAATCCGCAGGGTCGCTGGAGCTGGCGCCTTTACTGGCGCTGCTGCTGACAACTGAGGGCAATTGGCCCTTTTATGGCCCTTCTGATTGGAATGAAAGCAAATCAGGTCTGATGTCTGAAAGGTGCGGGCAGGGGTAGTATAATCTCTACCAAAGTGCCCAGTCTTGCCGCACTTATAGCAGCCTGATCCCGGCCCAGTACGACAAACCCCCTCGTGTGACCTGCCGCATTTCCCACAGCGGCCCCGGCCCTGCTGGCCCTTCGACCTAGAGTCGAATCCCTTAGGCTTTTTCCCCGAAGCCCTAGTAACCTGTCCCTCATCCGCCTTCCTCTTCCTGATGTGATCCAAGTCTAACTCTCTCTCCCTCGCCCTGGCAATCATGGAATCCAGCGTCGGGCATGCTGAGAAGCTGACATGCTCCCGAATGTCAGCTCTCAACATGTCGTGATAGCGGGTCCTCTGCATATCCTCGGATACCGCGTACTGGGGCACCAACAATGCCCTCTCCAGGAACTTGGCGGTAATCTCCGCCACCGTCTCTGTCGTCTGCCTCATGTCAAGGAAATCCCTGGCCAACTGTTGAAGCTCCACAGCTGGCACAAACTCAGCCCTGAACCTGGTCACAAAGTCTGACCAAGTCATAGCCTCAATAGCCGAGGCTCCCAACGAGTCACCAACCGACTCCCACCAATCTCTGGCCCTATCTCTCAAACAACCGGCAGCATATCGCACCTTCGACCCCTCAGGGCAGAAGCTCGTCAACTGTGCAAACTCAATGTCTGCAATCCGTCTCCTGGCTGCGATGGGGTCCTTAGCCCCATGGAAATCCGGCGCACCACTGCCCCTAAAGTCCTTGAAGGACAGTATGCGTGACCCTGACTGGCTGGGTGCCATGTCACTCTTGAACGCCCTGAGGTGATCCTCCATCAGCTCAATGATCCCTTCCTTGATCGACCCGAAAATCACTGGGGTCGACTCAAGGATACCTCTCGTGATCTCAGAAGCAATGAACTCACGTAGTCCCTCATCAACTGGCTTGGTACCTGCTCCCGAACCTGATCCTGAACCGGATCCTTACCCTGAACCTCCTCTGTGTCGTGTGATCATCACCATTCTGAAACATAACACATGAATGTTAGAATCATACATAAACCTCGAGAGGTTTCACACACTCTACAAGTTTCCTGGGTCCATCTCGGCTCTCCTCGATTCGAGTATAGATCCTCTGCTTTCAGTAGTACGGGCCCATACTACCTTCCACATCTATCCGTACTTTCCTCGAGGATTGCTTCGACTTCACCAAGTCCCTCCTATTACTGTTGCACTCTTTTCCAATCTCGTCCTAGGCTTACCCTAGGGTAACTCTCCGACCTATTCTCCGCCATCAGCTGCATAAGGAACCCCTGCTACCTTTACCTAACTAGCTCGCGAATCCCATTACATATTACCAAGACCAGATAATTCTTCGAATGAAAGGTCCTACCCCACAACGGTTAGACTCAAACAAGAGCTGCGCAGTAGGGCTAGACCTAACCTTCTGGAATTATTTCGTCCTTGCAATATGTAACTTAACGTATTCGTTTACTAGTTAGCTAAAAATAGCTAGGACTCCCGAAGCACAAAGCAACAGCATTCGGGCATTGAGTAACCCAATCCAGTCATACTCTATCCAAGCTATTATATAACTAACTAATCAGTGACATCTCGCAGCTCAAAAGCACATATAGTAGGCATATCAGGCACCTTCCTAGATCCTTAGCCCTAATCTAGCATGCATTTCTCATACATATAGAGTAGGCATATAAGGCATCCTTCCTAGATCCTCTAGCCCTAATCTAGCATGCAATTCTCATAATCATATCATATTGTAACATAACATGTATGGGTATCTTGGGGAAAACTTACTTGAGCTCGGCCGGTCGCGCACATCACACATCTTGTTCTTTTTCAAAGTTCCTTTTTATAAAATTATTTTACTTTTGAAAATTTCTATACCAAGTCCTTAGTTTGAGTCAAGACACACTCGAGAGCGTGCCCGAATCCCTCAAACCAAGGCTCTAATACCAACTTGTAACATCCCAATTTTTCAAGACCAAAAATTTCATTTTAATTAAGTAATTTATAAAATAGTTAACCAAAATATCGTCATTGTTCATCAATCCACAAAGCCATAATACAGTATCTCAAAATCAAATCACCAAAAGTAATGAAAATCAGAGTACAATCCCAGAAGTCTCATAATGCGGAATCCAGAGTGTGTGTGATGTGCTGCTACCACGCCGACTTTTTCCCCTTCGCTTAAGAGGTACCTGAAGCGAAAACTATAAACCGTAAGCACAAAGCTTAGTGAGTTCCCCCATCATACCACATACCACGTAATGCCTATCCATCGGTATCTTACAACCGGTATCTGTCTGGCATAACTGGGAGCTGGGCTCCCCCTCGGTATCTTTCAACCGGTAACTAGGAGCTAACCTCCCCTTCGGTATCTTTCAACCGGTAACTGGCAGCTAACCTCCCCTTCGGTATCTTTCAACCGGTAACCAGGAACTAACCTCCCCTTCGGTATCTTTCAACCGGTAACCGAGAACTAACCTCCTCTTCGGTATCTTTCAACCGGTAACTGCCTTCGGTATCTTTCAACCGGTAACCGGGAACTATTTCACCCCCTACCACGATCGCATAATAACATATCATATTCATACTGCTAGGCATGCATGGGTACTATCTTCCCCCTTCGGTATCTTTCAACCGGTAACTAGGAGGCATATCACCCCTACCGCTACTAACACATATATCATAGCATCCTAGCACCTTAAGCATATCAGATAGCAACACCAGATAATTATCACGAAGACAATCATCTAACAAACAACTCCTACTAGTGGGTCGGCATTGTGGCCGTAGACCCACTCCTATTGGAAGGTAACTCACCTCGATGTCGTGTAGTGTCTGAACTGTCCTCGGTATGAAGGTCGGCTCTTCTCAACCCCTCAATCCCTACACAACAACCCTCAAGTCATCAAACAGAACCAACAACCCTAACCAGGGTCAATGCTAAAACCAAGCAAGGTCACCATTGGTCAAAGTCAACACTCAGTTGACCTGACTCGCCGAGTTGGTCTACAACCTCGTCGAGTCCATTTTCTACTAACCCGATCCAACCCCGACTCTACTCGTCGAGTCTAGCAAGAACTCGACGGGTCCTCCTTCATTCAAACCATCGGGACCATCTTCATCCGACTCATCGAGTTCATCCTTGAACTCGTCGAGTTCATCTACCTCCTAAGAATGTGTCCAGTCTATGACTTGCCGAGTTGTATGAACAACTCGTCGAGTCCATCTTCAAAGATTGGGAGATTGCCTTGGACTCGCCGAGTCTGTTCATCCACTCGTCGAGTCCCATGATTCCCAGGCCCCTTCTTTTTGCGTCTAAACAACTAAGGGACTTCCTTCCCTAACCACTGGTCCATCCACAGAAAGGATTTGGTGGTTAAAACACACCGACTCACCGAGTCCCAAAAACAACTCGTCGAGTCCATCCATGACCATTACTATCCAGTCGATTTAAATGGGTCTTAACACCTCAAAACCATATATCTGGCCCCGTAATGTCCATTTCATACGTAAAGCTCCAAACTTGGTGCACATGCATGGGGGCTTTGGCTCAAAACGCCATAAAAAGTGTTCTACAAGAGGCATGGGGCTCTCATGGGCATAAAGTTGGCACCTTTATGCCATGAGACCCCTCCAATGACTTAGATCTGAAGTCAAGACTCCATGAAACACTCCACAAATCTGAAAATGGCTTGGAAAGCCCTAAATGCACCCAAAATCTAAGCCCTAAGGATGAATATCCATAAAGAAGACCAAGACAGGGGCATTTTACCTTGATTGAGCTAGAAATGGAACTAGATCCCTGAATGTCTAAGCCCCAACTCGAACTCTCGAGCTTCCTTCTTCTTCTCCAAGCTATACAAACCACCAAATGTATCAAAATGGCCTTAGAACACACAAAAACGGCTAGGGTTTCGATATACAGTCTTGAGAGAGTGATAGGGACGATGGAGGCTGAGGTAAGATGTTTAAATAGGGTGCAAACCCTCAAATTTAGGGTTTCACCCAAACAGCACCAACTCGCCGAGTCAGTCTCCCGACTCATCGAGTAGGTCACTTAAACTGCCCGCGGATCTCGTCCCTACTCGACGAGTTGGGCCTCCAACTCGTCGAGTCCCAGAAAAATACAAAAACACTTGAATTAAAAACATACCAGGACTCGGGTGTTACAGTTCCCATCCCGGTGAATCTATCATTTCCAACCTACAATCATAAGACAAGGTTTATGACAAATTTAAATTTTCATTTAGCTTTCACGGACTGAACCTTACTTGTTCTTAATTTTTTTCCTTCTGGTAGCACAAGGGTCTACCAGTGCTTCCATGTTGTTTAAGCAGCTCACCCATATTGATCAATGTGCTTTCACTGACCAACGTGCTCTGCCTTTAGTAGTCAAATGAGAACCACAGAACTCATAAGAATTGGCAAATCATCTGGAAGATGCACATAAACAAGAATGTGTCAACTTAACACGATAGCTTATCAACCTCAGGTCGTGTGCTAGTGATAACTAAAAATGTTTATTCTTGATTGACTCCTGAAACTCTTCAAGATCAATAAGACTCCCACTAACTTCTTGACATATAAGTTTTTCTTTCAAGGAACATTCCTTTACGAGCAAAAGCATATATTTAAAAGTTAGTATGGATTCTCGACAAGTAAACACTTCATTGAATTGGTCTAAGTTTATCCTTTGTTTTTGACCAACACATCATAACTACCAATTCTGAATGTGCTAGAGTAAGAAAACATTATTAGTCCACATTTCATAAGGTGTTATAAACATAATTAGTATGAAACAAGCCTCAATATACGATTTATAATTAATAGAGCATGGCTCTAAAAATTTTAACTTGATACGAAGTATGACTCATCTCGTGATTGAACCATTTCAAAAATATTTGATTCCTCTTCTCAGAAAAACAATTGCACTAATATGTTCTTCGATGATCAATTGAGACATGGTTCCATAATCATTAAGACGATCACAAAACACGATAATAAATTACTCTCCTTTCCTTTCAGATTGGAGAAACCCTTATCTTTCTGCCAAATAGATTCTCTTATTCGTTCTGCTATTCTTTGAATCTTTTCAAAGTGTCAGAATTATGCTTAATCTTATAAACACAACCATGTTTATTGAAGCCTCAGCAAACCATGACTAAGAAAGTTATCATCATTTGTGGAAGATCTGAATGGTCCACATCAATGTGTACTAGATCCTTTAGTCCTTCACTTGACTCACATAAACATGTGATCAACGAATTAGTCATAATCTTCCAACGATCAAGATTCTCATACATCACTCAATTCAAATTGCATGACTCCACGTTTCTATCCAATTGAAACTTGGGCGATGAGAATTCCTTTTCACTTGGTTAATTATGACATTACCACAAACGATGTAATTAAGAATCACATCCATATTTAACATTGCTAACATTAGAAATGTAACCACCAATTTTCATAAATGTCATTGCAAGGAAATACAAAATAAATAAATCAAAAATTCACTTTTATTGATAATAAGCGGAAAACTTTGTCCTTATAATGCAAAAACATGAAAATTATGTTTCTAAACATTTCCTAAGCAATCTATTAAGTTATCATAACTCCTAAGAGAAGCTTCGAAAATATGATCATCGAACCATGCGACCGAAATCCATCTCTCACGATCTGATTCAACTTAATATTCTTAATCTTCCTTCTTTCTCTTAGATCCTACAAAACATCAAAATGTGATTATCACATCATGTATTAAGAATCTATGAATAGGAACGTATTAAAATAATAGAGTTAGATAATGGATGTACCTGAAGTGGAGTCAGACGACTTGAATTTACCATCTCTAAGATCCTTCAGGTAGTCAGTGTAGCTTCGCGTCCAATGTCCCTTCAATTGGCAATAGAAATATATGGATTGTTTAGGGTCAGCACATGGAACTATCTCAGAATTAGCCTTTCTTTTTACCATATGGTCAAACGGTTTGACCTTGGCCTATCCCTTTCCATTGGGAACATAAACCTTTTCTAGATTACCATTGTTTCCATTATCAATGTCCATGGAAATTTAGGAGACAGATCCATCAAACACTTTTGCTTGACTTGTGCTCTTAATCATTTCTGCTTCAGCAGCAATCAACATATGTGTATGATGAATTAGGGTCACGTCGTGGTCCCGCATATAGTAGTCTTTAATGAACTGACTATATGACTTAGGAAGCGAAAGTAGAACCAAGTCAATGGCCAAATCCCTTGGGAAAACGACACTCAACATCCCCAATCTGTCAATGTGCGATTTAATTTTCAGAACATTCGCACACACAGACTTTCCATCTTGATGTTTGCATGCAAACAGGACTTGAGTAACTTCGTATTTTTCAGCTTGAAGGAAACATGACTTGGGGAGAGTCACTGGAGGAGGTGGAGGAAGAGTTGGAGAAGCATGATTTCCAGTTCCACCATTTCTTGAAGAAGGGAACATTCTTTCACCTTGATCAACATGTGGAAGATCACATGCAGATAGAGAAGGAAAAACATTTCCAAAAGGACGAGGAAGACCATTGTTATCTGAACTTGACATCTATAATAGGAGGAAAGAGAATTCAAGTTAGTTGATTTTAATCCTTAATTATTAAAAAAAAATTAAGTTAAGGCTAAGATCCATATTTTTGATTCGAACTTTGAATAGGGATGCCATAATCAAATTCGAATCTATTTTAGGTAGGTAAAACATTTACCAATTTCAATCTTATGAAACTCCTAGATCTTTTGAGATTCATTGAATTATTCAATGGCATGTTTAATCTCGATTATGCTCTCACTTTGTGACTGGGATGCTGAGGATCACAAACGGGATGTCAATAACCATGCAAATTAGCTTGGTACTCTCGATGTCATTTATCATCTAATCAATGTGTCGGCTAGCCACACACGCTCCATTTATCAATGATAATTTTCGAGACACCCATTTCCACCCTTTATTAGTCCATATTAGTATCCCGGTTAACCACACACGCTCCAGCAACGACTCATATAAAGTGCAATGTGCAATTTCATGGATTAGCATCAAATTCACATTTTTCCTAAAGTAACGAAGATTGGGAAATTTATAAAAGGATTTTAGTTACTTTATAATTTCATTATACTTATTAATGAGAATTATTTGTCCTATCAAACCCGTTCGGATAACGACCCTCCACCATCAAGGGAGCGGTGGGTAAGAGTGGATATCCAATGGCGGTCATTTAAATGCCACTTCCTTAAACTCCCCTTATAGACCGGCTTAATGAATGAGGCGTACTAGCAGTTCGACTGACTTTTCTTATATATATGTAGTAATATTAAACTTTTAATGTTACATATAATATAAGAGTGTATTTTAAAACATTTTCAAATAGCAAAGGTTTAATCTTTCATAAATTAAACTTTTAACTTAATTAAATTTAAACCAATTATGGATTTATTAATTATCCTTTAATTAATAAATTAATTAAATTAATAATAACATCCACAATGGTGTATTTTAAACTTTTCAAAATACTAGGGTTATATTTTAAAATGTCAAAATTAATATCCAATTAAGTAAATTGAAAAATAAAACCAATTATGAATTTTAGATAAGGATATCAATTTACATTTTAAAGTATTCATATTTATACAATTAAACAATATTATAAAAGGTAATTATCCAAATATTTTTATAACATATCAAAAACCGAAATTTTTGCATCTGACAGCTTACCACGTCGTGGCAAGGCAAAAACGAAGGTCATCACGTCGTGGTGTCGGAACAAAATGATGATTTTGTTTTGCTTCTCCTTGTTGAAGTTTATATTAGTATCATCTAAATAGAAAACTAAACATAGACTCTGATACCACTAATGGGTTTTGAGCATAACATACAATCTAATGTGTGCATGCAACCCTAAATAAGATCTATGCCTTCTCTAATTGAACATCCAATGTGAACTGCAATATATAAACCCTATATCTATAGGTAATAATAAAAAATCATGTAATAAGAGTTATAATACATACATTTGATTGTTATGTAGTAATAACAATCCAAAACCTTAAAGATGTTGATGCTTGAGAGCAAGTGTCACAAGTGTAACACCTCTAATGAATCACAAACACACTTAGCAAGAGGATGAGATATGAGAGAGAGGAGGATGCTTCAATTTTCGGCTATAACTTTCTAGGGTTTCTAGTGGCCAAAAATTAACAAGGGTATGGGTCTTTATATAGTGAGGTGACTTAGAGCAAAAGCTAGGGTTGGGATTAGGAAACCCTAATTGCTTTGCTTTAGGACCGAGCCAACACTAAACCTTCCATCCATAAGCCCTTGGACAAAAATTCTAGGGCTTTTCTAGAAGATTTCGTTCAAGACTCTTTAGGAGGGTTCTAGAACTTCTTTCCTCAACTATCAATAAACTTCCAAACAACCCCTGTACTTTTAATTAATTCAATTAATCCCAAAATTAATTCCAGTTAATTTCTAATTAACTATTAATTAAATAATACGATTTCCAATTAATATATTATTTCCATAATACATTAATAAATCGTTCATTTCAATTTATTAATCAAATAATAAATTCTTCTTCTTCCTCAATAGGTCATCCTGTCTAGTTGCTAGTATTAAAGCAACCCAAAAGGACTGTGCTACTATCAATTCAAGTATATACCAATTATAGTTATGGGCTTAGACAATTAATCCAACACTAGCAATGTAATTCACAAGATCGCCTAGAATTGTTAAGTGATGTCATCCTACTCTAGGAGAAGACCAGACATACCTTTATGTTGCCTGATCTAGACCCACCGTTTCTGGTCATCAAAAAAGGATACTAAGATGTACTCTGTAATGGAGCTATCGTACATCGACACCTAATAGTGTCATAGTATAGATGTGTACTCTCCATTCCTAACACACATGCCCATAACATGATGTTGCCCATTATTCCAACCTAATTGAACTAAGCATCCTTTATAAGTCTTATTTCCCTACTAGGCAAGACTACCAGGCTTATGAACTTTCCTTGAAATACCAATTTTATTTTAGGCAACCCTTTCCTAATATTAACATAGAGTATTAGGTATTTATATTTTCTTATTCTTTCTCACAAATAATACTCCAATTATTTATTATCATATAATCATATTATCTATATACTATAAAAAATATAGAACCATATTTGGTTCGCACCTTGTATATGAACATATATATTTCTACAACATATTTTAGGAAAATAAGCATATAGTTCACAGATATTTGTATAAAAATTATGCTCGTGAATGGGACTATGCACTCTCCTGAAAAAATGGGTAACTGACGATTTCGGTAGCGCTTCACTTCACACTTCCAAAGAGACCTATACGTATAAAGCACTAAGCCTTAGTCTAGTTTCATAATCTTGGTGACTATAATAATTATAGTCTGGATTCCTCAATAATCACAATCTCTACATCAAGATTTATCAAGTAAGGAGTAACCAGGTAAGATCATATCGGAGGTAGGGTCTTTTTGGTATACACAGTGTACTGTTTGGAAATCCTACTTTAAACACCTCGTTAAATCCAGCCTAGAAATCACTCCCATAAGTAGATCAGTCAGTATATTGAGTTGGAATCACTGATAAATCTTAATTATAGGTTCATAATAATGATAATGACTATAACTGAAAGTTACACTTAAAATAGAGTAAGTGTAGCTCAACTAATATAGTATTCTAATGAAAATTAGGGACTATGCGGGCAAAATTCTGATCTGGGAGCTTCTATTCACCAACTATCTGACATCACATGGATTTTCTGAGGGTGTCATGAACTCGGGAGAAAAGGGCTAAAGGATTCGAGAGAGTTCCAGAGGGATAAAGTGGAAAGGTGTGAGAATTATGATGATTTACGAGGGTTTATCTAGGCCTGAAAGGGGTGCTTGACGTACACTATGCTCCATTCATTCCATGCATTTGGTCAGCCAAGGTGACGTGTTGATCGATGGGTGGCATCACATGTTGCGATCTTTGTGGAACGTAAGTAGTGCGTTGGTCCCAATGTCGGTGCGTGCGGCTGTGCACAAAATTTTCTATTTTCTTAAATAATACATAACTTCTTCACATGAGCTCTATTTTGACGTATTTTATATCCACGCATAAGTATCAACGATATATACAACTTTCATTTAGACTTCTTCGACTAGTTTTGAATATATTTTTAAAGTTATATTTTTATAGGCTTAGATTGGTAAAGTCCGTGTAAAAATCATAACCCTCTCATATAATATATGTTCTCGACTATCTTTATATCGACGGATTATTATGAACGAGATCTTCAAATCTTGTTTAGATTGTTTTTCCTAACAATCAACCGTTCTAAATTTTGATATCAGTGTTGCACACTACAATGCTGAAACTTAGAAAAATCATAACTTCCTCTCACGAAGTCAGATTTTGGCGTTCTTTATATGTACGGGTTCACTTTCTTGATTCCTATGACTTTCTTTTAGATTACTTTGGCTAATGATCAACCTATCTCCAATTTACTATTTATGATTCACTATCTAAACGAGAAACTTCGGAAGTCCACAACTTCTACATACGATGTCGGATTTAAGTGTGTTTTATGTGTACGAGATTCATATCCCAACTGCTACATTTTCTATCAAGATTATTTGTACTAAATAATCTTCTATCAAGATTTCCATTTCATCGCTTATCGATAAATTACTAAAATGGATTTATAATACGTAGTCTGCAACACGCACGACTAATGATAATCCTAATCGAGGATTTATATTAAAATTATTATCTATTATGTCTTAAATGTCTAGTCCAAAGTTACGGGCGTTACAACTTCCTCCTCCTTCAGATGATTAAGTCCTAGAATCATCTGTAAACAACACCGAATAGTGATTCCCAAGTCTCCTCTCAATCCTCAAGCAATGAGTTTCCTTAGTACTTGTTTCCATATAGTACTATTCTAGCTTATTCTTTTGTGCTAAACACAAAATACTATATTAGGTTCCTTTATGACAACTTAACAGCCTGCCGACCTAAATCCATATCCTTTAACTCTATTGATTAGGGTTGTATTTAAGTGACCTAACTACATAGAGTATTTCTCATAACCATTTCCCCTTTTCTGAAAATGGCAAGGTCCACGAATTTAACTGTTATGTGCGCACTTCTTGGGTTTTGACTTTTCCAATCCACATCGTTTTCACATTACACTAACATAAGCGTTTTTAAGAAGATCTGAGAAGGGACTTAGATCCATATATCTCAAGTTATTCTTGATAACGAGTCTATGAAAATGTCCTATATTGACTAATTCCTTGAATACTTGATACCTAGGAATGTATACTCTTATCATTTGCTCAATTCTGACTCACAACATATCGTGGTTCTTACACAATCCTGTAATACTTGATGTTAAGATCTAAGATAATATCGTTCCGTTTACCTATAGGCGCAGGTAAAGGTTTCAAGTTTCCTCACGATATTTAATGATGTTTCCTTACTTTCTAAGCAAAATCCATATTCTATCAAAATAATTATTGAAGCTAATAACTCTTTTCTTAGCTTCTGGTGCTCCAACTTCTCCGGATCTTGACGTTGAATCCAAAGTTGAGTTGCCTTTCGCACTTTGGGTCTCCCCTACTTGGGTTCGAACTCTCGTTTTGCCGTTACATACAACCAATCAAAGCTTAGGCTAGCTTTATCTCTACGATTGGTAGTTTTTTTTCTTGAAAGAAACTCTTGATTGTCACGATGACTTTAGTACTTTCAATGCAGTATTGTTGTTGGTGCTTATAATGAGTGATCTTCTCGTGAGATACAAACATAGTCTGATCAAGATTATGACAAGCGTTTAGATTGTTCTACCATCGGACATGAATACCATATGGAATATGAGGGTCATAATATTAGTAGCAATGATTGTTGTTGAACTCAATATTTTCTCTTCCTCCTTTCTAAGGCGATTAACCTTGTCATGCTCTTCTTGATTATAATTAAGGTAATTGGATACCAACGTACTTATGCGTATACCCTCTATAAAAATCACATTTTTACTATTTTTCGTACAAGTATCAAACTTTTGGACTTCTGTTGGAGGTGCTCAACTCGCACCCATATCTTAATTCAAGTCATAAATTTGATATTTTTTGGAGGCTCCTACTCCTTCTCGAATTTTGCTAAATACTTGGCCTAAGATGAGGTCTTTACTCTAGCTGCCGTAATAGATTGAATGGTTATCTTCTAATGACCCTCTATTGTGTGGTGCATGCGATGCATGTTGAACTAGACAATTGTCTCTAAGACTCCTACTACTGAAGATACCTTCCTTCATGTTCTAATATTGTACAACCAGATTATAGCAAGTAGCACTTCTAGCTACTAGTTGCTTGGTTTTTAATGAAAGTTGCAATCTTTCTGTCAATTGCCTTGATCTCCTCCTCCGTTTTGTCGAATAAGGTTGGTTACTATACTGGATATGGTTCTCAGAACCAATCGACTTACTTCTCATATTAATACTATTCAGACTCGGTTCTTTATGACTATCATGGTATGAATGAAAATTTTCTCCTTAGTCATTACCGAAACAAAGGTAATGACGGGAATGAATAAACTTGACTCAGATACTAGCTTCTTGGTAACCTTGCGAATCGTCCTGATCCAAGTGCGAGTCATGTGCTTTCGGTAGTATAGACCTCTATTACCTTTCACACCTACTCATACTCGTCAGAATTGTCTGGTAGTTCTCCAAGTCACCACACAAGAACGAAATCACATATCAACTTACCACATTAAGTAATTAGAGATTTTATAACTTCTAAAATGATTACAATCATATTCAAAGTTTTTTATACTCTATGCCACATATATCAGGCTACATACTACAATATTATCTAAATGGAATGACCATTCTATGTCTTGAACTTCCTGGATAAGCAACTTCCTTCTATTGACTTCCCGAAGCGATGTCTGCTTCCTCCTTACAGTCCTGAGAGTCATCGGAAATGCTTGTGCAACTTCTTTCTTTATTGGGCAGTTATTGCTGAAATGATATGCTTCTCCACACCTGTAACATATGATTTGGGTATAGTTTCTAGAGTAGTGACTAATACTTCCACAACCTAAGCATGTGACCTCTTCTTTGCATTGTCTATAACGCTTTATTCTACATTTTTCACACCATTTTTCCGTATTGTCTTCCCTAGGCTTCTCACCGTTGGGGCTAGGTTCTGCTAACCTATTCTTTTTATTATATTTTGAGGATTCTTTATTATTCCTCTTCCCTCCATCTTCTGCTTTATCGGTGGTTATCCCTTTGACTACGTCTTCCAAGGATTTGGCAACTCAGATGGCTGCTTCTAAGGTAGTAGCTAGTTTTACCATTGAGCCGAAATCCGTTGGTAGACCATTAGAAAATTTTTCTACCTTGGAGAGTTCAGTAGGAGTTAGGTAAGGAACTAGCTCCATCTTTTCTAGAAAGGATGCGGTGTACCGGCTGACGCTCATCTCTCCTTTCTTTAGGTTCTAGAATTCATTATATATTTCCAGAAGGTCTATTTCTGAGGGGTATTCGCTTTTCAATAGTTTAAGGAAGTCCTCCCATGAAATATTCCATGCTTCTCCTTTTGGCATAACATTTGCCATCCGTTTCCACCAGCTCAACACTCCAGTCTTCAGTTGTCTGGCTGTAAAGATCGTTTTCCATTTGTTTCTACAGTCACAACTTTCAAATACCATTTCCATTTCATGGATCCATTCCATAATTATCATTGGCGTTGGTTCTCCAGAAAGACATGGGGGTCGGGACGCTATGAATTCCTCATAACTGCATCCGTTTCTGTTAACCCCTTTTTGGTGTTATCCTTCGTATCCATTCGCGGTTTAGATTGATCTATGGTCCCACTATAACGTCCCTCTTCAGACTGATCTCCATTTATCACGGGTTTGATAACTAGTGTAGTGACTTCTCTCCTATTTACTTGGAGCAGTTGTCTGGTTTCTTCTGCTAGCATTGCCTGAATCGTAGCTTGAACTCTTTCCATTGTGACATGTTCAGCTGCTGGCATGATTTCAGGTGCCCACTCGATCACACGAGGCTCAGTTTGTTGGTTTCCATTATCACTCCCCAATCCTCTATGTGTTCTCACCATGACGTTCTATACACCAAAGCAGGTGTTTAGTGTATCGAGAGGCGAGTTTATTATGATAGGGAAGACCTTAATTTCTCCTAATAGCAATCTAGGTAAGCACCTAAGGCATGCTATGTTATATATATCAGTTAGCATATAAGGCATCTCTTCATAAAGTATGATAGGGAGTATTATAGCAAGTAAGGTATTCAAACTAAATTATGCTAATTTGTTTTTCTTATTTAGCACCTAATATTATTTAAGACATTTACCCTAAAAAATTCTAGTGCTTGTGTCTATTTAGGTATACAACCTAAGATGTTCTAGACTCTTATCTTACCATCATCGCTTAGCATTTTAAGTTTAAGTATAGAAATAATCCTTATTTCTAGTTCTCTTAAACTAATGCTCTGACACCAACTATGGCATCCTCTATTTTCATAACTAATTAAAACTTTATTTACTCTTTTAATTTCCTTTTGTCATTGTTGCAGAAAATCACAGTATATTTGAAACATTTTTAGTACAAGTGATTGTCTCAATTTAATAAAACCCTACGGATTTCATAATCAATACAGATACAAAAGTTATAGTATAAAGACCTAATGGTCCTGAATTCTATTGCAGACTATCTCTTAATCACTCAGCATCCTAATCTAGTTCCAGTAACTTAATCTTGATACTTGTGATGTATACAAACTGAGTGGGTCAGGTTTGGGGACACCTGGTAAGATACATAGGGATTTCAATCCCATAATATTTTTATGATAATATTCCTTAATTACCAGACATGCAAAACAAATTGTTACCAAACAATATAGATATAACTCAAACTTATATATATATATATATATATATATATATATATATATATATATATATATATATATATATATATATATATATATATATATATACATATATATATATATAAGACGTTTTATCCAAACATATCTATCCCCAGTCGCTCCTCACAGATCCTAGTCCACGATTATCAGGGAGGGTTATCTCCCGACGAACCATTTAAGGTAAGAGTTTGAGTACACAACTATGGGATTCCTTAGCCAATGTAAGTCATAAGGCACCCGAGCCTTCAGAGCAATTTTGATGAATATGGTATTACCTTTCATCTACGTCTGTAGGTTATGAGCCTACACTAGCAACGGAATTCACAAGACCACCTAGAATGATCAAGTTTTGTCATCCTACTCTAGGAGATGACCAAACATACCGTTAAGTTGCCTAATTTGGACCCATTATTTTTGGTCATCCAAAAGAAATACTAAGGTGTACTCCGGTATAGAGCTATCGATACCTAATAGTGTCATAGGATAGAGGTCTAATCTCCATTCCTAACGCACATGCCCACAACATAATGTTACCCATTATTCAAACCTAATTAAACTAAACATCCTTTATAAGTATTATTTCCCTACAAGGAAAGACTATTGAGCTTACGAACTTTCCTTGAAATACCAATTCCATGTTAGACAACCCTTTCCTACTATTAACATAGAGTACTAGTTATTTATATTTTCATATTCTTTCTCACGAATAATACTTCAATTATTTATTATCATATAATCATATTATCTACATAGTACAACACATATAGAACCATATTTGGTTCGCACCTTGTATATAAACATATATATATATATATATATATATATATATATATATATATATATATATATATATATATATATATATTATATATATATATATATATATATATATATATATATATATCTTAGGAAAATAAGCATATAGTTCACATATATTTAATACTTTACATAATAATTTGTATAAAAATTATGTTCATATAAGGGACAATGCACTCACCTGATAAAATGGGCGACTGAAGATTTTGGCAGCGCTTCGCTTCGCACTTCGAAAGAGACCTAAACGCATAAAGCACTAAGCCTTAGTCTAGTTTCATAATCCTGGCGACTATAATAATTATAGTCTAGATTCCTCAATAATCCAAGTGTCTACATCAAGATCTGTCAAGTAAGGAATAACCAGGTAGGATCATATCGGAGGTAGGGTATGTTTGGTATACATAGTTTACCGTTTGGAAATCCAACTTTAAACACCTCGCTAAGTCCAGCCTAGACATCACTCCCATAAGTAGATCAATTAATATAATAACTTGGAATGACTGATAAATCTTAACTATAGGTTCATAATAATGACCATGACTATAATTAAAAGTTATACTTAAAGTAGAGTAAGTGTAGCTCAACTTACAGAGTATTCTTATGAAAACCGAGGATTATGCGGGCAGAATTCTGAACCAGGAGCTTCTATTCACCGTCTATCTGACACCGCAGGGCTTCACTAAAGGGGTCGGGGACTTGGGAGAAAAGGTCTAAAGGCTTCGAGAGAGTTCTAGAGGGATTGAGTGGAAAGGTGTGAGAATTATGCTTATTTTCGAGGGTTTATATAGGCCTGAAAGGGGTGCACACCACACACTATGCCCCCTTCATGCGCACATCTGGTCGGCCAGAGTGACGTGTCGATCGATGGGTGGTGCCATGTGCCGCAATCTTTGTGGAACGTCAGAAGCGCATCGTGCCCCTTTTCAGTACGTGCGGCTGCGCACAATTTTTTTCTTAAATAATTCAGAACTTCTTCATATGAGCTCCTTTTTGACGTATTTGATATCCACGCATAGGTATCGACGAGATCTACAACTTTCATTTAAACTTTGTGGGCTAATTTTGACTTTATTTTTAAAGTTATATTTTTACATGCTTAGACTTTTAAAGTGCGTGTAAAAATCATAACTCTCTTATATGATATCCGTTCTCGACTGTCTTTATATGACAAATAGGTATGAATGAGATCTTCAACTCTTGTTTTGCAAAACTGGTAATGAAATTTAGAATGGTTGATCTTATAAATTTAGAATGAGATTTAGAATGGTTGATCTTCAACTCTTGTCATATAAAGAGTTGCAAAATGTTGCGCAAAACTGGTAATGAAATTTAGAATGGTTGATTGCAAAACTGGTAATGAGATCTTCAACTCTTTATATGACAAATAGGTATGAATCATAACTCTCTTATATGATATCCGTTCTCGACTGGTAATAAAACTAGGTATCATCAAACTAAGTATGGTATTTATACTTGTACCTTCGGTCTTGGAAAGTTTAAGACTACCACCCGGTTTTCAAGGAAAATATAGGATTTTCCAGGATCAATATTATTATTTTACAGGTGAACAGTTTACAGTTCGACTTTCTGAAAACAAACACAACTGCTTATCAAAAACAATGTTTTACAGTAGAGCGGATGCAACTAGGAACATATTTACAAAAGATTCAACACTTATTTACAAACTAGTATAACATAAAGGACCCTTAATTGTTAATTCTACGGTTCCTTAGTCTATACATCAGAGTTACCTATATATAAAGATCTGATAGGCAGTGGAATGTGTGAATTCCGCCTTACTTCCTGTTCCTTGTGTGGTTGTGGGCTTAGGGCTGAATCACCCAATCGAGTGTCCGTTCGCTCTTACTTATATGCAATTTGTATACACTAAGAAAACATAGGAGGTAACAGTACGATTCATACTAATTACACGAATCAGAATATTAATTCTCAGATTATAACATAAGAAGCTTATACTTTTTAGTTTTTAACGTACTAAGACTATAACTTATTTACTAAGAAAATATTGGATTTTCTGGAAGAAAACAACAATGTTTCAATAACAAAGAACATATCTTTTCAAACAAAATACTTATGAACTCACCAACTTTAATGTTGAAACTTTTTCAAACCACTTATATTCTCAGAAATGTTAGTAGACAGGTACCCTCCCAGGCGTTACGAAGACGGAGCATAGTAGTATCACATCTTATCTTTTGCTGTTACTCATATGTGATTCGAACACAATGTAAACACTATATTATTAATACAATGGTTTTTGTTACTTTGATTACTATTATTTAATTGTTGTGATATTGTACATGACGTCCTCCGCCCCCGAACGTTTCTGCCGTCTCGGTTTGGGGGCGTGACAGATTGGTATCAGAGCATTGTTTATAGTGAACTAAGTATATCAACCCATAAAAGATATACAACTATAAATACAATGCGGCCGAAGTGCTCTGACTAAAATTATACTTTTAAAATATAAGTATTTTATGAGAAGTATACATACATGCTTACATACTAGAAGAAGTATCACAAGAAGAACAAAACAGAAGTATTTAGATGTTGGATACTACAGTCAAACCTAGACAGTTATGTAATCATATCTGGGATAAATATAACCTGATAAACTATATTTATTTGAGATACGACCAACATGTGTTTGGGAGTGATAGTGGTGTTGCGACGAGTCTAAAACTTACCAAATCTATATACAAAGGAATACTAGAGCCAAACATAAGGTTTAAAATAATATAGGAGTATTTTATGATACTATAAGATAACAACAAGTCTAAAAACTTACCAAGTCCATATACCAAGAAACTTTAGAATCAAACATACAATTAAAATACTATAGGAGTATTTTAGGCACTATAACTAACTTATGTGAAAAACTAAAAGACCCTTACTGGCAGGTCTATGATTGCGGAGTGTATGCTCCCAGGGTTATATATAATTGATATTTTATAGACTTAAAATTTGTGATCTTCGCTCTACTACCTGCTCCTTGTTTGGTTGTGGTTTTAGAGTAGGATCACCTATTCAAAGGTCTATTTGATATTGGTTATATATAATCTGTATACACTACGTGATTATAGGAGGACCCGGTGAGGATCATCATAAAAATTTCAATACAAATACTTTTATTAATCTCATAGATTCTTTAGACACTCCCATTCTCGCACGAACAACATAGGTAGACGTAACTACTCCATTACAATAGCCAACAGAAGAGTTGAGGAAGAACCAAAATGGGTTCATGAGGAGAATTCCGAGAAAGGATCGGACGAAGAGAAAGGCACTGGAGAGATCGTTAGCGAACCTTACCTTATCACATTTAGAATGTGATATAATAACTTACTCTCATGAAATCACATTTTGCAAAACTGGTAATGAAATTTAGAATGGTTGATCTTCAACTCTTGTCATATAAAGAGTTGCAAAATGTTGCGCAAAACTGGTAATGAAATTTAGAATGGTTGATTGCAAAACTGGTAATGAGATCTTCAACTCTTTATATGACAAATAGGTATGAATCATAACTCTCTTATATGATATCCGTTCTCGACTGGTAATAAAACTAGGTATCATCAAACTAAGTATGGTATTTATACTTGTACCTTCGGTCTTGGAAAGTTTAAGACTACCACCCGGTTTTCAAGGAAAATATAGGATTTTCCAGGATCAATATTATTATTTTACAGGTGAACAGTTTACAGTTCGACTTTCTGAAAACAAACACAACTGCTTATCAAAAACAATGTTTTACAGTAGAGCGGATGCAACTAGGAACATATTTACAAAAGATTCAACACTTATTTACAAACTAGTATAACATAAAGGACCCTTAATTGTTAATTCTACGGTTCCTTAGTCTATACATCAGAGTTACCTATATATAAAGATCTGATAGGCAGTGGAATGTGTGAATTCCGCCTTACTTCCTGTTCCTTGTTTGGTTGTGGGCTTAGGGCTGAATCACCCAATCGAGTGTCCGTTCGCTCTTACTTATATGCAATTTGTATACACTAAGAAAACATAGGAGGTAACAGTACGATTCATACTAATTACACGAATCAGAATATTAATTCTCAGATTATAACATAAGAAGCTTATACTTTTTGGTTTTTAACGTACTAAGACTATAACTTATTTACTAAGAAAATATTGGATTTTCTGGAAGAAAACAACAATGTTTCAATAACAAAGAACATATCTTTTCAAACAAAATACTTATGAACTCACCAACTTTAATGTTGAAACTTTTTCAAACCACTTATATTCTCAGAAATGTTAGTAGACAGGTACCCTCCCAGGCGTTACGAAGACGGAGCATAGTAGTATCACATCTTATCTTTTGCTGTTACTCATATGTGATTCGAACACAATGTAAACACTATATTATTAATACAATGGTTTTTGTTACTTTGATTACTATTATTTAATTGTTGTGATATTGTACATGACGTCCTCCGCCCCCGAACGTTTCTGCCGTCTCGGTTTGGGGGCGTGACAGATTGGTATCAGAGCATTGTTTATAGTGAACTAAGTATATCAACCCATAAAAGATATACAACTATAAATACAATGCGGCCGAAGTGCTCTGACTAAAATTATACTTTTAAAATATAAGTATTTTATGAGAAGTATACATACATGCTTACATACTAGAAGAAGTATCACAAGAAGAACAAAACAGAAGTATTTAGATGTTGGATACTACAGTCAAACCTAGACAGTTATGTAATCATATCTGGGATAAATATAACCTGATAAACTATATTTATTTGAGATACGACCAACATGTGTTTGGGAGTGATAGTGGTGTTGCGACGAGTCTAAAACTTACCAAATCTATATACAAAGGAATACTAGAGCCAAACATAAGGTTTAAAATAATATAGGAGTATTTTATGATACTATAAGATAACAACAAGTCTAAAAACTTACCAAGTCCATATACCAAGAAACTTTAGAATCAAACATACAATTAAAATACTATAGGAGTATTTTAGGCACTATAACTAACTTATGTGAAAAACTAAAAGACCCTTACTGGCAGGTCTATGATTGCGGAGTGTATGCTCCCAGGGTTATATATAATTGATATTTTATAGACTTAAAATTTGTGATCTTCGCTCTACTACCTGCTCCTTGTTTGGTTGTGGTTTTAGAGTAGGATCACCTATTCAAAGGTCTATTTGATATTGGTTATATATAATCTGTATACACTACGTGATTATAGGAGGACCCGGTGAGGATCATCATAAAAATTTCAATACAAATACTTTTATTAATCTCATAGATTCTTTAGACACTCCCATTCTCGCACGAACAACATAGGTAGACGTAACTACTCCATTACAATAGCCAACAGAAGAGTTGAGGAAGAACCAAAATGGGTTCATGAGGAGAATTCCGAGAAAGGATCGGACGAAGAGAAAGGCACTGGAGAGATCGTTAGCGAACCTTACCTTATCACATTTAGAATGTGATATAATAACTTACTCTCATGAAATCACATTTTGCAAAACTGGTAATGAAATTTAGAATGGTTGATCTTCAACTCTTGTCATATAAAGAGTTGCAAAATGTTGCGCAAAACTGGTAATGAAATTTAGAATGGTTGATTGCAAAACTGGTAATGAGATCTTCAACTCTTTATATGACAAATAGGTATGAATCATAACTCTCTTATATGATATCCGTTCTCGACTGGTAATAAAACTAGGTATCATCAAACTAAGTATGGTATTTATACTTGTACCTTCGGTCTTGGAAAGTTTAAGACTACCACCCCGGTTTTCAAGGAAAATATAGGATTTTCCAGGATCAATATTATTATTTTACAGGTGAACAGTTTACAGTTCGACTTTCTGAAAACAAACACAACTGCTTATCAAAAACAATGTTTTACAGTAGAGCGGATGCAACTAGGAACATATTTACAAAAGATTCAACACTTATTTACAAACTAGTATAACATAAAGGACCCTTAATTGTTAATTCTACGGTTCCTTAGTCTATACATCAGAGTTACCTATATATAAAGATCTGATAGGCAGTGGAATGTGTGAATTCCGCCTTACTTCCTGTTCCTTGTTTGGTTGTGGGCTTAGGACTGAATCACCCAATCGAGTGTCCGTTCGCTCTTACTTATATGCAATTTGTATACACTAAGAAAACATAGGAGGTAACAGTACGATTCATACTAATTACACGAATCAGAATATTAATTCTCAGATTATAACATAAGAAGCTTATACTTTTTGGTTTTTAACGTACTAAGACTATAACTTATTTACTAAGAAAATATTGGATTTTCTGGAAGAAAACAACAATGTTTCAATAACAAAGAACATATCTTTTCAAACAAAATACTTATGAACTCACCAACTTTAATGTTGAAACTTTTTCAAACCACTTATATTCTCAGAAATGTTAGTAGACAGGTACCCTCCCAGGCGTTACGAAGACGGAGCATAGTAGTATCACATCTTATCTTTTGCTGTTACTCATATGTGATTCGAACACAATGTAAACACTATATTATTAATACAATGGTTTTTGTTACTTTGATTACTATTATTTAATTGTTGTGATATTGTACATGACGTCCTCCGCCCCCGAACGTTTCTGCCGTCTCGGTTTGGGGGCGTGACAGATTGGTATCAGAGCATTGTTTATAGTGAACTAAGTATATCAACCCATAAAAGATATACAACTATAAATACAATGCGGCCGAAGTGCTCTGACTAAAATTATACTTTTAAAATATAAGTATTTTATGAGAAGTATACATACATGCTTACATACTAGAAGAAGTATCACAAGAAGAACAAAACAGAAGTATTTAGATGTTGGATACTACAGTCAAACCTAGACAGTTATGTAATCATATCTGGGATAAATATAACCTGATAAACTATATTTATTTGAGATACGACCAACATGTGTTTGGGAGTGATAGTGGTGTTGCGACGAGTCTAAAACTTACCAAATCTATATACAAAGGAATACTAGAGCCAAACATAAGGTTTAAAATAATATAGGAGTATTTTATGATACTATAAGATAACAACAAGTCTAAAAACTTACCAAGTCCATATACCAAGAAACTTTAGAATCAAACATACAATTAAAATACTATAGGAGTATTTTAGGCACTATAACTAACTTATGTGAAAAACTAAAAGACCCTTACTGGCAGGTCTATGATTGCGGAGTGTATGCTCCCAGGGTTATATATAATTGATATTTTATAGACTTAAAATTTGTGATCTTCGCTCTACTACCTGCTCCTTGTTTGGTTGTGGTTTTAGAGTAGGATCACCTATTCAAAGGTCTATTTGATATTGGTTATATATAATATGTATACACTACGTGATTATAGGAGGACCCGGTGAGGATCATCATAAAAATTTCAATACAAATACTTTTATTAATCTCATAGATTCTTTAGACACTCCCATTCTCGCACGAACAACATAGGTAGACGTAACTACTCCATTAGAATAGCCAACAGAAGAGTTGAGGAAGAACCAAAATGGGTTCATGAGGAGAATTCCGAGAAAGGATCGGACGAAGAGAAAGGCACTGGAGAGATCGTTAGCGAACCTTACCCTATCAGGAACAAACAGGAGAGCCCGCTCGGACATTTGAGTCCAGATTAGGACAATCATAGGAATGATAACACCATAGGAATGTCAAGAGAAAACCAACCCTTACCGCTGAAACTAGAGCAATCATAACTAGGACAGAGAACAGAAGAGACTATTCGCGAATCATGTGAGGAGGCCGAGCTCCTTATACGTTACGTTAATAACCTGTAAACGAATATAACTAGTGAGTTAGTAATTATACTACTCACACTATGTGTGAGGCTTATCACTTCGTTTGTGACAACAAATACTAGTAAATCAAGTCATAGAATTTCGTATAAGGGTGGTAACTATTAAAAATTCATAAGTCATTTTACATAGACCTCTGTTATAAATTGATCGCAAAAATCTATAAAAGCCAGAACATGATACGCACAAAACCAAGATAACATAGTTCAATCAACATACGACTTATAGCTATTACTAAGGACTTACCATCGTTTCCTTCTTTTGAACCTTATGGTAGAAAGATGCCCCAGTATCTTTATGGGGTGCGATCATACCAGCACTAATGCACCGGATCCCATCAGAACTCCAAAGTTAGGCGTGCTTGGGCGAGAGTAGTGCTAGGATGGGAAAACTTAGCATTTGTACAATAACTATTTCTACTCTCTACATTAAATACGTTATAGGGATGTAAGTCGAAACATTGAGAATCGTATAATAAAACGAGAAATTTATATGTATATATAAATAAATAAAGTACATGTAGCAACGCCCATAGTTACTTACGAGCTCGTTTCTCGCCATGCAACAGAACCATTATGGAGTCTACAGAGTGTTGCATTGCATCAAATGCAAAAAGAAGGGGCACACCGCCCGCCTTTGTAGGACTCCGGCCCAACACATCACTTTAACCACCAATGCTGGTACAAGTCAAGTATGCCATGCATGTGGTGAGACGGGACATTTCAAGAGAGATTGTCCAACAGAGAGGAATGACGGAGGAGTTGGATGAGTTTAACAATGGGACATGAAAAAGCAATGAAGAACTCTTCTGGGAATTTGTGGTACGTCTCTAAATAATAATAATTAAGCATAGAATTTTCACTGAAATTTATGTCAAATAAAAACATAATCATAAATTACTCCCTCATCTGAATAAAACACATCATTCATATAAAAACTAAAGATCCTTACAGGTGAGCTATGATGGCCTAGTGTAAACATTAGGGTCATATATAGTTAAGATTCTGCAGGCTTAGAGTGAGTAATTCCGCCTTATTTCTTGTTTCTTGTTTGATTGTGGATTTAGGGCAGAGTTACTCAGTCGACTGTCTTCTCAATCTTAACTATATACGATTAGGATACACTAAGCGATTATAGAGGGACTATGTAAGGATCACATTGCGAGATTTCATCAGTAATTATCGAAGTACTCTTACTGCTTATATGCGCTAAGTACGGTACAAATATTCGCAGTAGTAGTAACAAGGATAAAACAGAAAGCACTAAAGACATAAACATAGAATGTACTATCGCTCTAATAAACACTTCGTCCTAATCGACTTAACACCCGTTATGATAAGAAGTTCATACGATATCATTAGAATGGATTGGCTTGGTCCTCACCATACCAATTCCCTATGCTATGAAAAGACTCTTCGCCTTAACCAACCGTCTAATGAAAACTTTTCAATCTATAACGACGAACCCGACACAAACCTCCGCATCATCTCTCACCTTAAAACTCAGAAGTGCCCATGCGAGGGGTACCATGCCTACCTAACTCACTCTGTAGACAAGAAACTTAAAGCGAAAACACCGAGGATGTTTCGGAAGTCCGTAACCTTCCCGAAGTATCCCCAACAGGCCTCCCAGGAATACCACTCGTACAAAAAGTCAAGTTCAAGAATAGAGATTAAGGACTCATACAGCTAATCTATCATTTCTAAGTGTATACGCGTGGTGATGATAGATGGACCAGGTATGAGCTCTACCATGAACTTCAGGACAAAAGCTTCCCAGGACTACGAGTGTCCATGCTACCATTCGGATGAACATAGACAAGTAAGTCAAGCCCACACACTCTATACCGATCAGAACAGCAAACACAACAGTGCAGATCCGTTGGAACGCCAATGAGGATCTGAATTCACTTGAGAACGAGAAGATCAGATGGAACCGAAGTACCCACCTATTTTCCTAGTTCCTAAATAACCACTCAGAATTCGAATTTCGAGACGATATTCCCTCTAACGGGGGGATGATATCACAACTCGAAATTTTAGACCCAGTGAAGCCTAAACCCTAACCAAACACAAGTGCTTCTATATTGCAATCCTTGTTGCATTGTATCATCTATAACCTTAGGGCTTGTGAATAGAGCTAACAAAGAAGTATGGATTGAAACCTAAGCATAATTAGGGTGTTATAAATAAACATAGGTTGAAAGACTAAGGGTTTAAACCATAAATAACACCCCATATATGTGTTTTCGGCCATAGGGTTATAGAAGAAAAGAGTTTTCGCCCAAGAAATCAATGCAAAGGTGGTTTTCGGATTTGGAATCAAGATCAAAAGGTGTTTACGGTTTGGATTTGTTCCAAAAGGGTGTTTTCGGTTTGCTTTTGATCCGAAAACACAATCCAAAGCCCATTAGGGGCGAAAACCCAAATGAGTTGAACCGAAAACCCTAAAGCTAAGGCCCATAGTGAACCGTAAACACCCCTATACATAAGTGTTTATCCGAAAACAATCTCATTTCTCACATTTTCCAGCCATAAACACTTCTCATTTCGCTCTCAACTATCATCCGTGAACACCATATTTTCATGAGTTTTCTACCCAGATCTTCATAATTCACCAAGAACATTCAACAAGATCTTCAAATCTTCAAGCCTTGACCGAAAACTCCCCATGTCAACCGAAAACACGTCTTTTCTCACCGAAAACGTCTAGAATTATTCCAAATAATTCCTAAGAATTTTTTAAGTAATTTTCTTATTTAATTAAGTGTTGTCTAACACTTAATTTATTAATTTTATCCATTACTTAATTATTAAAATTAATATCTTATTAATTTAAATATGATATCATGTATAATTATTATTAGGATACGACTACTGTCATGTATTATAACCCGAGGATCATTCGCCACCACTTCGAGTCCGATCAAGCACACGCACTAGAGGTGAGTTCATACCCCTATGTTTTCATAATTTTTAAACTGATTCTAGGGGGGATACAAGTAAAACACAAGAAATCTTGTGTTTAAAAATATAAATTGTTTATTATATTTTCTTACCGTTAACATGCATTTGAATATGAAACTACTAAATACGCCAGCAACACTACTGTTAAATATTTTAAGTCTCAATGGTTTTTACATCAAAAGATCAAATGAACTATCTTACAAACTTATAAACTATAATAGGTATAGTTTATGGAACAAACGAACTATGTTTACAAAGTTCAGGTTAACACATAAACAAAAAGGTTTTCCATTTTATTACTAGTAAATTCGTTGAAGCTATTTGTGAGACGCCTTCACGTACTTATCTAAGTACCAACAAAGTCCTGACTTATAACCAAAGTCTCTTGTAGGGAGACCGTGAACTTGTGTATAGATCTATACGGGACTGACAATCCCGCACCTAAACTGTTAGCTACAGTTAAGTCGGCAGGCGTGGGGTGACAAATGTCATAACGATTCCGACGCCTGAAGAACGTCGTTTCAGGCCATCATGGGTCATCAGTATGGTTATAAGAACTCACATGGAGAAAACAACAACTCATTTACGTAGTGATATACTTTTATTTAAACAGTCAAAATGGGTATTTACATTGCATCTAACTTATAGAGAAAACATATTTTCAGCTAGTTTTACTACAAATAAAACTAGGTATCATCAAACTAAGTATGGTATTTATACTTGTACCTTCGGTCTTGGAAAGTTTAAGACTACCACCCGGTTTTCAAGGAAAATATAGGAATTTCCAGGATCAATATTATTATTTTACAGGTGAACAGTTTACAGTTCGACTTTCTGAAAACAAACACAACTGCTTATCAAAAACAATGTTTTACAGTAGAGCGGATGCAACTAGGAACATATTTACAAAAGATTCAACACTTATTTACAAACTAGTATAACATAAAGGACCCTTAATCGTTAATTCTATGGTTCCTTAGTCTATACATTAGAGTTACCTATTTATAAAGATCTGATAGGCAGTGGAATGTGTGAATTTCGCCTTACTTCTTGTTCCTTGTTTGGTTGTGGGCTTAGGGAAGAATCACCCAATCGACTTTCCGTTCACTCTTACTTATATGTAATTTGTATACACTAAGAAAGCATAGGAGGTAACAGTACGAGTCATACTAATTACATGAATCATAATTTCAAATCTCAGATTATAACATAAGAAGCTTATAGTTTTTGGTTTTTAAAGTACTAAGAATATAACTTATTTACTAAGAAAATATTGGATTTTCTGGAAGAAAACAACAACGTTTCAATGACAAAGAACATATCTTTTCAAACAAAATACTTATGAACTCACCAAATTTAATGTTGACACTTTTTCAAAGTACTTGTATTCTCAGGAAAGTTAGTAGACAGGTACCCTCCCAGACGTTACGAAGACGGAGCATAGTAATATCACGTCTTATCTTTTGCTGTTAATCATATGTGATTCGAACACAGTGTAAACACTATATTATTAATAAAATGGTTGTTGTTACTTTTATTACTATTATTCAATTGTTGTGATACTATACATGACGTCCTCCGCCCCCGAACGTTTCCGCCATCTCGGTTTGGGGGTGTGACAAAAGAATATTGTTAATTCTTTGATAATAGCCAAATGATCTTATATGAGTTATGATGCACAAGTCATATAAGTCATTACTTTTACTAGCACAAACTCTTTAAGAATTCTACATCTCAAGTTTCCTCAAGATTCAAAGTATTATGGCTTAATTCAGTGAATAACTTAGATCTATCTCCATTCCTCCCATGTGTTTTCTAGTTAGATAATTCCTAATCCAAATAAAACTTTTACATTTAGCAAAGTTAGGACATCCTTTCCAATTTCAATACAAGGGACAACTTTGCTCCCACTAGCTTCGACATTTATACAGACTATCTTTTGTTTCTCGTAATTCAACTTTTGAATTTCTCATCGAAGCAAATGATCCTAATATGGGATACTTGTTATAGTCCATCATTGGACTTCTCAAGCCTACATACATATCTTTCACAACCCATCTATGTTTAAATATATGTGTGTTCCTATCCATGTTTGTCATATTTTGGAGATCTACTACTAAGTGTTGGATCAATTCAAATTTCATACATGGACTAAATCTTATTCCTCATCACTTTTTCCGATTGCTGCTTATAGGGCCTTCATATCTCTGATAGCTGATAGACTCTGTTGCAATCTATCAGTGACTTATTTCCCTAGTGACATGGAGTCAACGAGGTCAATGATGTCTTCTATCAGATCTATGTGGAAGAGATATATGAATGTTATCATTCTTAATAGGTTTTAACCTCTAATTAAGTGCTAGTGTTTTTCTTTAGGTTATTCGTTAATTAATTCTTGAGTCTTATCAATATTAATGTAGTTCCTACTAGTTCTTTTGTATATCAACTCTTTCTTTCGAAAGACTATCCTTCGAGCAACATATACTTTGTTCTCATAGGGTTTCCAAAAATATAGTTGGGGTGTCCAACAAAATAGCCCATCTCATAGAGTGTTGGATAAGTTTTTCTTAGTTTGTACAAGACTAAGGACTCTTGTAACACTTATTCTTGGTATAACCCATGAATTGTTTGTAAGAACACATACAACTCATCAATTACAAATCACATAACGATTTTGTTTCTCTATCCAACTATATTTCTTATGGCAATACTTTGGTTTGAGATAAGTTATAAAACAATTTCATTAGATGATCATTAAACTTGATTTTATTAAATTATTATTTTTGTTCTCAGCCGCTAGCCACGACGTGGCCAAGAAGAGACTACGACGTGGCGAAGAGGCAAAACGACCATTCGTTGACTTTCATTAGCCGGTTGACCCTAAATGAGAAGTGTATGTTAGTTGGGCTTTTTTAGACAAAAGGTTAATTTGTTGGGTTTTCTTGAACAGACGAAACATAATTGGGGTTTTTTGAACGGTTTGGAAACTTCGTTGGGCTTATAAGTCATTTTCCCTTAATCATAACACCACTAGAGCTGAAGTAAACCATTAGAAAATCTCACGTGACTTGTCCGTTGAGGTTTGATGGCCATATCTGTAAATTGGATCCGGCGAGAGAAGAGAAGAGCTTAAGGCGTTGCTTTGTATTTAATTTGTGTGAGGTTTTTGAGTTGATGATTTAATTTCTGGAGCAGAGCCATCACCGTCATTTTCTATTCCTCTAGTTTCATGTTTCAGCATCAACTTCTTGGAGATGGATTTGATATGGGTTTTTGATTTCAAGTTTCAGATCTAAGTTGCAGGTCTTCATAGGTGTGGTGGTGGCCGTTAAAAGATAAAGGGAGAAGTCATTAACATGGTTCGATATCAATGGTGATGGTAATACCTACCGGTAGTTTTTAGAATGGAAACGAGGAGCGTAAGGGGAAACCAGCTTTCTGGTGAGACCTGGTACCTTCAGACAGCGACATAGACCAAGGAGACCCGCCGACGACATAGCGACATTGTCTCCAACGAGGTGGGGCGATGACAACGTAGAAGAGAGTATGGAGAGGTAGAAACAGGGGCTCTATTGAATTTGATTGCAATTTGCAGGTGGTTTCAGATTTAAAGAATGTGGGTTTGGAGATGGTGGGAGGTACTGGTTGCATCTAACGCCGGTGGCATGAACTGTGTGTTGGGTTTTGAGCACTATAACACTCTTATGGTGCACATGCAACCCTAAATGCTTTGGATATATGTTTTCTCTAATTATACATGCATTTTCAAATTTTCCAAAGCATTATCCTAACTAGCATACAAATTGTCAAATGAACAATACAACTAGTTATATGACTTACCTTGTAGCACCCGGTTCCTGGTATGAATTTCGTTCATGTATTATTCATTTTTTTGCCTAGAACTCGGCGACTTGATGGCCAACTCGACGAGTAGGAACGACTTGGACCCGGGAGTTTAATGACCTACTCGACGAGTCGGCAGCCAGACTCGACGAGTAGGCCCTGACTGGAAAAAACCCTAATTTAAGGGATTGCACCCTATTTAAACATCTCATTCATCCTCCCTTCGTCCCTATTGCTCTCAGAACTCTCCATACCAAACCCTAATCGTTTGTGTAAAGATCTAAGGCCTTTGTGGTGGTTTTTGGTGATTTTGGAACACAAGAAGGAAGAGAAAGACTTGAGGAATCAAGAGAAGGCCAGAGGTGTTCGAGTTTGTGCACCCTCTACAGTTCTTTAGAGGTATAAAGCTGATACCTTGCTCTTTCATGTTTTAGATCCCTTTTTGGGGGTGATTTAAGGCTTTTATGAGCCATTCTTGGTGACCAACCATGAGTGCAAGCATGGTTGGGAGCTAAGACTTCAGATCCAAAGTCTTTGAGGGGTTACAAGGCAGAAAGGGACTGATTTTGGAGCCTTAGAAATCCCCATGCACCTTAAGAGTCCCATTTAGGGCCATTTGGGCTCGTAGTCCCATGCATGCACGTAAAGTTTGTAACTTTACGTGCTAGATCGATCCTAGAAGCCTAGATCAATATTTTGTTCAAGTGTTGTACGTCAGAAATCGAGAAATAAGACTTGGTCATTCTCGACTCGGCGAGTCGTTCTTGGGACTCGGCGAGTCCATGGCTTGACTTCCTTTTTGTTATGGTTCGAAGGAACCCAGTGAGTGCTAGAATGGTCTTAGAGGGGTCCGGGGTAATGACCCAACGCATTGGACTTAGCAACAGACCTAGGAATCATAGGACTTGGCGAGTGTATGAACAAACTCGGCGAGTCCAAGGCAATCTCCCAATGTTCGAAGATGAACTCGACGAGTTGTTCATACAACTCCGCGAGTCAAGGGCAGACTTGTTCATAGGATGGGGATGAACTCGACGAGTTGTTTATACAACTCGGCGAGTCGGATGAAGGTTCAGTCGAGGGATGTTTTAGAAGGAGGACTCGTCGAGTCGTTGCTAAACTCGACGAGTAGGGGCGTGAAGAAGGACAGATGAAAGGATAGGGTCTCGACGAGTTGGCGGCCCAACTCGACGAGTCAAGTCAACTGGAAGTTGAATTCGACTTTGACTATGACTTGGCCAGGGGTAAAATGATCATTTTAGCCTAAGAGTAGCTATCAGTGTCTGATTAAGTATTTTATGGATTTATAGCCGGAGGATCACCGGAGTAGCAGTCAGATATCTGTCGATCAACTTTTCAGCAGTCAGCCTTGCGAGGTGAGTTACCTTCCAGTAGCGGTGGGTCTACGGCCACAATGTCGGCCCACCAGTAGGAGTTATCTGTTAGATGATTGTCTTTGTGATATTCATCTAGGTTGCTGCTACCTGATATGTTTATGTGCTAGCATGAGATGTTATGCCTGACAGTGTGTTATGTTATGATACTACGTGGTAGTAGTAGGAGGTGAAATAGTCCTCATATGTCGGTCGTAAGGACCGACGGGTAAGTCAAGCACCCCAGAATGGCTTGACCTGGGTAGTCAGGCACCCCAGAATTGACTGGCAGTATGTGTATGTTATATGGTAGTAGTAGGGGGTGAAATAGTCCCCGGTAGTCGGGCGAAATAGACCGACGGGTAAGTCAAGCACCCAAGAATGGCTTGACCAGGATAAGTCAAGCACCCCAGAATGGCTTGACCTGGGTAGTCAGGCACCCCAAAATTGCCTGACAGTATGTTATTGTATGGTGTGTGGTATGATGGGGGAACTCACTTAGCTTCGTGCTTACAGTTTTCAGTTTTGTTACAGGTACCTCTTCAGCGAAGGGGAAAGAGTCGGCGCGGTAGCTGCACATCGCACACACATGTTGGATTTCCGCATTACGAGATTCTTGGGATTGTACTCTGACATTGTTATATTTATGGTTGGGTTTCAGACATGGGATATTAGTCGTATGAAATGATATGTCTTTACTATGTTTCTTATGGAAGTTTTATAAATCAATTAATTAAAAATGAAATTTTTGGACTCGAAATTTGGGATGTTACAAGTTGGTACCAGAGCCTTGGTTTGAGGGATTCGGACACACCCTCGAGGGTGTCTGGACTCAAACCGAGGGATTAAATGATTTTTACAAGGAAAATGGTTTTCTAAAAGCTAAGTTAAAAATGTTAAGAAAGAACAAGGTGTGTGATGTGCGCGACTGGCTGAGCTCAAGTAAGTTTTCCCCAAAGTACCCATACAAGTTTATGTTAGGATTATCAATTCAGTAGAACAACATGCTAGATTAGGACTAAGGATTTAGGAGGATGCCTTATGTGCCTGTCATATGTGTATGAGCCTTATGAATTGCATGCTAGTATAGATTCCTGAGTAGAGGATAGAACAGTATGATTGGGTTATGTGGTTAGGTTTCCCTTTCGTCCAAATGCTACTTGCTTTGTGCTTTGTGGGACTTTGAGTGATGGGAGTTAGCCATCAGGTGAATACGTTAAGTCATACGTGATCAGGGTCGAATAATCTCAGAGTGCTGGATTTGGCCCTATTGCGCAACTCTTGTTTGAGTCTAACCGTTGTAGGGACGAGTTCTTTACTCGAAGGATTATCTGAGCCTCATCACATGTGATGGTATTCAGATAGTGGCTAATTGGCATTATGAGGATACCTTCTGTAGCTGAGGACTGAGTTTGGATTGGTGATTACCCTAGGGCAAGCCTAAGAAGAGAATAGCAGAGATCAGTAGCAGTAGAAGGGACATGGTGGAGTCAAGGCAGTTCTCGAGGAAAGTACGGATAGATGTGGAAGGTAGTATGGGCCCATACTACCGAAAGCAGAGGATCCGTACTTGAGTCGAGGAAGGCCGAGACAAAACCAGGAAACTTCTGATAGATGTGATCCCTCTAGATGTATCAGTATCACTGACGATTGTCATTATGTGTTGCAGAATGGTGGTATTACGTCCGAGGCCAGCAGTTGGCAGTTCAGGATAGGGATCGGGTTCGGGTTCAGGTTCCGAACCAGTGGATGATAGGCTACGCGAGTTCATCGCGTCCGAGATCACTAGAGGCATTCTTGATGCGACCCCGATCATCTTTGGGTCGATCAAGGAAGGGATCATCGAGCTGATGGAAGATTGCCTCAGGGAGTTCAGGAGTGAAATGGCGGCTAGCCAGTCAGGATCACGCACACTGTCCTTCAAGGACTTCAGGGGCAGTGGTGCGCCGGATTTCCATGGGGCGAAGGACCCCATTACTGCCAGACGATGGATTGCAGACATTGTGTCTGCCCAGTTGACTAGCTTCTGCCCTGAGGGGTCGAAGGTGCGATATGCAGCAGGATGCTTGAGAGACCGGGACAGGGATTGGTGGGAGTCAGTTGGTGACTCTCTGGGAGCCTCGACTATTGAGGCTATGACATGGCCGGATTTTGTGACCCGATTCAGAGCTGAGTTCGCGCCTGCGGTGGAGGTCCAGCAGTTGGCCTAGGAGTTCCTGGATATGAGACAGACGACGGAGACAGTGGCGGAGATCACCGCCAAGTTCCGAGAGAGTGCGTTACTGGTACCCCAGTATGCGGGAGACGAGGATATGAGGCCACGACGTGGCCAAGAAGAGACTACGACGTGGCGAAGAGGCAAAACGACCATTCGTTGACTTTCGTTAGCCGGTTGACCCTAAATGAGAAGTGTATGTTAGTTGGGCTTTTTTAGACAAAAGGTTAATTTGTTGGGTTTTCTTGAACAGACGAAACATAATTGGGGTTTTTTGAACGGTTTGGAAACTTCGTTGGGCTTATAAGTCATTTTCCCTTAATCATAACACCACTAGAGCTGAAGTAAACCATTAGAAAATCTCACGTGACTTGTCCGTTGAGGTTTGACGGCCATATCTGTAAATTGGATCCGGCGAGAGAAGAGAAGAGCTTAAGGCGTTGCTTTGTATTTAATTTGTGTGAGGTTTTTGAGTTGATGATTTAATTTCTGGAGCAGAGCCATCACCGTCATTTTCTATTCCTCTAGTTTCATGTTTCAGCATCAACTTCTTGGAGATGGATTTGATATGGGTTTTTGATTTTAAGTTTCAGATCTAAGTTGCAGGTCTTCATAGGTGTGGTGGTGGCCATTAAAAGATAAAGGGAGAAGTCATTAACATGGTTCGATATCAATGGTGATGGTAATATCTACCGGTAGTTTTTAGAATGGAAACGAGGAGCGTAAGGGGAAACCAGCTTTCTGGTGAGACCTGGTACCTTCAGACAGCGACATAGACCAAGGAGACCCGCCGACGACATAGCGACATTGTCTCCAACGAGGTGGGGCGATGACAACGTAGAAGAGAGTATGGAGAGGTAGAAACAGGGGCTCTATTGAATTTGATTGCAATTTGCAGGTGGTTTCAGATTTGAAGAATGTGGGTTTGGAGATGGTGGGAGGTACTGGTTGCATCTAACGCCGGTGGCATGAACTGTGTGTTGGGTTTTGAGCACTATAACACTCTTATGGTGCACATGCAACCCTAAATGCTTTGGATATATGTTTTCTCTAATTATACATGCATTTTCAAATTTTCCAAAGCATTCTCCTAACTAGCATACAAATTGTCAAATGAACAATACAACTAGTTATATGACTTACCTTGTAGCACCCGGTTCCTGGTATGAATTTCGTTCATGTATTATTCATTTTTTTGCCTAGAACTCGGCGACTTGATGGCCAACTCGACGAGTAGGAACGACTTGGACCCGGGAGTTTAATGACCTACTCGACGAGTCGGCAGCCAGACTCGACGAGTAGGCCATGACTGGAAAAAACCCTAATTTAAGGGATTGCACCCTATTTAAACATCTCATTCATCCTCCCTTCCTCCCTATTGCTCTCAGAACTCTCCATACCAAACCCTAATCGTTTGTGTAAAGATCTAAGTCCTTTGTGGTGGTTTTTGGTGATTTTGGAACACAAGAAGGAAGAGAAAGACTTGAGGAATCAAGAGAAGGCCAGAGGTGTTCGAGTTTGTGCACCCACTACAGTTCTTTAGAGGTATAAAGCTGATACCTTGCTCTTTCATGTTTTAGATCCCTTTTTGGGGGTGATTTAAGGCTTTTATGAGCCATTCTTGGTGACCAACCATGAGTGCAAGCATGGTTGGGAGCTAAGACTTCAGATCCAAAGTCTTTGAGGGGTTACAAGGCAGAAAGGGACTGATTTTGGAGCCTTAAAAATCCTCATGCACCTTAAGAGTCCCATTTAGGGCCATTTGAGCTCGTAGTCCCATGCATGCACGTAAAGTTTGTAACTTTACGTGCTAGATCGATCCTAGAAGCCTAGATCAATATTTTGTTCAAGTGTTGTACGTCAGAAATCGAGAAATAAGACTTGGTCATTCTCGACTCGGCGAGTCGTTCTTGGGACTCGGCGAGTCCATGGCTTGACTTCCTTTTTGTTATGGTTCGAAGGAACCCAGTGAGTGCTAGAATGGTCTTAGAGGGGTCCGGGGTAATGACCCAACGCATTGGACTTAGCAACAGACCTGGGAATCATAGGACTTGGCGAGTGTATGAACAAACTCGGCGAGTCCAAGGCAATCTCCCAATGTTCGAAGATGAACTCGACGAGTTGTTCATACAACTCCGCGAGTCAAGGGCAGACTTGTTCATAGGATGGGGATGAACTCGACGAGTTGTTTATACAACTCGGCGAGTCGGATGAAGGTTCAGTCGAGGGATGTTTTAGAAGGAGGACTCGTCGAGTCGCTGCTAAACTCGACGAGTAGGGGCGTGAAGAAGGACAGATGAAAGGATAGGGTCTCGACGAGTTGGCGGCCCAACTCGACGAGTCAAGTCAACTGGAAGTTGAATTCGACTTTGACTATGACTTGGCCAGGGGTAAAATGATCATTTTAGCCTAAGAGTAGCTATCAGTGTCTGATTAAGTATTTTATGGATTTATAGCCGGAGGATCACCGGAGTAGCAGTCAGATATCTGCCGATCAACTTTTCAGCAGTCAGCCTTGCGAGGTGAGTTACCTTCCAGTAGCGGTGGGTCTACGGCCACAATGTCGGCCCACCAGTAGGAGTTATCTGTTAGATGATTGTCTTTGTGATATTCATCTAGGTTGCTGCTACCTGATATGTTTATGTGCTAGCATGAGATGGTATGCCTGACAGTGTGTTATGTTATGATACTACGTGGTAGTAGTAGGAGGTGAAATAGTCCTCATATGTCGGTCGTAAGGACCGACGGGTAAGTCAAGCACCCCAGAATGGCTTGACCTGGGTAGTCAGGCACCCCAGAATTGACTGGCAGTATGTGTATGTTATATGGTAGTAGTAGGGGGTGAAATAGTCCCCGGTAGTCGGGCGAAATAGACCGACGGGTAAGTCAAGCACCCAAGAATGGCTTGACCAGGATAAGTCAAGCACCCCAGAATGGCTTGACCTGGGTAGTCAGGCACCCCAAAATTGCCTGACAGTATGTTATTGTATGGTGTGTGGTATGATGGGGGAACTCACTTAGCTTCGTGCTTACAGTTTTCAGTTTTGTTACAGGTACCTCTTCAGCGAAGGGGAAAGAGTCGGCGCGGTAGCTGCACATCGCACACACATGTTGGATTTCCGCATTACGAGATTCTTGGGATTGTACTCTGACATTGTTATATTTATGGTTGGGTTTCAGACATGGGATATTAGTCGTATGAAATGATATGTCTTTACTATGTTTCTTATGGAAGTTTTATAAATCAATTAATTAAAAATGAAATTTTTGGACTCGAAATTTGGGATGTTACAAGTTGGTACCAGAGCCTTGGTTTGAGGGATTCGGACACACCCTCGAGGGTGTCTGGACTCAAACCGAGGGATTAAATGATTTTTACAAGGAAAATGGTTTTCTAAAAGCTAAGTTAAAAATGTTAAGAAAGAACAAGGTGTGTGATGTGCGCGACTGGCTGAGCTCAAGTAAGTTTTCCCCAAAGTACCCATACAAGTTTATGTTAGGATTATCAATTCAGTAGAACAACATGCTAGATTAGGACTAAGGATTTAGGAGGATGCCTTATGTGCCTATCATATGTGTATGAGCCTTATGAATTGCATGCTAGTATAGATTCCTGAGTAGAGGATAGAACAGTATGATTGGGTTATGTGGTTAGGTTTCCCTTTCGTCCAAATGCTACTTGCTTTGTGCTTTGTGGGACTCTGAGTGATGGGAGTTAGCCATCAGGTGAATACGTTAAGTCATACGTGATCAGGGTCGAATAATCTCAGAGTGCTGGATTTGGCCCTATTGCGCAACTCTTGTTTGAGTCTAACCGTTGTAGGGACGAGTTCTTTACTCGAAGGATTATCTGAGCCTCATCACATGTGATGGTATTCAGATAGTGGCTAATTGGCATTATGAGGATACCTTCTGTAGCTGAGGACTGAGTTTGGATTGGTGATTACCCTAGGGCAAGCCTAAGAAGAGAATAGCAGAGATCAGTAGCAGTAGAAGGGACATGGTGGAGTCAAGGCAGTTCTCGAGGAAAGTACGGATAGATGTGGAAGGTAGTATGGGCCCATACTACCGAAAGCAGAGGATCCGTACTTGAGTCGAGGAAGGCCGAGACAAAACCAGGAAACTTCTGATAGATGTGATCCCTCTAGATGTATCAGTATCACTGACGATTGTCATTATGTGTTGCAGAATGGTGGTATTACGTCCGAGGCCAGCAGTTGGCAGTTCAGGATAGGGATCGGGTTCGGGTTCAGGTTCCGAACCAGTGGATGATAGGCTACGCGAGTTCATCGCGTCCGAGATCACTAGAGGCATTCTTGATGCGACCCCGATCATCTTTGGGTCGATCAAGGAAGGGATCATCGAGCTGATGGAAGATTGCCTCAGGGAGTTCAGGAGTGAAATGGCGGCTAGCCAGTCAGGATCACGCACACTGTCCTTCAAGGACTTCAGGGGCAGTGGTGCGCCGGATTTCCATGGGGCGAAGGACCCCATTACTGCCAGACGATGGATTGCAGACATTGTGTCTGCCCAGTTGACTAGCTTCTGCCCTGAGGGGTCGAAGGTGCGATATGCAGCAGGATGCTTGAGAGACCGGGACAGGGATTGGTGGGAGTCAGTTGGTGACTCTCTGGGAGCCTCGACTATTGAGGCTATGACATGGCCGGATTTTGTGACCCGATTCAGAGCTGAGTTCGCGCCTGCGGTGGAGGTCCAGCAGTTGGCCTAGGAGTTCCTGGATATGAGACAGACGACGGAGACAGTGGCGGAGATCACCGCCAAGTTCCGAGAGAGGGCGTTACTGGTACCCCAGTATGCAGGAGACGAGGATATGAGGCCACGACGTGGCCAAGAAGAGACTACGACGTGGCGAAGAGGCAAAACGACCATTCGTTGACTTTCGTTAGCCGGTTGACCCTAAATGAGAAGTGTATGTTAGTTGGGCTTTTTTAGACAAAAGGTTAATTTGTTGGGTTTTCTTGAACAGACAAAACATAATTGGGGTTTTTTGAACGGTTTGGAAACTTCGTTGGGCTTATAAGTCATTTTCCCTTAATCATAACACCACTAGAGCTGAAGTAAACCATTAGAAAATCTCACGTGACTTGTCCGTTGAGGTTTGACGGCCATATCTGTAAATTGGATCCGGCGAGAGAAGAGAAGAGCTTAAGGCGTTGCTTTGTATTTAATTTGTGTGAGGTTTTTGAGTTGATGATTTAATTTCTGGAGCAGAGCCATCACCGTCATTTTCTATTCCTCTAGTTTCATGTTTCAGCATCAACTTCTTGGAGATGGATTTGATATGGGTTTTTGATTTCAAGTTTCAGATCTAAGTTGCAGGTCTTCATAGGTGTGGTGGTGGCCGTTAAAAGATAAAGGGAGAAGTCATTAACATGGTTCGATATCAATGGTGATGGTAATATCTACCGGTAGTTTTTAGAATGGAAACGAGGAGCGTAAGGGGAAACCAGCTTTCTGGTGAGACCTGGTACCTTCAGACAGCGACATAGACCAAGGAGACCCGCCGACGACATAGCGACATTGTCTCCAACGAGGTGGGGCGATGACAACGTAGAAGAGAGTATGGAGAGGTAGAAACAGGGGCTCTATTGAATTTGATTGCAATTTGCAGGTGGTTTCAGATTTGAAGAATGTGGGTTTGGAGATGGTGGGAGGTACTGGTTGCATCTAACGCCGGTGGCATGAACTGTGTGTTGGGTTTTGAGCACTATAACACTCTTATGGTGCACATGCAACCCTAAATGCTTTGGATATATGTTTTCTCTAATTATACATGCATTTTCAAATTTTCCAAAGCATTCTCCTAACTAGCATACAAATTGTCAAATGAACAATACAACTAGTTATATGACTTACCTTGTAGCACCCGGTTCCTGGTATGAATTTCGTTCATGTATTATTCATTTTTTTGCCTAGAACTCGGCGACTTGATGGCCAACTCGACGAGTAGGAACGACTTGGACCCGGGAGTTTAATGACCTACTCGACGAGTCGGCAGCCAGACTCGACGAGTAGGCCCTGACTGGAAAAAACCCTAATTTAAGGGATTGCACCCTATTTAAACATCTCATTCATCCTCCCTTCGTCCCTATTGCTCTCAGAACTCTCCATACCAAACCCTAATCGTTTGTGTAAAGATCTAAGTCCTTTGTGGTGGTTTTTGGTGATTTTGGAACACAAGAAGGAAGAGAAAGACTTGAGGAATCAAGAGAAGGCCAGAGGTGTTCGAGTTTGTGCACCCACTACAGTTCTTTAGAGGTATAAAGCTGATACCTTGCTCTTTCATGTTTTAGATCCCTTTTTGGGGGTGATTTAAGGCTTTTATGAGCCATTCTTGGTGACCAACCATGAGTGCAAGCATGGTTGGGAGCTAAGACTTCAGATCCACAGTCTTTGAGGGGTTACAAGGCAGAAAGGGACTGATTTTGGAGCCTTAGAAATCCCCATGCACCTTAAGAGTCCCATTTAGGGCCATTTGAGCTCGTAGTCCCATGCATGCACGTAAAGTTTGTAACTTTACGTGCTAGATCGATCCTAGAAGCCTAGATCAATATTTTGTTCAAGTGTTGTACGTCAGAAATCGAGAAATAAGACTTGGTCATTCTCGACTCGGCGAGTCGTTCTTGGGACTCGGCGAGTCCATGGCTTGACTTCCTTTTTGTTATGGTTCGAAGGAACCCAGTGAGTGCTAGAATGGTCTTAGAGGGGTCCGGGGTAATGACCCAACGCATTGGACTTAGCAACAGACCTGGGAATCATAGGACTTGGCGAGTGTATGAACAAACTCGGCGAGTCCAAGGCAATCTCCCAATGTTCGAAGATGAACTCGACGAGTTGTTCATACAACTCCGCGAGTCAAGGGCAGACTTGTTCATAGGATGGGGATGAACTCGACGAGTTGTTTATACAACTCGGCGAGTCGGATGAAGGTTCAGTCGAGGGATGTTTTAGAAGGAGGACTCGTCGAGTCGCTGCTAAACTCGACGAGTAGGGGCGTGAAGAAGGACAGATGAAAGGATAGGGTCTCGACGAGTTGGCGGCCCAACTCGACGAGTCAAGTCAACTGGAAGTTGAATTCGACTTTGACTATGACTTGGCCAAGGGTAAAATGATCATTTTAGCCTAAGAGTAGCTATCAGTGTCTGATTAAGTATTTTATGGATTTATAGCCGGAGGATCACCGGAGTAGCAGTCAGATATCTGTCGATCAACTTTTCAGCAGTCAGCCTTGCGAGGTGAGTTACCTTCCAGTAGCGGTGGGTCTACGGCCACAATGTCGGCCCACCAGTAGGAGTTATCTGTTAGATGATTGTCTTTGTGATATTCATCTAGGTTGCTGCTACCTGATATGTTTATGTGCTAGCATGAGATGTTATGCCTGACAGTATGTTATGTTATGATACTACGTGGTAGTAGTAGGAGGTGAAATAGTCCTCATATGTCGGTCGTAAGGACCGACGGGTAAGTCAAGCACCCCAGAATGGCTTGACCTGGGTAGTCAGGCACCCCAGAATTGACTGGCAGTATGTGTATGTTATATGGTAGTAGTAGGGGGTGAAATAGTCCCCGGTAGTCGGGCGAAATAGACCGACGGGTAAGTCAAGCACCCAAGAATGGCTTGACCAGGATAAGTCAAGCACCCCAGAATGGCTTGACCTGGATAGTCAGGCACCCCAAAATTGCCTGACAGTATGTTATTGTATGGTGTGTGGTATGATGGGGGAACTCACTTAGCTTCGTGCTTACAGTTTTCAGTTTTGTTACAGGTACCTCTTCAGCGAAGGGGAAAGAGTCGGCGCGGTAGCTGCACATCGCACACACATGTTGGATTTCCGCATTACGAGATTCTTGGGATTGTACTCTGACATTGTTATATTTATGGTTGGGTTTCAGACATGGGATATTAGTCGTATGAAATGATATGTCTTTACTATGTTTCTTATGGAAGTTTTATAAATCAATTAATTAAAAATGAAATTTTTGGACTCGAAATTTGGGATGTTACAAGTTGGTACCAGAGCCTTGGTTTGAGGGATTCGGACACACCCTCGAGGGTGTCTGGACTCAAACCGAGGGATTAAATGATTTTTACAAGGAAAATAGTTTTCTAAAAGCTAAGTTAAAAATGTTAAGAAAGAACAAGGTGTGTGATGTGCGCGACTGGCTGAGCTCAAGTAAGTTTTCCCCAAAGTACCCATACAAGTTTATGTTAGGATTATCAATTCAGTAGAACAACATGCTAGATTAGGACTAAGGATCTAGGAGGATGCCTTATGTGCCTGTCATATGTGTATGAGCCTTATGAATTGCATGCTAGTATAGATTCCTGAGTAGAGGATAGAGCAGTATGATTGGGTTATGTGGTTAGGTTTCCCTTTCGTCCAAATGCTACTTGCTTTGTGCTTTGTGGGACTCTGAGTGATGGGAGTTAGCCATCAGGTGAATACGTTAAGTCATACGTGATCAGGGTCGAATAATCTCAGAGTGCTGGATTTGGCCCTATTGCGCAACTCTTGTTTGAGTCTAACCGTTGTAGGGACGAGTTCTTTACTCGAAGGATTATCTGAGCCTCATCACATGTGATGGTATTCAGATAGTGGCTAATTGGCATTACGAGGATACCTTCTGTAGCTGAGGACTGAGTTTGGATTGGTGATTACCCTAGGGCAAGCCTAAGAAGAGAATAGCAGAGATCAGTAGCAGTAGAAGGGACATGGTGGAGTCAAGGCAGTTCTCGAGGAAAGTACGGATAGATGTGGAAGGTAGTATGGGCCCATACTACCGAAAGCAGAGGATCCGTACTTGAGTCGAGGAAGGCCGAGACAAAACCAGGAAACTTCTGATAGATGTGATCCCTCTAGATGTATCAGTATCACTGACGATTGTCATTATGTGTTGCAGAATGGTGGTATTACGTCCGAGGCCAGCAGTTGGCAGTTCAGGATAGGGATCGGGTTCGGGTTCAGGTTCCGAACCAGTGGATGATAGGCTACGCGAGTTCATCGCGTCCGAGATCACTAGAGGCATTCTTGATGCGACCCCGATCATCTTTGGGTCGATCAAGGAAGGGATCATCGAGCTGATGGAAGATTGCCTCAGGGAGTTCAGGAGTGAAATGGCGGCTAGCCAGTCAGGATCACGCACACTGTCCTTCAAGGACTTCAGGGGCAGTGGTGCGCCGGATTTCCATGGGGCGAAGGACCCCATTACTGCCAGACGATGGATTGCAGACATTGTGTCTGAGATCACTAGGCTACGCGAGTTCCATGATAGGCTACGCGAGTTCATCGCGTCCGAGATCACTAGAGGCATTCTTGATGCGACCCCGATCATCTTTGGGTCGATCAAGGAAGGGATCATCGAGCTGATGGAAGATTGCCTCAGGGAGTTCAGGAGTGAAATGGCGGCTAGCCAGTCAGGATCACGCACACTGTCCTTCAAGGACTTCAGGGGCAGTGGTGCGCCGGATTTCCATGGGGCGAAGGACCCCATTACTGCCAGACGATGGATTGCAGACATTGTGTCTGCCCAGTTGACTAGCTTCTGCCCTGAGGGGTCGAAGGTGCGATATGCAGCAGGATGCTTGAGAGACCGGGACAGGGATTGGTGGGAGTCAGTTGGTGACTCTCTGGGAGCCTCTACTATTGAGGCTATGACATGGCCGGATTTTGTGACCCGATTCAGAGCTGAGTTCGCGCCTGCGGTGGAGGTCCAGCAGTTGGCCTAGGAGTTCCTGGATATGAGACAGACGACGGAGACAGTGGCAGAGATCACCGCCAAGTTCCGAGAGAGGGCGTTACTGGTACCCCAGTATGCGGGAGACGAGGATATGAGGAGGACCCGCTACCATGACATGCTGCGAGCCGACATTCGGGAGCATGTCAGTTTTTCAGCTTGCCCTACCCTGGAGTCCATGATTGCCAGGGCTAGGGAGAGAGAGATTGATTTGGAGCACATCCGTAAGAGGAAGGCCGAGGAGGGACAGGTGACTGGGGCTTCGGGGAAGAAGCCTAAGGGAGCAGACACTAGGCCGAAGGGCCATTCTGGACAGGGCCGCTGCAGGAAATGCGGCAGGGCTCATGAGGGAGTTTGTAGGATGGGATCATCGGCCTGCTACCAGTGCGGCAAGACGGTTCACTTTAGCAGAGATTGTACCGCCCCTGCGCCCACTTTCCAGACATCGGAGTTGCTGTGATTTCACTGCAACCAACGAGGCCACAAAAAGGCCAATTGCCCTCAGTTGACAGCAGTAGCGCCAGTGAAGGCGCCAGCTCCAGCGACCCTGCGGATCACTGATGGTCGGCAGGGCAAGGCAGAGACTCCAGTGGTGAGGAGCCGAGCCTTCCAGTTGACTACCGAGGAGGCACGCACCGCACCCGATGTGGTGACGGGTATGATTTCTTCTCCCTAGCTTTTATTTCATGTTGCTTATGATATTGATGTGCCATATGATATGTCTTGTTTAGGATCGTTCCATGTGAACGATATCCCAGTTCAGGTGTTGTTTGATTCGGGCGCTACCTGATCATTTGTCTCCCTTGCACTTAGCAAGAGGTTCCCTGAGTCTTCGGGCATGTTGGAATGCCCTTTGGAGGTCGAGATTGCGGACGACCGGTCAGTGCGAGCATCAGAGGTCTACCGAGATTGTGTTTTGAGGCTGTTCGAGGAGCATTACCTGGTAGATATGGTTCCCATACCTCTGCAGGGGAACAAGGTTATTATTGGTATGGATTGGCTAAGCCCCAATGGGGTAGTGATTGACTGCGCGCAGCAGTTGGTGCGGATCAAGACCCCAAGTGGGGGAGACCTGGTGGTTCAGGGCGAGAGGCCACAGCAAGGACCAGCTCTATGTTCAGCAGCGAGAGCTAGGCGCTACATTCAGCAGGGTTGCGCAGGATTTTTCGCTTATGTTATGGATACCCGGGAAGCGGATAGGGCAACGGTGGGTGATGTGCCCGTGTTACGAGAGTTTGCGGATGCATTCCCTGAGGAGCTGCCTGGGGTACCTCCGGAGAGGCAGGTAGAGTTCAGGATCGACCTAGTCCCTGGTGCGGCTCTGATAGCCAAGGCACCATATCGGTTGGCTCCTCCTGAGATGCAGGAGTTGTCTACGCAGCTGCAGGAGCTGTTTGTGACACCCCGAAACCGATGGCGGAAACGTTCCGGGGCGGAGGACGTCATGTGTAGTATCACAACAGTTGTATCATAGTAAGCGAAGTAAACACAACCATTACATTATAATATGAGTATTTACATTATTCAAAACATGGTTTATACATATCAGTAAATATAGCAAAAGTAAAAGACGTGACTTTAGAATGTTCCGTCTTATCCAAAAGTCGGCAGGAGTACATGTCTATTGATGCCCTGAGAATACAAGCAGTTTTAAAATAATCAGCATAAAGCTGGTGAGTTCATAAGCGTTTAGTTCTGGTAAAAGAAATGCTTCTTTGATCCTTTGAAAAGTGTTTCCCAAGAAAATCCTATATTTTCTTATGAAAGGAGTTCGATTATCCATTAGTTAAACAGCCTGTTTACGAAAGATTTAGTTATCCCAGGAAAATCCTATATTTTCCTTAAAAGTTGATAGTTGGTTATCGATTCTGAAATGAGGTGTACAAGTATCTACCATACTTGTATCGTTAGATGTAGTTTCCTTGAAAAACCCCGTTTACTCTCTGTGAGACGTATTAGCCTTATTACATAAATAAAACTAATAAAGAACTAGGTAGTGAACTAGATCCTAAGGGTATTATCAATACCCTCTAGTAATCAAATCGGTTATTACTTTGAGGTTAGTTCACTTGTTTCATTATTACAAAAGTAAGTCTTTGTTATCTAGGTTGCGAGTTTTATAACCATACATTAAACTGGATATGGCACGAAACGGGGCCAGTATCTTTTATGACTTTGTCACCCGTAGACCTGACGGTCCCACTGTAGCTAGCAGCGAGGTGCGGGATAGTCAGTCCCGTATAGATCTATACACAATAGTCACGCTCTCCCTACAAGAGATTCTGGTTATAAGAGCTAGTCCTACACTCACGAAATCCGGTGGAGTGTTACCAAGGACGTGTCTCCAATCCTAAGATGACAAACTTACAAGTAATAGTATCGAAAATCCTGTTTATGGTTTGTATAAATCCTTTAGAAAATATCACATTCTATGAAAAGATTTACAAGTTCCTTGCTTTAGTTTTGAAAATTGTTTCTACGAGTTGATTTCTTAATCGATTGGTAAAACGGTTTTCTGAGTTAAAAGCATACTGAGCATAAAATCATTCTATGCAAAATGAGATAATTTGAGCACAAGTTTCCATGTACTTTTGCTTGTATTCCCCCCCTTGAAAACATGAAAAACTCGGAAAAAGCGTAGGGGTATGAACTCACTGTTTGACATGGGATTCGAGTGTAAGTTGCTAGGAGTTGCTGAGTGTCAAATAGAGCCTCAGACACAAACGGATCCTATTTAGCATGTAAAAGTACATATATACATTAGGTGAGGGCATAACACTATTCGTTATGGAAGGAAACCACCTTAGGAACTAGGAAACACATAAAACTAAGTGTTAGAATCACATGTGTTTGAAGAGGGGAGTTTGCGGTCGTAATCAGGAGTTTATGGTCCCTGGGTTTACGGTCCAGGTGTTTACGGTCCAGGTGTTTACGGTCCCTGGGTTTACGGTCCAGGTGTTTACAGTCCAGGTGTTTACGGTCCCTGGGTTTACGGTCCAGGTGTTTACGGTCCATGTGTTTACGGTCCAGGTGTTTACGGTCCAGGTGTTTACGGTCCATGGGTTTACGGTCCAGGTGTTTACGTTCCAGGTGTTTACGGTCCAGGTGTTTACTGTACAGGTGTTTACGGTCCATGGGTTTACGGCCCATGGGTTTACGGCTGTAAATACTTTGGCGAAAAGTGTGATTTTCGATGTTTCAAGGCCCTTTCTAGCCTTCTGGAAGTGTTCTAAGCCTCGTTTCTAAGCTTAGGAGGGTGTTGTGGCAATTACCCAAATGGCGTCGTGCCCATTCAGAGACTTGGGTAGTTTGGTGATAAAATCCATAGAAATTTTCTCCCACTTCCACTCAGGTATCTCTGGCTGGTGGAGTAGACCTGAGGGTTTCTGATATTCGACCTTCACCTTGGCGCAAGTCAGGCACTTGCCCACGAAGGTAGCTATCTCTGCTTTCATGTTCGGCCCCCAATATAGTTTCTTGAGATCGAGGTACATCTTGTACGAACCTGGGTGAACGGAGTATTTAGTCTTGTGAGCTTCGTTCATTATAACCTCTCTGTAACCACCGAACTTTGGGGTCCAGATCCGGTCCATGAAATAATAGACTTCGTCTCCCTTGATCTCTAGGTTCTTTTCCATTCCTCTCAGGGATTCACCCGGCATGTTCTCTGGTTTCAAGGCTTTTAACTGAGCCTCCTTGATTTGTGCGGATAAATGGGAATGGATAGTCATGGTCAGTGCCTTCACTCTACGACCTGAGTACTCCTTCCGGCTGGGGGCATCTGCCACCACATTGGCCTTGCTGGGATGGTAGCGGATTTCACACTCGTAATCGTTGAGTAACTCAACCCATCGCCGTTGCCTCATGTTCAGCTCCTTCTGGTCGAAGATATGCTGCAAACTTTTATGGTCGGTGAAGATAGTGCACTTCGTTCCATAGAGATAATGTCTCCATATCTGCAATGCGAAGACCACTGCTCCCAATTCCAGGTTGTGCGTTGTATAGTTGACTTCGTGTGCTCTCAGCTGTCTTGAGGCATAAGCAATGACTTTTCCCCGTTGCATGAGCATACAGCCTAGGCCCTGGTTGGATGCATTACAGTAGACAACGAAGTCCTCCATCCCTTCGGGCAGGGACAAGATAGGTGCGCTGCATAGGGCCCGCTTCAACATTTGGAACGCAGTGTCTTGCTTTTCACTCCAACAAAAGGGTACGCCTTTCTGAGTTAGAGTGGTTAAGGGAGAAATTTTGGATAAATCTGCGATAGTAGCCAGCGAGACCCAAGAATTGACGGATTCCTGTGGGTGTCTTTGGTCCTGACCAGTTCTCTATCGCTTGGATTTTGGAGGGGTCCACATGTATGCCTTCCTCGCTTACCACGTGACCTAGGAAGGTTACTTTGCGAATCCAGAATTCTCACTTGGAGAATTTCGCGTATAGCTTCTCCGTCCTTAGGGTTTCCAGCACCGATCTGAAGTGCTGTCGATGATCTTCCTCACTTTTGGAATAGACAAGTATATCGTCTATGAACACGATTACGAACTTGTCCAGGAAAGAACGGCAAGCCCGATTCATCAGGTCCATGAATACCGCCGGTGCGTTGGTTAGATCGAAGGGCATCACTACAAATTCGTAGTGACCATACCGAGTCTGAAATGCTGTCTTAGGAACATCTCTCTCATGGACTCGTAGCTGATGGTACCCTGATCTTAGGTCTATTTTGGAAAAGTAGCTGGCTCCTTGAAGTTGATCGAAGAGGTCGTCGATTCGAGGAAGAGGGTAACGGTTTTTGACGGTGAGTTTGTTCAGCTCTCGGTAGTCAATGCACATCCGAAAGGATCCATCCTTCTTTTTCACAAATAAGATCGGGGCTCCCCAGGGCGAGGAACTCGGTCTGATGAACCCTTTGCTGAGCAACTCATTGAGCTGACTGGATAACTCCTGCATTTCTGTCGGCGCTAGTCGGTATGGTGATTTAGCTACAGGGGTAGCTCCGGGGACTAAGTCGATGCGAAACTCGACTTGGCGTTCGGGAGGGATTCCCGAGAGATCTTCGGGAAAAACATCAGGAAAGGTGCAGACTTCGGGGATGCTCTCGAGGTCTTTAACTTCCTACTTCTCGTTAATGACGTGGGCTAGGAATGCATAACACTCCTTTCGCAGGAGTTTTTGGGCTTGGATGCAAGAAACGATATGGAGGTTCGAACTGAGTTTATCGCCGTAAATCATGAGAGTTTCATCAGATGAGAGATTGAGACGGATAGCTTTTTCGTAACAAAGGATATCAGCATGATTGGGGCTCAACCAATCCATGCCGATGATGATATTGAAGCTTTTTATGGAGACTGGCATAAGGTCGATGGGAAAAGAATGATCGTTTAATGTAAGGGTACAACCTACGTATATATCATTAGTGCTCTCTTTCTCACCGTTAGCCATCTCGACGGTAAATGTTTCAGTTAGGGGTTGAGGTTTATGCCTGAGAAGATGTTTGAATGCATGGCTAACAAAACTTCTCTCCGCACCAGAATTGAAAAGAATGCATGCATAAGAGTGGTCGAGGAGGAACGTACCCGAAACAACGGTGAGATCAGCGACTGCCTCTTCTTGACCCATCGTTAGCACTCTCCCTGTGCTACCTGCTGTTGTTTCCTTGGGGAAGTTTCTCTTGAAATGCCCGACTTCCCTACAGCCATAACAGGCTTGACCGACACCTGCTCCAGATGCCTGATTGGCTGGTGGTACTGGTGTTTTGCAAACTCGAGCTGTGTGTCCCTTTTTGCCACAGCTGGTGCATGACATTTCTCGGCATGGGCCAGGGATGCGATGATGATAGTTGCATTTGCTGCACCAAGGGAGGGTACCAGTATATCCACTGGTAGGTGCTTGAGTGGCAGGGGCAGCGGCAGGAGTAGTAGCAGCGTGGACTGCCATCGTTTGTTGTTTCTTCGAGGGCTCCTGTGAAGACTGGCCCTTCCGCTGCTTCCAAAACTTTCTTTTCTCACCACTCCCTTTAGCTGGCTCAGAAGCGGTTGCCACTTTATCAAGATCAACTCCGTGATCTATGAGAGTTTGCGCCAGACACTTCGTGCTGTCAAAGGTGTTTGGCCTTGCAGCCAAGACGTTTCCTTTTGTGGTTTGTGTCAGTCCCCAAATGTATCTCTCTATCTTCTTGCTTTCCGGGGTGACCATTCCTGGGCAAAGAAGTGCTAGGTCTTCAAACCTAGAAGTGTAGGTAGCAATGTCAGATTCTTTCATCCTCATGTTCCAGAGTTCGTGCTCTAGTTTTTGCATCTCGCCTCGTGGGCAGTACTCGGCTATCATGAGTTCCTTTAAACTTTCCCAACCCATAGCATTTACCACTGGTAGGGTTAGGGATTTGACCCGACCATTTCACCAGGTCAGTGCCCTGTTGGCGAAAGTGCAAGCGGCGAATTTTACTTTGTTGACCTCAGAACAGGAACAGATTTCGAAAATGGACTCAATTTTCTCGATCCATTGAGTCAGGGCAATAACTCCTCCTTTGCCGTCGAAAGATGTGGGTTTCGCACCCATGAAGTCCTTATAGGAGCACTCATTTTGGTGTCCCTGACCACCTTCATGATTTTGGTGATGCGTACCACCTCCCTGACCACCAGATCCACCAGGATTCATCTGTGACGTCGCGGCAGCCACATCAGCAGTAACATCTGCTTGGAATATAACGGGATCGGACTGAGGGGGCGGTGGTGGTGGCGGAGTGTCGTCGTTTCTTCTGACGGGTCTTTTTCGGGGAGGCATCTCGTTCTAAAATAATCAGGAAGAAGAGGATGGTAGGTCCTCAAGATATATGAAACAGAATATATCTCATACTAATGCAAGTAAGTTATCGCTAAGAAACGAATAGGTAGAAACACTAGGAATGAATTTCTACAATATATTCGGCTCTGGCTAAAATACTCCTATAGTATTTTAAGTTGTATTGATACTGGGTAAGTTTTAGGCCTGTTGCAACACCAAAGTCACTCCCAAGCACATGTTGGTCATGTCTCGAGTAAATATAGTTGATCAGGCTATATTGACCCTAGACATGATTACATAATTGCCCAGGTTTAACCGTAGTGTTCAACATCCAAAATACTTTTATTTGTTCTACTTATGATACTGATTCTGGTACGTAGGTATACTTGTATACTTTTTGAGAAAATACTTGTATTTTAAAAGTATACTTTTAGTTCAGAGCACTTCAGCCCCTTAGTGTTTATAGTTGTATACCATGTAAGGTTCAGTATACTTAGTTCACTATAAACAATAGCTCCGATACCAATCTGTCACACCCCGAAACCGATGGCGGAAACGTTCCGGGGCGGAGGACGTCATGTGTAGTATCACAACAGTTGTTTCATAGTAAGCGAAGTAAACACAACCATTACATTATAATATAAGTATTTACATTATTCAAAACATGGTTTATACATATCAGTAAATATAGCAAAAGTAAAAGACGTGACTTCAGAATGTTCCGTCTTATCCAAAAGTCGGCAGGAGTACATGTCTATTGATGCCCTGAGAATACAAGAAGTTTTAAAATAATCAGCATAAAGCTGGTGAGTTCATAAGCGTTTAGTTCTGGTAAAAGAAATGCTTCTTTGATCCTTTGAAAAGTGTTTCCCAAGAAAATCCTATATTTTCTTATGAAAGGAGTTCGATTATCCATTAGTTAAACAGCCTGTTAACGAAAGATTTAGTTATCCCAGGAAAATCCTATATTTTCCTTAAAAGTTGATAGTTGGTTATCGATTCTGAAATGAGGTGTACAAGTATCTACCATACTTGTATCGTTAGATGTAGTTTCCTTGAAAAACCATGTTTACTCTCTGTGAGACGTATTAGCCTTATTACATAAATAAAACTAATAAAGAAGTAGGTAGTGAACTAGATCCTAAGGGTATTATCAATACCCTCTAGTAATCAAATCGGTTATTACGTTGAGGTTAGTTCTCTTGTTTCATTATTACAAAAGTAAGTCTCTGTTATCTAGGTTGCGAGTTTTATAACCATACATTAAACTGGATATGGCACGAAACGGGGCCAGTATCTTTTATGACTTTATCACCCGTAGACCTGACGGTCCCACTGTAGCTAGCAGCGAGGTGCGGGATAGTCAGTCCCGTATAGATCTATACACAATAGTCACGCTCTCCCTACAAGAGATTCTGGTTATAAGAGCTAGTCCTACACTCACGAAATCCGGTGGAGTGTTACCAAGGACGTGTCTCCAATCCTGAGATGACAAACTTACAAGTAATAGTATCGAAAATCCTGTTTATGGTTTGTATAAATCCTTTAGAAAATATCACATTCTATGAAAAGATTTACAAGTTCCTTGCTTTAGTTTTGAAAACTGTTTCTACGAGTTGATTTCTTAATCGATTGGTAAAACAGTTTTCTGAGTTAAAAGCATACTGAACATAAAATCATTCTATGCAAAATGAGATAATTTGAGCACAAGTTTCCTTGTACTTTTGCTTGTATTCCCCCCCTTGAAAACATGAAAAACTCGGAAAAAGCGTAGGGGTATGAACTCACTGTTTGACGTGGGATTCGAGTGTAAGTTGCTAGGAGTTGCTGAGTGTCAAATAGAGCCTCGGACACAAACGGATCCTATTTAGCATGTAAAAATACATATATACATTAGGTGAGGGCATAACACTATTCGTTATGGAAGGAAACCACCTTAGGAACTAGGAAACACTTAAAACTAAGTGTTAGAATCACATGTGTTTGAAGAGGGGAGTTTGCGGCCGTAATCAGGAGCTTACGGTCCAGGTGTTTACGGTCCCTGGGTTTACGGTCCAGGTGTTTACGGTCCATGGGTTTACGACCCATGGGTTTACGGCCGTAAACACTTTGGCGAAAAGTGCGATTTTCGATGTTTCAAGGCCCTTTCTAGCCTTCTGGAAGTGTTCTAAGCCTCGTTTCTAAGCTTAGGAGGGTGTTGTGGCAACTTTGCACCCTATAACTAGAGTTTACGGTCAAGGGAGATTGCCTTTAACCGTAAACACTCTTTTGGTCATGATTTCTAGATGTCCAGCAAGAGATTCTTGTATCCAACAAGCTAAGGGTAGAGTACTTACGTAATGGAAGCTTGAAAGGGTGGTTAGAGTCCAAAAACACTAGTGTGTGTTCTTGGTGTTCTTGGTGAGAGAGAAAATCTAGAAAAAGATGAGATTCATGAGATAAGAGCATGGATTTACCACTAGGATTGAGATAGAAACACAATCAAGGTGAAGAATCACTTACATTCTTGAGGGTCTTTGAGCAAAATCGAAGTTTGTAGAGAGAGAAAGAGAGAGAGTAGAGAGAGAAAGCTTCTGGAGTGTGTAAAGTGAAAAATGAAGGTCACTCATCCCTTATATATGGGTGAGTTTACGGCTAAGGGGTAGGGTGGAGGGTTTACGGCCGTAAATAGGGTTTACGGTCATAAACAGAGTTTACGGTTGTAAACCAAGTTTGCGGCCGTAAACTCCTCTCGAAGAGTTATTTGGCCTGAATGCTATGCTTCGACTTAGAAAACCTCGTTTTCGAATACGAAACTCGATCGAACTGAGTTTAGAATATTCCGTTAGACCAAAAATAATACTAACGTGAACGGAATTAAATAAAAACCCAAATTTTATAAACGGAAACTGGGTAAGGATAACGGAAAAAGTTTCGGGTTGTCACATCATCCCCTCGTTAGAGGGAATTTCGTCCCAAAATTCGAACATAGAATACAAATCATGGATTAGAAAAGAGATGCGGATACTTCTGTTTCATTTGGTCTTCGTGCTCCCAAGTGAATTTAGGTCCTCGCTTGGCATTCCAGCGAACCTTCACTATCGGGATGCGACTTTGTTTCGTTTGTTTGATCTCTCTATCCATGATTTCGACTGGTTCTTCCACAAAGTTTAGGTTCTCGTTGATCTCAATTTCGTCGAGAGGAATCGTAAGGGTTTCGTCGGACACGCATTTCTTAAGATTCGAAACGTGGAAGACAGGATGAATGTTGCTAAGTTCTTGCGGTAAACGAAGTTTGTAGGCTACGGGACCGATCTTAGCGAGGATTTCGAAGGGTCCTATGTATCTTGGATTAAGCTTTCCACGCTTTCCGAAGCGTATCATGCCTTTCCAGGGTGAGACCTTCAACATAACGGTTTTCGTCGTTTATCGGCGTAGCTCTTTTGTCTATCTCGTGAGGCCTTAAGTCGTTCTCGGATTTGTACGATCTTTTCGGTGGTTTCACGGATGATTTCTGGACCAGTGAGAGTGCTGTCAGGGACTTGCCCCTTGGCTAGCTACGTGTCGCCCATCTCAACCCAGCACAGAGGGGATCTGCACTTGCGACCATAGAGGGCTTCGAAAGGCATAACCTTGATGCTGGTGTGGTAACTGTTGTTGTAGGAAAATTCAACCAAAGGAAGATGAGTGTCCCATGACACGCCGAAATCGATGACGCAGGCTCTCAACATATCTTCCAATGTCTGAATTGTTCTGTCACTCTGTCCATCCGTCTGAGGATGGTAAGCTGTGCTCATATCCAGCTTAGTTCCAAGAGCCTTCTGTAGTGACTGCCAGAACCTCGAAGTGAACCTGCTATCTCGATCGGAGATAATGGAAACAGGCATACCATGCAGTCGAACTATCTCTCGGATGTAGATTCTCGTGAGTTTCTCCATTTTGAAGTTTTCCTTGATCGGCAGGAAATGGGCGGATTTAGTCAACCGGTCGACAATTACCCAAATGGCGTCGTGCCCATTCAGAGACTTGGGTAGTTTGGTGATAAAATCCATAGAAATTTTCTCCCACTTCCACTCAGGTATCTCTGGCTGGTGGAGTAGACCTGAGGGTTTCTGATATTCGACCTTCACCTTGGCGCAAGTCAGGCACTTGCCCACGAAGGTAGCGATCTCTGCTTTCATGTTCGGCCCCCAATATAGTTTCTTGAGATCGAGGTACATCTTGTACGAACCTGGGTTAACGGAGTATTTAGTATTGTGAGCTTCGTTCATTATAACCTCTCTGTAACCACCGAACTTTGGGGTCCAGATCCGGTCCATGAAATAATAGACTTCGTCTCCCTTGATCTCTAGGTTCTTTTCCATTCCTCTCAGGGATTCACCCGGCATGTTCTCTGGTTTCAAGGCTTTTAACTGAGCCTCCTTGATTTGTGCGGATAAATGGGAATGGATAGTCATGGTCAGTGCCTTCACTCTACGACCTGAGTACTCCTTCCGGCTGGGGGCATCTGCCACCACATTGGCCTTGCTGGGATGGTAGCGGATTTCACACTCGTAATCGTTGAGTAACTCAACCCATCGCCGTTGCCTCATGTTCAGCTCCTTCTGGTCGAAGATATGCTGCAAACTTTTATGGTCGGTGAAGATAGTGCACTTGGTTCTATAGAGATAATGTCTCCATATCTGCAATGCGAAGACCACTGCTCCCAATTCCAGGTTGTGCGTTGTATAGTTGACTTCGTGTGCTCTCAGCTGTCTTGAGGCATAAGCAATGACTTTTCCCCGTTGCATGAGCATACAGCCTAGGCCCTGGTTGGATGCATTACAGTAGACAACGAAGTCCTCCATCCCTTCGGGCAGGGACAAGATAGGTGCGCTGCATAGGGCCCGCTTCAACATTTGGAACGCAGTGTCTTGCTTTTCACTCCAACAAAAGGGTACGCCTTTCTGAGTTAGAGTGGTTAAGGGAGAAATTTTGGATAAATCTGCGATAGTAGCCAGCGAGACCCAAGAATTGACGGATTCCTGTGGGTGTCTTCGGTCCTGACCAGTTCTCTATCGCTTGGATTTTGGAGGGGTCCACATGTATGCCTTCCTCGCTTACCACGTGACCTAGGAAGGTTACTTTGCGAATCCAGAATTCTCACTTGGAGAATTTCGCGTATAGCTTCTCCGTCCTTAGGGTTTCCAGCACCGATCTGAAGTGCTGTCGATGATCTTCCTCACTTTTGGAATAGACAAGTATATCGTCTATGAACACGATTACGAACTTGTCCAGGAAAGAACGGCAAGCCCGATTCATCAGGTCCATGAATACCGCCGGTGCGTTGGTTAGATCGCAGGGCATCACTACAAATTCGTAGTGACCATACCGAGTCTGAAATGTTGTCTTAGGAACATCTCTCTCATGGACTCGTAGCTGATGGTACCCTGATCTTAGGTCTATTTTGGAAAAGTAGCTGGCTCCTTGAAGTTGATCGAAGAGGTCGTCGATTCGAGGAAGAGGGTAACGGTTTTTGACGGTGAGTTTGTTCAGCTCTCGGTAGTCAATGCACATCCGAAAGGATCCATCCTTCTTTTTCACAAATAAGATCGGGGCTCCCCAGGGCGAGGAACTCGGTCTGATGAACCCTTTGCTGAGCAACTCATTGAGCTGACTGGATAACTCCTGCATTTCTGTCGGCGCTAGTCGGTATGGTGATTTAGCTACAGGGGTAGCTCCGGGGACTAAGTCGATGCGAAACTCGACTTGGCGTTCGGGAGGGATTCCCGAGAGATCTTCGGGAAAAACATCAGGAAAGTTGCAGACTTCGGGGATGCTCTCGAGGTCTTTAACTTCCTACTTCTCGTTAATGACGTGGGCTAGGAATGCATAACACTCCTTTCGCAGGAGTTTTTGGGCTTGGATGCAAGAAACGATATGGAGGTTCGAACTGAGTTTATCGCCGTAAATCATGAGAGTTTCATCAGATGAGAGATTGAGACGGATAGCTTTTTCGTAACAAAGGAAATCAGCATGATTGGGGCTCAACCAATCCATGCCGATGATGATATTGAAGCTTTTTATGGAGACTGGCATAAGGTCGATGGGAAAAGAATGATCGTTTAATGTAAGGGTACAACCTACGTATATATCATTAGTGCTCTCTTTCTCACCGTTAGCCATCTCGACGGTAAATGTTTCAGTTAGGGGTTGAGGTTTATGCCTGAGAAGATGTTTGAATGCATGACTAACAAAACTTCTCTCCGCACCAGAATTGAAAAGAATGCATGCATAAGAGTGGTCGAGGAGGAACGTACCCGAAACAACGGTGAGATCAGCGACTGCCTCTTCTTGACCCATCGTTAGCACTCTCCCTGTGCTACCTGCTGTTGTTTCCTTGGGGAAGTTTCTCTTGAAATGCCCGACTTCCCTACAGCCATAACAGGCTTGACCGACACCTGCTCCAGATGCCTGATTGGCTGGTGGTACTGGTGTTTTGCAAACTCGAGCTGTGTGTCCCTTTTTGCCACAGCTGGTGCATGACATTTCTCGGCATGGGCCAGGGATGCGATGATGATAGTTGCATTTGCTGCACCAAGGGAGGGTACCAGTATATCCACTGGTAGGTGCTTGAGTGGCAGGGGCAGCGGCAGGAGTAGTAGCAGCGTGGACTGCCACCGTTTGTTGTTTCTTCGAGGGCTCCTGTGAAGACTGGCCCTTCCGCTGCTTCCAAAACTTTCTTTTCTCACCACTCCCTTTAGCTGGCTCAGAAGCGGTTGCCACTTTATCAAGATCAACTCCGTGATCTATGAGAGTTTGCGCCAGACACTTCGTGCTGTCAAAGGTGTTTGGCCTTGCAGCCAAGACGTTTCCTTTTGTGGTTTGTGTCAGTCCCCAAATGTATCTCTCTATCTTCTTGCTTTCCGGGGTGACCATTCCTGGGCAAAGAAGTGCTAGGTCTTCAAACCTAGAAGTGTAGGTAGCAATGTCAGATTCTTTCATCCTCATGTTCCAGAGTTCGTGCTCTAGTTTTTGCATCTCGCCTCGTGGGCAGTACTCGGCTATCATGAGTTCCTTTAAACTTTCCCAACCCATAGCATTTACCACTGGTAGGGTTAGGGATTTGACCCGACCATTTCACCAGGTCAGTGCCCTGTTGGCGAAAGTGCAAGCGGCGAATTTTACTTTGTTGACCTCAGAACAGGAACAGATTTCGAAAATGGACTCAATTTTCTCGATCCATTGAGTCAGGGCAATAACTCCTCCTTTGCCGTCGAAAGATGTGGGTTTCGCGCCCATGAAGTCCTTATAGGAGCACTCATTTTGGTGTCCCTGACCACCTTCATGATTTTGGTGATGCGTACCACCTCCCTGACCACCAGATCCACCAGGATTCATCTGTGACGTCGCGGCAGCCACATCAGCAGTAACATCTGCTTGGAATATAACGGGATCGGACTGAGGGGGCGGTGGTGGTGGCGGAGTGTCGTCGTTTCTTCTGACGGGTCTTTTTCGGGGAGGCATCTCGTTCTAAAATAATCAGGAAGAAGAGGATGGTAGGTCCTCAAGATATATGAAACAGAATATATCTCATACTAATGCAAGTAAGTTATCGCTAAGAAACGAATAGGTAGAAACACTAGGAATGAATTTCTACAATATATTCGGCTCTGGCTAAAATACTCCTATAGTATTTTAAGTTGTATTGATACTGGGTAAGTTTTAGGCCTGTTGCAACACCAAAGTCACTCCCAAGCACATGTTGGTCATGTCTCGAGTAAATATAGTTGATCAGGCTATATTGACCCTAGACATGATTACATAATTGCCCAGGTTTAACCGTAGTGTTCAACATCCAAAATACTTTTATTTGTTCTACTTATGATACTGATTCTGGTACGTAGGTATACTTGTATACTTTTTGAGAAAATACTTGTATTTTAAAAGTATACTTTTAGTTCAGAGCACTTCAGCCCCTTAGTGTTTATAGTTGTATACCATGTAAGGTTCAGTATACTTAGTTCACTATAAACAATAGCTCCGATACCAATCTGTCACACCCCGAAACCGATGGCGGAAACGTTCCGGGGCGGAGGACGTCATGTGTAGTATCACAACAGTTGTTTCATAGTAAGCGAAGTAAACACAACCATTACATTATAATATAAGTATTTACATTATTCAAAACATGGTTTATACATATCAGTAAATATAGCAAAAGTAAAAGACGTGACTTCAGAATGTTCCGTCTTATCCAAAAGTCGGCAGGAGTACATGTCTATTGATGCCCTGAGAATACAAGAAGTTTTAAAATAATCAGCATAAAGCTGGTGAGTTCATAAGCGTTTAGTTCTGGTAAAAGAAATGCTTCTTTGATCCTTTGAAAAGTGTTTCCCAAGAAAATCCTATATTTTCTTATGAAAGGAGTTCGATTATCCATTAGTTAAACAGCCTGTTAACGAAAGATTTAGTTATCCCAGGAAAATCCTATATTTTCCTTAAAAGTTGATAGTTGGTTATCGATTCTGAAATGAGGTGTACAAGTATCTACCATACTTGTATCGTTAGATGTAGTTTCCTTGAAAAACCATGTTTACTCTCTGTGAGACGTATTAGCCTTATTACATAAATAAAACTAATAAAGAAGTAGGTAGTGAACTAGATCCTAAGGGTATTATCAATACCCTCTAGTAATCAAATCGGTTATTACGTTGAGGTTAGTTCTCTTGTTTCATTATTACAAAAGTAAGTCTCTGTTATCTAGGTTGCGAGTTTTATAACCATACATTAAACTGGATATGGCACGAAACGGGGCCAGTATCTTTTATGACTTTATCACCCGTAGACCTGACGGTCCCACTGTAGCTAGCAGCGAGGTGCGGGATAGTCAGTCCCGTATAGATCTATACACAATAGTCACGCTCTCCCTACAAGAGATTCTGGTTATAAGAGCTAGTCCTACACTCACGAAATCCGGTGGAGTGTTACCAAGGACGTGTCTCCAATCCTGAGATGACAAACTTACAAGTAATAGTATCGAAAATCCTGTTTATGGTTTGTATAAATCCTTTAGAAAATATCACATTCTATGAAAAGATTTACAAGTTCCTTGCTTTAGTTTTGAAAACTGTTTCTACGAGTTGATTTCTTAATCGATTGGTAAAACAGTTTTCTGAGTTAAAAGCATACTGAACATAAAATCATTCTATGCAAAATGAGATAATTTGAGCACAAGTTTCCTTGTACTTTTGCTTGTATTCCCCCCCTTGAAAACATGAAAAACTCGGAAAAAGCGTAGGGGTATGAACTCACTGTTTGACGTGGGATTCGAGTGTAAGTTGCTAGGAGTTGCTGAGTGTCAAATAGAGCCTCGGACACAAACGGATCCTATTTAGCATGTAAAAATACATATATACATTAGGTGAGGGCATAACACTATTCGTTATGGAAGGAAACCACCTTAGGAACTAGGAAACACTTAAAACTAAGTGTTAGAATCACATGTGTTTGAAGAGGGGAGTTTGCGGCCGTAATCAGGAGCTTACGGTCCAGGTGTTTACGGTCCCTGGGTTTACGGTCCAGGTGTTTACGGTCCATGGGTTTACGACCCATGGGTTTACGGCCGTAAACACTTTGGCGAAAAGTGCGATTTTCGATGTTTCAAGGCCCTTTCTAGCCTTCTGGAAGTGTTCTAAGCCTCGTTTCTAAGCTTAGGAGGGTGTTGTGGCAACTTTGCACCCTATAACTAGAGTTTACGGTCAAGGGAGATTGCCTTTGACCGTAAACACTCTTTTGGTCATGATTTCTAGATGTCCAGCAAGAGATTCTTGTATCCAACAAGCTAAGGGTAGAGTACTTACGTAATGGAAGCTTGAAAGGGTGGTTAGAGTCCAAAAACACTAGTGTGTGTTCTTGGTGTTCTTGGTGAGAGAGAAAATCTAGAAAAAGATGAGATTCATGAGATAAGAGCATGGATTTACCACTAGGATTGAGATAGAAACACAATCAAGGTGAAGAATCACTTACATTCTTGAGGGTCTTTGAGCAAAATCGAAGTTTGTAGAGAGAGAAAGAGAGAGAGTAGAGAGAGAAAGCTTCTGGAGTGTGTAAAGTGAAAAATGAAGGTCACTCATCCCTTATATATGGGTGAGTTTACGGCTAAGGGGTAGGGTGGAGGGTTTACGGCCGTAAATAGGGTTTACGGTCATAAACAGAGTTTACGGTTGTAAACCAAGTTTGCGGCCGTAAACTCCTCTCGAAGAGTTATTTGGCCTGAATGCTATGCTTCGACTTAGAAAACCTCGTTTTCGAATACGAAACTCGATCGAACTGAGTTTAGAATATTCCGTTAGACCAAAAATAATACTAACGTGAACGGAATTAAATAAAAACCCAAATTTTATAAACGGAAACTGGGTAAGGATAACGGAAAAAGTTTCGGGTTGTCACATCATCCCCTCGTTAGAGGGAATTTCGTCCCAAAATTCGAACATAGAATACAAATCATGGATTAGAAAAGAGATGCGGATACTTCTGTTTCATTTGGTCTTCGTGCTCCCAAGTGAATTTAGGTCCTCGCTTGGCATTCCAGCGAACCTTCACTATCGGGATGCGACTTTGTTTCGTTTGTTTGATCTCTCTATCCATGATTTCGACTGGTTCTTCCACAAAGTTTAGGTTCTCGTTGATCTCAATTTCGTCGAGAGGAATCGTAAGGGTTTCGTCGGACACGCATTTCTTAAGATTCGAAACGTGGAAGACAGGATGAATGTTGCTAAGTTCTTGCGGTAAACGAAGTTTGTAGGCTACGGGACCGATCTTAGCGAGGATTTCGAAGGGTCCTATGTATCTTGGATTAAGCTTTCCACGCTTTCCGAAGCGTATCATGCCTTTCCAGGGTGAGACCTTCAACAGAACGGTTTTCGTCGTTTATCGGCGTAGCTCTTTTGTCTATCTCGTGAGGCCTTAAGTCGTTCTCGGATTTGTACGATCTTTTCGGTGGTTTCGCGGATGATTTCTGGACCAGTGAGAGTGCTGTCAGGGACTTGCCCCTTGGCTAGCTACGTGTCGCCCATCTCAACCCAGCACAGAGGGGATCTGCACTTGCGACCATAGAGGGCTTCGAAAGGCATAACCTTGATGCTGGTGTGGTAACTGTTGTTGTAGGAAAATTCAACCAAAGGAAGATGAGTGTCCCATGACACGCCGAAATCGATGACGCAGGCTCTCAACATATCTTCCAATGTCTGAATTGTTCTGTCACTCTGTCCATCCGTCTGAGGATGGTAAGCTGTGCTCATATCCAGCTTAGTTCCAAGAGCCTTCTGTAGTGACTGCCAGAACCTCGAAGTGAACCTGCTATCTCGATCGGAGATAATGGAAACAGGCATACCATGCAGTCGAACTATCTCTCGGATGTAGATTCTCGTGAGTTTCTCCATTTTGAAGTTTTCCTTGATCGGCAGGAAATGGGCGGATTTAGTCAACCGGTCGACAATTACCCAAATGGCGTCGTGCCCATTCAGAGACTTGGGTAGTTTGGTGATAAAATCCATAGAAATTTTCTCCCACTTCCACTCAGGTATCTCTGGCTGGTGGAGTAGACCTGAGGGTTTCTGATATTCGACCTTCACCTTGGCGCAAGTCAGGCACTTGCCCACGAAGGTAGCGATCTCTGCTTTCATGTTCGGCCCCCAATATAGTTTCTTGAGATCGAGGTACATCTTGTACGAACCTGGGTTAACGGAGTATTTAGTATTGTGAGCTTCGTTCATTATAACCTCTCTGTAACCACCGAACTTTGGGGTCCAGATCCGGTCCATGAAATAATAGACTTCGTCTCCCTTGATCTCTAGGTTCTTTTCCATTCCTCTCAGGGATTCACCCGGCATGTTCTCTGGTTTCAAGGCTTTTAACTGAGCCTCCTTGATTTGTGCGGATAAATGGGAATGGATAGTCATGGTCAGTGCCTTCACTCTACGACCTGAGTACTCCTTCCGGCTGGGGGCATCTGCCACCACATTGGCCTTGCTGGGATGGTAGCGGATTTCACACTCGTAATCGTTGAGTAACTCAACCCATCGCCGTTGCCTCATGTTCAGCTCCTTCTGGTCGAAGATATGCTGCAAACTTTTATGGTCGGTGAAGATAGTGCACTTGGTTCTATAGAGATAATGTCTCCATATCTGCAATGCGAAGACCACTGCTCCCAATTCCAGGTTGTGCGTTGTATAGTTGACTTCGTGTGCTCTCAGCTGTCTTGAGGCATAAGCAATGACTTTTCCCCGTTGCATGAGCATACAGCCTAGGCCCTGGTTGGATGCATTACAGTAGACAACGAAGTCCTCCATCCCTTCGGGCAGGGACAAGATAGGTGCGCTGCATAGGGCCCGCTTCAACATTTGGAACGCAGTGTCTTGCTTTTCACTCCAACAAAAGGGTACGCCTTTCTGAGTTAGAGTGGTTAAGGGAGAAATTTTGGATAAATCTGCGATAGTAGCCAGCGAGACCCAAGAATTGACGGATTCCTGTGGGTGTCTTCGGTCCTGACCAGTTCTCTATCGCTTGGATTTTGGAGGGGTCCACATGTATGCCTTCCTCGCTTACCACGTGACCTAGGAAGGTTACTTTGCGAATCCAGAATTCTCACTTGGAGAATTTCGCGTATAGCTTCTCCGTCCTTAGGGTTTCCAGCACCGATCTGAAGTGCTGTCGATGATCTTCCTCACTTTTGGAATAGACAAGTATATCGTCTATGAACACGATTACGAACTTGTCCAGGAAAGAACGGCAAGCCCGATTCATCAGGTCCATGAATACCGCCGGTGCGTTGGTTAGATCGCAGGGCATCACTACAAATTCGTAGTGACCATACCGAGTCTGAAATGTTGTCTTAGGAACATCTCTCTCATGGACTCGTAGCTGATGGTACCCTGATCTTAGGTCTATTTTGGAAAAGTAGCTGGCTCCTTGAAGTTGATCGAAGAGGTCGTCGATTCGAGGAAGAGGGTAACGGTTTTTGACGGTGAGTTTGTTCAGCTCTCGGTAGTCAATGCACATCCGAAAGGATCCATCCTTCTTTTTCACAAATAAGATCGGGGCTCCCCAGGGCGAGGAACTCGGTCTGATGAACCCTTTGCTGAGCAACTCATTGGGCTGACTGGATAACTCCTGCATTTCTGTCGGCGCTAGTCGGTATGGTGATTTAGCTACAGGGGTAGCTCCGGGGACTAAGTCGATGCGAAACTCGACTTGGCGTTCGGGAGGGATTCCCGAGAGATCTTCGGGAAAAACATCAGGAAAGTTGCAGACTTCGGGGATGCTCTCGAGGTCTTTAACTTCCTACTTCTCGTTAATGACGTGGGCTAGGAATGCATAACACTCCTTTCGCAGGAGTTTTTGGGCTTGGATGCAAGAAACGATATGGAGGTTCGAACTGAGTTTATCGCCGTAAATCATGAGAGTTTCATCAGATGAGAGATTGAGACGGATAGCTTTTTCGTAACAAAGGATATCAGCATGATTGGGGCTCAACCAATCCATGCCGATGATGATATTGAAGCTTTTTATGGAGACTGGCATAAGGTCGATGGGAAAAGAATGATCGTTTAATGTAAGGGTACAACCTACGTATATATCATTAGTGCTCTCTTTCTCACCGTTAGCCATCTCGACGGTAAATGTTTCAGTTAGGGGTTGAGGTTTATGCCTGAGAAGATGTTTGAATGCATGGCTAACAAAACTTCTCTCCGCACCAGAATTGAAAAGAATGCATGCATAAGAGTGGTCGAGGAGGAACGTACCCGAAACAAAGGTGGGATCAGCGACTGCCTCTTCTTGACCCATCGTTAGCACTCTCCCTGTGCTACCTGCTGTTGTTTCCTTGGGGAAGTTTCTCTTGAAATGCCCGACTTCCCTACAGCCATAACAGGCTTGACCGACACCTGCTCCAGATGTCTGATTGGCTGGTGGTACTGGTGTTTTGCAAACTCGAGCTGTGTGTCCCTTTTTGCCACAGCTGGTGCATGACATTTCTCGGCATGGGCCAGGGATGCGATGATGATAGTTGCATTTGCTGCACCAAGGGAGGGTACCAGTATATCCACTGGTAGGTGCTTGAGTGGCAGGGGCAGCGGCAGGAGTAGTAGCAGCGTGGAATGCCACTGTTTGTTGTTTCTTCGAGGGCTCCTGTGAAGACTGGCCCTTCCGCTGCTTCCAAAACTTTCTTTTCTCACCACTCCCTTTAGCTGGCTCAGAAGCGGTTGCCACTTTATCAAGATCAACTCCGTGATCTATGAGAGTTTGCGCCAGACACTTCGTGCTGTCAAAGGTGTTTGGCCTTGCAGCCAAGACGTTTCCTTTTGTGGTTTGTGTCAGTCCCCAAATGTATCTCTCTATCTTCTTGCTTTCCGGGGTGACCATTCCTGGGCAAAGAAGTGCTAGGTCTTCAAACCTAGAAGTGTAGGTAGCAATGTCAGATTCTTTCATCCTCATGTTCCAGAGTTCGTGCTCTAGTTTCTGCATCTCGCCTCGTGGGCAGTACTCGGCTATCATGAGTTCCTTTAAACTTTCCCAACCCATAGCATTTACCACTGGTAGGGTTAGGGATTTGACCCGACCATTTCACCAGGTCAGTGCCCTGTTGGCGAAAGTGCAAGCGGCGAATTTTACTTTGTTGACCTCAGAACAGGAACAGATTTCGAAAATGGACTCAATTTTCTCGATCCATTGAGTCAGGGCAATAACTCCTCCTTTGCCGTCGAAAGATGTGGGTTTCGCGCCCATGAAGTCCTTATAGGAGCACTCATTCTGGTGTCCCTGACCACCTTCATGATTTTGGTGATGCGTACCACCTCCCTGACCACCAGATCCACCAGGATTCATCTGTGACGTCGCGGCAGCCACATCAGCAGTAACATCTGCTTGGAATATAACGGGATCGGACTGAGGGGGCGGTGGTGGTGGCGGAGTGTCGTCGTTTCTTCTGACGGGTCTTTTTCGGGGAGGCATCTCGTTCTAAAATAATCAGGAAGAAGAGGATGGTAGGTCCTCAAGATATATGAAACAGAATATATCTCATACTAATGCAAGTAAGTTATCGCTAAGAAACGAATAGGTAGAAACACTAGGAATGAATTTCTACAATATCTTCGGCTCTGGCTAAAATACTCCTATAGTATTTTAAGTTGTATTGATACTGGGTAAGTTTTAGGCCTGTTGCAACACCAAAGTCACTCCCAAGCACATGTTGGTCATGTCTCGAGTAAATATAGTTGATCAGGCTATATTGACCCTAGACATGATTACATAATTGCCCAGGTTTAACCGTAGTGTTCAACATCCAAAATACTTTTATTTGTTCTACTTATGATACTGATTCTGGTACGTAGGTATACTTGTATACTTTTTGAGAAAATACTTGTATTTTAAAAGTATACTTTTAGTTCAGAGCACTTCAGCCCCTTAGTGTTTATAGTTGTATACCATGTAAGGTTCAGTATACTTAGTTCACTATAAACAATAGCTCCGATACCAATCTGTCACACCCCAAAACCGATGGCGGAAACGTTCCGGGGCGGAGGACGTCATGTGTAGTATCACAACAGTTGTTTCATAGTAAGCGAAGTAAACACAACCATTACATTATAATATAAGTATTTACATTATTCAAAACATGGTTTATACATATCAGTAAATATAGCAAAAGTAAAAGACGTGACTTCAGAATGTTCCGTCTTATCCAAAAGTCGGCAGGAGTACATGTCTATTGATGCCCTGAGAATACAAGAAGTTTTAAAATAATCAGCATAAAGCTGGTGAGTTCATAAGCGTTTAGTTCTGGTAAAAGAAATGCTTCTTTGATCCTTTGAAAAGTGTTTCCCAAGAAAATCCTATATTTTCTTATGAAAGGAGTTCGATTATCCATTAGTTAAACAGCCTGTTTACGAAAGATTTAGTTATCCCAGGAAAATCCTATATTTTCCTTAAAAGTTGATAGTTGGTTATCGATTCTGAAATGAGGTGTACAAGTATCTACCATACTTGTATCGTTAGATGTAGTTTCCTTGAAAAACCATGTTTACTCTCTGTGAGACGTATTAGCCTTATTACATAAATAAAACTAATAAAGAAGTAGGTAGTGAACTAGATCCTAAGGGTATTATCAATACCCTCTAGTAATCAAATCGGTTATTACGTTGAGGTTAGTTCTCTTGTTTCATTATTACAAAAGTAAGTCTCTGTTATCTAGGTTGCGAGTTTTATAACCATACATTAAACTGGATATGGCACGAAACGGGGCCAGTATCTTTTATGACTTTATCACCCGTAGACCTGACGGTCCCACTGTAGCTAGCAGCGAGGTGCGGGATAGTCAGTCCCGTATAGATCTATACACAATAGTCACGCTCTCCCTACAAGAGATTCTGGTTATAAGAGCTAGTCCTACACTCACGAAATCCGGTGGAGTGTTACCAAGGACGTGTCTCCAATCCTGAGATGACAAACTTACAAGTAATAGTATCGAAAATCCTGTTTATGGTTTGTATAAATCCTTTAGAAAATATCACATTCTATGAAAAGATTTACAAGTTCCTTGCTTTAGTTTTGAAAACTGTTTCTACGAGTTGATTTCTTAATCGATTGGTAAAACAGTTTTCTGAGTTAAAAGCATACTGAACATAAAATCATTCTATGCAAAATGAGATAATTTGAGCACAAGTTTCCTTGTACTTTTGCTTGTATTCCCCCCCTTGAAAACATGAAAAACTCGGAAAAAGCGTAGGGGTATGAACTCACTGTTTGACGTGGGATTCGAGTGTAAGTTGCTAGGAGTTGCTGAGTGTCAAATAGAGCCTCGGACACAAACGGATCCTATTTAGCATGTAAAAATACATATATACATTAGGTGAGGGCATAACACTATTCGTTATGGAAGGAAACCACCTTAGGAACTAGGAAACACTTAAAACTAAGTGTTAGAATCACATGTGTTTGAAGAGGGGAGTTTGCGGCCGTAATCAGTAGCTTACGGTCCAGGTGTTTACGGTCCCTGGGTTTACGGTCCAGGTGTTTACGGTCCATGGGTTTACGACCCATGGGTTTACGGCCGTAAACACTTTGGCGAAAAGTGCGATTTTCGATGTTTCAAGGCCCTTTCTAGCCTTCTGGAAGTGTTCTAAGCCTCGTTTCTAAGCTTAGGAGGGTGTTGTGGCAACTTTGCACCCTATAACTAGAGTTTACGGTCAAGGGAGATTGCCTTTGACCGTAAACACTCTTTTGGTCATGATTTCTAGATGTCCAGCAAGAGATTCTTGTATCCAACAAGCTAAGGGTAGAGTACTTACGTAATGGAAGCTTGAAAGGGTGGTTAGAGTCCAAAAACACTAGTGTGTGTTCTTGGTGTTCTTGGTGAGAGAGAAAATCTAGAAAAAGATGAGATTCATGAGATAAGAGCATGGATTTACCACTAGGATTGAGATAGAAACACAATCAAGGTGAAGAATCACTTACATTCTTGAGGGTCTTTGAGCAAAATCGAAGTTTGTAGAGAGAGAAAGAGAGAGAGTAGAGAGAGAAAGCTTCTGGAGTGTGTAAAGTGAAAAATGAAGGCCACTCATCCCTTATATATGGGTGAGTTTACGGCTAAGGGGTAGGGTGGAGGGTTTACGGCCGTAAATAGGGTTTACGGTCATAAACAGAGTTTACGGTTGTAAACCAAGTTTGCGGCCGTAAACTCCTCTCGAAGAGTTATTTGGCCTGAATGCTATGCTTCAACTTAGAAAACCTCGTTTTCGAATACGAAACTCGATCAAACTGAGTTTAGAATATTCCGTTAGACCAAAAATAATACTAACGTGAACGGAATTAAATAAAAACCCAAATTTTATAAACCGAAACTCCGTAAGGATAACGGAAAAAGTTTCGAGTTGTCACACTGTTGGACAAGGGATTCATTAGACCGAGTAGTTCACCCTGGGGAGCCCCGATTCTGTTTGTGAAGAAGCTATCATCAGATGAGGGTCAGAGATGAGGATATTCAGAAGACTGCTTTTCGGACTCGCTATGGCCATTACGAGTTCGTGGTGAAGCCCTTCGGGCTCACCAATGCTCCTGCCGTATTCATGGATCTCATGAACCGCGTGTGCAGACCGATGCTGGATCGGTCTGTGATAGTTTTTATTGATGATATCCTGGTCTGCTCCAAGACGCAGGAGCAGTATGAGGAGCATCTACGAGAGGTTTTGGATACTCTGAGGAGGGAGAGCTTGTACGCCAAGTTCTCCAAGTGTGAGTTCTGGTTGCGCGAGGTGCAGTTTCTTGGGCACCTTGTCAACCATAACGGTATTCTGGTCGACCCGGCCAAGGTGGAGGCCGTGATGAGATGGGAGGTTACGAAGTCTCCATCTGAGATTCAGAGTTTCCGGGGATTAGCCGGCTACTATCGGAGATTCATCCATGATTTCTCCAAGATAGTCATACCCCCTGACCAGGCTGACGAAGAAGGCCGTAGTCTTTCGCTGGGGGCATGAGCAACAGGCAGCGTTCGAGACACTGAGACAGAGATTGTACGAGGCACCAATCTTAGCCCTGCCAGAGGGCATAGAGGATTTTGTTGTATACTGCGAGGCGTCTATTTCGGGTTTGGGCGCGGTATTGATGCAGAGAGGGCATGTCATCGCCTACGCCTCGAGGCAGTTGAAGCCCCACGAGGCGAACTACCCGACGCACGATTTGGAGTTGGGGGCGGTTGTCTTCGCCCTCAAGATTTGGCGACACTATCTCTACGGGGTTCGGTGTACCATCTACACGGACCATAAGAGTCTGAGATACCTCATGGATCAGCCGAATCTGAATATGAGGCAGCATCGGTGGTTGGATGTGGTGAAGGATTATGATTGCGAGATCCTCTACCATCCGGGGAAGGCCAATGTTGTGGCCGACGCGCTTAGCCGTAAGGCATCGCCAATCAGGGGTATCTGTATGAGGATGACCGTGGTGGCCCCGCTGTTGGAACGGATCCGAGAGGCCCAACAGGAGGCGATGACGGAGGAACACCGGAAGAGCGAGCGTATTGTGGGTCAGGTTTCCTCATTCGACTTTGATAGCCGAGGGTTGTTGACCCTTCACCATAGGGTGTGGGTCCCCTATCATGGAGGAGTGCGTCAGATATTGATGGAGAAGGCGCACAAATCCAGGTTTTCTATTCATCCTGGGGCGACGAAGATGTATAGGGATCTTCGTCTGGACTATTGGTGGCCCTGCATGAAGCGGGACGTAGCATGGTATGTGGAGCGGTGCTTGACCTGCAGGAAGGTCAAGGCCGAGCACCAAAGGCCACACGGCAAGATGCAGCCGTTAGATATTCCCATGTGGAAATGGGAAGATATTACCATGGACTTCATCACCAAACTTCCCAGTACCGCGCGGGGAGTGGATTCCATATGGGTCATTGTGGATCAGTTGACCAAGAGTGCCCATTTTATACCGATCCAGGAGAGTATATCGGCCGAGAAGCTGGCCGACATTTACATACGGGAGGAAGTGCATGACCCCGATATGTTGGGGTGAGGTTGGCCAGAGGGTCATGGGGAGCACCGAAGTGGTGCTCAAGACGACAGAAAGAATTCAGCAGGTCAGGAGCAGGCTTCAGACTGCACAGAGTCGGCAGAAAAGCTATGCTGACAAGCGCCGTTCAGATCTGGAGTTTCAGGTCGGGGATATGGTTCTCCTGAAGGTGTCACCTTGGAAAGGCGTCATCCGATTCAGGAAGCGGGGCAAGCTGGGCCCCAGGTATATCGGGCCTTTCAGGGTTTTGGCCCGGGTAGGCAAGGTGGCATATCGACTGGATCTGCCAGCGGAACTCAGTCAGATCCACAACACTTTCCACGTCTCCCAGCTGCGGAAATGTCTGGTGGACGACTCGGCAATGGTGCCCCTGGAGGATATACAGGTTGATGACATCCTGAACTACATTGAGCGGTCTGTGGCGATCCTTGACCGGAAGTCGAAGGATCTGAGGAACAAGAAGGTCGAGCTGGTGAAGGTGCAATGGCAGCACCGGAAGGGCTCGGAGTAGACGTGGGAGCCGGTGGACGAGATGATGAAGCATTATCTAGAGCTTTTTCAGGGCCGAGCAGCAGACTTCGAGGACGAAGTATAAGATAAGTGGGGGAGATTTGTAGCACCCGGTTCCTGGTATGAATTTCGTTCATGTATTATTCATTTTTTTTTCCTAGAACTCGGCGAGTTGATGGCCAACTCGACGAGTAGGAGCGACTTGGACCCGGGAGTTTAATGACCTACTCGACGAGTCGGCAGCTAGACTCGACGAGTAGGCCCTGACTGGACAAAACCCTAATTTAAGGGATTTCACCCTATTTAAACATCTCATTCAGCCTCCCTTCGTCCCTCTTGCTCTCAGAACTCTCCATACCAAACCCTAATCGTTTGTGTAAAGATCTAAGGCCTTTCTGGTGGTTTTTGGTGATTTTGGAACATAAGAAGGAAGAGAAAGACTTGAGGAATCAAGAGGAGGCCAGAGGTGTTCGAGTTTGTGCACCCTCTACAGTTCTTTAGAGGTATAAAGCTAATACCTTGCTCTTTCATGTTTTAGATCCCTTTTTGGGGTGATTTAGGGCTTTTAGGAGCCATTCTTGGTGACCAACCATGAGTGCAAGCATGGTTGGGGGCTAAGACTTCAGATCCAAAGTCTTTGAGGGGTTACAAGGCAGAAAGGGAATAATTTTGGAGCCTTAGAAAGCCCCATGCACCTTAAGAGTCCCATTTAGGGCCATTTGAGCTCGTAGACCCATGCATGCACGTAAAGTTTGTAACTTTACGTGCTAGATCGATCCTAGAAGCCTAGATCTATCTTTTGGTCAAGTGTTGTACGTCAGAAATCGAGAAATAAGACTTGGTCATTCTCGTCTCGGCGAGTCGTTCTTGGGACTCGGCGAGTCCATGGCTTGACTTCCTTTTTGTTATGGTTCGAAGGAACCCAGTGAGTGCTAGAATGGTCTTAGAGGGGTCCGGGGGAATGACCCAACGCATTGAACTTAGCCACAGACCTGGGAATCATAGGACTCGGCGAGTGTATGAACAGACTCGGCGAGTCCAAGGCAATCTCCCAACGTGCGAAGATGAACTCGACGAGTTGTTCATACAACTCGGCGAGTCAAGGGCAGACTTGTTCATAAGATGGGGATGAACTCGACGAGTTGTTCATACAACTTGGCGAGTCGGATGAAGGTTCAGTCGAGGATGTTTTAGAAGGAGGACTCGTCGAGTCGTTGCTAAACTCGACGAGTAGGGGCGTGAAGAAGGGCAGATGAAAGGATAGGGACTCGACGAGTTGGCGGCCCAACTCGACGAGTCAGGTCAACTGGAAGTTGACTTTGACTTTGATTTTGACTTGGCCAGGGGTAAAATGGTCATTTTACCCTAAGAGTAGCTATCAGTGTCTGATTAAGTGTTTTATGGATTTATAGCCGGAGGATCACCGGAGCAGCAGTCAGATATCTGCCGATCAGCTTTTCAGCAGTCAGCCTTGCGAGGTGAGTTACCTGCCAGTAGCGGTGGGTCTACGGCCACAATGTCGGACCACCAGTATGAGTTGTCTGTTAGATGATTGTCTTTGTGATATTCATCTAGGTTGCTGCTACCTGATATGTTTATGTGCTAGCATGAGATGTTATGTCTGACAGTGTGTTATGTTATGATATTATGTGGTAGTAGTAGGAGGTGAAATAGTCCTCATATGTCGGTCGTAAGGACCGACGGGTAAGTCAAGCACCCCAGAATGGCTTGACCTGGGTAGTCAGGCACCCCAGAATTGCCTGGCAGTATGTGTGTGTTATATGGTAGTAGTAGGGGGTGAAATAGTCACCGATAGTCGGACGAAATAGACCGACGGGTAAGTCAAGCACCCCATAATGGCTTGACCAGGGTAAGTCAAGCACCCCATAATGGCTTGACCTGGGTAGTCAGGCACCCCAGAATTGCCTGACAGTATGTTATTGTATGGTGTGTGGTATGATGGGGGAACTCACTAAGCTTCGTGCTTACAGTTTTCAGTTTTGTTACAGGTACCTCTTCAGCGAAGGGGAAAGAGCCGGCGCGGTAGGTGAACATCGCACACACACGTTGGATTTCCGCATTACGAGATTCTTGGGATTGTACTCTGACATTGTTATATTTATGGTTGGGTTTTCAGACATGGGATATTAGTCTTATGAAATGATATGTCTTTACTATGTTTCTTATGGAAGTTTTATAAATCAATTAATTAAAAATGAAATTTTTGGACTCGAAATTTGGGATGTTACATACCTCTTAGAAGGACTTGTAGTTCTTGACTTTTGAAAGCTTGAGCACCCCAAGTTTGATTCCTCTAATGGTTCACAAACACCAATATGCAAGAGGAGGATTTGAGAGAATAAGTTACTTGCACAAAATCAATATCACTCTCCAAGAATGTTATATCCACCGATTTTGACTCTAGGGGGGCTTATTTATAGTGTGGCAAATGTTAGGGTTACACTTTGTAAACCCTAATGACCTTTCAGTTGTTAGATTTTAATAAAAATGTCTATTTTACCCTTGTGCCAAATTTGCGATATACTACAAACCTCAAAGACCATTTGTGTAATTTTATAAATTTGAAATTTTGTATATATTTAAATTATAAATGTTTTTTGGTATATATATATATATATATATATATATATATATATATATATATATATATATATATAGTTTTTCTAATATTTTTATTTATTTTGATTCAAGTAAATGAAGAAAGAAAAACTTTAATTTAAAATATTGTAACTTTTTCTGTAAAGTCTGACTCTTATTATTTTTTTATTCCTTATTTCAGTCTATTATCAAATTGAAAAATATTATCTTGAATTTAAACTATTGATATCTCATATAGAAATAGGATTTAATTTGCAAGTTAATTTTTAAAAATATTAGCAAGTTTTCCTATTTTAATATTTATAAATCGCAAATATCACTCACTGAAACATTAATTTTCAATAGACAAATTGTTTGTTTTTTTTTAATTTTAATTTGTCGTAACATATGTAAAATAACCACTAAAGAAGAAAAAAAGTATAAAGAAAAAAAACTGGACCAAAATTACAAATATAAATATAAATGTTTTACTTAGTTCAATCAAAATAAAAAAAGTTATAAAAACCACAAAATAAACAAAATTATAAAAAAAAAATAGAAAACCAAAAAAACTCAAACACCAAAACTGTAATATACTCTAATATATTCATACATTTTACACTTTTTGGAAAATATATAAAAAAAAGTTATCAAATTGATAAAAAATAAAATGAAACAAAGAAAAAAAATAAAAATAGGAGAAAACTACAAAATAATACGAAAAAAATTAAAAAAATAATACGAAAAAATAAAAAAAAAATACCAACAAAAACCAAAAAAATATGAAAAGTGTAAAATGTATTAAAATATTATAGTATATTATATTTTTGGTATTTGAGTTTTTATTTTTTGTTTTTCTATTTTTCGTTACTTGAATCAAAATATATAAAAAAATAGAAGAATAATAAATAACTAAAATTAACAAAAAAAAACAAAAGATGAAATAATGATAATAATAAATGCAAACATATAGTTGCTAACAATATTAACTATGAAACATCCAAATAAACAAAACACATGAACCGTAACTGCATAAAATAATAATAAAAAAAAAACATTAACGCTTCGACTCACAAATAAGAAAAATTAAAGAAAAAAACGGTTTCGACATGTATTATCTAATTTAAGTTTATGTACTTGAATCAAAATAATTAAAAACATTAAAAAACCATAAATAACTAAAATTATAAAATAAAAATAGAAAACAAAATGTTAAAAAGATAAAAAGAAAAAAGTTATGCTGAAATCATATATATATATATATATATATATATATATATATATATATATATATATATATAATTTCAAATTTACAATATTACACAAATGGTCATTGAGGTTTGTACTATATTACAAATTTGATACAAGGATAAAATTGTCTTTTTCATTAAATCTAACAGCTGAAAAGTTAGATTTAACAGTAGAAGGACATTTCATGTAATTTTGCAAACCACATAGACTAGTGACATGACGTTTTTCAAAAAATTCATTAAAATGAGATATTTTACAAACTAGGGTGATCAATTATAAAGTTTTGTCTTAAAAAAAATTAAAGACCAAACAAGATCACCATTCCTGAAATTTAGTTATTCGTTTATAAATCACAAAATGCAATGGCTAACAGTAATGATGGATAGGTGTTTTGTCGTTGTATGTAAGTTGTGCAAGTTGAGTATGTGTACGAACACAATGACCAATACCAAGTTTGTAGGACCCACACACCTCGTGTCGGCTGATAGGAGGCCAACACCCTCTCGCGCAAGTACAATATTTCTTTGCTCTCCAAAAACCTAATGCTTTCGAGAGGCTAAAATATTGGAATAGTGCTTTTGTTAAAATTGTGAGTTTATTTATAGTATTATTTTTGTTAAAGACAGTTGTTTATTTTGAAGTTTATACGTAGTTGAGTTAGTGCAAGAACTAAAAGATTTGTCAGAATATGAAAAGTTTTAATCCATACGTCATTTTTAAACACAAAAACTACCAATATTAATAAAATACAACGTCTAAGCCATATCCATACTAAAAAAGATTTGATTAATTAATTATTAATTTTTTTTGAAAATTGTTGGTATATATGCATTCATGAATATATATAAATCTACAGTCACATGGACTGCAGACACAAATATGTATGTATAATCAATACATATACATGAACATTTTTCAAAAAACAAAAAAATTGTCAAATCTTAATTTTTTAGACTAGATATTGTTTAGACGTTGAATTCCATAATTATGGTTATTAAAGATGACAATTACCATAAATCATGATTATCAGTTTGACGATTCAACCATTCCGCACACTTTCGTATTAATTATAGATGGTGACTTAATTATTTTAATTATTGAATTAATTAAATCCGAAAATACAAAGTATTGGTCCATATTTAATCTCACCTTTAAACAATAATTGTGTTTCTCATTTGAATATATATATATATATATATATATATATATATATATATATATATATATATATATATATATATATATATATATATATATATATTGTAACGTCTCAAAATATGTAGTAAAAGTTTTGATTTTTCAATCACCAAAAACCATTCAACCATTTGATCAAAATACAATCAGAGTATAACATGTTTCAAACATCAGAGTAAAAGTCATAGGTCATTGATGCGGAAAATAAACTCCGGGTGACGCAATACGATCAAGTCGGACCCTTCCTTTTCGAACTAGAAGTACCTGAAACATTTAAACATAAAATCGTAAGCACAAAGCTTAGGGAGTTCCCCAAAATACCACGTACTATACATGTAATAGGTCTATTTAAACCCCCAAGTGAAAGCTATGGGCCAAATCATAGTATAACATTTACTTGTTGCCATGGGCCAAATCCTGGTCTTTCCTTATAATGTCAGTGACCAAATGCTAGTCTTACACACAAGTGCTAGGGGTCAAATCCTGATCTTCCATATAATGTCAGGGGCCAGATCCTGGTCCTTTATACAAACGGCAGGGGCCAAATCCTGGTATTACATGCAAGTATCACAAAGACAACTAGCATCCTACATAGTATAGTGAGAAAACTCACCTCACACTCGAATCGAATCAACTACATCTCGTACTGACAAGAAACTGGTGCTACAACCCACCTATCAATATATTCGAGGTCAAACCTTAGTCTACACTCTAAATCTAGCAATTTGATCAAAAGTTAACCAAGTTAAAAAGTCAACGATCAAAATAAACATCATCTCACCTCCATGTCGTGACAACTTCACGATAAAACAGTCACGACGTGACCAACCACCACATCATGGCAAGCATGTTAGCACGCCGTGGTAATTGCATAGGGACAACTTAATGGATTAAGCTCTAATCCAAAGAGCTCCAAAGCTCGGATCTAAATCTCCTCAAGGTCTTGATGGATAAAATTCCCAACTTTATCCATTATCCTAAGCTCTAAATGGTTGCATCAAATGCATCGAAACCAAACTAAGTCATGCAAGACCACTTTCCAACCAACACCATGGTCTAAAACGTAAATAATGAACTCAAATGCTCTGGAGTTTACTCAAACTCCAAGAACAAGAAGATTGGGACCAAAAAGCTCATAAAATGACCTAGAACAAGATCTTGAGAAACAAGAAGCAAGGTTGAGGCTTTATACCTCCACAAGGTCTGAAATATGATGATGATACTAGATCTAAGTTGGAACTAAGCTTACAAACCACATGATGGACTCCTTCTTCCATCAAGCTTCATAAAGATGGCTTCACACACTCAAAAAACATAAAAAAAGGTTAGGGTTTGGCTGCCAAATGTGCCGTGAATCTGGCTAAGCTCGACGGGTAGATCCAATCGATATGTAACCTTGCCCATTAGAACGACCACCCTGAAAGGTCTAATGAATCTGGGGCCCAAATTGACCGGCTTCCAAAACTAGATGACACATTTCCAAGGTGACGCCTTAAGAAGCACGAGATCCCCCACCTAAAACTCGAGATCAGAACGGTGTCGGTCAGCATAACTCTTTTGTCTGCTCTATGCGGTATGCAGCCTATTGCGCACCTACTATATCAACTCTGTGGTTTTGAGAACTACGTTAGTGCTCCCCATAACTTGCTGACCGACCTCACCTCAAAAAATTGATCTTTGACATTTCCTCCTATACAAAAGCTTAAAGGGAGGCATACCAATGTTGGCGTGATAGCTGTTGTTGTAGGAGAACTCAACCAAAAGAAGATAAGTATCCCTGCTCCCACCAAAACTTAGCATACAGGCACGAAGCATATCCTAGAAAGTCTGAATGGTTCGATCCCTCTGACCATCAGTATGTGGGTGGTAAGTGGTACTGAAAATAATCAGATACCCAACTCGTGGTGAAACTTCTTCCAAAACCGGGAAGTAAAATGAAACCACAGAAACTGGAACCCATGACGTGCTACCACCTCTTTTATATAGATCTAACTAGCTTCTCAGCGGATGAACACTCCTGAATCGAGATGAAGTGTGCGCTCTTGGTCAATCTACCAACGATAACCCAAACAGAATCAACCTTACATAACATCCTAGGCAATTTCGTAATGAAATCAATGGTGATTTCCTCCTATTTCCACATGGTAATGTATAACGGATGCATCTTATCATGGGGTCTCTAATGTTCAGCCGTGACTTTCTGGCAAGTCAAGCACCACTCCACATACCAAGCTATCCCCCCCTTCATATATGGCCACCAGTAGCTCAGTCCCATGTCTTTATACATCTTTGTCGCGCCTTGATGGACGGAGAACTTTGACTTGTGATCCTCTTCCAATAGTGTCTGCATAACTCCACCAGAAACAAGATCCCACACTTTGCCAACCCCCGACTATCTTTGACAAATGAAAGAATTAGACCCCTAATCTTTTCTTTCTTCCGATTCTCTTCCTTCAACCCCTCAACCCACTCCTCTTTGACCAAATCCAATGGTGGTGAAGTGATTATCATCCTCAAGCATATGTATCTTATAGGAGTACTAGTTTACTTGTGCCTCAAGGCATCATCCACTACATTGGCCTTCCCGGGATGATACATAATTTCACAATCATAATCCTTCATCACATCCACCCATTTGTGTTGTCTAATATTCAAGTTCGACTAATCCATCAAATACCTCAAACTCTTGTGATCATTATAAATGGTACACCAGAACCCATACAAATTTTTCCGCCAATATTGCGGGAGAAAACCACAACACCCAGTTCTAGATCATGAGTAGGGTAATTTGCCTCATGATGCTTCAACTGCCTCAAAGCGTAAGCGATCATGTGGCCGCTCTACATAAGCACTACACCCAAACCCATAATCGATGCATCGCAATAAACCATAAAATCATCCACACCCTCAGTAAGGGTCAATATCGAAGCCTCACACAATCTCTGTCTCAAAGTCTCAAAAGTCGTCTGCTGCTCAGGCCCCTACTGAAAAGTGACATTCTTCTCTGTCAATCATGTCAAAGGAACATTAATTGAAAGAACCCCTTTCGATAAAAACTACATCATAATATTCCAAAACATGCTACATGCATATTCATAAAGCAATATTTTACATTGATAGTTTAATTACATAGACTGGATACAAACCGACTATTAAGATTTTTACAAAGTTTTATATATTACATAATTTCCCAGGAATTTATATACTAAATACAAAAGCTATAATATTATATATTCTACATCTTCTACCAGTACAAAACTATATTGGATGCTTATTACCTGCAATAATTAAACACTGAGAGGGATAAGCGGGTGACGCTTAGTGAGTTCAATAACAGTTACAATATAACGCTAGGCCATATACATATCAATATGACAAAAGCAAAGAGGGACAAAGAACTGTTGGGTTTTGAGCATTCTAACACTCCTATGGTGTACATGCAACCCTAGAAACCTTGGATCTATGTTTTCTCTAAAATACATGCAAATTTGATTTCCAAGGTTTACAACCTAACTAGCATGTTATGGGGTACTTGTAATACAAATCTTTAAGTTGTCACACCCCAAAACCGGAACGGCGGAAACGTTCTAGGGCGGAGGACGTCATGTTTAGTATCACAAGACATGCATCATAGTAAGCAAAGTAATAAACAACCATTTCATTAGAAAGAAAGTGTTTACAAAGTATGTGATTCACATAATATAGAATACATAGCAAATAACAAAAAGACATGAAGCTATACTGCTCCATCTTCTGAATCCCAGTGCGCGAACCTGTCTACTGGTCTCCTGAGAATACAAGTTATTTTGAAAGCGTAGATCAGCATTTAAGCTGGTGAGTTCATAAGATTTTATTGATGTAGTAAGTAGTAAGAAAGTTTGTAGAAAGTTGTAGTAAGGTTTAGTGAGTTCTTGTTTAGAAAAGTTTGCCTGTTCCTCCAGAAAATCCTATATTTCCTGCTTTGATGAAAGATAAGTAAAAATGACTCTACAGTCCTTTCTATGAGTATTAAATGGATACAAGTTATATAAAACCCAGAGTAAACAAACAATCGGTTGTGTGTATTTGCCCTAAGCCCCCAACCAAACAAGGAATAGGAAATGAGGCGGAAGACACACATCCCATTGTTTGTTAGATCATCGTTGTATATAACCCCTGCATATTCACTCGGTACTCACGGAGTTAACTGTAATAGTTCCTTTATATTTGATGAAAAGATCCTTTAAGAAAACTCTTATTTCTTATAATAAAATGATAACCACAGTAGTTCCTTATATAATCACTTAGTTTATACTAGTTATATATAATCTAATATCGATCAGATAGTTAATTGTGTGAATCTGCCCTAGACCCACAACCAAACAAGGAACAGGGAATGATGCGGAAGGCACACATCCAACTACCTATCGGATATTAATTATATATAACCCTGGTGTATAAACTAAGGTATTATAGAATTAACCACCTAAGGTCCTTTAAGTTTTACTGGTTTAATAAAATGGATTAAACCCTTTACTGGTTAAGTTTCTAGTTTTGTATACCAAAAGTTCTTTATTTGAAAAGTATGTTTTGTACTAGAAAACGGTGCATTGAATTAGTATCCTATGACCTGACCCATACATGGTACCCCTTATGATTACTTGGTGTATACGGAACATATATATAGCTAAGCTCAGATAGATAGTAGGCTGGGTGTATCTGCTCTAAGCCCACAACCAAACAAGGAACAAGAAATGAAGCAGAAAGCACACATCCTACTACCTGTCGGACCCGATTAATATATATCCCTGAATGCATACACTAAGGAATCATAAAGTTAGCATTATAGATCCCTTTCTACTGAATGTACTAGACTCGACTGTGCTGTGTGTCGTTTGTAAAATGTAAGTTTTCCCTAGTTTATAACTATCTTGACTCGAAAATAGTTTGCATTAACTTTCAAGTGGAACTGTCACAAAATGAAAGTAATGGGAAATTATAAGTACACAGTTGTCTTTTGAATTGACATCCTATTAGTACTAATTACCTTAAAACATGTTTGTTTTAGTAAGGTCATAATGTGATGAATAGTACCATACTATACGCTCTCCCTGCAAGAGATTCTGGGGACCAAACGCGACTTACGCAAACAAATTGCTACGTCATGTAGAATTCACATTAAAGTTATGTGATCATGTATACCCAATTTTACTATCACCTTTTGTTTAGAACAAGGAGTTAGTGATTCATTGGTATAAGTAGATCCTGTAGTGTTCTCATGCTATAGCATCTTAGTATGTTCGTTCTGTTATAGTGTATAGTGTGTCTCTCTGATGTATTGTATCTACCTCCTTGTTTCTTTTTATGTTATCGTGTATTGTATCTACCTCCCTGTTTCTCTTTATGTTATCTAGTATGAACTGAACCTCTAAACTATACCCCTTATAGTTTACTAGTGTTTTACTTGAACTGTTATTGAAAAGACTCAATTTACTACTAAGTTATGCTTGTACTTTAAAAACGGAGTTTTGTTAAAATATAAAGTAACATAACTTTAAAAGAGTTTTTGAAATGTTTTGACTACTTATAAATGACATAAGTAACCTTTTGAATGATGTTTATAACAAACAATTACACAATTATCATTGTGTTCAACTTGTATTCCCCCCTTAAAAACATTTAAAACAGTTTAAAAGATTGATTACGGGGTATGAACTCACCTTATGTGGGTGATTCAAACGAATATGCGCGTAAGGATGAGAAGTTCCACGAATGAAGTCCCGAGACACAAACGGGTCCTAAATGACATATAAGGCATGTATTGGCATGAATATAGTGTTTATAGGCAACTATATGAAAGGAAACACCTTTAGGGACTAGGAGACACTTGGACCAAGTGTTAGAATCACATGTGAATCATATAATGGGAGTGTACGGCCACTAAGAGGAGTTTACGGCCCAAGTGGTATGTCTAATGGAGTTTACGGCTATAGGGTTTACGACCCTATGAGTTTACGGCCATAAACTCAAGGCAACTTGTACCCAAGTGTGTGATAAGGTCCTATTTGCATCAATGAAGTGTTCTAGGTCACAAGCTTCGCTTCTAGAAGGGTTTATGGCCAAAATGGAACCTTTATAAGGGTTTACGGCCAAGGGAGATGCTCTTGGCTGTAAACTACTATTGTTCTTGAGAAATGGATGATTTCAAAGGGTAAGTCAAGTGTTTCTGGCATACAACAAGTTAAGGAAGGAGTACTCACGATATTGAACCTTGAAAGGGTTGATTTCGGCCCAAAAACACTAGTGTGTGTTCTTGGTGTTCTTGGTGAAATTTGAAGATTATGAAGATCTAGACAAAATGGATGTTTTCATGGATGAATCAAAGAATGATACATGTTTAAGAAGGATAACAACAACTAGAGGGAAGAAAACTTACGTTTTTGGAGGATTTGGATGAAGAACTTGATGATACTTGAGAGAGTTTGAGGAGATTTCGGCCAAGGAAAGGAAAGGAATGAAGAAATGGCTAAGTGTCACTTATATAGGGGTGAGTTTACGACCACCTTGAGTTTACGGCCGTAAACTCTTGGTGTCTTGGCCGTAAACTCCTCTTGAATGAGTTTATGGCTTGATCTTTGTATAGTTGCTTTAGCAGATACTTCCTAACACTCATTCCTTGAATGTATTGGGCTCAGAACACTCAAACAGACTCTAAACAGTGCTAAATGATAGCAGGAGTGAGTTTGACTTAAGGTTGACTGGCTTGACTTATAAGGCAAAAATTTTCAGGTTGTCACATCATCCCCCCGTTAGATGGAATTTCGTCCCGAAATTAGCTTTCTTAGCAGTACTACTGGGGTTGTGCTCCTCTGATTGGCAGAATACCCACTCGTAGACCTGACAACTTTGCCCTACTATTCTTGATAGGATTCATACTCGGTCCATCTATAATTATCTCGTGTATACAAGTCGTATATAATTAGGATTAGTTAGACAATCGGATGTGCGACTCTGCCCCAGGTCCACAAACAACCAAGGAACAGGAGATAGGGCGGAAACACACATACTAGGTCTTCGTAATCATAATCATATACTACCCTCGCATATACTCTAAATAGTGATAGGTGGGCTGTATTTGTCCTTAGCCTTTGTGCTTGAACTTGGTCTGCTGGACGGGTGGTATTTCGGAAAGGTCTGCGGACATACGACGGCAAGGCTTCGGAGGACAAAGTACTCTTCGCACGAGTACTTCGGGGTTTAGAATATGAAAGACAAAACTGGGGTTTAGGTCGGACTGTCGTTACGAATGACGAAGGTTTCGTGAACTTGATGGTCGAGGCGATAGAAACATATGAACTTAGTATTGTGAGGACCACGCCAACTCATGACGAATGATAGAAACGGACTCTTTCCTGAACAAAGTTTTGGCCGATTTGAAAGAAATGTATGTTATACGATGATGTACTCCCTAGTGTGCTCGAAAATGTACTCTTTGTAAATGTTCTCGTGCTTTCTGTTTTCCTCTTGATGTTAACACTTCTACGTATCGTACCGCGATGTGCGCATACATACCGCGAAAGTGCTTTGTTATCTAGAATCGATACTTAAAATACGATCCTCCTTGGTACCACTACGATCGCCTTGAATATACAAGTTATGAATAATTAAGATGAATTGTTGGACGGTCGACTGAGTAACTCTGCCTCAAATCCACAACCAAAAAAGGAACAGGAATTAAGGCGGAATCACTCACTCTAAGTCTGCAAAATCTTAGCTATGCACAACCCTAACGTACATACTAAGCCATCATAGCTTCTCAGAACAGATCTCTTAGTTCTTTTGAATACTGTGACCTACTACATTATGTGAGTTATTATAATTATTTTTAAGTGTTATCCCCAAGTTTTAATCTTATATAAATACAAATTAATTTTCAAAGTAATTACTATTTCGAAAACGTACCGCTGCTCGATGGCGACTCCGAGGTCGATTCTCCTGCGGTGATCATCAGAATTCGTCCATCCGCTCCTGAGTTCTTTGTTATCGGGCAGTCCTCCTGGTAGTGTCCAGTCTCACCACAGCCATAGCAGGCTTGGTTTTCTTCAACTCCGGGGACTTGGGAGATCGGTTGAGCCGGTGCCCTATAGAAACGGACTGTGTGTCCCTTTCTGTGCCAGTTGAGACACTGCATTTCCCGGCATGCTCTGGTGTGGTGATAGTTGCACTTTCCACACTTCGGGAGGGTTCCAGCATATCGACTGGCAGGTGCTGGAGTAGCAGGTGTTGTGGCGGTGTACATAGTACTGGTTTGTTCCTCTTGCGGGGTGTCCTGTGTTGTTCGATTCTTCTTCCGCTTGTTCCCCGACTTCTGGCTATTGTCCTTTTCCCTTAATGGCTCGGGAACAGGGACTTCCACACCATGGCAGACTCCATGGTCGATGAGTTGCTGAGCCAGGCGTTTAGCACTATCGAACGTGGCTGGATTAGAAGACAGTACATCTCCTTAGATCGGGGCGGTTAGACCCCAGATGAATCTTTCTATCTTCTTGCTCTCCGGGGTAACCATCCTGGGGCATAGAGCTACTAGGTCGTTGAACCGGTTAGTGTAGGCCGCTATGTTTGAGCCGACCATCGTGAGCTCCCACAGTTCTTGTTCCAGCTTTTGAACTTCGCCCAATAGGCAGTATTCTTCCAGCATTAACTCTTTTAGGTTTTCCCAACCTATTGAGTTAGCCACTGATAGGGTCAGTGACTTTACGTGGCTGTTCCACCATGTCAGGGCTCTGTCAGAGAAGGTGCAGGCAGCAAACTTCACTTTGCTCCCTTCAGGGCACGAACAGATTTCGAAGATCAAATCTTTTTTCTCGAACCATCGCATCAGAGCGATGACTCCACCATTTCCATCGAAGTAATTGGGTTTGCAGTCCATGAAGTCCTTATACGAACACTCCCTTGGGTGTTCGTGAGTAACTCCGGGGTTGGTTAAGTAGGTACCGCTACCAGATCCGAGGGTACCACTTTCACCGAAGTGAGCTAGAGCAGTTGCCACTGCGGAGGATATCGTTGCTTGAAGAGCAGCAGGATCGAATTGCAGAAGTGGAGTTGGAGTTATCGGAGTAGCGCGTCTGTTTGATCTGCGAGGAGGCATCTTTGCTAAAAGAATACAAAGATGAGATGGAATAAGTCTAAAGCAATGGACACAAGCCGAAAGCTGAAAAGACAAGGTTATCCTAGTTCTGGGTGTATCTGGTCCTGACTTCCACAGGATTCTGGAAACAATTCATAAAAGAGTCTATACCTAATAAACTCTATGAATTTGAAATGGCTATCCTCGAATGAATATCTATTACCTGAATAACTGTTACTAGCTGCATGTAAGAAAATAATCCTAACACATAATGTGAGCAGTGTCTCCACTCGCTCATTAAGTTAACAAGATTATTATTTATTAGTGTGACGTGTAAGACGTTTTGGTTACTTCGGTTGATCCTTCTTTGAAAGCTCCTCATTAACTTGCTCTCGTTTCCTCCTGACTCTTCTGTTGTCTACTATGAGTAAGTGGTTACATCTACCTGGGCTTGACGTGCGAGAATGGAAGTGACTAAAGAATCTATGAGATTAAGTGAAACATTATGGGGTGATCCTTACAGAGTCCTGCTATAATTGCACAATGTATACAATTTGTATATAATTCAAGATGAGATAGACCTTCGAATAAGTGATCCTACTCCAAAACCACAACCAAACAAGGAACAGGTAATGAAGCGTAGATCACAAATTCTGAGTCTATAAAATCTCAATTATATATAACCTTGGGAGTATACATTGCAAGATTATAGACCTATCCGTAAGGGTCTTTTAAGTTATCACATAAGTTATTTGTATAGTGCCTAAAATACTCCTATAGTATTTTAATGTAATGAACTTGGTATGTTTTAAACTTGTTATCGCGTTATAGTATCATAGAATACTCCTATAGTATTCTAACTCTATGTACTTGATCTAGTATTCTCTTGACTTAGTATTAGGTAAGTTTTAAGACCGTTGCAACACCACATCACTCCCAAACACATGTCGGTCACATCTCGAATAAATATAGTTGATCATGCTATATTGATCCTAGCTATGATTACATAACTGTCCAGGTTTGACCATAGTGTTCAACCTTTAACTTCTTCTGCTCTGTTCTTCTTGTGATACTTGTTCTAGTATGTATATATGTAAAAGCAAGTATGTATACTTTTAAAAGGTATCATTATATATTTAAAATATATTCTTATCCAGAGCACTTCGGCCCCATTATATTTATAGTTGTATATCTTTTATCGGTTGATATACTTAGTTCACTATAAACAATGCTCTGATACCAATCTGTCACACCCCAAAACCGTAACGACGGAAACGTTACGGGGCGGAGGACGTCATGTTTAGTATCACAAGACATGCATCATAGTAAGCAAAGTAATAAACAACCATTTCATTAGAAAGAAAGTGTTTACAAAGTATGTGATTCATATAATATAGAATACATAGCATATAACAAAGAGACATGAAGCTATACTGCTCCATCTTCTGAATCCCAGTGCGCGAACCTGTCTACTGGTCTCCTGAGAATACAAGTTATTTTGAAAGTGTAGATCAACATTTAAGCTGGTGAGTTCATAAGATTTTAGTGATGTATTAAGTAGTAAGAAAGTTTGTAGAAAGTTGTAGTAAGTTGTAGTGAGTTCTTGTTTAGAAAAGTTTGCCCGTTCCTCCAGAAAATCCTATATTTCCTGCTTTGATGAAAGATAAGTAAAAATGACTCTACAGTCCTTTCTATGAGTATTAAATGGATACAAGTTATATAAAACCCAGAGTAAACAAACAATCGGTTGTGTGTATTTGCCCTAAGCCCCCAACCAAACAAGGAATAGGAAATGAGGCGGAAGACACACATCTCATTGTTTGTTAGATCATCGTTGTATATAACCCCTGCATATTCACTCGGTACTCACGGAGTTAACTGTAATAGTTCCTTTATATTTGATGAAAAGATCCTTTAAGAAAACTCTTATTTCTTATAATAAAATGATAACCACAGTAGTTCCTTCTATAATCACTTAGTTTATACTAGTTATATATAATCTAATATCGATCAGATAGTTAATTGTGTGAATCTGCCGTAAACCCACAACCAAACAAGGAACATGGAATGATGCGGAAGGCACACATCCAACTACCTATCGGATATTAATTATATATAACCCTGGTGTATAAACTAAGGTATTATAGAATTAACCACCTAAGGTCCTTTAAGTTTTACTGGTTTAATAAAATGGATTAAACCCTTTACTGGTTAAGTTTCTAGTTTTGTATACCAAAAGTTATTTATTTGAAAAGTATGTTTTGTACTAGAAAACGGTGCATTGAATTAGTGTCCTATAACCTGACCCATACATGGTACCCCTTATGATTACTTGGTGTATACGGAACATATATATAGCTAAGCTCGGATAGATAGTAGGCTGGGTCTGCTCTAAGCCCACAACCAAACAAGGAACAAGAAATGAAGCAGAAAACACACATCCTACTACCTGTCGGACCCGATTAATATATATCCCTGAATGCATATACTAAGGAATCATAAAGTTAGCATTATAGATCCCTTTCTACTGAATGTACTAGACTCGACTGTGTTGTGTGTCGTTTGTAAAATGTAAGTTTTCCCTAGTTTATAACTATCTTGACTCGAAAATAGTTTGCATTAACTTTCAAGTGGAATTGTCACAAAATGAAAGTAATGGGAAATTATAAATACACAGTTGTCTTTTGAATTGACATCCTATTAGTACTAATTACCTTAAAACATGTTTGTTTTAGTAAGGTCATAATGTGATGAATAGTACCATACTATACGCTCTCCCTGCAAGAGATTCTGGGGACCAAACGCGACTTCCGCAAACAAATTGCTAGGTCATGTAGAATTCACAGTAAAGTTATGTGATCATGTATACCCAATTTTACTATCACCTTTTGTTTAGAACAAGGAGTTAGTGATTCATTGGTATAAGTAGATCCTGTAGTGTTCTCATGCTATAGCATCTTAGTATGTTCGTTCTGTTATAGTGTATAGTGTGTCTCTCTGATGTATTGTATCTACCTCTTTGTTTCTTTTTATGTTATCGTGTATTGTATCTACCTCCCTGTTTCTCTTTATGTTATCTAGTATGAACTGAACCTATAAACTATACCCCTTATAGTTTACTAATGTTTTACTTGAACTGTTATTGAAAAGACTCAATTTACTACTAAGTTATGCTTGTACTTTAAAAACGGAGTTTTGTTAAAATATAAAGTAACATAACTTTAAAAGAGTTTTTGAAATGTTTTGACTACTTATAAATGACATAAGTAACCTTTTGAAAGATGTTTATAACAAACAATTACACAATTATCATTGTGTTCAACTTGTATTCCCCCCCTTAAAAACATTTAAAACAGTTTAAAAGATTGATTACGGGGTATGAACTCACCTTATGTGGGTGATTCAAACGAATATGCGCGTAAGGATGAGAAGTTCCACGAATGAAGTCCCGAGACACAAACGGGTCCTAAATGACATATAAGGCATGTATTGGCATGAATATAGTGTTTATAGGCAACTATATGAAAGGAAACACCTTTAGGGACTAGGAGACACTTGAACCAAGTGTTAGAATCACATGTGATTCATATAATGGGAGTGTACGACCACTAAGAGGAGTTTATGGCCCAAGTGGTATGTCTAATGGAGATTACGGCCATAGGGTTTACGGACTTATGAGTTTACGGCCGTAAACTCAAGGCATCTTGTACCCAAGTGTGTGATAAGGTCCTATTTGCATCAAGGAAGTGTTCTAGGTCACAAGCTTCGCTTCTAGAAGGGTTTATGGCCTAAATGGCACCTTTATAAGGGTTTACGGCCAATGGAGATGCTTTTGGCCGTAAAATCCTATTGTTCTTGAGAAATGTATGATTTCAAAGGGTAAGTCAAGTGTTTCTAGCATACAACAAGTTAAGGAAGGAGTACTCACGATATTGAACCTTGAAAGGGTTGATTTCGGCCCAAAAACACTAGTGTGTGTTCTTGGTGTTCTTGGTGAAAGATGAAGATTATGAAGATCTAGACAAAATGGATGTTTTCATGGATGAATCAAAGAATGATACATGTTTAAGAAGGATAACAACAACTAGAGGGAAGAACACTTACGTTTTTGGAGGATTTGGATGAAGAACTTGGTGATACTTGAGAGAGTTTGAGGAGATTTCGGCCAAGGAAAGGAAAGGAATGAAGAAATGGCTAAGTGTCACTTATATAGGGGTGAGCTTACGGCCACCTTGAGTTTATGGCCATAAACTCTTGGTGTCTTGGCCGTAAACTCCTCTTGAATGAGTTTATGGCTTGATCTTTGTACAATGGCTTTAGCAGATACTTCCTAACACTCATTCCTTGAATGTATTGGGCTCAGAACACTCAAACAGACTCTAAACAATGCTAAATGATAGCAGGAGTGAGTCTAACTTAAGGTTGATTGGCTTGACTTATAAGGAAAAAAATTTCAGGTTGTCACATAAGTAGAATAACATACCTTTCTTTTGTGGTTGATTGCTTGGAGTTTTAGAGCCTAGCACCAATAGTGTGGATGCCTCAAGTTGTGTCACAAATCACCCAAAACAACTTGGAAATACATGAGAGAATATGATGCTCTCTAAAATCGGCCCACTCTTGTTTGTCACACACACTAGTGCCAATTCTAGAACCAATGACCTCTTTATATAGTATGGAGGAGTAGGGTTACACCCTAATATCCATGACTCTTCATTTACCTAGGATCCATGGGTTAAAGCTCCATGGACTATATGGACTTCCATATACTCTTAGCCCATCCTAAATAACTCTTAGCCCAATCCATATATATATATATATATATATATATATATATATATATATATATATATATATATATATATATATATATATATATATATATATGTAAGAGTCCATATTTAATTAGCCTCTTTTGATCACTAAATTAATTCCAAAATCAATTCTTATTCTATACTAATTAAATAATATGATTTCATATTAATATATTATGACTTATAATATATTAATAGATCATAAACATCTTATTCTCAAAAGTATATCCATACAAATTGTTAGGTGAAGTGCAACCCAAATGGACCATGCCGGGTCGGGTCAAGTTCATACCAAATATAGTTACGGACTTAGACACCTTATCCAACAGTCTCCCACTTGGATAAGTCTGATAAATATAGTTGCAAGTATAACTTCAGAAACCAACCAGCAATCGTAGCTCTTTAAAACTCTGTTGAACTATGAAACGCCATTTTAGATAAGTGATCATAAAATCCTCTGTTCTCAAGATATCAGCCGGACAAATACATGGAACAATGTCATACTTATCGTCCAACAGTTGTTTCTTGATCTCTGATTTGTTTGACATAGAACTAAATTGAACACATCAATCAGGTTCTGACCGGGCCCGACACATAAGTCAAAACCAAATCATCGAGGGGCCCCGATATCGCTTCTATTGCTAGAAGGAACAGATAAACTTCGACTCATATGTTTGTACTAACTACTAGTTGAATTATGCACAAAAGCACGTTTTATGACATCAAGTTACTGATGCGTTTTCGTACAATCAATGGACAACCAACTCATAGTCAACAACTCACATCTCTAGGTTTGAAGATATATATGATATTACCGTCTCACGATCACTCGAGATAAATTCCATGAAGTGATACAAGTGAGCATGGGTTTAATCCAATACTCAAACCTTATGAGTACTCATGAGTGTTGTAGCAACCATTGCAATGTATAATGCACCTTAGACAAATCATACAAGCCAAATTCATGACAGTCTTAATTCAATACCTACTTCCAACGTATGACCGACTGTGGAGAGTTTTGAATAAAATAATTATCCTGGAAGTCAAAACATGCAAAACTGAAACAATACTAACCGATTAACATAAGATAGTAACACCTTCCTTATAAATAAACAACAACTTTTATTTAATCATCAAATGTCAATTACATTTTACAAGTTTCAGAAATAGCTATCTAATTTTTAAAACTAATATCGTCTCTCAGCCCGATGCTCCTCGCATGCTGCAAATGTCTAACCCTAGTCAGTCCCTTGGTGAGGGGATCTGCAGGGTTCTCTTCTGACGCTACCCTCTTTGCCACGATGAGTCCTTCTTCTATCTTGTGTCTTATGAAGTGATATTTTCTGTTTGATGTGTCTGGATCTGCCATGATCTCTTGGTTCCTTGGCTAAGGCAACCACACTATTCTATCACAGAAAATCTCCATAGGCTCCTGTATAGATGGTACAACTCCAAGGTCTCCAATGAAGTTCTTCAGCCATATCGCCTCCTTTGTCGCTTCACTTGCTGCTATGTACTCTGATTCACAAGTAGAATCAGCTACTGTCTCCTGCTTGGAACTTTTCCAAGTAATTGCTCCTCCATTTAGGGTAAAGACCCATCCTGACTGAGAGCGGAAATTATCCCTATCAGTCTGAAAACTAGCATCGCTATACCCTACTACTCTCAAGCCATCACTCCCACCGAGGATAAGAACCTAGTCCTTAGTCCTCCGTAGGTACTTGAGAATATTCTTTACCGCAGTCCAGTGAGCCTTGCCAGGGTTTCCCTGATATCTGCTGTCCATGCTCAAAGCAAAGGCCACATCAGGACGAGTACAAGTCATAGCATACATGATCGAGCTAACATCGGAAGCATATGGTAATCGACTCATCTCAACTATCTCAGCCTCTGTACTCGAACTCTGAGTTTTACTTAGTCTGGCATTGTGCTGGATCGGTAACTCCCCTTTCTTGGAATTCTCCATGTTGAACCTCTTCAACACTTTATCCAAGTAGGTACTCTGACTAAGTTCAATTAGTCTTTTACTCCTGTCTCTCAGTATCCTTATCCCTAGGATATAGGCAGCTTGTCCAAGGTCCTTCATAGCAAAACACCTCCCAAGCCAGGACTTAACCTCCTGCAAAGTTGGGATGTCATTTCCTATGAGTAGTATGCCATCCACATACAGTACCAAAAAACTAACTATACTCCCACTAGCCCTAACATATACACATGACTCATCCTCACTCCTCGAAAAGCCAAACTCTTTGACTTTCTCATCGAAGCAAAGATTCCATCTGCGAGGTGCTTGTTTCAATCCATAGATGGATTTCTCAAGCTTACACACCTTATTAGGGTACTCTGTACTGACAAAACCCTCTGGCTGACTCATATAAACATCCTCAGCCAACTTTCCATTAAGGAAAGCGGTTTTGACATCCATTTGCCATATTTCATAATCATGAAATGCAGCAATGGCTAGCATAACCCTAATAGACTTAATCTTTGCTACTGGTGAAAAGGTCTCATCATAATCAACTCCCGAAGTTTGAGAAAAGCCCTTTGCAAACAGTCGCGCCTTATACTTATGTACATTACCATCCATGTCGGTCTTCTTCTTGAAGATCCATTTGCACCCGACTGTCTTACGACCTGGTACATTGTCAACAAGTTCCAAACTTGATTGTCATACATGGACTGTATCTCGCTGTCCATAGCCTCTTTCCATTTAGCAGCCTCAGGGCCTGCCATGGCTTCCGTGTAGCTGTTAGGCTCATCCAGACTTACCAGTTTACTATCACTGATAAGTGTATCACCTTCCGCGGTAATATGGAAACTATAGTAATGCTCAGGTGCATTCCTAACTCTCGTGGAACGCCTCAGAGGTATGGGCTCGTCAGTCGGATCAACAGGAGTTTCCTCCTCAGGTTGATTACTAGGGTTTGAGGTTCCTTCACCACTTGACTCTTGAATTTCTTCAAGGTCAATTTTCCTCCCACTGTTTCCTTGGCCTATGAACTCTCTCTCACGAAAGACTCCTCTTCTAGCTACAAAGACCACATTCTCACTGGGTCTGTAGAAGAGGTAACCAAAGGATTTCTATGGGTAGCCGATGAAAATACACCTCTCACTTCGAGGTTCGAGCTTGTCGTGAGACTCGCGCCTCACGAAAGCCTCGCAACCCCAAATCTTGATGTGGTATAAATTAGGAACTTTCCCAGTCCACATCTCATGTGGTGTTTTGGCAACCTCTTTGGTAGGGACTAGATTAAGGATATGGGCGGCAGTCTCTAAGGCATACCCCCAGAATGAGATTGGTAACGAAGCTCGACTCATCATGGAATGAATCATGTCCAACAAGGTTCGATTGCGCCTCTCAGCCACTCTGGTGTCCTAGGAGGTGTCAATTGTGAGACAATCCCACATTCCTTAAGATAGTCAAGGAACTCAATACTAAGATACTCTCCTCCCCGATCAGATCTGAGCATCTTGATGTTCCTGCCCAATTGATTCTCCACTTCCTGCTTGAACTCTTTGAACTTTTCAAAGGTTTCTGACTTATGTTTGATTAAGTAGATATATCCATATCTACTGTAATCATCAGTAAAAGTCACATAGTAGCGATTACCATCCCTGGTGGTGGTTTTGAAGGGTCCATACACATCCGTGTGTATGAGGTCCAACAAACCTTCACCCCTCTCACAAGAACCAGTGAAGGGTGACTTTTTCATTTTTCCAAGTAAAAAAGACTCGCAACTATCATTTGATTTTAGGTCAAATGATTCCAAAACTCCAGCCTTTTGGAGTTGGCCTATGCGCTTCTTGTTGACATGTCCAAGACGACAATGCCACAAGGATGCTTTATCCAATGTAATAGAAGAATCAATATGAAATACATTATTTTCTAAGTTGTCTACAATCGACATAGTTTCATATACACCATCACAAGGTAATTCTTTAAAATAAAACACATCATTATAAAAATCATCAATAGCACCAATTTTATTATCAAATGAAAATGTGAATCCTTGCTTGTACAAACTGTGAAGGGAAATAATATTTCTCGCCATTTCTGACGAATAAAAACATTATTCAAATCTAAAGTTAACCCACTATTAAGCAATAAAGAATAAACTCCAATCTTGGTCACAGGTGATGCTTTACTATTGCCCATGATTAAGTTTATCTTCCCGTGCTCCAATTCTTCACTACTTCTTAGGCCATGCAAATCAGTACAAATGTGAATACCACAACCTGTATCAATCACCCAAGAGTTAGTATGCAATGAGTTATTAGACAATATGGTATAAATACCTGCATGGGTGGGTTTAACTTTCCGATCCTTTACATCTTGCAAGTACTTAGGGAAGCTTCGCTTCCAGTGCCCCTTTTCGTGGCAATAGAAGCATTGTGCCTCCTTTGGGTTTGAAGAAGGAGGAATGGGACCTTTCTTGGTCCCACTTGAAGAGGAGCCATAAAGAAAATTTCCCTTGGTACCCTTCGAAGGGGTCTTCCTCTTCTTCCCCTTTCCCTGCCCAATTGCCAAAACAGGGGCTGTTGTAGGAGTAGGAGTAGAAGTAACAACCGATTTACCTTTAAGGCCACTTTCAGCGGTCCTTAAAAGTCCATGAAGTTTGCTAAGTGTGACTTCCTCCTTGTTCATATGATAAGTCATACGAAACCGATCATAACTTGGAGGTAAGGAATGGAGAATGATATCAATCGCCATGTCCTCAGGGAAGTCCACATTAAGCTTCAGCAACCGGTCCATGAACCTTTGCATTTTCTGCAAGTGACCGGTGATGGGTTCACCATCCTTCATCTTGGCTGTTAATATGGAGGAGATGATTTCATACCTCTCTTGACGCGCGCTCTGATGATACCTTTCCATCAGATCCAGGTGCATCTCATAGGGGTAGAAATCTTCATAGGATTTCTGGAGTTCGGGAGTCATAGTAGCCAACATAATGCAGGACACTTTAGCAGCATCCCTCTCACGTGCATCATACTCTACAATCTCCTCAGGAGTAGCAGTGGACTCATTGATCACCTTAAGCTCCTTGTCAAAGGACATATTCATTGTCCTCATAGCGGGTAATCATTCTGATGTTCCTAATCCATTCATTGAAATTAGAACCATCAAAAGTGACTTTCCCACACAAGTTCATGAGGGAAAAAGAGCCTGTAGGGTTTAAGCCAGCAGCAGTGTTGGAAGACATCTGAAAGAAAAGAAAGACAAGTTTTAATTAGATAAAGAGTCCTTAATAAGTCACCCAAATGAAATATTAAGGCTAGGATCCTACAAAATATTTCATAACTTGGAAGAGGGATGTCGTAATTCAAGCTATAAAATATTTGTAGGTAGGTAAATGACGATTCACCAATTTCCACCATGATAAACAGAATAAATTATTAAGTTTTAATTGGATTTGAAACTCCTAGATCTTTTGAGATACATTGAACTTTCAATGGCATGTTTAAATCTCGATTGTGCCCTCTCAAGTTTGTGACTGGGATGCCGAGGATCACAAACAAAGTGTGAATAACCATGCAAATTGACTTGGTACCCTTAATTTTATCACCCAATTGATGTGCCGGTTAACCACACGCGCTCCACCGATCTATGATAAAACTTAAGTCACCCTTTGCCACTCTTACTAGTCCTTGTTAGTGTGCCGGTTAACCACACATGCTCCACTAACGACTTGGTAAGGTACAAAGTGTAATTTCATGGGTTAGCACCTATTTCACATTTTCCTAAAGTAACTAAGATTGGGTATTAATAAAGGTTTAGTTACTTTATAATTTCATTATACTTTTAATGAGGATTAAAGTCCTTTTCTACCCGTTCGACTAACGACCCTCCACCAGCCAAGGAAGCGGTGGGTGAGAGTGGACAACCATTAAACCGCCATTTTATAGGCAGTAACCTTATACCCCCCTTATAGATCGGCTTCGTGAATGAGGCCTACTAACGGTAAGACCGACTTATTCTTATACATATATATAATAATTAACCTGTTAATATTATAGAAGTATAAGGGTTGAATTTTAAACTTTTAAAATTCTAAGGTTCAATTTGGAATTTAAAGTATTAATGTGTGAGACTTTACTAATTCCAAACTTGAGGGCATGTTTTGAAACTATTCAAGACTTTTCAACTTCATAACTTATGAGTTAATGGTTTATTAAAATGAGAGACTTTTCATTTTATGTAACCTATGTGTTTTTAATATGGACTTTAAAAGAGTGACTTTTGGTAATCCATAACTTGAGGACAAATTATGGATTCCATTAAACACATAATTGATCAAGAATTAATCATTAAACAATTCAGCAAATAATTCCTATGATCTAACAATAACTCATAAGAACATGAACATTCATATCAAAATTTCAAGAATCATATTAACACATATATAACATGGAATTTTGATATTAGCCATTGTAAATGGATTAGCATAAGCATTACACCATCTAAAACAAGTTTTAAAACACCAAAACAGTTTAGGGTAATGTTTCTAGTCCATTTCCAGCAGCACAACTCGAAAATCTGCATTCAGGGCTCCTACTCGTCGAGTGCAAGAACTTACTCGACGAGTAGGATGAACTATCACATGGACTCGTCGAGTCCCCCCATGGACTCGCCGAGTTCATGCAGCAGATAGCAGATTTTTGAGCTTTTTCAACAAGTTTGCATCAAGTATCAAGAAAACAAGCCTTGGCTCAGATACCACTGTTGGGTTTTGAGCATTCTAACACTCCTATGGTGTACATGCAACCCTAGAAATCTTGGATCTATGTTTTCTCTGAAATACATGCAAATTTGATTTCCAAGGTTTACAACCTAACTAGCATGTTATGGGGTACTTGTAATACAAATCTTTAAGTAGAATAACATACCTTTATTTTGTGGTTGTTTGCTTGGAGTTTTAGAGCCTAGCACCAATAGTGTGGATGCCTCAAGTGGTGTCACAAATCACCCAAAACAACTTGGAAATACTTGAGAGAATATGATTCTCTCTAAAATCGGCCCACTCTTGTTTCTCACACATACTAGTGCCAATTCTAGAACCAAGGACCTCTTTATATAGTATGGAGGATTAGGGTTACACCCTAATACCCATGACTGTTCATTTACCTAGGATCCATGGGTTAAAGTGTAAGGGTCAAATATGTTGTAATTATTCGAAGGGTGTTTTGTACTCTTCGTATGTTCTGTAATCTATTTTACTAAGGTGCTTTTATACGAAGCTTAAGTGTCTATGCCTTAGTATATTTTTTGTACGCTTTCTGATTCCTATAAATAGGGATATTTACTAGAGTTAGATAAGAGTTTTTACAGACTTGTCTTTGTACTCTGTAAACATTCGAAAGCGTAGTAGAGCTGAAAGAAGCTCATATTTACATTCGTTGTTCAATCTCACATTCTTACTTCATTTTTAACTCTGATTCATTTTAAACTCGATTCTTTGATTCATCAATTGGTATCAGCGCAGGAATCACATCTGTGATCTGATTTTCACCTTTTCAAAAGGTTTTTGAATCAACTTTTTGGTTCAAAAGTTTCCGCACTTTTTGATAGTGAAAAATTTGTCTAGATTTTAGTTTGTGATTTGATTCTGCATTTGAATTGTTGAATCGAGTGTTCTTCTTGTAATTCCGATTTGATTCAACTAGTTTGTTTTCAACTTTTTAAATTTTCTTCAAAATTATCAAAATCATCTTCCGTTCAACAATGGCGAGCTTCAATCTCAATTCGATGACCTCGTTTTCTCATCTGTTAGGATCATCGACCAAAATTCCAATGCTGATCCCTAAATACTATGATCAGTGGGCTGATCGTATGCAGGATTATCTGAATGGTCTTGATGAAGAATTATGGTCATGTATCACTGGAAATGTCAATGCTCCAGTGAATGTTCAAGCAATTGGATCATCTTCTGCAAGTTTTGGTGTTGAAAATCAAACTGATCGTCTGAAAAAACTGGAGAAGAGATGTATGAGGGAATTGCTAGGAGCTTTACCTCCAGTTGTGTACAATTACGTAAGGAGTTGTACAACTGCTAAGGTGATCTGGAACAATCTGAAAGTAAAGTTTTTAAGGAAGTGAGAAGACGAAAATCAATTCAGTCAAACAGTGCTTGGTTGAGCTGAAAGATTTCAGACAAAAAGAAGGTGAAACAATTGAAGTGTACTATGATCGTCTGAACGAGTTAATCGACCGTTGCAATTGCTATGGAATCAGCAGGACTTAATTGGAATTCAATCTCATCTTTGTGATGGGTCTTCGAAAAGAATGGAGAAGCGTGAGTATGATGGTGAAGAATCAACAAAGTTTTGATACATCATCTCTCAATGATCTGTACAATCACTTGAAGACACACGAAAGTGAGGTTAATGAAATGGCTGAGGAATCGAAGCTGAGTTTTGGGAGGTCCATTGGCACTTGTGTCCAAAATATCTGAGAAAGAAGCTGAAAAAGGTGATTCAGAGGAAGAAGAGGGATTCATCATGAATTCGGATGATAAGGCAATAGAATTTTACTCGAATAATCGTGTTAAGAAGTTTTTCAAAAAGCCGTTCAATCCGAAGGCTAAGCTAGCTGAGGTGAAAGGAAGTACTGTGAGTAAAGCTGTTGTTGAGGAGAAAAAGAAGGTTGAGAAGAAAGATTCGAATGTGTCTGAAGGGAAGAGTGAGAAGAAGCTGAAAGGTGATGCTGTAATAGATTGTCATTATTGCAATGGAGCCAATCATCTTGCTAATGATTATATGCTTCGGAAGAAGGATGAGACGAAGAATAAAGTAAAAGATAAGGCTTATTACGCAGAGAAGCTTGAGGAGGTTCGTGCGAAAGCTAATAATTTGTCGCTGCCTCGCTGGTCGCAAGGGGTGAACAGGAGGAAGATGGAACTTATCAAATCTGGTCATCTGGATCAGACGATGAAGAAATGAGGAATCCAACACATGGAGCAATGTATGCGAAGATGGAGGAGGACTCAGATGAAGAGGAATTCGAAGTGAAAGGTAGATGCTTCGTATCAAAGGCAGCAGACAAATCTCCAATGACGACAAAGGTACGTAATATTCTCGAATCTTTTAATATTCCTACACATGCTTATGACTCTGAACTAATATCTTTTGATGAGACTGTTACTTATTTTGATTCAATTGTTGTGTCTGCTAGCAATGAGGCCAACAAATTGTCTATGGAGTTATTAGAAACCAAAAAGCGATTAGACATGAAAATAAGTAAAGTTGATTGTTATGAATTACAGATAACGAATATTATGTGTGATAGGGATACTTTATCAAATGAAGTCAAACTTTTGCTAGCACAAAGAAACATATACTGTAATTATGCTAAGAGACTATATGGCAAATTAACTGATTTACATCATTCATGTGAAATAAGGAGCAACATAGAAAATTACTGCCTTTTCTAGCATACGAAAGAGCTAAGGTAGATAATGTTTCATATGATTGTGAGAACACAATAGCTGAATTTGACAAAGTTCCTGATGATAGATATAAATATGGAATTGTCAAAATTGATGAATGTCTTGATGCGAATGAATTAGTTAACATAGTGAATGATACTTTGACTAAATCTGAACAAATCCAAATTTTGAAAAAGATTGAGAATTCAACATCTGATTCTCAATCTAATTTTGCTGATATTGAAGATAATTCTGACAAAATTTGTGAAATTAGTGATCTTGAGGATGTTGATTGTTCCCAGTTGTCTATTGTTAATGTTGCATCAACATCTAAAGGGAAAGAAAAAGTTAAGGACTTGATGGTTAAGATAGAAACTGATAAACCCTCAACTTCGAAAGTTTGTGATTTGGACTTTGTGGACATCAGAGATAGTCAAACTGATGATAGTGATGATGAAAATGAAGAAAAAATTTCGAAGAAAAAGAAATCTTCAAAGGAAGAAGAAATTCCTCGAATTGTGGTTGATCAAGTGTATGGTGATACAAAAAAGTTCGAAAAAGTGATGAATGAACAAGGTGCTCACTTTCTTGAAACGAATACTGTGGTTTATCCAAATTTCAAGTGTATAGATGATGTTATTTTTCCAAATCAAGTATTCGTAACTACTGGAAATGTTGAGAATATCAAATTAGAATTAAAGAAGTTAGTTGAAGAAGATAATTCGAAAACAACTGATGAAGGTTTCTTCGCAAATCAAAGCACAGTTGAAAACAACCTAACAAAGAATTCGTACGTTTTTCAACGTCAAAAACCACAAAGAAAATGGGTTGAAAAATCAAAAATTGAAAACGAAATTTCAAAACCAGTTGTAGTGGAAAATGATAATGTTGTCAAACTAAACTCCAAGGAATTCAAAGATCAAATTGACAAATTTTCGAAAGAAAATAACATTTCAAAAAGACAAGCAAGGAAGAAAATATTTTGGCAGACTATTGAGTCTCAAAAGATGTTAGATGAAACAACAAAAACTGTTAAGCCTATAAATTCAGCAACTTTTTCAGACAAAAGAAAAAACCCGCTCAACCAAATAAATATTTGTCTAAATCACAATCACCTAAAAATGTTTTCAAAGATAAAAATTCATCTTTTTCAACAAATAAACAACCTTCATTTCAATCAAATCATTCAAGGTCTGAAGTGAATAAACAACCAAAGTTTTCGAAAGTTTCAAAAACTAATATTTCAAGGAAATTTTCAAATGAATCAAATCCACCACAAATATTTTCTCAACGTCAACATTTTAAATCGACTGTTGATACATCTTATGCTCAATCTTTTCTAACGAAACCAAAAGTTGATTTCATTCCTCAAAAGCCAAATTTTCCTAATCACACGAAGAAACAAACTTTCAACATTTCACATGAAAAAGGGATAACTTCAAGGAAGAATATTAATCATTGGCTTGAAGGCAAAGGAAAAATATATCAGTCGAGTACATTTTCAAAGGAGCAAATTCACGAAGCCTATGAGAAGTATGTGAATACTTCATCAAGCGGAAGTTCATCTTCTAAGGATTCGAACATATCAGTGAAAGCATGGAAACCAGTAGTGAAAACAAACAATGTACCATCACAAACTCAGAATACGAAGGGTAATGTCAGTGACCATCTGAAACCATCAAAATCTTATGTTTCGGTTCCTCTAAATGATGATGTGAATTTAATTAATAGTATCAAAACCAAAGTTTGTGATTGGGTTAAAAGTTCGTCATTACATTCGAAATTGAAATCTAATTTCCAAGGACCCAAAAAGCCTTGGGTACCTAAATTTTTTCACTGATTGCAGGTACTATGTGACGAGCAATGCGATAACAAGTGGTATATTGATATTGGTTGCTCTCGTCACATGACTGGGAAGAAGGAGAATTTATGAGATTTTCGAAGCCTAATGAATGCTGGAGTTGTGAAATTTGGTAACAATCAAAAATGCCAAGTCAAAGGATATGGGAAGATCACGAACGGACAATTCACAGTGAATCGTGTTGCTTATGTTGAAGGTCTTCAACATAACTTGATAAGTGTTTCACAACTTGTTGTGGGCACTGGCAATCAAGTTCTTTTCAACGAAGAGGGAAGTATCATTTCGAATGTCAACACAAAAGAAGTTTTGCTCAAATCAAAAAGGAAAGGTGACATGTTCACTTTGGACATCAATCCGATAATAGGCAAACCTGATGTATGTCTTCTTTCTAAAGCTTCATCAGACATAAGTTGGCTTTGACATCGAAGACTTTCACATCTCAACTTTCGAAACATCAACAAACTTGTTGTACAAGATCTGGTAAGAGGTTTACCTATACTTAAATTTGATAATGATTCTTTATGTGCAGCGTGTGAAGTTGACAAACAACATAAACAAGGTCATCCGATTACGATAGATTCGAAAATTGTCGAACAACTGGAGCTCTTACATATTGATTTGTGTGGTCCATCGACAGTTTCAACACTCAACAAGAAACGGTACATTTTAGTAATTGTTGATGATTTTTCAAGATTCACGTGGGTTTATTTTCTCAGGCTTAAATCCGAGGTTGCACAAATCATGATTGACTTTATCAAAAAGATGGAAACAACGTTGAAGAAGAATGTTCGAAAAATTAAGAGTGATCATTGAACTGAATTTAAGAACAATGTTCTTGATTTATTTTTGGTGGAAAAAGGAATTTCGCATAATTTTTCGTCTCTATACACACCACAACAAAATGGTGTCGTTGAACGAAGAAATAGATCTCTATGCGAAGCAGCAAGGACTATGCTGGCATATGCGAATCTTCCATAATACCTTTGGGCTGAAGCAGTATCCACCGCATGTTTTACTCAAAACAGATCTTTCATCCATCGGCGTTTTAACATCACTCCATACGAAATTCTCAACAATTGAAAACCTAATGTGAAATTTTTCCATGTTTTCGGATGCAGGTGCTTTATTATGAATCTCAAGGATAATCTTACAAAATTTCAAGCTAAAACAGATGAAGGGATTTTCTTGGGATATTTGCATAATTCAGTCGCATATCGTGTGTTAAACAAAATAACACGAAAAGTGGAAGAAACTTTTAATCTTACATTTGATGATTACTATATTAAACAAACTGAAACGCATTTTGAAAATCATCCTATTCTAGAAGAAATACAAGATGAATATGAACCTTCACAAACGATGGATATTGATTATGATTTAATTTTTGGTATTTCAGATCATGCTGTTGATGCTGAAATTAATGCCAATGATAATCATCTCCCTGAATTAACAAAGCTTACTGATGATTCAACATCAACTTCTCAAGAGATAGGCGAAAGTATGCAAAATAATCCAGTGGAGGGGGAGCACTTGGATTCGAACACTCTTGTTGATGGGAGCATTCTTTTGATGGGGAGAATGAGAGATTGGATGATGATGTTGAGGGGGAGCATAATGTTGAGGGGGAGCATTTAGAATATAATGAAAATAATAATGATTTTAATGATGTTTGTTCGATTGCAGGTTCAGAGAATGATGATTTATTCGAAGATGCACCTTTGGACTTTGATCCACCTTATCCACCAATGGAAAAGTGGACAAGAGATCATCCGGATCAAGTAATTGGGAATCCGCAAGAGGGTGTTTTAACAAGAGCTCAAATTCGTGCAAAGAATGAGGTATTGAATACTCATCAAGAATTTTGCATGTTCAATGTTTTCATCTCTAAAATTGAACCAAAGACAGCTAAGGTTGCAATGGAACACTCAGATTGGGTTGTTGCGATGCAATCTGAATTGTCTGAATTTGAACGAAACAAGGTTTGGAGATTAATTCGTAAACCTGAAAATGTTTTGATTGTCGGGTTAAAATGGATTTTCAAAAACAAAACCGACAAAGATGGAAATATCATTCGAAACAAAGTCAGACTTGTTGTTAAAGGATATTCACAACAAGAAGGAATCGACTATGAAGAAACTTTTGCCCCTGTCGCAAGACTCGAGGCTGTTCGTATATTTCTGGCTTATGCAGCTCACAAAGACTTTGATGTTTATCAAATGGACGTGAAGTGTGTATTTTTAAATGGAGAACTTGAAGAAACAGTGTATGTGGAACAACCCCCAGGTTTTATTAACGAAGAACATCCTGATCATGTTTATATTTTAGATAAGGCAGTTTATGGATTAAAACAAGCACCACGAGCATGGTATGCAACTCTTACTTTATTTTTGAAGCAATCTAAATTTAAACAAGGATCTGTTGACCCCACATTATTTCGAAAGAAAGTTGGGAATCATCTAATGCTTGTTCAAATTTATGTCGATGATATTATTTTTGGCTCAACTGACCCTGCCTTGTGTAGAGAATTCGAAGATCTGATGAAAAGTAAGTTCGAAATGAGCATGATGGGAAAAATCAATAATTTTCTTGGACTGAATATTCGTCAAAGCAGAGAAGGAATTTTTATTAATCAAGAAAAATATACGAAGAATCTGCTAGAGAAGTTTGGATTGACGAATAGCACAAAGTTACGAGTTCCTATGGCAACTAGCATAAAGTTGACACCTTCGTTAGATAAACCTGCAGTTGACCTAACTCTTTACAGGAACATGATTGGTTCATTACTTTATCTTACAGCTAGTAGACCTGATATCCTGTTCTCTGTGTGTAATTGTGCTAGGTATCAGTCAAATCCACGTGAACCACATCTCACTGCTGTGAAGAATATCTTTCGTTATCATAAGGGAACAATTTCGTTAGGAATGTGGTATCCTTCGAAAACTGGGTTCTTTGTACAAGCTTATTCGGATGCAGACTTGGGTGGTTGTAATCTTGATAGATCGAGCACAAGTGGCGGATGTCAATTGCTCGATGGCAAATTGGTGAGCTGGCAGTCGAAAAAGCAAAAATGTGTATAAATTTCAACGGCTGAAGTAGAATATGTGGCTGCTGCTGCTTGCACATCACAAATTATATGGATCCAAAGTCAATTGCGTGATTATGCAATTAATATGAAAAAGATTCCATTATATTGTGATTCTCAAAGTGCAATAAGAATTTGTCATAATCCTGTGCAGCATTTGAAGACTAAACATATAGCTCTTCGTTATCATTTCATCAAGGATCACGTAGAGGATGGAAATATTGAAGTGCATTTCATGAAAACAACTGATCAGTTAGCTGATATTTTCACGAAACCTTTAGATGAAAAATCCTTTGTAAAAATTTTAGAAGGACTTGGAATGATCGATGTAAATTTTATTCCATGCGAAAAAGGAGAATGATGGTTGACCAGGAATGATTCAGAGGCACTGAATAAAAGACAAAGCAATGTCATTCAGTGTTCAGAGGTTACTGTTCATATTCAACGCTTCGACCCCTTCGAATTCGTAGATTTGTCACTTTTCAGGGGTTGATAAAATTTCGTGTATTTGCAACAAGTACATTTCGTTTGTCATTTAATTTTCGAAAAATCAAAAATCCAAAAAGATTTTCGATTGTTTTGTCATTTATTTTTCGAAAAATCAAAAATACAAAAAGATTTTCCTTTGTTTTGTCATTTCATTTTCGAAAAATTAAAAATCCAAAAAGATTTTCATTTGTTTTGTCATTTTATTTTCGAAAATTTCAAAATTCCACAAATATTTTCGTTTGTTCTGTCTTTATTTTCTAAAAATCAAAAACATCAAAAAGATTTTCTCTTTATTTCGTTCTTTATTTTCGAAAAATCAAAACAACAAAAATATTTTGTTTCTTATTTTTTTTAGTACTTTGTTGCAGATATTCATGATGATACACAGTGGATAATGCTTGCAGTTCTAAGGTCAGGTAAATCTATCATACGAATCTTTAAATTTTTGAATATTTTGAACTCGTTAAGTTGTCCCTAGAAGCATGCTGCAGCATGTTGTCCAAAGCCTCCATTGACTCAATGTGTGTGTACGAAAGCCTTAATGAAATCTTTCATACGAAAATTTCTTCCCAATCAGGCTTGTATTCACATTAGTCTCCTGAGCTACCTGACTCTTCTCACAATGAGTTAAGAGTTTACTGTTTTGTCCAAATATAATAGAGGTACATTTCGTGTCTTACATCCAACTTTTTCATCCAAAAAGTTCTTACACGATCACACACGAAGACATATGTCCGAGAGGTCTCTGATCACACCAATCGAGAATTAGACATATCAAAAATCTGTGTTCATGATCTGACATCATGAGACCGTGATGAAAGTGAAACCCAATTTTCTAAACTTTTAAGGAATTGACGGGGAACTATGTTCCAGATTTTCACGAAACATCTGTTTCAGTACCCAAATTCGAAAATCCAAATCATATTCATTTCGTATGAGTGGTGTTGATCAAACATTCGAAACCCATGATGTTTGTTACCCAACAAGATCCAGCACAAATTTTTTCATGAATATGATTTCCGTCTGAGTTTCATTCGAAATCCAAAGTCACTTAAAATTTTTCAAAGCAAACTTGTCCTTGACTACACTGGTCAAACAAGTAATTTCTGTTACAATTTATCACCTTACGTTTAGGTTGATATGTAACGAAATTTTTATAGCTACCCATGAAGCCTTATAAAAGAAGCCCTTGGAGACTACTTTACAAGTAATCGATTGTATTTCACGGGAACATACACAAGCTGTTGATCATCTCTCTTGATGATTAACGAAGCAATCTTTGCCCGGGGTTTTATCTGCCTTCGTGTCAAATTGATATTTTGACATCACAGTATCCCAAATTTTTCTTATTATTGTTTCTCGTCTAAATTCTTTGGAACACTGCACTCACGAAATCCTTGAGGTTCTGAGTTATACCAACTCAGGCTGATGATTTCAAACATTTGGCATATGACTTCACTTTTCATCCCAAAAGTGAAAGAGCCTTACTTCCATCTGAAGGGTTCTGACGGTTACAATTCTCTTAAGGCAAACAATACAGGCTGTTTTTCAATGATGTATGGTATTCTGTCCGGGTTTCAAGGAGAAGTGACAGTTACTTTTTGACGCATGGCTACTTTTAAGGAGTAGTGGTCCGACTTTCAAGGTGCCACATCGGATCTCATTAAATGCACATCCCGCTTCAAATTCAAACTTCAGGGTTACATATAAAAGAGGATACATGGGTCTATTATCGGTTTACGCATTCAGAGGAAAAATTCCTAAATTCTCTCTGATCTTCAAAGCTTTCAAACCCTAACAATGGCGACTTCTGTTCATGTCGATGCTGACCCTTCTGAAACCACTGATGATGTGTCTTCATTACCGATTATGAAGATTCAAGGAACTAACTATCAAGTGGAGGCCGATGTTTCTCAATACCCTGAAGAATTGAAGATGTTAGTTGTTGCTTTGAAGCGTTCTGTTCTGTCAAAGGCAATGTTCAGTTCGTTTTCAGTTCCGATGTCATGGCTTTCTCAAGCAGGATCAACAGCTACATACTCCAAAGTTTTTGATGCCATTACTTTCAATTTGGTGAATGACAAAAAGGTCAGATTGTCCAAGAAACTCTTTTGCCAAATTCTTGAAATTCCAAATTCACCACCGTATGTTGATTTCTCGTTTCCTCAAATTGTACATATGTTCAATGAGATGGGTTATCAACCTCAACTATCCAAGATCAGTGATTTCAAGAAATCTGGTCTTCCTAGTATCTGGAATTTTTAATTTGGTATTTTTCTGGGGTGTTTAACCGGTAGAACTGTTGGTCTCGATAAAGGAAGAATGGAGGTATATTCCATGGTTGCTGGGCTATACTATGATCTTCAAGTGGATTATTCTACACAGTTATGGAAGGAATTCCAAAAGAGTGTAGAAAACACGAATGCTCTTCATGGTATTTCGTGTGCGAGGTACTAGAGCTTGATTCTACAATATTTCTACAACAAAGTGGGGATTTTGGTACCCAATGATGAAGAAAAAGCTGTTTTTCAGACATACCACTATCCGAAGGATGTCACAGATAATGCTGACGAGTTTCCCTTTGTGGCTCGTATTCCTGATGCTATGCTCAAACGAGTTGATCCTACGAATTCAGTCTTGGTGGCTTATTTGAAAAACATTGATTCTACTATTGAAACTGGGAAATTATTGCCAAGAGAAGAGAAGAAATCCAAGCGTTCGAAGAAGAATGAACCTGGTTCTTCTGAAAAGAAAGTCAAGGAATTGCAATCTACGAAATCTTCAAAGAAGAAGCCAATTACAGTTGAAGAGCCAGTGGTACACAAAGTGTCTGTTGCTGAGACTAAATCGATTGAGCCTGTTGTTGAAGGTACTCAAGAGAAAGTGGTCATTCCTTCGAAGACCAGTATTTTTCGAAGAATCAAAATGAAGTCTAAGCATATACGCAAGTCTCCAACACTTAACGTGGTACAAAAACCTCAGGTTACTTATCAAGGTGTCTTAATTCATCAAGTACCAGCACCTGTTTCTCCATCGTCAAAGAAACGAAGGGCTGAAGATATGGCCAAACATCTTTCACAGACGAAGAAGAAGAAGACAAGAAAGCTTGTGCTCTCCACTGAGTCCACAGAAGATGAAGATGAACGAATTCCTGAAACACCAGAAGCAACTCTTCACAAAGAAAGTTCAACTCCTGAGCAGACAATAGTCATACCACCCGAAGATTTGGTTGCCAAATCAGTTTCTGAGGAGGTACGAACTTCAGGCATCACTGCAAACGTATCTGATACGGATGCAAGTGTCAATATGGGTGAAGGAGATTCGAAGAAAGAAGATCAAGGTCATCCTACTTCTATTGCCTTCGAAAATATTGTTTCTTTACCTCCACAAATCATTCCAATTACTTCAACCACTGATTCACCTACATTCAAAAATATTATCAGTCAACCCTTTACTTCCATTTTTTCTTCTCAATCCACTGATACACCCAAACTTAATTCGCCTGTTCAAGAAACCATTCTTATGGAAACCGAAACTGACAACAAAGATTTTGGAGGCACGTTTGATGAATTAGAGTTTAATGACGAAGAAGAAGATTTTCCAGATCATATGTTGATGACGATGAAACAGTTTAAAATTTTGAATACGAAGTTGAATTCCATAATTCAATCTCAAGCTGATCTAGGGGTGGTTCGTCGGTTTCAAGTTTAGAAGTTGATACAATGTTGCAAATGTTCGAAGCCAAGGTTGTGAGTAAAGTCTCTGGGATGGTTAGAGACTCGGAGTCGATAATTTTGGAGAAGGTTGATCATATTGATCAAAACAATGAGCTACGAATAAATTCTCAAAATTCGAAGTTTGTAGGAGACTTGAAAGAATTGAAGACAGTTGCAAAGGAAAGACATGTTCTCTTTGTTCAGGATGTTAAGAAAGTCAGGGAGGATGTTAATTTGCAGATTCGTGAACTTCACGAAGATATGCAAAAAGAGATTGCTAGTGTCCAACAGGATTATGCGTCTCTGAGTCAGAAGATTGACATTATTTGTGATGCAGTCACGAAATTTGTCAAGTTGTACGAAAGTTTGAGTCCTCAACTTACTCAACTTTCTACAATGGAAAGTAAAAACTTTATGGAAGTGATTACGTTGCTGAAGGAGTTAAAAGATCTATCTGTCAAGCCAGTTTCGTCTTCTCTGATTACTCCAGAATTCTTATCCCAGAAGTTCACACAATTCGAAGCTATTCTACACAAGCAACTGGCCCCTCTTTCTCGTATATCAAGCCTTCTACCAGCAACAGATGCCCCACCTGTTTTTACAGGGGTGCATGGGGGAGAAAGAAAAGTTGAAGATACGAAGGCTGGTGGTGAAGATGCGAAGGTTGTGGGAAAGGTATTTTCTTCGAAGATCCCATCAACGATGCCAATTGTAGCATCTGCTGGGCCGGTTACTTCAACAGTTGTAACAACTATGCCAATTACAAGACCAATTTCGAAAGGAATTGTGATTGGTAAATCTGTTGATACTGGTGGGAGTGGTTCGAAAACAAAAGAGGTAATAGATGATTCAGCTTCGAAAGATAAAGGGAAAACTATAGTTGTGGAAAAGTCGAAAGAAGAAAAGAAAGCTAAAGCAGAAGCTGAACTTGAAAGGCTAAGGTTGATACAAAGCATAATGACTCAACATGCTATTGATCCTAAGGGTATGGACAAAGGTGATCCGTCCAAACACTACAATTACGAAAAAATTGAAGACAAGGTTGCATATAATCATATGTATTAGTTTGAGAAGAAACCAAAGAAAAGTTACTTGGTTACGAATACTGATACAAGTCAGCTTGACTTTCCAGTGAATGAGATGATGTTCATCATGCCACAATTCAAAGCAGAAGGAAATTTCAAAGTGAAGGATGAAGGTACTCACATGAAGATTAGATTTCACGTTGTTCTTGCGAAAGCCCCTGAGGAAGTTTGGTCTTTGGTAAAGATCAAGAAAGTTATCAATATGAAGAAGGATGTGGTATTCGAAAACACAGTCCAAAATATCAAATACGTGGTGGCCAGGGCAAATGGAAAAATTTGCAATTTCACAATTGCAGATTTTCCAATAATGAACTTGTATGATCTTATACAAGTTGCATTGATTCTGAAAGACAAATCTTTTTCATATCTTCAAAACACTGAACCTGATGAATTTAAGCTTGGGATTGCTCACATCAAGATTTTCATTGAAAATTATTATGAGTGCTTGGCACTAACTGATGTGGAGTTAGCTACAACTAAAGGTTTGGAAATAAAAGCTCCAATGGCACCTACGAAGACTCAAGCTGATTTGAAAAAGTATGCTGATGGGGAAATCTGCTTGAAGCCTTTTGGGTTAGTCTTCGCAGGAAAGGACAAGGCTGGAAAAGCAAAACGTTTCTTGTTTCAGGCATGCGAAGTGGAGACATATGCAACGTCTCAATATACGAACTTAATTGTTCGTATGAATCATTATAAGAAAAACAATGAAGGAGATAAGAAAGAGCTAAAGAAGATAATATCCTGGTACACGGAAACTCGAAGAGTGATGTTGTATTACATCCAGCTTCTTACAAATTAAGATGTTCGACTATGATTACAAAGGGGGAGATTGTAAGGGTCAAATATGTTGTAATTAGTCGAAGGGTGTTTTGTACTCTTCGTATGTTCTGTAATCTATTTTACTAAGGTGCTTTTATACGAAGCTTAAGTGTCTATGCCTTAGTATATTTTTTGTACTCTTTCTGATTCCTATAAATAGGGATATTTACTAGAGTTAGATAAGAGTTTTTACAGACCTGTCTTTGTACTCTGTAAACATTCGAAAGCGTAGTAGAGCTGAAACAAGATCATATTCACATCCGTTGTTCAATCTCGCATTCTTACTTCAATTTTAACTCTGATTCATTTTAAACTCGATTCTTTGATTCATCATAAAGCTCCATGGACTATCCATGGACTTCCATATACTCTTAGCCCATCCTAAATAACTCTTAGCCCAATCCATATATATATATATATATATATATATATATATATATATATATATATATATATATATATATATGTAAGTGTCCATATTTAATTAGCCTCTTTTGATCACTAAATTAATTCCAAAATCAATTCTTGATCAATACTAATTAAATAATATGATTTCATATTAATATATTATAACTTATAATATATTATTAGATCATGAACATCTTATTCTCAAAAGTATATCCATACAACTTGATAGGTTAAGTAAGATATTATTTTAAGATTTTGAGTCTTTCTTCACCGTAGACATAAATAGGATCTTCCCGTACAATAGGAATGCGTACTATCTTTTCGTAACACAAAAGTTCTGCTTGGTTCTTTGACAACCAATCCATGCCGAGAATAATATCAAAGTTGGGCAAGGAGATAGGAATCAGATTAGCAAAAAAATTATAACCTTCAATTTCTACGATGCAATCCCTATAGATTTTATCAGCAAGTAATGATATACTTCCCGCAATATCTATGTGAAATGGTTGCGCGAGTGCATAGCAAGAAATTTGAAAAGAATGCGCAAATTCAAGATACACAAAAGAATCTGAGGCACCAGAATCAAATAAGATGTGAGCAGGTCTAGAGTTGACAAGAAATGTACCCGTCACAACATTCGGGCCCTCGCGTGCCTCCTCTGTGGTAATCTAAAATGCACGGCCCTTAGCTTTTGGCACCTCCTCCTTTTTAGTTGGACTACTCTTTGGTTGTTGAATAGGAGTTTTACTTTTCGCCGGTTGTTGAACAGAAGCTTGACTCCCCGCCACTTGGCTAGTAAGAGTAGGACAGAAACACTTTGTGTGGCCAGTAACACCACAAGCAAAACATGTAACACTCTTCATCGGGCAAACGGGCTTTATGTGGCCCATTTCTTCACATCCATAACAGATCAACGATTCTTTTTCTGTTCTGCATTGGCGCTAGTGATTCTTTCCACATTTTTGACACGCCGGTGACTGAAGAGAAAAAGATTGTGACCTACCACAGCCACGAGAGGTATTATGAGATTGAACTTGTTTACCGGGATCAGTTCGAATAGATTGAGCTGGTGGAATAGAGGAAGCAGGAACAGTTCGATCAACACATGGATGCTTCAGAATAGAAAAAGTGGCACCACCTATTTCTAAGTCATGCTCACACTTTCGAGCATACTCAACAGTTTTTTAAATGAAAGAACATCCCGATTAGCCACGAAATCCCGGATTTCATACCGTAGTCCATCCAGGAATAACTGAATTTTATCGTCTTCAGTTGGAATATACTTCGCAGCAAACCGTGCTTTTTGATTGAATTGAGTTTCATAATCAATCACAGTCATTCCTCCCTGTTTAAGCTCGATGAATTCTTTCTCCAATCGTCTCCTAATTTCCCGAGGACAATACTTTCCTAGCAAGCGAGTTTTGAACATTTTTGAAGATAAATTCTCTTGGTCATACTCGTTGAGAGCTTCGAAGGTTGCTTCCCACTTGACTAGGGCTTCTCCGATGAGAATTACAGAAGCATAATTAGCCTTGTCTCCATTAACCACATGAGAAATACATAATACTTTTTCTGTGTTATGGATCAATGTAAGAACAATAATAGGATTAAGAACAGCTGAAAACTCCATAGCACCAATACTCTTGAAAGTTTTGAATGAGGGACGATTCGCCTTTTCTCTTGAAGATTCTCCAGTGGCTTTCTCTTTTCCTTTATCATTATTCTTCTTGTGTTCTTCTAGAGTCTTTCGAATAACACCAGTGAGTTTATCCATAAGTCGCTCCTCACGAGGGGATACTGGAGTGTCTCCTTCATCAGGACGAGGATCTCCACCCACCTCTGGCGTATGGCTACTTACCTGTTCAGCCATTGCTCTGAAATTTGGAGCAACATAGTATTTTATAATGTTAGGATTTATTATTACCTAATACTTTAGTTAAGTCTTTCCTATGGTTTGTATCCATATACTTATAATGAATTTGTTCATATATTGAACTTCCGACTGTTTAAGTTTAAATATCAATCTGTGGTATTTAGTTCACTTAAACTACTGCTCTGATACCATGATTGAAAGAACCCCTTTCGATAAAACTACATCATAATATTCCAAAACATGCTAAATGTATATTCATAAAGCAATATTTTACATTGATAGTGTAATTACCAAGGTTGTAAAAATCGCTCGGCGGTAGCTCGGCGGTCGACTGGCGATAAACGATTAATCAGACTCGGCGAGGATTAATCGGCGATTAATCGGGGACCCTAAATTATTAATAAAATTATTTAAAAAATTAATATTTCATAAAAAATTAAGTATTTGGAAATTTTAAATTTTAAAATTTTGAAATTTTAAAAATTTTAGTATAATATTTTAAAATTTGAAAGCTTAAAAATTTAAAATTTTAAAATTTTGGTGTAATATTTGAAAATTATTTTTTTTTGAATTTTTTAAATATTTCCCACCTAAGACCGCCGAGGACCGCCAAGGCCGCCAAGGACCGCCAAGCCCGAGTTTGACCGATTTTGACCAATTTCCGCCAAGCACCCTAATCGTAATCGGTTCGAGGCCGCCAAACGATTAATCGCCGATTAATCGGCCGCCAAGGCCGATTTCTGCAACACTGGTAATTACATAGACTGGATACAAACCGACTATTAAGATTTTTACAAAGTTTTATATATTACATAATTTCCCAGGAAATTATATACTAAATACAAAAGCTATAATATTATCCATTCTACAACTTCTACCAGTACAAAACTATACTGGATGCATATCACCTGCAATAATTAAACACTGAGAGGGATAAGCGGGTGACGCTTAGTGAGTTCAATAACAGTTACAATATAACGCTATGCCATATACATATCAATATGACAGAAGCAAAGAGGGACAAAGAACAACAAAGACATATGTGTATCGTATGACAGGTTTTCAATATCAACCAACAATCTGATTCAACAATTTACCATCAATGAGACATAACAATTTTAATACTTGATATACATCAGTAAAGCTTCAGCCCAAATGGCACATAAGACATAATTTCGGATTATCATTTTGCTAGAATATACAGGATTTCAGCCCTACATAGCCCTATGCCAATACCAGAAGTTATACGAGTCATGCTCTACATGGCCAAAGGCACAAAGCTAATACAAGAAGTTATACGAGTCATGCTCTACATGGCCAAATGCATAAATCTGATACTAGAATAATACAGGAAATCACATTGAACATATAACACATAACATATAATTGTCCCTATATTGAACTCACCGTGAATTAACCGGGGATTAAAATATTAATTTGGGCAGCACTTCGACTTTAAATATGACTTTCTGTGACGAAACTGGGGACTTTAGTTGAAAACCGGGCCTTACTCGGGTAGAGTTTCGACTTGAAAATATGATTTTCTCGGGAACTTCGGAGTGTCGGGACTTGCTTCGGGTGTCGGGGATGATACCGGGGCTTCGGGAGGTTAAAAGTGGCTAGAGGAGAAGTAGAGAGTGAGAGAGAATAGATTTTGTAAACAAAAACCCGGAGGTCTTTCTCACTATTTATAGGCGCTGAAACACGAATTACGTTGGGCGTAATTCTTATGTACGTGGGGCGTACTGCCCTGATAACCTCTTCGTTGGGCGTACACTCTATTACACGAGGCGTAATGTATTGCGGCTCTATACGATGGGCGTACACCGAATACGCTGTGCATAGCGTGATACGTGGCATCAGACGTGTCGAGTCCGTATGATACGTGTCACATGCGAGAGTTTGGGCGACGTGGCCAATCTTGGACCGTGAACACGAGTACGCTGGGCGTACTCCGAATTTCCAAACTTCAAAAATTCGTATCTTTTGCATATCAGCTCCGTTTTTGACGTTCTTTATATCCACGCGTAGGTGAGATGATACTCTACAACTTTCATTTAGACTCTATCGGCTAATTTTGATATTATTTTTAAAGTTATATTTTTAACAGGCCGAGACATGAAAAGTCCGTTAAAAATTCATAACTTCTTCATATGACATCCGATTTTGTCTGTCTTTTTACCGTTGTACTACTATTGACGAGACCTTCGATTCTCGTTTAGGTTGCGTCGGCTAAAAAACACTCGATCTTTAGTTCGAGTTTTTAGTTGTCTATTGCTATTCTGAAACTTAGAAAAATCATAACTTCCTGATATGAAGTCAGATTTGGACGTTATTTTTATGAAAATTCTTGGTTTAACGAACACTACGACTTTCGTTTAGATCACTAAAACTAAAAAGTAGTTTATCGAAAACTCACTTTTTACGTCATACGACGTCGTGTCGGTTCTGTCGCGAAACTTCAAATAGTCATAACTTCTTCGTTATATCTCGGATTTCGATGAGGTTTTCGCCAAAATGTTTCTAACGAAATTCTTTACAACTTTCAATAATATAATTTTACTTGTTTTTAACTTTATATTTTCGTTGATTTCAATAGCTGACATTTGATTGGAATCTCATAAGACTTCCAATACTTTCTGAATGATTCTAAACATAGTTTTACTTCAATTCCAGTAAAAACTATCTGTTAGGATTCAACACTCAAAATCGCATAATATTTCATCATATTATTTACTTTTAAAAGTTACAAAACACGATAACTAAACGTGTATGTTACATTAATCTTGGAGAAATCCTGGATGAACCTCGGGTAATAACCTGCTAACCCAAGGAAACTATGAATCTCAGATTGAGACCTCAGAATCTTCCATTACATCATTGCCTCGATCTTTTTCGGATTGACCAATTTACAGTCCTCGTTGAAGAGGTGACCTAAGAACTGCACCTCATGCAAGCAGTTTTGCACTTGGAGAACTTGGCATAAATCTCTCCCTCCTCAAGGTCTCTAGAACCTCGTGCAAGTGCTCCTCATGATACTCATTGGTCTTATAATAGACCAAGATATCATCAATAAATACAATCACCGACTGGTCTAACATCAGCCTGCACACCCAGTTGATGAGGTCGATGAATGCTGCTAATAGGGTATGCGTTCCAGCCCACATAAAACCATGACTACCAAAAAACTAAACCTGGTAAAAAAGCCACAAGCAACAAATAATTACAAGACGGTATTCAACATATCAAGGAATACAGACCACGTACACCAAGAATCACCATACCTTCCGTACATAAACTATAAAGCAATATCGTAGGAAACACGGAAAAGGAAAGTTGATTTTATTTAAAAGGGTCTTACCCTTACAACCTAAGGACCAAAGCAAGGCCTGGAAAAACAGATCATGGACTGGTTAGAACCTCAACTATGAAACAAGGCTCCATCTATCCGGAAAAGGTAAGCAATTTGTGACAATTCTAATCCACTCAAAACTAGGCCGCAAATATGACATCTAACTTAGGCATCAGAGAGAAATATTGAGGTCCCACCCCCGGTATCACTTTCTAACCTAACCTTGTCAACCTTGTGTAGAGCGTTATCGGGAGTACTCATTGGAGGAATCCTACGTTAGGATAGCCAGCAACGCATCCGAGATTTCACGTAGCAACATTGGCACCATCCGTATACAACCATGGAAGACAAGTTACAAACCTCGTTCCCTCTTACTGATACGCCTTTTAGCCTAATCAACTTAACCTTACTTTAACACCAGCCGCCATAATAACTCCAGCCACCGGACCTCTCATAGCATCCTCATCACGACAATACACACCACATACTACTTGATCAGATGAACAACATGATGTAGAAGTCAACGACCAAACAGCAGGGAAAACCAAGAAAGCTAGACAAGCAATTTCAGTTACAATGGAAACTACTAGTAATTCAAGCACGACTGGGGGAAATATATTTGGGAGACCTACAAAACCAACCCCTAGAAACAATGACATCACGGTGCAAATGTTATCACCTTTGTGACAATAACACCTACCGTAGACGCCCAACATAATACAAAACCATACATGCCATTACCGCCGCCATTCCCGTATGCCCACTATCAAGTATATTGTCCTCCTCAACATCATACAACATGTTCTTTGCAACCCACACCAGGAGGACAATAAAAACCTTACCAACAACAAGCCACACATCTAGCAAACGATAGACAAAATAATACAAACGGAGATGCAAGCAGCAGACGAGGCTTAAGGTCAGACAACTCACCTTTAGTAAGAAGCATACGCGAGTACCAACTACCAATCGGAGCAAATATACTAGAAATCACAAAGTACTATCAGATGGGAGATCCAAATGACCATATTGAAAACTATAGATGGAAAATAGACACTTATTATCTGGACAAAAAATACTGGTGCATATTCTTCCCGATTACTTTGTCTGGCACAACACGATTATAGTATAAAAGTTTACCAGCTGAAAGCATACATGATTTCAATTAGCTGAGGGAAGCATTTGTAGGACATTTCAGCCAACAAAGGAGATATATGGCAGATACACAAGCTATTTTGGGATGTAGGCAACGAGAAGATGAACCTCAAAGTTCCTTCGTTCGAAGATTCAACAAAGCCACACTTTATATCCCAAAAAAGGCAGATAACATGGTGATCGTCGCTTTCACATATGTATTGCACCCATGAATTTTTGAAAAATTAGTGGGTAAACAACCATCCTCGAGAAAAGAGATGATGGAAAGAGTTCAGCGGTATATGAAGTAAGAAGATGCATCATCTGAGAAGTTCAAACCTGACAAAGGGGAAAAGGTGAGTCGAGTACCTTATGCTAAAGGGTACGTATTAGAAGGTACAAGATGCCAAGGTATGATATAGGCCCACTCGAATTATTTTTCGCATCCGAATTGCAACACGTCAATAGGTAGACATGGTCCCTGGAACGAGGTGGCCACGATAAGCAAAAACAAGAAGAACACAAGGACGAAATTGAGAGAATATAGGAAGCAAAGATCAAGGAAGGTATTGTGAGTTCCATGAATCTATAGGGCATGATACGATTGAATGTACCATATCATCGACAATCGAAGAGGTAGTCAAGTTCCACACAGTTTCAGGCGTAGGAACAATACAAAACCAAGAGGAGACTGGAACAAAGAGAAAAAATTGAAGAGGCACACAACATCAACAATAAACTTAACAACCTCGAGGCTCTCGAAGAAAACAGGGTGTAACAAAGAAAGATAACAAGAACATCAGTCGACACATGCTGAACAACGAGCATACGTCAGACGATGATGTTTTTGAAGAAAACAAGTGCCTAAAGCAGGCGCTACAACTATTAGCGGATAGAACATCATGGCATATCACCAAAGGAAGTATGTATGTGGTTGTTAAAAAATTTAAATGGACAATAACCATCATACCAGCCACTACACAAGAATTGAAGAAAGGAGCAAAAGGAGAGCAAGATGAAGTAACGGGAATAAGAGTCGAAGCAATATTTCATACAACCAATCCAAGCATGGAAAATAATAAAAGGACACAAGTAGGAGGGACTAAGAGAAGTATACTTATGAAAAGCAAATCAATAAGGAAAATAAGGTCATAACATTGTCGTAGGATGACAAAAAAAATTGAATTAGGTATATGAGGCAAGCAACACAAAAGAATCGAAAGCTTCCAAAGAAACTAGAGTAAAGAAGAGGCCAATAACCGAGTTACTGCACTGGAGAATCAAGAAGGATCGAATAGAAAGGCTAGAAAAACACAAACCAAGACCAACATGTGAGGATAGACAAAAAGAGAAGAAAGGAAAGGCTTATCCGAGACAACTATGGATAGGCGAAGGCATCAACCAATAAGGAGCATGTTGTAGGAAAAGTGCTCACAGCCACCACCTTTGTTTATGACTAAATAAAAATGGAGGAAGTTAACGAATGCTAAGAAAATCATTATTCTTTAAAAACAATATAGCTCAATCAGCCGACTACATTCATAAAAACTTCGATTGACCTAGGCTACCTGCTTAGCCTAAGAATACCTTTGTTCTTTAAAAAAAATGTAGCTCGGTTAACCGACTACATTCACAAGAAGTTCGAGTACCGCACTCCGACCTAGGCTACTTGCTTAGCCTAAGAATACCTTTATTCTTTAAAAATAATGTAGCTCGGTCAGCAGACTACATTCACAAAAGGTCAAGTAGCACACTCCGACCTAGGCTACCTGCTTAGCCTAAGAATATCTTTATTCTTTAAAAATAATGTAGCTCAGTCAGCGGAATACATTCACAAAAAGTTCGAGTACACTTTCCGACATAGGCTCCCTGCTTAGCCTAAGAATGCGTTTATTCTTTAAAATAGTGTAGCTCGGTTAGCCGACTAAATTCACCAAAAAGTTCAATTACCACACTCTGACTTAGGGTACCTGCATATATACCTTTATTCTTTTAAAACAATGTAGCTCGGTCAGCCGACTACATTCACAAAAAGGTTGAGTAACACACTCCGACCTAGGCCACCTGCTTACCCTAAGAATGCCTTTATTATTTAAAAACAATGTAGCTTGGTGAACCGACTACATTCACAAAATGGTCGAGTACCACACTCCGACCTAGGCTACCATCTAAACCTAAGAATACCTTTATTATTTAAAAACAATATAGCTCGGTCAGCTAACTACATTCATAAAAAGGTCGAGTACCACACTCTGACCTAGGCTACATGCGTAGCCTGAGATTACCTTTATTCTCTAAAAACAATGTGGATGGGCCACCGACTACATTTGCCAAAAAGTTCGAGTACCACACTCTAGTCTAGGATACCTGCTTAGCCTATGAATGCCTTTATTCTTTTAAAACAATGATGCTTGGTCAAGCCGACCACATTCAAAGAAGATCGAACACTATACCCCAACCTAGGCTACTTGCTCCGCCCACAAAAGGTTAAAAGCTACCCTCCGACTCAAGCTACTTTGTTCACAAAAACATACATACTCCATGAAATTATGTAGCCTGATTAGCATAGTCACACCCATATGGAAGGATGAAACAATATACTTGAAAGTTATAGTATGCTCAAGAGTCATATTAAAATGATATTGCTAAACAACACTTGATCCTAAGGATCATACTAATAACAACTTGATACAATTGATTATTTCTTAGAAATTGATTTTAATAAATATTCATAAGCTCCTATAATAAATTGGGAAAAATATTTATTTCAGGGAAATAATTATTTTACAATACATGTAACACATTATTTCATAATGTATAAATTAATAAGTCATGTACAACATTTTGGACTAGGTAAGCCTTTTGTTTTTTTAGCAAAAGACAAAGTTTATATCTTATAAACTTTTAGTTTATAAAAAATAAACTCTTTCTTATTAGTTTGATAATAAAGAAAAGGGCATGACTTTCTTATTAGTTTAATCAAAAGAAGATGCATGGCCTTCTTATTAGTTTAATCAAAAGAAATAAGGTATGGTGCATGCATGGGGAAAGCACTTAACGGTTAAGGACTCTTGGTTTAACATTCTTCCATAAATCAAGAGAGAATGCATTCATTTTGAGCACTTCTCTCTTGAAAAACTGTCACACCCCCAAACCGGAACGGCGGAAACGTTCGGGGGTGGATGACGTCATGTATAGTATCACAACCATTGCATTACAGTAATCAAAGTAAACATAACCATTACATTAATTAAGTAAAATATTTACATTGGTTTGATTCATGTTTATAGACATCAAAAGTATGAAAAAAGTAAAAGATGAGACTCTATACGCTCCGTCTTCTCAAAACTCCAGGAGGTACCTGTCTACTGATTTCCTGAGAATACAAGCAGTTTTGAAAGAGTATCAGTTGGTGAGTTCATAAGCATCTTTTGAGAGGAAAATCGGTTAATGAATCAATATATGTATTTATATGCTTCCAAGAAAATCCATTATTTTCTAACATGTGTATTTTGTTACTGAATCTCATTGAACGTGTTGTGCATTGGTTGATTGAGTAAGAAACCTCTTTTTACATGAAAAACCCTGATTATCACCAGTATGTACAGTAAGTTCAGAAAGCTCTAAAAACTGTAATATGTATAGTAGTTCTATTACTTTATAATAAAACTATTTAAGGTTATTACCATTCATACATTAATTGTATATTCTTAGTACCAAATTTATGAGTTGTTATAACCATACTTGACCATTGAATTGCCTGAACGACGTTCTTCAGGCGTCAAAATCGAAATGACTTTGTCACCCAGGCCTGCCGGCCTAACTGTAGCTAACAGTTATGGTGCAGGATTGTCAATCCCGTATAGATCTATACACAAACTCACATTCTCCCTCCAGGAGACTCTGCTTATAATCTCAGGGCTTTTGTTAGTACTTAGATAAGTGCGCGAAGAATGCTCACTCATAAAATGCTATACTAACGATTGAATGTAAAATAAAATGAATCCATTGAATTTAACTTGCTGTCACATATCTCATAAACTACACATTATATAGTTTATATTTCTGGTTGCATTGAATCTATGTTTTGTACGTTGATATGTTAATTGTTCCATAAACTATACCTATTATAGTTTATATGTTCATTCATGTATTCAATTCATGTTTTACATTGAAAGCTCTGTGATTATGATGAAAACTTCCCTTATGCTCTGCATAATACAAAAGGGATAAAATATCTACATATTTTATAAAAGTATAGAAACTGTATGATTGTATAAATTGCATCCGTTTTAAGTTTATTGAAATCCTTTTTGTATAAGTTTCGAAAAATCATTTATGTTTGGCTTGTATTCCCCCCTAAAAACGTTAAAAACAGTAAAGACATAGGGGTATGAACTCACTGTTAGTTGTGTGGAAACGTCGAATCAACGAACTGGAATGAAGACCCTCGAGTTGTAGCGTGTGGTACTTAACGGAATCCTAATAACAACTAAATACATATATATGTATCTAAATTAGTGATTTCGTTAGATAAAGTGTTAGGAAAACACTTGCTTTCGGTTAAGGAATGTTACCAGGACTTGATCGAATTGAGGAAAGTGGGTTTTCAGTCTAATTCACTGCTTAGGAAGTGTGTATGGCCGTAAATGGGGTTTACGGCCGTGAATAAGTGTACGACCGTGAACAGGGTGTACGGCCGTGAACCGGCTCTTGAATGGTGTACGACCTTTGAAGGGTGTACGACCGTAAACAGGTGTACGGTCAATGAAGATTTGCAGATTTGAAGGGTGTACGGCCGTACACTCAAGAACAAGGTTGCTGGATTCGATGAAAAACGTGTTCTGGATTCCGAGATGACTCCCAACGGTGATTTTTGATGATTCTCGGAAGAATGAGGGTGTTTTTGGGGTGCACGGTCGAGATTTTAGAAAGAAAAGGAGAGGGTGTCCGGCTAGAAAAGTGTAAATGAGGGGTAGGGTCTCGTATTTATAGGGGTTTTCGAGGTCGGTGGTGGGGTCCACCTGATGCTGGCCGTAAATGAGTGTACGACCGTACACGGGTTTACGGCCGTAAACTCAGTCAGACCGAGAACTGACGTTTTGATCGAAGGATAATTTCGAGATTTCGTGAAGTTTTGGTTCTGACTCATATAAAAATTTAATTATATAAAACTAGATGATTTTCTAAACAAAGAAGTTTGACGGAAACTTAATAAAATTCAAATTTTATTAACGGAAATTGGTTAATGAAAACGAAAAAAGTTTCGGGTTGTCACATCATCCCCCCGTTAGAGGGAATTTCGACCCAAAATTCAAACATTGAATACAAATCATGGACTGGAAAAAAGATGAGGGTACTTTTGTTTCATTGAATCTTCGCGCTCCTAAGTGAATTCACGTCCCCGTTTGGCATTCCAGCGAACCTTCACTATCGAGATACGTCTTTCTTTTGTTTGTTTGACTTCCCGATCCATGATTTCTACGGGTTCTTCTACGAAGTGTAAGCTCTCATCTAGTTCGATCTCATCGAGGGGTATCACAAGTGTCTCATCGAACAGACACTTCTTTAGGCTCGACACGTGGAAGACGGGATGTACGTTGTTAAGTTCTCGTGGTAGGCGAAGTTTGTATGCTACGAGACCGATCCTAGCGAGGATCTCGAATGGTCCTATGTATCTTGGATTTAGCTTTCCACTCTTTCCGAAGCGTATCATGCCTTTCCAGGGTGAGACTTTCAAAAGAACAAGGTCACCAACCTGGAACTCCAAGGGTTTTCGTCTCTTATCGGCGTAGCTCTTTTGTCTATCTCTTGAAGCTTTTAGTCATTCCCGGATTTGTACGATCTTTTCAGTCGTCTCTCGGATGATTTTTGGGCCTGTGAGAGTGCTATCGGGGACTTGACCCTTGACTAGGTGCGTGTCACCCACCTCAGCCCAGCACAGAGGGGATCTGCACTTATGGCCATAGCGGGCTACGAACGGCGCAACCTTGATGCTGGTATGGTACCTGTTGTTGTAGGAAAATTCGACCAAGGGTAAATAAGTGTCCCACGACATGCCGGCGTCGATGAAGCAGGATCTCAACCTATCTTCCATTGTTTGAATGGTTCTCTCACTCTGCCCATCTGTCTGTGGATGGTAAGTTGTGCTCATATCTAGCTTAGTTCCAAGAGCCTTCTACAGTGACTGCCAAAATCTCGAGGTAAACCTGCTATCTTGATCGAAGATAATGGACACAGGTACACCATGCAGACGGACTATATCTCGAATGTAGATTCGTGTCAACCTTTCCATTTTAAAGTTTTCTTTGATTGGCAGGAAGTGGGCAGATTTAGTTAGCCGATCGACAATTACCCAGATGGAGTCGTGCCCACTCGGAGACTTGGGCAACTTAGATGAAATCCATTGTAATCCTTTTCCACTTCCACTCAGGTATTTTTGGCTGCTGGAGTAGACCTGAGGGCTTTTGATATTCCACCTTCACCTTGGCGCAAGTCAGGCACTTGCCCACCGTGGTAGCGATCTCTACTTTCATGTTCGGCCACCAATAGAGTTGTTTGAGATCCAGATACATCTTATCTGAACCTGGGTGAACAAAGTATTTAGTCTTGTGAGCTTCGTTCATGACAACCTCCCTGTAACCACCGTACTTCGGGGTCCAGATCCGGTTCATGAAATAGTAAACTCCGTCTCCCTTGACCTCTAAGTTCTTTTCCATTCCCCTAAAGGCTTCATCCGACACATTTTTTGGTTTTAAGGTTTCCAACTGATGCCTCTTTCATCCGAGCGGATAGATGAGAATGGTTGGTCATCGCCAGTGCCTTCACTCTACGACCTGAATACTCTTTTCGGCTGAGGGCATCGGCTACTACATTGGCCCTGCCGGGATGATAGCATATTTCACACTCGTAATCACTGAGTAGCTCTACTCATATCTGCTATCTCATGTTTAACTCTTTCTGATGAAAGATATGTTGTAGGCTCTTATGTTCGGTGAAGACAGTGCACTTGGTTCCGTAGAGATAATGTCTCCAAACCTTTAACGCAAAGATCACTTCTCCCAACTCTAGATCATGAGTTGTGTAATTGACCTCATGTATTTTCAGCTGTCTCGAGGCATAGATAATAACCTTTCCTCGCTGCATGAGCACACAGCCTAGGCCCTGACTGGATGCATCACAGTAGACAACGAAGTCCTCTGTGCCTTCGGGCAGAGACAAGATAGGTGCGATGCATAGGGCCTGCTTCAACGTTTGAAACGTAGAGTCCTGCTTTTCTCCCCAACTAAAGGTTACACCTTTCTGTGTCAAGGTGTTTAAAGGCTTAGAATCTTTGGAGAAATTTTGGATAAATCTGCGATAGTAGCCAGCGAGACCCAAGAATTGACAGATTTCTATGGGTGTCTTCGGTGCTGACCAATTCTCAATGGCTTTGATTTTGGAAGGGTCCACATGTATGCCTTCCTCGCTAACCATGTGACCAAGGAAGGTTACTTTTCGGATCCAGAATTCGCACTTTGAAAACTTTGCATAGAGCTTCTCCGTCCTTAGAGTTTCTAGCACTAGTCTCAAATGCTGTCTATGATCTTCATCGCTTCGGGAATAGACAAGTATATCATCAATGGACACGATTACGAACTTGTCTAGGAAAGGGCGGCACACCCGATTCATCAGATCCATGAATACCACCGGTGCGTTGGTTAGACCAATGAGCATTACTATAAACTCGTAGTGTTCATAACGAGTTCAGAATGCTGTCTTGGGGACATCATTCTCATGAACTCGCAACTGATGGTACCCTGATCTTAGGTCTATTTTCGAGAAGTAACTAGCTCCCTGAAGTTGATCGAAGAGGTCGTCGATTCTGGGTAAGGGATAACGGTTCTTGATGGTAAGCTTGTTCAGTTCTCGATAATCAATGCACATCCGAAAGGATCCATCCTTCTTTTTCACGAATAAGATCGGGGCTCCCCAGGGTGAGGAACTTGGTCTGATGAATCCCTTGCTGAGAAGCTCATTGAGTTAACTGGATAACTCTTGCATTTCTGCCGACGCTAAACGATATGGGGATTTAGCTACAGGAGTAGCTCCGGGGATTAAGTCGATACGGAACTCGACTTGGCGCACGAAAGGGATTCCTGGAAGATCTTCGGGGAAGACATTAGAAAAGTTGCAGACTTCGGGGATGCTCTCGAGGTCTTTAACTTCATGTTTTTCGTTAACGACATGCGCTAGGAATGCATGACATTCCTTTCGCAGATATTTCTGGGCTTGGATGCATGAAATGATACAAAGGTTTGAGCTGAGTTTATCACCGTAAAATATGAGAGTTTTGCCAGAGGGAAGATTGAGACGGATGGCTTTTTCATAACAAAGGATATCGGCATGATTGGGGCTCAACCAATCCATACCAATGCTGACATCAAGGCTTTTTATGGAAACCGGCATAAGGTCGATTGGGAATGAATGATCGATTAAGGTAAGAGTACAGCCTATGAATATGTCGTTAGTGGTCTCTTTCTTTCCGTTAGCCATCTCGACGGTAAATGTTTCGGTTAAAGGTTGGGATTTACATTTGAGTAGATGTTTAAATGCATGACTAACAAAACTTCTCTCCGCACCAGAATCGAAAAGAATGCATGCATAAGAGTTGTTGAGGAGGAACGTACCCGTAACAACTGTAGGACCGTACCCGTAACAACTGTAGGACCAGCAACTGCCTCCACCTGGCCCATCGCCAGCACTTTCCCTGTGTTACCAGATGTTGTTGCCTTGGGGCAATTTCTTTTGAAGTGCCTAACCTCCCCACAGCCATAACAGGCTTGTCCCACGCCTGATTCAGTAGCCTGGTTGGTCGGTTGAGCTGGTGTCTTGCAGAATCGTGTTGTATGCCCCTTTCTGCCACATTTGTTGCATTGCATTTCTCTACAAACTACCAAATGATGGAAGTTGCATTTGTTGCACAAAGTTAGGTTTCCAGCATAGCGGCTGGGAGTTGTTGGAGTAATGCGAACAGCAGCAGGAGTAGTAGCAGCGTGGACTGCCACTGTTTGTTGTTTCTTGGAAGGCTCTTGCGAAGACTGGCCCTTATCCTTGTTCCAGAATTTCTTCTACCCACCACTCTCCTTTGGTGGTTCGGGAGCAGCTGTTACTTTATCCAGATCAACCCCGTGATCTATCAGGGTCTGCGCCAGACAATTGGCGCTATCAAAAGTGGTAGGCTTAGCAGCCAAAACATTTCCTTAAGTTGGGGGCGTCAATCCCCAAATGTATCTTTCTATTTTCTTGCTTTCCGGGGTGACCATCCCCAGACAGAGAAGAGCCAGATCGAAGAATCTAGCTATGTAAGCGGCAATGTCGGAACCCTTCATCTTCAGGTTCCTGAGCTCGTGCTCTAACTTCTGTATCTCGCCCCTCGGGCAGTACTCAGCGAGCATGAGTTCCTTTAAACTCTCCCAACCCATTGCATTTGCTATCGGCTGGGTTAGGGATTTGACGCGGCTATTCCACCAAGTTAATGCTCTATCAGTGAAGGTGTATGCGGAAAACTTCACCTTGTTTTCGTTTAAACACACGCAAATCTCGAAAATAGATTCGATCTTCTCGAACCATCGAGTGAGGGCAATGACTCCTCCATTGCCGTCGAAGGATTTGGGTTTTGCGTTCATGAAGTCCTTATAGGAATACTCCTTTTGATGTCCCTGATCGCCAAGATGCTGGGGATGAGTACCACCTCCGGACCCGCTAGCCCCATTGGGGTTTATTTACGCCATTGCTGCAGTCACGACGGCTATAACTGCTGCCTGGAACATGGCAGGATCGAATTGAGGAGGTAGTGGCGGCGGAGGGTCGTTGTTCTTCCTGTTGGGTCTCTTTCTGGGAGGCATCTTTTTCTAGAAATAATCAGGAGGAGGAGGATGGTAAGTCCCCTAGATCTTAAATCAAGAGATATGAATCAAGATATATCTTATCCTGATAGATAAAGTGTTCTACTAAGCGATACACAGAGAAAAGTTACTAATGCAAGTAAACTATCGCTAGGAAGAAATAAGTAGCAACACTTGGAATGAATTTCTATACTGTATTCGGCTTTAGCTAAAATACTCCTATATTATTTTAAGTTGTATGCTCTGTTCTATCGTTATCTTGATGTATGTAGCTTGGTAAGTTTTAGGCTTGCTACGACACCATGATCACTCCTAGACACATGTTAGTCATGTCTCAAATAAATATAGTTGATCAGGCTATATTGATCCCATACATGATTACATAACTGTCCAGGTTTAACCGCAGTGTCCAACATCCGAATACTTTTGTTTTGTTCAACTCATAATATTGTTTCTGATACTTATGTATACTTGTATACTTCTTATAAAATACTTATATTTTAAAAGTATAATTTTAGTTTAGAGAACTTTGGCCCCATAGTGTTTATAGTTGTATACCATGTAAGGTTCGGTATACTTAGTTCACTATAAACAAGAGCTCTGATACCAATCTGTCACACCCCCAAACCGGAACGGCGGAAACGTTCGGGGGTGGATGACGTCATGTATAGTATCACAACGATTGCATTACAGTAATCAAAGTAAACATAACCATTACATTAATTAAGTAAAATATTTACATTGGTTTGATTCATGTTTATAGACATCAAAAGTATGACAAAAGTAAAAGACGAGACTTTATAGGCTCCGTCTTCTCAAAACTCCATGAGGTACCTGTCTACTGAATTCCTGAGAATACAAGCAGTTTTGGAAGAGTATCAGCATAAAGCTGGTGAGTTCATAAGCATGTTTTGAGAGGAAAATCGATTAATGAATCAATATATGTATTTATATGCTTCCAAGAAAATCCATTATTTTCTAACATGTGTATTTTGTTACTGAATCTCATTGAACGTGTTGTGCATTGTTTGATTGAGTAAGAAACCTCTTTTTACATGAAAAACCCTGATTATCACCAGTATGTATAGTAAGTTCGGAAAGCTTTGAAAACTGTAATATGTATAGTAGTTCTATTACTTTATAATAAAACTATTTAAGATTATTACCATTCATACATTAATCATATATTCTTAGTACCAAATTTATGAGTTGTTATAACCATATTTGACCATTGAATTGCCTGAACGACGTTCTTCAGGCGTCAAAATCGAAATGACTTTGTCACCCAGGCCTGCCGGCCTAACTGTAGCTAACAGTTATGGTGTGGGATTGTCAATCCCGTATAGATTTATACACAAACTCACGTTCTCCCTCCAGGAGACTCTGTTTATAATCTCAGGGCTTTTATTAGTACTTAGATAAGTACGCGAAGAATGCTCACTCATAAAATGCTATACTAATGATTGAATGTAAAATAAAATGAATCCATTGAATTTAACTTGCTGTTTTGTACGTTGATATGTTTATATAGTTTATATGTGTGGTTGTCTCATAAACTACACCTTATATAGTTTATATGTCTGGTTGCATTGAATCTATGTTTTGTACGTTGATATGTTAATTGTTCCATTAACTATACCTATTATAGTTTATATGTTCATTCATGTATTCAATTCATGTTTTACATTGAAAGCTCTGTGATTATGATGAAAACTCCCCTTATGCTCTGCATAATACAAAAGGGATAAAATATCTACATATTTTATAAAAGTATAGAAACTGTATGATTGTATCAATTGCATCCGTTTTAAGTTTATTGAAATCCTTTTTGTATAAGTTTCGCAAAATCATTTATGCTTGGCTTGTATTCCCCCCTGAAAACGTTAAAAACAATAAAGACATAGGGGTATGAACTCACTGTTAGTTGTGTGCAAACGTCGAATCAACGAACTGGAATGAAGACCCTCGAGTTGTAGCGTATGGCCTTAACGAAATCCTAATAACAATTAAATACATATATGTATCTAAATTAGTGATTTCGTTAGATAAAGTGTTAGGAAAACACTTGCTTTCGGTTAAGGAATGTTATTGGGACTTGATCGAATCGAGGAAAGTGGGTTTTCAGTCTAATCCACTGCATAGGAAGTGTGTACGGCGGTGAATGGCGTTTACGGCCGTGAACAGGGTGTACGGCCGTGAACCGGCTCTTGAATGGTGTACGACCTTTGAAGGGTGTACGGCCGTAAACAGGTGTGCGGTCAATGAAGATTTGCATATTTGAAGGGTGTACAACCGTACACTCAAGAACAAGGTTGCTGGATTCGATGAAAAACGTGTTCTAGATGTTCCGAGATGACTCCCAACGGTGATATTTGACGATTCTCGGAAGAATGAGTGTGTTTTTGGGGTGTACGATCGAGATTTTAGAGAGAGAAGGAGAGAGTGTGCGGCCAAAAAAGTGTAAATGAGGGGTAGGGTCTTGTATTTATAAGGGTTTTCGAGGTCGGTGGTGGGGTCCACCTGATGTTGGCCGTAAACGAGTGTATGACCGTACACGGGTTTACGGCCGTAAACTCAGTCAGGCCAAGAACTGACGTTTTGATCGAAGGATAATTTCGAGATTTCGTGAAGTTTTGGTTCCGACTCATATAAAAATTTAATTATATAAAACTAGATGATTTTCTAAACCAAGAAGTTTGACGGAAACTTAATAAAATTCAAATTTTATTAACGGAAATTGGTTAATGAAAACGGAAAAAGTTTCGGGTTGTCACAAAAACCGAGAACACAAGCTTCCTCTCCATTTCTTCTCTAGCCTTTGAAGTTCTTGAAGAAATTGTTACTTGTTTTACTCTCTTGGAACATATACTTGGGTATTTTGTTCTAAGCTTAATTGTTAACATGAGAGCTAGCATTCTAATCAAGTTGGATCATTGTTTGTGTCTTTTTTGGGTTCATCCATCTTCTTCATCATCCAAGTCTGCCCTAGAGGACCCAAAGGGCTTCAAAGGTTGTTGCTTCTTCTTCTTTCTATGGTTGAGTTTTAAATCTTTCTTCTACTTGTAAGATGATCCTTGGTGGGTGATAAAATGTTTATGTTATTTATAAAATTCAATTCTTCCGTTAGCCATTATTTGTAGTTTTTGAAACTAGTTTTTTAAATAAAACCCAACAATTGGTATCAAGAGCCACCTTGCAAGTTTGGTTAGATTTTTTGATTTATGAAAATCTTAGCTTTTGGAGATTATGGATAACTTGTTTTTGTATAAAAACAAGTTCGTACATATTTTCTTTGACAACTTTGTAATTGTTATTTTATGTGACCAAAACTTACATGCATTTTTTGTCACTTAAAGTTGTCTTAGAAAAACAAAGGCTGTTTTATGTTTATATGTATTTTAAAGTACATAAACAAGCCTTGGACCATTTGTGTTGTTGTTTGTGTGATTTGGTTGAAAATAGTTTGTAATATTCTTTTATTCATAAAGTATGTAATAAAAGTAGCTAGTTTTTATTCTTGTTATTTTTATGTAATAGATTAGTTTGAGACTAGATTCATTTTATAAAAAATGTAACAAGATGAAGATTATGAATAGCGAATATGAATAGCTAAGAATTAAAATAGTATAATAGTGAATAGCAAAGATTCTAAGAGTTTATTGAATTCTTATACATGTCGAATTTATGTTATGTGAGCCTGCTTAGCTCAGAGGTTAGAGCATCACATTTGTGATGCGATGGTCATCGGTTCAATTCCGATAGTCGGCTTTTCTCTATTTATTTTATTCTATGTTTTCCATGATTGATAATGCATCTTTGAAATCAAAGAATATTGAAAAAAAGTGTTGTCCTCTTTTGGAGAAAGCCCTTGATTTATTATGTGAGAAGAATTTTCAACTATCTAACGAAAAGAATCCTTTTCTTTTTCTATATATAGAATATAACGATCTGGATATTTATCCAACTCATCTCATTATTCTTTAATAGAATAACTAAGTAAATTTCGCTTTATTTAGAATTTAGTTCATTTTTAGTTTAGGTTTATTCTGTAGAATGAAATTTCATCAATAAGAATTAATAATTAAATATAAATAAGAAGAAGGAGTCTTTATGTCGCGTTACCGAGGTCCTCGTTTCAAAAAAATACTCTGCATGGGGGCTTTACCAGGGCTAACTAATAAAAGGCCGAGAGCTAGAAGTGATCTTAGAAACCAAATCCCAATATCGAATTCGCCTAGAAGAAAAACAAAAATTGCGTTTTCATTATGGTCTTACAGAACGTCAATTACATAAATACGTTCGTATCGCCGGAAAGGCAAAAGGGTCAACAGGTCAGGTTTTACTACAATTACTTGAAATGCGCCATGATAACATTCTTTTTCGCTTGGGTATGGCTCCGACTATTCCGGGAGCTCGCCAATTAGTTAACCATATACATATTTTAGTCAATGGTCGTATAGTAGATATACCAAGTTATCGCTGCAAACCCCGAGATACTATTACGGCGAGGGATGAACAAAAATCTAAAGTTCTAATTTAAAATTCTCTCGATTCATCCCCCCATGAGGAATTTCCAAACCATTTGACTCTTCAACCATTCCAATATAAAGGATTAGTCAATCAAATAATAGATAATAAATGGGTCGGTTTGAAAATAAATGAATTACTAGTTGTAGAATATTATTCTCGTCAGACTTAAACCTGACAAAAATAAAATCAACACTAATACGAATAAGGAAGAATAAGGGTTCGACCCATTTTGCTCCCTTTCAGCGAAGTAAATTAACCTAAGGTTAAGATAAATAAGGGTTTGATCCAGATTTTTCTTCCATTTAGGTATCATAGACCGAGAGGGAGATTTTCCTTCCTTGTCTACTCTACTATTTTCTTTACAGAATATTTTCTGTACCACAGTGTCACACCCCCATAAAGCGGAAACACAAGATATGACAGTGATAAAGGTTTCATTGCAAAAGATAAAGATACATCACCATAGTAATAGTTAAAAGTTTACAACCCATAATTTAAACAAAACAAAGTACAAATTTTCCAAAATGACATTGTTCAAAAGATAACTTCGTAAAATAACTTCCACACGATGCAACATGCTCTATGATGATGAATCTTTATATCCACTTACTAATTATTTCCTGAAAAATCATGTAAAACGAGTGTCAACTATGAAAATAGTTGGTGAGTTCACAAGTTTATAAAATCAAGATTTGGTATAAGACTTTCCATAATTACAAGTACATTGCTTTAAGTAGAAATAAAGTTTATTACAATAATGAGAAACAAAGTTGATTGCTATGATTGATAAACGAGTTTGTATGTATATGAGCAAACAATGAGTTCCCAACCAAGCCTATGACTGATGCCCTATCAAGATCTATGCTTATCGTTCCATAGATTATATGGTATCATGCACTCAAGCAATCGGGCGAGTGAGGAGTTGTCAATTCCTAATAGCGCTATTCATAATGACTATTAGCTCAAAGAGTTAATGGTTGGAGTAAAGTATAAGGGAAGGGACTTAAGACGATAAGGCCTCATGTTTCAAGATGCATAAACATACATAGCATAATATATGTTTGTATGTATATGAGCAAACAATGAGTTCCCAACCAAGCCTATGACTGATGCCCTATCAAGATCTATGCTTATCGTTCCATAGATTATATGGTATCATGCACTCAAGCAATCGGGCGAGTGAGGAGTTGTCAATTCCTAATAGCGCTATTCATAATGACCATTAGCTCAAAGAGTTAATGGTTGGAGTAAAGTATAAGGGAAGGGACTTAAGACGATAAGGCCTCATGTTTCAAGATGCATAAACATACATAGCATAATATAGCACAATTTAGCAATCAAGTTTGATACAATTCACTTTTAAATACAACGAATAATAAATAGCTTTTCGGACATGCTTTTCCACCCCAAAACATAAAAAACGAAAATAGGGGAGTGCGTGAATACTCACAATATGCAAAACATAGCAACCAAGTTTATACGAGTCAAATAAATACAACGAACAATGAATAGTTTTTCGGACATGCTTTTCCACCCTAAAACATCAAAACCGAAAATAGGGGATTGCGTGAATACTCACAATGTTTCAAGTAGGTACAAGTGGTGCCTCGGAATACACCAACGCCTTACTACCGGGATCCTATGACATCAAACACACGCTAGTGAGTTTCTATGTCGAAATCTAATGCTAATATACTAAACTCTACATATACAGAAATGCCAAATTTATGTTCTAATATTGGTTTTATATTAATTGGTTACAATTTTTCTGGAATGGTGAAATTTTATAACTCATGTGATTAAGAAAATTTTGGATATTAATTTTCCAGATTTTTGTAATATTAATTGAGGGTATTTCTACACATTTAAAGGTGTTTTAAACTCCTAAAAATTTAAAATATTATCAAACAGTTTCCAAAAATTGTCAAACATTGTATTTTCATTCTAAACACAGTAGAGGTTTCCCATAAATTTTTCCTTCAATTTTTGATGTGATAAACTATTTTTCTAAATTTTTAAGCCTTCATAACAACATAAATTCATGAAAAATAGCATTAAAAGCATAAAAATTCCCAAACTTTTTATAGTACTGACATTAGACATACTTGACCTGGGAAAAATATAAAAATGGTCTTCTAAATTGTTTAACCCAATTTTATGATTTTTGTGCATTTATTCTAATAAAAATTGAAATAAATAGAAAACAGTTTCCAAAATTACCCAAACTTTTTGTATTACTGTTATTAAACATTATTAAGCTGGAAAAAATATAAAAATGGATTTCTAAACTGTTTAACCCAATTTTATGATTTTTGTGTATTTATTCTAATAAAAAATGAAATAAATAGAAAACGGTTTCCAAAATTACCCAAACTTTTTCTATTACTGTTATTAAACATTATTAAGCTAGGAAAAATATAAAAATAGATTTCTAAACTGTTTAACCTAATTTTATGATTTTTGTGCATTTATTCTAATAAGAAATGGGTTTAAGTGTATTTAATCTTGGGAAAATAGAAGAAAAATAGCATACAGAATAGAAAAATCATAAAACTTTTTATGTAGCATCGTAATGTATTATAAGGTGTTCTGGTAAATTTGCATAAATTTTGGATGAGCAGAACTATTTCTTTTGTTTTTAGTCCATTATAAATACAAAAATCGGGGAAAAATAGGAATGCATTATGAAAAATTCTGAAAATATGTGTCTGAGTCTTCCACCTCTGGTAAGAGATGCGAAAATTGTTAGATACCATTTTCACACTCTCTAAAGTGGTTTTATGATTTATTGGAACTAAACAAAAAGAAAATCAAAAGTCATACTAAACAGTAATGAGGTGCCATCATTTACTCTAGGGGTCATCCACGAATTTATCTAGGATTTATAGACCTCAGAAAGTATTTTATATGATTTAAGCCCTTGTTTTCTTGTAACAATTTTAATAAATCAAGGAAATGATAAAAACTGTTGGGATTTTCCAGATATTCATATCATCTTACTGGGAATCTGGGGAAATTTTATTTCGAACTGAAAAGGATCTTTAGATTTTTATTAATAAAATCATTTACATGCACTATTAACAATGTACTTTGATCATCAAGCTCTTTAGCTTGGTGTTCATCACATGCATCACGGTTTGAAGACCATGCATGGACATATGTTGGTCATAGTGATGTTTTCAAAGGAAATACTTGAATGCATAAGGTATATGAACCTCTAAAACTTGTAAAAATCCGTATTTTAGGGTTTGACATAGGTTTTGGTCCTTGGATTTCACCATTAAACAACATGCGTGTTGTTTTTGGGTGAAACCCTACCACCATCATCATCAAACTCGACATTCATGGATATGTTCATGAATGTTCATAAAGAATGGTGTAGAAGAATGAGAAGTACAAGAAAAACCTTTAAAACAAGAAAGAAAAATGAAGCAAAATGAAAGATTTTTTGTGATTACCTTGAAGAACAACCTTAGAAGACGAAGATTTGAAGGTTGAGAGGTGTTCTTGGCTGGAGAATTTCGTGGGTTTGGAGAGAGGAAGAGAGAGTTTGAGTGTTGTAAAGAGTGGAGTGTGAGAGAGAGAGTGAATGGGGAGTTGAAGTGTAAGAATGGACTTAATGATTGAAGTTTTAGGGAAAAGAGAGCATGGGAGAGAGTATGGACTAAATTTATGAGTATAAGAGAGGTCCTCTCTCTCCTAATTCACATTTATATAATTTCCCCTTAATTTTTATAAAACCCCAACTTTTATAAAAAGGCTTCTTTATTTAATTCTTGATTTAGTAAAAATCTTTGTTTTTAACTAATAAATTATGATTAATGTTTGATAATTAAATTTTTATGTCTTTCATTATATCCCATAACTTAATTATTTAAATTTGATATAATGAGGTTCATAACAAATCTTATAGGGTTTTTAGGTTTTAAAGTTTATAAATTTGGATTTTTGGGCTCTTTAGGGCTTTTGGAACTTTGTTAGATATTTACCATCATAATGAAATGAAATTAGAAAATTTTAATTTATTTTTAAGGTTTTGATACTCTTTTTCAATTGTAACAAATGTTTGAAGTTTATTCTAATTCGGGTATTGGCATTTCCTACAGTAGCTAAACAACTTACTAGAATCGTAAGAGTCAAGTATATTAGTCCTAGATTTTAGTTGATCCTAGTTTATGCAAGATTTTGACCTAATTTATACTACTAGGCCATGGCATGTTGTGCATATATGGTTTTTATAAAAAGATGCATGAGTTCGAGAATGACCTGAATTTGACAGTTGTCACAGTATCCCCCACTCAAAAAGAATTTCGTCCCGAAATTCATTCTATGTCATCGTTTGCCATCGCTTGGGAAAAGTTGTGGATACTTTTCCTTCATGAAGTCCTCACGTTCCCAGGTGTACTCCGACCCGCGTTTTGAGTTCCATCGAACTTTCACAATCGGAATCTTACTCCGCTTGAGTTGTTTCACCTCTCTGTCAAGGATTTCTATCGGTTCCTCAACGAAATTCAGCTTATCATTGATCTTGATTTCCTCCAGAGGTACTATTAATGCTTCGTCGACTAAACATTTCTTACGATTGGAGACGTGGAATGTGTCGTGAATGGCGCTTAAATCTTGGGGTAATTGGAGTTTTCCCACTTCTTGATTGCCTCAATCTTAACCGGATCTACATGGATTCCTTTTTCGCCGACTACATGGCCAAGGAAATGTACTTCTCGAATCCAGAATTCACACTTAGTGAACTTGGCATACAATTTCTGCTCCTTCAATAGCTCCAACACTAGCTTCATATGTCTCTCATGATCTTCTTTGGTTTGCGAGTAAACAAGTATGTCATCGATGAATACAATTACAAACTTATCTAGGTATGGTCTACAGACCCTATTCATCAAATCCATGAAAACAGCTAGCGCGTTCGTTAGTCCAAAAGGCATGACTAAGAACTCATAATGTCCATAACGGGTTCTAAATGCTGTTTTATGAATGTCTCCTTTGTGAACTCTTAGTTGATGATATCCTGATCGGAGGTCGATCTTTGAGAAGTATGAAGCACCCTGCAACTGATCGAACAAGTCATCAATTCGAGGAAGAGGATATCGATTCTTGATTGTCAACTTGTTCAATTCTCTGTAATACACATTCGGAATGACCCGTCTTTCTTTTTGACGAACAACACCGGGGCTCCCCAAGGTGAAGAACTTGGTCGTATAAACCCTTTGTCTAGAAGTTCTTGAAGTTGTCCGGACAATTCTTGCATCTCGGATGGCGCGAGGCGATATGGTGCTTTTGCTACTGGTGCTGCTCCGGGAATTAAGTCGACCTGAAATTCGACTTGTCTGTGTGGGGGTAGACCGGGTAATTCCTCCGGAAACACTTCGGGATAGTCTTGAACCACCGGGATCTCTTTGATTTGCTTAGCTTCAGGTTCTCTTTCTACCACATGGGCCATGAATGCAATACAATCCTTCTTCAGGTACTTGTGAATCTTCATGCTTGACACAATGTTTAAACTTCTTCCTGGCTTCTCACCGTATATGATAAGGGTTTCTTCATTGGGGAGAGGTACCCTAATGACTTTCTCATAACAACCAATGTCCGCTCTATTCTTGGATAACCAATCCATTCCTACTATTACATCGAAACTACCTAGCTCTATAGGAATTAGGTTAATGCTAAAGAGTTTATCAGCTAAGTTCAGAGTACAGTCAGAAATTATTGCATTAGCCCTAATTTAATACCCATCAACAAGTTCAATAGTATAAGTATTCCTCATCTTTCTTGATTTCAAGTCAATTAATGGTCTAAATGCTAAAGAAACGAAACTCCAATCTGCTCCCGCATCGAATATTACTGATGCAAAATGATTATTCAGGAGAAACGTACCTGTTATCACTTCAGGGTTCTGACGAGCTTCTTCTGCACCAATCACAAAGGCTACACCTCTTGGCCGCCCACCTTGATTTCCTTGGAAATTTTGCCTAGCTTGGCCTTGTCCATTGTTACCAGGCCCCTTGTTCAGTTTGGGACAAGCATTACGAAGGTGATTAGTACTCCCGCACTCGTAACATGCCTTTTTTCCATCCTTATTCAGCTTACAATACTTCGGGTAATGGCCGGTTTGATTACACTTTTGGCACACAGGGCAAGCTCCCTTGTGATGGAAGTTACACTTATCGCATTTTGGATACAACCCAAGGTACTGCCCTCGTTCCTAGGTCTTCACCGACTCTTGTTCCTGTGTTTTCACTATGAAATTCTTTGTGGTTTTCCGCTTCCTCCCTGAATCACCATCATCTTTCTCTTCTCCTTGATTTTCTAACTTTCTCTTGCTACTAGAGTTTTCCTTTATCGAGGCTCCTGTTCGAATCACATCATTGGTCAGTCTATTTTCTAGACTTACTGCACTTTGAATGGTATTTGGGTTTGCTGAAGTAACCATTCCCCGAATCTCTGGTGCCAGAACCCAAATGTAGCGATCTATCCGTTTCTCCTCAGGAGTAACCATGTGAGGTACCAGTCTTGATAGCTCATGAAATCGGACTGTGTACTTCTCTATTTGTGTTCCAACCATAGAATGGTTCCAAAACTCAGATTCAAGGTTTTGAATTTCATCCTTGGGACAGTACTCCTCTATCAGTAGCTTCTTCAGGTCTTCCCAAGTTAGCTGATATGCCGCTGCACGGCCTCGGGTTTGCACTAGTGTATTCCACCAGGTCAATGCCCTATCCTGGAGTAGACAAGTTGCATACTCCACTTTGTTGCGTTCGAGACATTTGCTAATGTGAAGGACCGACTCCATGCTGTTAATCCATTTCAGCAACCCGACCGCACCTTCCTTTCCATGGCATTCCTTAGGTTTACAAGCCATAAAAGACTTGTAGTTGCATTCTCTTTCATTGCTTCCCTGATTTCCTCCTCTAGTTCCTTGGTTAGCATTAAGACCCGCAATTACTTGAGTAACAATGTTTGGGATTGCTGCCATGAGTTGTTGTGCTACAACTTGAGCAACATCGGGTGTTTCGTTATGTGGGCGCCCGCGATTAGGCCTTCCTGACATGGTTCTAAGACACAAGAGAAGAAATACGTATAAATATATAAAATAATGTATAATATTTAGTTCACTACTAATTTTGAAAACCATAAGTGTTGTCAAATTAATGGTTTGCATTAATACTATGCATATAGATTTGAGAAAGGAAAGAAAAAGAAAAATCTTTTTATTCAACCATTGACTAAATAAATTCTAGGGTTTGACCTCATAGTAAAAGTTTTCAAACATAAAAATAAACTTTTTCATTACCATTTGAAATAGTTTTAAACCAAAACAATACATCAATCCCAAAATAAAGTTTTAATGTTTCTCCCAAAAGACACCCTACATGGGTTTTCATTACATGATACGATAAAATACTAAAATCAGAACCAAATATGAATCGCTATCCCAACAAGAAACATCCACACCACAATCAGTAACAGCCCTCCAAACACATAATATGCGGTCATCGCACGACCTGCCACTCGTGTAGCAGCACTAGCAGTATCAGTAGCCTCCATCGAATGCTGAAACAGGATGTCCATTCCTGTCATCACTTCATCCAAAACCTCCTGATGCCCACCTATCACAGCGAGACTGTGACGTAGGTCCGCTGCCATCCACTGCATTCTTTGGGACTCCTCCGGGGTCATACCTGACTGCCTGACAGGTATCCCTATAACTCGCTGTGGTGGGGGTGCTCTCGGTCCTGCCATGCTGGGTCCTACTCCATCAAATGATACCCCCACGGGTCTAGAGATGTTCTTCCTAGCAGTGTGCCGGATACGAGGCCCGGAGGGTGGCGGCTGTGGTAACACCGATACAGGCGATGCTCGCGTTCCCGACTCGGGGCGCTGTCGCTGCTGATCTCCATCGAGTCTCCCGTGTCTTCCGAGAGGTCTTCTTCCACTGTGGCGGGGGGATCACGTCGAGGGATAACGGTGACATAGACGGACTCATCAGCCGAGGGGGTAGCGCGAGAGGATGACGATGTCGACATAGTGGACTGAGACATAGTTTCAATGAGATATGAAATAAATAACAATGAATGCCTATAATATGCAATGCTTACACACACCAAAATTCACCCTTTTTTTTAAATAAAGTTTTCTTAAAAAAATTTGGTTGAACATATTCCCATTATAATTAGCTCAAGCTTTGTATAAACCTTTCCTTAATTAAACATAGGTGATCAGGCTATGTTTAATTGAGGTCCAACGATACAACTCCCGACCTAATTATATTAGTAATATGTTTGATGTAGAAAGAATATTGATAAGTTTTGGTTATAGGTTGTGTTTTCTTAAATGAAAACTGATGTTCTCTATAACTTTAGCTCTGATACCATTTCTGTCACACCCCGCTAAAGCGGAAACGCAAGATATGACAGCGATAAAGGTTTCATTGCAAAAGATAAAGATACATCACCATAGTAATAGTTAAAAGTTTACAACCCATAATTTAAACAAAACAAAGTACAAATTTTCCAAAATGACATTGTTCAAAAGATAACTTTGTAAAATAACTTCCACACGATGCAACATGCTCTATGATGATGAATCTTTATATCCACTTACTAATTATTTCTTGAAAAAGCATGTAAAACGAGTGTCAACTATGAAAATAGTTGGTGAGTTCACAAGTTTATAAAATCAAGATTTGGTATAAGACTTTCCATAATTACAAGTACACTACTTTAAGTAGAAATAAAGTTTATTACTATAATGAGAAACAAAGTTGATTGCTATGATTGATAAACGAGTTTGTATGTATATGAGCAAACAATGAGTTCCCAACCAAGCCTATGACTGATGCCCTATCAAGATCTATGCTTATCGTTCCATAGATTATATGGTATCATGCACTCAAGCAATCGGGCGAGTGAGGAGTTGTCAATTCCTAATAGCGCTATTCATAATGACCATTGGCTCAAAGAGTTAATGGTTAGAGTAAAGTATAAGGGAAGAGACTTAAGACGATAAGGCCTCATGTTTCAAGATGCATAAACATACATAGCATAATATAGCACAATTTAGCAATCAAGTTTGATACAATTCACTTTTAAATACAACGAATACTAAATAGCTTTTCGGACATGCTTTTCCACCCTAAAACATAAAAACCGAAAATAGGGGAGTGCGTGAATACTCACAATGTTTCAAGTAGGTACAAGTGGTGCCTCGGAATACACCAACGCCTTACTACCGGGATCCTATGACATCAAACACACGCTAGTGAGTTTCTATGTCGAAATCTAATGCTAATATACTAAACTCTACATATAGAGAAATGCCAAATTTATGTTCTAATATTGGTTTTATATTAATTGGTTACAATTTTTCTGAAATGGTGAAATTTTATAACTCATGTGATTAAGAAAATTTTGGATATTAATTTTCCAGATTTTTGTAATATTAATTCAGGGTATTTCTACACATTTAAAGGAGTTTTAAACTCCTAAAAATTTAAAATATTATCAAACAGTTTCCAAAAATTGTCAAACCTTGTATTTTCATTCTAAATACAGTAGAGGTTTCCCAGAAATTTTTCCTTGAATTTTTGATGTGATTAACTATTTTTCTAAATTTTTAAGCCTTCATAACAACATAAATTCATGAAAAATAGCATTAAAAGCATACAAATTCCCAAAGTTTTTTTAATACTGCCATTAGACATACTTGAGCTGGGAAAAATATAAAAATGGTCTTCTAAATTGTTTAACCCAATTTTATGATTTTTGTGCATTTATTCTAATAAAAATTGAAATAAATAGAAAACAGTTTCCAAAATTACCTAAACTTTTTGTATTACTGTTATTAAACATTATTAAGCTGGAAAAATTATAAAAATGGATTTCTAAACTGTTTAACCCAATTTTATGATTTTTGTGCATTTATTCTAATAAAAAATAAAATAAATAGAAAACAGTTTCCAAAATTACCCAAAACTTTTTTATTACTGTTATTAAACATTATTAAGCTGGGAAAAATATAAAAATAGATTTCTAAACTGTTTAACCCAATTTTATGATTTTTGTGCATTTATTCTAATAAGAAATGGGTTTAAGTGTATTTTATGTATTATAAGGTGTTCCGGTAAATTTTCATGAATTTTGGATGAGCAGAACTATTTCTTTTGTTTTTAGTCCATTATAAATACAAAAATCGGGGAAAAATAGGAATGCATTATGAAAAATTCTGAAAATATTTTTCTGAGTCTTCCACCTCTGGTAAGAGCTGCGAAAATTGTTAGATACCATTTTCACACTCTCTAAAGTGGTTTTATGATTTATTGGAACTAAACAAAAAGAAAATCAAACGTCATACTAAACAGTAAGAAAAATCGATGAAATTTAATGAGGTGCCATCATTTACTCTAGGGGTTATCCGCGAATTTATCTAGGATTTATAGACCTCAGAAAGTATTTTATATGATTTAAGCCCTTGTTTTCTTGTAACAATTTTAATAAATCAAGGAAATGATAAAAACTGTTGGGATTTTCCAAATATTCATATCATCTTACTGGGAATCTGGGGAAATTTTATTTCGAACTGAAAAGGATCTTTAAATTTTTTATAAATAAAATCATTTACATGCACTATTAACAATGTACTTTGATCATCAAGCTCTTTAGCTTGGTGTTCATCACATGCATCACGGTTTGAAGACCATGCATGGATATATGTTGGTCATAGTGATGTTTTTAAAGGAAATACTTGAATGCATAAGGTATATGAACCTTTAAAACTTGTAAAAATCCGTATTTTAGGGTTTGACATAGGTTTTGGTCCTTGGATTTCACCATTAAACAACATGCATCTTGTTTTTGGGTGAAACCTTACCACCACCATCATCAAACTCGACATTCATGGATATGTTCATGAATGTTCATAAAGAATGGTGTAGAAGAATGAGAAGTACAAGAAAAACCTTTAAAACAAGAAAGAAAAATGAAGGAAAATGAAAGATTTTTTGTGATTACCTTGAAGAACAACCTTAGAAGATGAAGATTTGAAGGTTGAGAGGTGTTCTTGGCTGGAGAATTTCGTGGGTTTGGAGAGAGGAAGAGAGAGTTTGAGTGTTGTAAAGAGTGGAGTGTGAGAGAGAGAGAGAGAGAGAGAGAGTGAATGGGGAGTTGAAGTGTAAGAATGGACTTAATGATTGAAGTTTTAGGGAAAAGAGAGCATGGGAGAGAGTATGGACGAAATTTATGAGTATAAGAGAGGTCATCTCTCTCCTAATTCACAGTTATATAATTTACCCTTAATTTTTATAAAACCCCAACTTTTATAAAAAGGCTTCTTTATTTAATTCTTGATTTATTAAAAATCTTTGTTTTTAACTAATAAATTATGATTAATGTTTGATAATTAAATTTTTATGTCTTTCATTATATCCCATAACTTAATTATTTAAATTTGATATAATGAGGTTCATAACAAATCTTATAGGGTTTTTAGGTTTTAAAGTTTATAAATATGGATTTTTGGGCTCTTTAGGGCTTTTGGAACTTTGTTAGATACTTACCATCATAATGAAATGAAATCAGAAAATTTTAATTTATTTTTAAGGTTTTGATACTCTTTTTCAATTGTAACAAATGTTTGAAGTTTATTCTAATTCGGGTATTGGCATTTCCTACAGTAGCTAAACAACTTACTAGAATCGTAAAAGTCAAGTATATTAGTTCTAGATTTTAGTTGGATCCTAGTTTATGCAATATTTTGACCTAATTTATACTACTAGGCCATGGCATGTTGTGCATATATGGTTTTTATAAAAAGATGCATGAGTTCGAGAATGACCTGAATTTGACAGTTGTCACACACATCCATTAGGAATAGAGAATCCATATCAAAGAAAGGTCTAACTATTGGAATAGTCGTATCCATTGCTATTTGATCTATTGTGGTTAGTAAGATAGATGAATTAGGTGAATGTATAGAAAGAGAGGGATTTGAACCCTTGGTAAGAAAAAGCCTACATAGCAGTTCCAATGCTACGCCTTCAACCACTCGGCGATCTCTCCTACATAATGATTATGACCTAAAAAACTAAAATCGAGTTAATAGTGAATCATTCTAGATTATTGGGTAGGTACAACCAATCAACTCTAACTATAAAGCATTCAAAATCGAAAATTTTTCATCATAGTAAAAGAAGTATCTTTCCTTCTAGGCTGGGGGGATAAAGATAAAAAAATTTTCTTACAAAAACTGTTCAAAAAATTCTATTCATGTTTGCAAAAACAATGTTCTCTTCTTTTTCTGAATTCTCTATTTATATATTTATACTATATTGACCAGATTAAATCAATAAATTAGAAATTCTAATGAATCAACTGAGCGAGGGATTTATATTTTGTAGACTATGGTTAATGGATATCTTTAGATCATGATTCTATTTAGACTACGATTCCATATCATAAGAATTCTCAAATTCCTTTCTAGACCAGTTTTAGAGTTATCAACACAAATCCTTATCCCATCTATCTATTACAAATAGAAATTGATAAACAATTTTTTATATAGTTGATTGTATAGTGTATACCCCTAATTACACAACACAAAAAAATAGGCGGTTATTCTATTTTCATCATACAATGATTATTCGATCATTTTTCTTCTTTGTATCATAATTAAATCAACTGAGGTTATTCTAAGCTGTAACTTCAATCAAATAAGAATAGTTTCTTTCATTGGTAGACTATTCCAGTAAGGTGGAATCAAATCTTATTACCATATTTCTTTCTTAGTTTTTATCAATTCCTGTAATGGAGACTATTTCTTGAAGAACCATGGAGACCCTCGGTTTTATAAAGATTTTATAAAAGTTCATAACTTTTATAAAGTTTTTATAAAATTTCTACAAAGTTGGTTGTCATTGCAAGTGGGAGCTTGAAGATCACATGAAGAACAAGTTGTAATATTTGGTCCCTTTGTCCCTTAGGAAGGACTTAACACTTTCGTGTTGGCTCACAAAAGTGTTATATAGTTTAAGACTTGTTTATGTCAAATACATGCTTGTGTTGTTTATTTTTCAACTAATTTTTTTTATGTTATTGATAAATTTATTTTTTCACAAACCCAAACTATTTTTTGGAAAAAATAAAAATCACATGGAGTTTGGATTTCAAAATATAAAATATGGACATTGGATGTAACATATTCTAGCCATAAAATAAAAACGGTTTTATAAAATTGTTAATTGCGGCAACTTTTGAAATATTGAATTATAAGTGTAAAAAATCATGTTTTTATGACTTATTCAACTCCAAAGTATTATTTAATAAAATGAAGTTTTATTAAACAATATCAAAAGGTTCTAAATTGCTCAAACACAAACTTAATACTAGTTATTAATTTTAAAATTGAACCAAGCCGAAATATAAAACCGAGTTTTTATAAGAACCTTAAAAGTGATTTTTTAGAAAATTGATACCATGGCATATTGGATGCATGCAATTGTCATGATATCACATGTTTTAAATAGAATAATAAAACATACAAATCCCTTCTTCAAAATGTAAGTCTATGCCATCCAACTTTAGAAACATTTGAACATCACTTGTATAATGCTAGTGGATTAAAAGATACCTAACCATTAGTATCATCTTTTGGTGGCCAAAGTATTTTTGCGATTTCTATAACCAAGTTATAGGCCAATTATACAAGTTTCTCTAATTGGAAGGCTTGATTGGAAACCTCTTGTGATAAAGGTTACCTAAGCAAGAGTGTTCCAAGGTATAGATGAGACCAAACATGTAAAATTAATAAATGGATTGTTAAGGGTGTCATACATGTAGGAATTACAAATGGTGTAATTAATACAAGTTATTTACCTTGTTAAAATTGAGTAAATGGGATAAAGGATACCTAACAATTTATTTGAATTTGTAGCTTGGATCCTAGACTTTAAACAAATAATGTTTTTGGAAACAAAAGGGTATTATTTTTAAAGAATTAAATACTAAATGAAAACTTTGTTAAATTTTTGCAGATGGCTCCACCAGCTACTGTAACACACCACCCAATGAACATTAGGTCAATTCTTGACAAAGAATAACTCAACCACTCCAACTTTTTGGAATGCCACAAAAATTTAAGAATCGTTTTGAAACAAAAAAAGAAAGACTATGCCCTTGAAAAACAAACCCCCGATGAACCACCTGCTCCCCCAAAGGTTGCATATGATGCATGGCTAAAGCATATAGATGATTCACTTGATGTTTCATGTCTTATGCTTGCCTCTGTGGTTGCTGATATTCAGCGGGATCTGGAACACTACACTGCCTTTGACATGATTGAACATCTCAAGGAGATGTTTGGTAAATAAGCTAGAACTGAAAGGTTCGACACTATGAGAACACTCCATGCCATGAAAATGGAGGAGAGTGAGAATGTGAGCATGCATGTTCTCAAGATGAAAAGTTACATGGATCAATTGGAGATATTGGGCTCTCCATGTCCACAAGACTTGGATACAGATATCATTCTGAACTCTTTGCCAAAGTCTTACATTGCTTTCATCATGAACTATAACATGAATAGGTGGAAGAAACCTATCTCTGAGTTGCATGGGATGCTAAAAACTGCAGAGAAGAATATCCCAAGTAAACCCCCCCCCCCCAAGTGCTCATGATTAGGGAAGGAAAAGTCAAGAAGAACAAAGGCAAGAACTTCAAGGGAAAGCCACAAGCTGGCCAGGGAAAAGGGAAGAAAGCTTCCCAAAACCCACCACGCAAGAATAAGGAAAAGGTTGCCAAAGGTGACACATGCTTTGAGTGTGGAGTTGTCTGGCATTGGAAAAGTAATTGTCCTAAGTACCTTGCTGAGTTAAAGACAAGAAGGCTAGGGAAGGCCCTTCAGGTATATCCATTTTCATGATTGAAATGGGACTATTTACTTTTTCATCTAACACTTGGGTGTTTGATACTGGTTGTGGAACTCATATTTGTAATTCGTTGCAGGGGTCCATAAAGAGTAGGGAACTAAAGACATATGAGATGGTATTTTATGTGGGCAATGGAGCACGGGTTGTAGTCCAAGCAATATGACATTTTGATTTACATTTATCATCTGGTCTGTACTTAACATTAAACAATGTGTGTTTGATCACCACTATTACTAGAAATATTGTATCAGTTTCCCGTTTGAGAAAATTTAGTTTTAATTTTCAATTTGTTGATGATAATATTCATTCCTTCTTGGATGGAATATTCTATTTTAAGGCTAGACCAATAAATGGAATTTATGAATTAAACCTAGATGACAACTCAAAAAATAAGTCCCTTTATCTTGTTAACACCAAAAGGCTCAAACAAGATTTGAACTAAAGATATCTATGATATTGTTGACTTGGACACATAAAAAAGAAGTGCATATCTCAAGTCCAAAAGAGTGGACTTTTGGGGGAAACGTGTCACACCCCCGAACCAGGACGGCGGAAACGTACGGGGGCGGATGACATCATTGTACAGTATCATTACTATTAAATATGAATGAAACATAGCAACCAACAGCATACATTAAGAGATACCAATATACATTGTTTAAAAATTGTATTTTTTCATCAATTATACAAAAGAGACATAAAGTATGAAATTTTCAAAATGCCGCAAATCCAGTTCTTAGGTACCTGCTTACTGGTTCCCTGAGAATACAAGTCATTTTGAAAATCGTCAACATTGAATGTTGGTGAGTTCATAAGGATATTTGTATGAGAAGTGTTTGTAACATCCTTGTTTGTAATGGTTTGTATATCTCCAGAAAATCCGGAAAATGGTTTGTAAGTCTCGTTCCAAAACTGTGAATATATGCATGCATGTCCTTTGTTTTCTTTTGTTTGTATTTGTAAAGAGTATGTCCTAGAAAATGCAACATTTTCTTATAAGTAAACGGTAGTCTTAACCCTAAGACCAGAAGTGTAAGTGGCGGTGTACTAAAAATATGATATGCAGTTTTATATTTTTAATAAAACCTGTGAAGTGTAAGTTTCCTGTAAACCAAAATAGTATTGTTAATCCCTAAGTGAGTTCTTATAACCATGCTTGATATGACTGCTATGCCTAAACGACGTTCTTCAGGTGTCGGAATTGGTAGACTTTTGTCACCCTAGACTTTCCGGTGTAACTGTAGCGAACAGCTGAGGTGTGGGGTTGTGAATCCCGTATAGATCTATACACAACGGTCTCGCTATCCCTCCAGGAGACTCTGGTTATAAAGCAGTACTTAAAGTGTACGCTAGGTAGGTACAGCGAAGACGGTGTCTCACTAGAGCCTTAACGGATTTACGCGAACTTTGACTCCCATTATTGAATAATGAAAATAACATTACTGGTGTGAATTTATGACTGAAGTTTTATGACACGCGTTACTACAGCATTTATGACATACAGTTTATTACTTATGCTTTAACAGCTTTATGATGGGCAGATTATGACACGCAAATTCTTCTGTCATAATTTCCGTTTTGTATATCATTTTTGGTTAAATTATTTATAATACTTATTATAAATAATAGTAGTGAATATGTCTAGAAATAACATATATTGTGAAAATAGCATAATATCTCAAGTTTTTAAGCCATCAATCATAGTGACAACATAGTTACGACTATTTTTCCAATAACTTAATTTTAGCAAAATAACAAGCTTTGTCGTTTGTTTAGCATACAAAAATGGATTTGGAAGCTTTGTAACACAAAATGTTCTATTTTTCTTGTGACTCTAGTAAGTCACGATTTTTACAAAACACACATAATAACTTTGAGATCTTTTATCTTCAATATTTGTGTAAAATATAAGAGTTAAAATGCATGTGTCAAAGAGTTAAACATGTTTGGGCATAACACCCATATTTTCGCCCTTTTGAGTGAAAAACCATGGTCACAAAACTTTTATAACACAAAGAAGTCATCAACTTTTACTTTATGATTTTATCACATGTTATGCACCTTTTTGTTTAAGAACTTGTTTCATTTTCAAACCATAACCATGAAGCATGCAAATATTCCAAAGAGTAACGACATTTGACTTGTATTCCCCCCCCCCACCCCCCCAAAAAAAAGTATGAAAAAAAGGAAAAGATAGGGGTATGAAGCTCACCTTGGTTTCGTGTGTTAGGAAGAAGAAGAAAGAAGTTGTTGAGCCTAGACTTGTGTATCTTAGAGGTCACTCGAAAATGGGGATGCTCTAAGAAGCTACATACGAAATGGTGTGTGTAAATGGGATGATCTTACCATTAACATGTATGTGAGCATTAGAGTTTTACAAGAAATTACCAATTTCTTGTGAGTTGTTTGAAGAGAAAACCCCTTTGAAGATGATGCACCCACACGAAATGAGAGGGAGAGATGAGAGAATTTTTGAGTGAAAGAAAATGTTTGATGTGTGTGTATGGTGGGGGTTTCGGCCGAGAATGAGAGAGAGGGGAGGGGGGAGGTTTGACTTTGGTGATTATGGATGTGATATGTGCTTGGAGGTATGTTGGTCCAAGGCCTTGTTACATGTTGAACAAAAATGAGGTGGCACCCATTTTTCCCATTCCTTTTTCCCTTTTTTTTTGTTGAACCCTAACCGAACCTATAGGGTTTTCGGTCCAATGGAAGGCCCAACAGAAGTTTTCGGCCCAATAAGGCCCAAGGAAAGAATTTTCGGCCCAATAAGGCCCAAGGAAAGTGTTTTCGGCCCAATAGGGTGTTGGGCCGAGAATTCTTGGACCAAGACCCAAAATGGATTGGGCTTAGCTATTGGATGAAGTTTTGGGCTTGCATGAGGCTATTTTAACTTGATTCTCAATGTATGAACGTATGAAGTCAAATAACATTGTAGTTTAAATTTCACTAATTTGATGTTGCAAGGTTACATAGAGGAAGTTTTTGTACATGAATCACCCTCTTAATCCCTAATTTTGCTAGTTGTGACAAAATGACATTGATTCATTTGAAATATGTGAGTCTTGATTTTGTGGCAAGATGAAAAAAATTCCTTTCTTTGGAACAAGTGAAAAGGCAAGTGTTTTGTTAGACATCATACAGACTAATGTATGTGGACCTTTTAAAACAATGTCTAGATATGGTGAAAGATATTATATCACCTTCACTAACGACTTTATTCGTTTTGGTTATGTGTATTTGATGAAACATAAACATGAAGCATGTGAAAAGTTTAAATTATTTCCAAGTGAAGTTGAAAATCAACTCGACAAAAAAATTAAAATCCTTCGTTCGGATAGAAGAGGCGAGTACTTAGCTAAGAGTTCCAAGACCATCTAACGAGAACTTTCTCCACCCAGAATACCACAGCTTAATGGTGTTTCAGAGAGGAGAAATCAGACCTTACTTGATATGGTTTGATCTATGATGATTCGAAGTACCCTTCCTTTATCATTTTGGAGTTATGATTTACTCATCGCAACCCGTATCTTGAATATGGAACCAACTAAAAAGGTAAAGAAAACACCTTATCGGATGTGGTATGGAAAAGCTCCATCCTTATCTTATTTGAAAGTTTGGGGTTGTGAAGCTTATGTTAGACAGGAATCTTCAAGAAAACTTGAGCCTAGATCTACCAAATGCATGTTTGTAGGATATCCTAAAGATTGTTTAGGATATTACTTCTACATTCCTAGTGAGAATAAGATCTTTATCTCACGAAAGGCTGAATTCTTAGAAAGCAAGTTTCTAATGGATGAGGCAAGTGAGAGGCATGTGGAACTTGAAGAAGATCAAGAACCTCAACCCGATGCAACTTTAGTTGGCACTAGTTGTTGGATTAGATGTCTAAGCCCATAACTATTATTGGTATGTACTCGACCCGAGAGTAGCATGGTCCATTTGGGTTGCATAACATCAGGACAATTTGTTAGGATAGACTTTTGAGAAGAGGTTATATATGATTTATTAATATATTATAAGTTCTAATATCTTAATATAGAATCATATGATTTAATTAGTATTGATCAAGAATTAGTTTGGAATTAATTTAGTGATCGAAAGAGACTAATTAAATCTATGGGGACTAATTATGGTAATTGGTTATATTTATATGTGTTGGGCTTAGGATCCATATTGGACTAAGTTTATGTATGGATACATAAAGATTTGGGCCACATGAACCATGGATCATAAAACCCATGGGTATATATTTGGGTTATACCCATGACTCTTGGAATCCTACATATAAATATAAGCTTCATAACCTAAAAACGCCACTTCTAAGTTCTTGGAGTTTAAGGAGGTGTTTTTGGTGCATGGAAATTCTCTCTCAAGAGTCACCTTTGTTCTAGATGAGTTGTGATTCCATTTGAGGTACAACACTTGGGGAACTAAGTTCTTAAAGGCCAAAGTCTTCTGAGAAACATCAACAACATCAAGAGGTATGTCTAAAACTTGTCTTATTATTCATATGTTATTTGTATGCTAGTTGTAGGCTTAAAGCTTTGGAAACCATATTTAGGTATAATTAGAGAAAACATAGATCCAAAGCTTTTAGGGTTGTATGTGCACCATAGGATGTTGTAGTATATAAAACCCAACAGTGGTATAAGAGACATGGGTTGTTTTCTATTATATTTGATGTTATTTTTGGTTTTCAAAGTGAAAAAATCGAATTTTCTGCACTCTGACAGCAGAACTCTCCGATTCCAGTGCTTAACTCGACGAGTTGCATGGTTATTGCCTTGGACTCGCTGAGTTGAATGAGTGACTTGTCAAGTCCACTCACAAAGTTGACCAAATCGACGATTCAGCTCATGCACTCGACAAGTTGGCTGTCCTGGATGCAGATTTTCGAGTTTTTTGGCCTGTCTTGGATTAGGATCATTACCACAAAATTTTTTTGTTCATAAAATTTGATTTTGATGCAATGGTAATGATTATCCTCATACAAATAAAGGATAATTGTCAAAGTTTCAAGATTTGTGTTAGTTTATTTGATTAGCTAAGTTCTTGAAAATTGTTGATGTGAATTATCTTTACTTATGAGTTTGATCTAGATCATAGAATAAATTATTTGATTATTGTGTTAATTGAGATAATTGATTTTAATAGTTTTTTTGAACTCCATAACTTGTCCTCAAGTTATGTAAAATGAAGAGTTTTTCCTTTTAAAAGATTCATTAAAGTTCATAGGTTATGAAAAATGAAAGGTCTTGTTTTTTAAATGTCATCATAAAATAGTTTTGTCTTCCATAACTTCTCCTCAAGTTATGGAACTTGAAAAGTCTGCCATAAAAATCGTATTAAACTCATAAGTTATGGAAACCAAAAGTTTTTGAATTGTTCAAAACTTGCCCTCAAGTTTTGGAATTTGTAAAAGTTACCCCTATGTATACTTTAATTCCAAACCCCAGAATTTTAAAAGTTTAAAATTCAACCCTTATACTATTATAATATTATAGGTTTAATATTTATATATATGTATAAGAGTAAGTCAGTCTTACCGTTAGTAGGCCTCATTCACGAAGTCGGTCTATAAGGGGGGTATAAGGTTACTGCCTATAAAATGGCAGTTTAATGGGTGACCATTCTCACCCACCGCTTCCTTGACTGGTGGAGGGTCGTTAGCCGAACGGGTAGGATAGGACATTAATTCTCCTTTCATTAAAAGTATAATGATAAATATAAAGTAACTAAACTTTATTAAATTCCCAATCTTAGTTACTTTAGGAAAATGTGAATTTGGTGCTAACCCATGAAATTGCACTTTGCACCTTATTAAGTCGTTAGTGGAGTGTGTGTGGTTAACCGGCACACTAATCTGGGACTGAGAATGTGTGGCAAAGGGTAGCTTGATGTTAATTGTAGATCAATGGAGCGTGTGTGGTTAACCGACACATTGATTAGTCGGTTGTAACATTAAGTGTACCAAGTTAATTTGCATGGTTATTCACTCTTTGTTTGTGATCCTCGGCATCCCAGTCACAAATTTGAAGAGCATAATCGATATTTAAACATGCCATTGAATAGTTCAATGAATCTCAAAAGATCTAGGAGTTTCAAATCATTTAAAACCTAATGTTAAATTTCGTTTTTCATGGTGGAAATTGGTAAATCATCATTTACCTACCTTCAAATATTTTTTAGCTTGGATTACAGCATCCCTCTTCCAAGTTATAAAATATTGTGTTGGGTCCTAGCCTTAATATTTCATATTAGGTGTTATATTAAAGACTAAAATCAACTAAACTTGAATTTCTCCCTCATAAATGTCTAAGTTCAGACAACTATGGTCTTCCCAAATCTTTTGAAAAAACCTTCCATATAAAGATGATTTTCCATAAGGCAATCAAGGTGAAAGATTAATCCCTTCTTTGTGCTTTAGTGGAACTTCACTTCCTTCACCTCCTCCAATGATTCTCCATTTTTCTCCCTAACCCACAAGTTCTTGAAAAGTGCAAGGTCACTTAATCCCTATTGGCAAGCAATGTCTATATGTGCTCACATCTTGGAGATGAAGTCACATATTGAAAAGCTGGTAGAGTTAGGTGTCGAAGTCTCAAGGAAGTTGAATGTTTAATGGGTTCTTCAATCCCTTTCTGAGTCATATAGTGAGTTCATTAAGGGCTACTATGTGACATACCACGACATAACCCTTAATGATCTTACATGTTTGCTTGTTGCTGCTGAATCAGCAATGATTTCGAGCACTGGTAAAGCAAATTTGATTGGAAGATCTACTTCTTGAACTTACATGGACATTGACAATGGTAACATTGAAAGTCCAGAAAAGATTTCTCTTCCCAATGGAAAGGGATCAGCCATAGTCAACCCGGTTGACCAAATGGTAAAGAGAAAGGCTAAGTCTGAGATAGTCCCATGTACTATTACTAATGAGTCCATATGTCTGTATTGCCAAAAGAAGGGGAATTGGTTGCAAAGCTTCCTTATTTACCTGAAAGTTCACTAGGATGGTAAAAGTAAAAAAATTTGACTATGCTTCAGGTAAAGTCCACTATCTAACTCTATTAAGTTCCTATTTGGAGAATCTTATTACATGATGTGACTAGGTCGCATTTTGATGTTTTGTAGAATCGAAGAAAAGAAAGGAAGCTTAAAGGAAGAATAAGCTAATTTTGATCGTGAAGAGATGGATTTCGATCGCATGATCTGAAGATCAGATTTTTGAAGCTGCTGCTAAGAGTCATGATAAATTGCTTAGGAATGAATAACAACATAGTTTTCATATGTATTTGCATTGTAAGGATAAGTCTTTCCATAATTTTAAAATAAAATGAAAATTTTTGATTTATTTATTTTAAATATCCTTACAATGGCATTTGTGAAAAAGTGCAGTTTATATGATTCCATTGATAGCAATATTGGAAAATGGATTTGATTCTTTCGTTTGTGGTAGTGTCAATATTTACTAAATAAGGAAAGATTCTCATCACCCAAATTTTAGTTGGATAGAAACTTGGAATCATGCAACCTCTATTGTATGATGAATGAGAATTTTCATCTTTGGGAAATTAAGACTAATTCCTTATTCACATGTATATGTGAATCAAGTGAAGGACTAGGAGATCGGGTACACTTGGTTGTGCGCTGATCAGGTCCACCACAAAGAACAATAAGGCTATTTGTCATGATTTACTAAAGCTTAGTAAATATGGTTATGCTTACAAGTTTAAGTATAATTCTGGAACATTGGAAAAGTTTCAATGTAAGGCAGAACGAATAAGAAGAACCAAATTAGGCAAAAAGATAAAAGTTTCTCCAATCTGAAAAGATGGGAGAGTACTTTAGTATCATGTTTTATGATCATCTTAATGGTTATGGAAAACCATATCACAATTGATCCTCTAAAGAAATCTTAGTGCATTTGTATTGCTAAGAAGAGGAATCGTGAATTGTTGAAATGGTTAAATCAAGAAGATGAGTCATACTTCGTTCCCAAAACAAGTCTTAGAGTCATACTCCAAGATTGTAACCTTGAGTGAGATAATCTTAAGAAGGTTTAAAACACTTGTCAAATGTAGAGTAAAATGCTTTTTACTCTTGTACATTTGAAATTAGTAAGTTGTGATGTTTTGGATAAAACAAAGACCAACTAAGGCCAATTGTGTGAAGTGTTTGTCTTGATTAGAATCCGCACTAACTCTTGAATATTTTTTTGTCAAGTAATGTTCCTTGACAAAGGGAATCATATATGTCAAGAGGTCAGTGGGAGTCTTAAAGATCTTGACGAGTTTCAAGAACTTATCAAGAATAAACCTATTGTTTATCATTAGCACACGACTTGAGGTTTATAGCCTATCGTGTTGACATATTCTTATTTCTGTGCCCATTCCAGTTAAAGTTGACTATGCATGTGAGTTCTTTGAGTTCTCAGTTGTTTGCATAACTACTTGGAAGCAATGGTAGGCCCTTGTGCTGCCAGGTGGCAAGAAGTTAAGATTGAACAAGTTCAGTCCATATGAGTTTGGTTTTGTCACTAACCTTGTTTTGTGATTATGGTTATGACAAATTCACATGGATTGGAACAGATACACCATTAAATCTAAGTGTCATAAGGTTTCTCTTCGATTCATGAAAATGATGGTGAGGAAACACTTTCACTAAGTAGATTTTAAGGAGATAGAAATTGTAATATTTGCATTCTCAAATTCTATTATGATTACGACATACCTTTTCATAATTCGAATTGTGAGGAATGACAAAAAGTCTAAACACTTGAGACTTATTTCTGTAAGTTCTTAAATTGTTTAGACACACATGTGAGCTGTCGATGAAAAGGTGTATGATTTTGAGAAGCCTAGATAAAGTCTTATCAAATCATCTCGTATCAGAAATCTGAACTTTGGTAATGAAAGTCAATAAGCATTGATTTCTAGAAGTCCAGCTGATTTCTGGGTACATGTCAAAGCTAGTGGGAGCATAAATGTTATGCTAGTAAAAGTAATGATTATTATGCTAGTGGGATCATAATCAATTAAGATGAATGTTGCAAGTTAGCAATGTTAATTATAAAAAACAAAAGTTTTAATTCGCAAGTTGCAGGGTTTGAAAAGTTGTTTTACTATAATTAAAGGAGAGGAATTCATACTTCATTTCAAATCTAAAAGCTTAGATTAAGATTTAATCAGATTTAGTCAAATATATATATATATATATATATATATATATATATATATGTATATATATATATATATATATATATATATATATATATATATATATATATATATGAATGTTATGTTGGAATGGTTCAACATAAGGAAATTTTGTATATGGATGTGTTAATTGCGTTCTCAAAATTCGACTATGATTACGGCATCCCTTTTCATAATTCGAATGATGAGAATATGGCAAATAGAAATATTATAGCAAAGGATTGGTCAAGTATCATGTCTTTATGTAAGACATCATGAATCGCGTCCTATATGCTTCGGTATAGCATCGATTATATGTGCTATAATATTCATCCGTTCTAGTTTTTCCAAATGCATAGGGCATTAAGAGGGAAAAATCAATAGAACTGGATATGACTAAAATGATTAAGCAATTTTCGAGGACAATCTGAGGTTTACCAAAGGATGGTTGCTCATGGACAGTTTGAAGTATGGTGTAAATTTTGGAAGGACCATATTGACATATTCTGAAAAGAGGCAACTATTATTCAGAAGTGATAGTCAAAATAGGAATATGGAAATGTTTCCATAGCTGGAAGTTATTCATTAAATCTGTGTAAGATTAGAAAACTTAATGCAAGAAGGATGTTCAAAGGAATGTACTTTGAATGTGAGACTTCCTTTCCATGGACTTACTCTCCATTGGAATACTTTGTAATGTCTGTTACCAATTCTTTGTGACTTTTGTGCATAGTCATTACAAGAGGATCATTGCATATAAGTTTAGAATCTAACAGATTGGGAAGGAATCTTGTATTCTTACATTTGTCATAAGGATTTGGAATTGTGAAATGAGCATCATTGAAATGTTTTCAATTGATATATTCCATAAAGAAAGGACCATAGATAAACATAGTGTGCATGCCTGGAGCATGGCATAGCTATTGTTTTAATTCAAGTACTAAGTTGATTATTTGAAACACTATACAATGAATAATGAGTAATAAATATGACTCAAAAGTCTTGGGGACATATAGGATTAGCATTATTCTTGTGTTTCACTTTGCATGTTTTGACTTCCCGAATAACTAGGTTATTCAAACCATCCACAGTCGATCATACTTTGGAAGTAGGTATTGAGACAAGACTGTCATGAATGGGTCTGTAGTATGTGTAGGTGTTTTAGACATAACTGCAATATTCATGAGTGCTCCTGGAATAAGATTCGAGTATTGGATTAAAATCACACTCATTTGAATCACTTCATGGATTTTATCATGAGTGATCATGAGACGATAATATCTTATATTCTTCAAACGGAGACGTGTGAGTTGTGGTTGCGAGTCAGTTGCACATTGACATATGTAAACGCACCAGTAACTTGGATGTTATAAAACATATCGTTGTGAGTAATTTGATGAGTGAGTACAAGTAAGCATTTGGGTCGAAGTTTATCCATTACTTTTACCCCATGTGGATGAAAGCGATATCAGTGAGCCCCTCGATGATTTAGTGATGACAACCTTAAGCGCTCGGTCGAGCCTGGACTGATTTGATTTGTTCAATTAGTCGGTTATCATAAATCAGAAATCGGGAAACAACAGATGGATATAGAGAATGATTATAATCCATGTCTCAGTCCATATTATATCTAGAATGGAGGAATATATGATCCCTTATCTAATGGACACGTCATTGACTAGATCAGAGTTCGACAGCGGCTTTTAAGAGCTATGGTTGCTAGTTGGGATTTTGGAGTCATATTTGCAATAATAGTTTTAGACTTATCCAAGTGGGAGACTGTTGGATTAGATTGCTAAGTCGATAACTATTATTGGTATGTACTCGACCCGAGAGTTGCATGGTCCATTTGGGTTGCATAACATCAGGAAAATTTGTTAGGATGGACTTTTGAGAAGAGGTTATATATGATTTATTAATATATTATTAGTTCTAATATATTAATATAGAATCATATGATTTAATTAGTATTGATCAAGAATTACTTTGGAATTAATTTAGTGATCAAAAGAGACTAATTAAATCTATGGGGACTAATTATGGTAATTGGTTATATTTATATGTGTTGGGCTTATGATCCATATTGGACTAAGTTTATATATGGATACATAAAGAGTTGGGCCACATGAACCATGGATCATAAAACCCATAGGTATGGATTTGGGTTATACCCATGACTCTTGGAATCCTACTTATAAATATAAGCTCCATAACCTAAAAACGCCACTTCTAAGTTCTTGGAGTTTATGGAGGTGTTTTTGGTGCATGGAAATTCTCTCTCAAGAGTCACCTTTGTCCTAGATGAGTTGTGATTCCATTTGAGGTGCAATATGTGGGGCACAAATTTCTTAAAGGCTAAAGTCTTCCTAGCAACATCAACAATATCAAGAGGTATGTCTAAAACTTGTCTTATTATTCATATGTTATTTGTATCGTAGTTGTATGCTTAAAGCTTCGGAAACCATATGCATGTATAATTAGAGAAAACATAGATCCAAAGCTTTTAGGGTTGTATGTGCACCATAGGATGTTGTATTATATAAAACCCAACACTAGTACTGAACAAGAGGTTGTTAAAGATGAAGAGATCATTGTCCTTCAACCTATTGAAATACAAGGCATTCAAAGATCCGGTAGAACTCGTCGTGAACCTGAGAGATATGGATTTCTCTCAACTACCGATATGCAATGTTAGATCCCGAATCTGAAAAATGTCTTGAAGCCATGCTCGTAGAGATGCAATCCATGAGAGAAAATCAAGTCTGCGACTTGGTCACAACTAGCATTTTTGGGCTAGGAAATTCTGTCTATATGTAATCAAGTTTTGATACATCTTGCAGCTTCAAGTTTAAGGTTATACATATTACTCATTCAAAAACAACTATTTGAATCAAAACTCACCCGTGAAGCCCTAAACCTAATTTAATACATTTCATACACTCAACTTTGGATTGTATCCCTAATATCCTGGTTCAAACTCTTATTGGACCAGGACCCTCATATTGGGCCTAATGGGCCAATACAATCTCTATTGGATTATTTTGGGTTAAGGAACCTCATTTGGGCCCTAAATGGACCCACATTCATTAAACTATAGCATTTTGGGCCATAAGACTTTTTATGGGCCTTATTGGGCCTAAAATGTCTCACTTAGTTTTCGTGGGCCTTATTGGGCCAAAAACCACATACATAATTGAAATGGGCCGAAAACCCATTGTTTTTACCCCCTTTTGGGCCGTGATCTCACAAGAGGGCCCAATGGACCAAAAAATTTATTTTGGGCTACCCAAACTCGATTGATAATCCATATGAGCCCAACAATTATTCATTCCTTCCCTTTCTCCCTTCTCATTCTCGGTTATACATATCATATAAAAAAAATAAATAAATAAAATAAAATAAATGAAGGGTGGACAAGGGAGTGACACATCATTTTTGCATCATGGTAATCTATGCATTAACCCCCATGTAATAGCCACATTAATCCTTCCCTCCTCCCCCATAAACTTTTAGGCCTTCCACCCCTCCTCACTTCATCCATTTTTAAACATTAAATCCTCTCTAAACTTCCAAGAAATCTCTTATTTTCCTCCTAAAAAAATCGTGAATTGGTGTGTGCTTTCAAGGGGTTCCTCAACAAAGATTCATCCTTTTTTGGTAATTTTTTGTTTAATTCTATGGTTTAACATCAAGTTTACACTAAAAATATCTCCTTAAACCACTCTGATTTTGTGATCCATGCTCTTAGAACACCTTAAGTTCAAAAACTCCTCTCAAGAAGCAATCTAGGCCGAAAAACTCCTCCAATCTTCTTCAAAAACCGAATGCATCAACCAAAGTGAGTTCATACCCCCTTGTTTTCGGTTTTTACTATGTTTTGGGGGAGGATACAAGTTGATTTGTGTTAGATCTATGTATTTATGCATGTATATGTGTGTTTTTATGTTACATGTAGTGATTATATTATGAAAACATGCTAGATCTCTACTAAACTCGAAATATCTACCATACTTGGTGATGTTTGTAAACTAAACCATTATATGTGACTCACTATGAAGCGGAAGGAAATAAACATGCTAGAAATGTATGAAAACTAAACAAAAATAGCATAAAGGGGCCATATTTGACAAAATAAACAAAAGGGAGGTCTTTATGACTAACCCACGGTTTTGAGAGGACCAAAAGAGTCACTTTTAAATAAAAATGGATCTTTATGATATTCATGATTTTAAAAGGGCCAAAAGTGTTAATTTTCACAAAACGGGCTTAAATTTGGGCTTAAAAAGGGCTGAAAATATCAATTTCATTAAACTTGGGCCGAAAAGGTAAATCTCTATACATTTGGGCCGTAAATGTCAATTTTCATCGAAGATTGGGTCGAAAATGTTATTTTCAACAAAAGTGGGCAAAAAATGTTAATTTATTTAAAATAAGCCCTTAAATGTAAACTTTGGTCTTAAGGGACCTAAAGTGTCATTTTACCAAAAATGTGCCTTAATTGTAAATTTCCGGCTCAATGGGCCAAAAATGTCATCATTACAAAAAGTGGGCCTTTTATGCCATTTTGGTAAACAATTTAGCTAAAACAAACAACATAATAACAAACGGACTAAATACGTCATTCTCATTTTTACTGGGCCTCAAATATACCTTACATGTTTATTGGACCTTAGAGGCCCATTTACATGCTTATTGGGCCTGTAATATAACTTACATGTTTATTGGGCTTTAGTGGTTCATTTACATGCTTATATTTTGGTAAACAATTTAGCTAAAACAAACAACGTAGTAACAAACGGACTAAATACGTCATTCTCACTTTTATTGGGCCTGAAATACACCTTACATGTTTATTGGGCCTTAGAGGTCCATTTACATGCTTATTGGGCCTGTAATATAACTTACATGTTTATTGGGCTTTAGTGGTCCATTTACATGCTTATTGGGCTTGGAATATACCTTACATGTTTATTGTCCCTTAGTGGTCCATTTACATGCTTATTGGGCCTGGAATATACATTACATGTTTATTGGGCCTTAGTGGTCCATTTACATGCTTATTGGCCTGCAATATACATCACATGTTTATTGGGCCTCGGTGATCTAGTGACATGCTTATTGGGCCTGATACTTTCATCACATGTTATTGGACCTTATAACTTAAATACATACACGGAAACATTAATTTGAAACGGTAAACAATGTGATACACTGTTCGCGTAAATATAGTTAAGGTTCTTGTGAGACGTTCTTTCATTCGTACCTACCTAATGTACAACCTTTAGTCCTGTAGTTATAACTAGAGTATCCTAGAGAGAGAGCGAGAGTTTGTGCATAGATCTATATGGGGTTGACAGCCCTGCACCTGAGCTGTTCGCTACAGCTAGACTAGACCAGTGTAGGGTGTCAAATGTCTTACCGTAAACAAGCGACGCCTGAAAAATGTCATGATAGACAGATTAGTCATATCAAGTATGGTTATAACGACTCACATAGAAATTAACTCCACTGTAAAATTTACAGAATACATAAACAATTATGTAGTTGCGATACTATAGAAACACCATTCTACGGTCTTAGGGTTTTAAGACAACAACACTTTTATAAACACTCGGATTTTCTGGGAAAACATACAATTATACATTACCTTCTACTTACAACAGAAAACATAGGAATTCTGGAATACACTCTTTATACATTTTCAAAACAGAAACACACATGCTTTAATACAAGATTTGATACAAAGCGTTCAAACCATTTATTTCTTTTACAGAAAATATCGGATTTCCTGGTGTTTACAAAGTGATACAAACTTTTCATACAAATATGATTATGAACTCACCAACATTATATATGTTGACCATTTTCAAAATAACTTGTATTCTCCGGAAATCGTTAAGCAGGTTGGCCTTCAAGAACTCATGGATTTGATGTATTTTTGCTATCATCGTACACTCATATTTTGGGAATGTAATTTTGTAAACCAAAACATTGATGTAAACAATGACGGTTGTATTATTGTATGTGTGATGATGATGTTATCTTGATTCAATTATATACACTGTGATGGTATTAGAAGATGAAGTGACCCAACCCCCGGACGTTTCCGCCGTTTCTTCGATTCGGGGGTGTGACATGGTTGAACTTCCTCCCAATATCAAGACTGTTGGAAGTAAATGGGTCTTCAGGAAGAAGACTGACATGGATGGCAATTTACACACATTCAAAGCAAGACTTGTTGCTAAAGGATTCACTCAAACTCATGGGGTTGATTATGATGAAACCTTTTCACAACTCGTTATGATTAAATCTATTAGGATACTACTTGCTATAGCTGCATATTATGTCTATGAGATATGACAAATGGATGTCAAAACCACTTTTTGAAATGGGAACTTGGAAGAAGATGTCTATATGGTTCATCCCGAAGGTTTTGTCGATCAAAAGCATCCTAATAAAGCGTGTAAGCTCAAGAGATGCATTTATGGATTAAAAAAAGCATCTCGTAACTGGAATCATCGTTTCAATGATGAAATCACAAAGTACCGTTTTATTAGAAATGAAGATGAATCTTGTGTTTACATAAAAACTAGTGGAAGCTTGGTGACATTCTTAGTCCTATATATGGATGACATATTAATCATGGGAAATCACATTCCAACTTTACAAGGTGTAAAGACATGGCTTGGAAAGTGCTTCTCAATGAAGGACGTAGGTGAGGCACAATACATTCTTCGAATCAGAATCTATAGAGATAGTTCAAATCGATTAAAAGGTCTAAGCCAAGGTACACATATTGAGAAAGTGTTGAAACAGTTCAATGTGGAAAACTCTAAGAGAGGATTTGTACCTAGGACGCATGGCACTGTACTAAGTTCATCTCAATGTCCTAGCACAAAGGCTAAGCTAGACAGGATGAAGGATGTTCCATTTGTTTCTGCAATTGGATCCATCATGTACGCCATGAACTGTACAAACCTGATCTTGCTTATGCTATGATCATGGTAAGCAAATTCCAACAAAATCCAGGGAAAAGTCATTGGACAGATTTGAAGAACATTCACAAGTACTTACGAAGAACTAAGGATATTTTCCTCGTCTATGGAGGCGTGGACGAAAGCTTAAGTGTTTGGGAGTGATCATGGTGGGCAAGGAATCTAGAAACTTACCAACTTTGTATCCAAAAAGTTTTAAGGAACTCAAACATAAAAAATTAAAATAATATAGGATTATTTTAAAATGCTATCTACATACACCCCCTTACACACCTCCACTTCTCAAGCAGACATCATGACCGAATACCAGCAAGGTGACCTTTACTATCAGGCCTTGGTGGAACACGGGTGGATAGAGGAGGAACCTGAAATGGTTCAAGAGGCAGGTACAGGGATAGGACCTGAGGAGTATCTACAGACTGATTATGAGGACGAGGGATCCAATGACGCGACTGAAGAGGTAGAGGGCGCTGGGAAAGTTCCTAGTGAATCCCACGATTTAGAGATGATACCAGATTTGCACATAGCACAGGTGGACCCCACAGACCGGACGCGCTCCTTGGAGGAGGAAGTTTCCATTCTCAGGCAACAACTTTTTGCAGCAGAAGCGACAGCAGTTCGGGCGGAGCAAGAGAGAGACGAAATCACTCGGGAGATGAGTGAAGTGGCTCACCGTTTGGTGCGTTATTTCGTCATCTAAGCACCACCACCAGACACTTCCCGTCGCGACTAGGATCAGCTCCACCCCTCATCACTATTGTTATGGTTCTCTTTTATATACTATTGTATGTAGAACCGACTTTATGATTAAGTGACTACACCACTCATAAAGCCGTTATGCTGTCGGATCATATATGTCTCTGTGTACTGGACGCCTTCCAAGGCTAATTTTCACGCATTGTACTACAAATTTTATCGTTAATGAAATAGTTTTATGTTTTATTTGTGATGTTGGTATCTTCTATGTGTTATATTTTCCTTGTTTCATGATATTATATGGATTCACTCATATGTACAACCGAAAAAATTACAACCTCTAGACAATAACAATGTGTTCATCGTCCTTCTGTTTCATGACAGAAGATGCCTAGGAGAACAATTCGCAAGAATAACAACACGACGCCACCACCACCGCCTCCGCCATAGGTGAACTATGCTGCTTTCCAAGCAGCAGTCTCGGCTGCAGTCACAGCATCCTTGGCACACATTCAAACTGGGAACAATGGTGGTGGTAACGGTCAAGGAACTGGAAGCTCGAACCAAGGGATGAACCAAGGTCCTACAAAGGTTTGTACCTACAAAGACTTTTCAAATGCCAAACCACGGAAATTCAATGGAACGGGAGGCATGATAACTTTAAAGCGATGGATGGAAAAGATCGAGTCAGTCTTTGAGATCTACAGATGCCCTGAAGAATGCAAGGTGAAATTTGCAGCTTGCATGTTTGTCGACCAAGTGCTTTTCGTGGTGGAATGGTCATGTGGAGGCTATGACACTCCTAGTGGTGAATGCCATGCCATGGGAGGAGCTCAAGGAAATGTTGATGGCAGAATACTGTCCCCGTGGGGAAGTATAGAAATTGGAGCAGGAGTTATGGAATCTCACAGTACAAAACTCAGACATCGAGGCTTGCATCTCAAGGTTCAGTGAACTAGCCATTTTGTGCCCGGATATGATCACATCAGAAGGGAAGAAGATCGAACGGTTCATTTGGGGATTAACTTCTCCAATCCAAGGAAATGTGATTGCACCAAACCCAGAGACTTTTGGCAGTGCAAAAAGGCTAGCTCAAAAGGTTTACGACCATGGCAACAAGAAAGGAACCAAAACTGCGGAGACGAAGGCCAAAAAGAAAGGGAATAGCAAGAAAAATAGGGACAACAAAGGAAAGAGGTGACAGAACTAGGAACCCTCCAAGAAGAAGCAAACAGTAGCAGTCCACGATGCTACCGCCCAAGTTGCACCCGCACTAGATGCTCCAGCCTCATCTGCACAAACAACTACCAAGCCTTACTCTGGAACCTTACCAAAATCTAAAAAATTCAACTACCACCAGCATGGCGAGTGCAGAGAAATGCAGTGTACCAACTGTAACCGGAAGGGGCACACTGCCCGATACTGCAGATCTCAACCCCAACAGAACCAACAGCCAAACAACAACAACAACAACAACAACAACAATAACGTTGGGGCCAGTCATACTTGCTATGGGTGTGGAGAAACTAGCCATTTAGACGAAATTGACCCAAAGCCAACAATTAAGGAGCATGAGGATCAGGCAGGGTCCTGACTTTGGGTCAAGGAGAGGCAGTTCAAGACCCGACGGTTGTACTGGTACGTTTCCCCTCAACAACACTTACGCATGCATTCTATTTGATAGTGGGGCTGAGCGGAGCTTCGTGAGTAATAAATTCAAACACTTACTAAACCAACATCCCAGAAGCTAAGCGAAGCCTTCACGGTGGAGATGGCTAATGGGAAAACTGAAACAACCAAAGATGTTTACGTAGGGTGCACATTAACATTAAACAACCATACATTTCAAATAGATTTGATGCCAGTAAATATTAGGAGTTTTGATGTGATAATCAGCATGGATTGGTTAAGCTCCCACCATGCTGATATTATGTGCCACAAGAAGGCCGTTCACCTTCACCTCCCCAACCACGAAACCCTAATAATCTATGGTGATAAACCTGGCGCCAATCTCCATCTTACCTCGTGCTTCAAGGCACAAAAATGCCTACACAAGAAAAACTATGCCTTCCTCGCTCACGTTTTGGATAAAGAAAAAGAGGTAATAAACATCAAAGATATCCCAGTGGCATGTGACTTTCCGGACGTATTTCCTGAAGACCTTCCGGGAATACCCCCAGAAAAACAAGTCGAATTTTGAATCGACCTAATACCTGGAGCCACATCAATTTCCAAATCACCCTACAGGTTAGCTCCCGCCGAAATGCAGGAGCTATCCAGTCAATTAAGCGAGCTTCTGAAGAAAGGATTCATCAGGCCAAGCTTCTCACCCTGGGGAGCTCCGGTCTTGTTTGTCAAGAAGAAGGACAGATCCTTCAGAATGTGCATCGACTATCAGGAGTTGAACAAACTCACTATCAAAAATCGATATCCACTCCCCTGGATTGATTATCTATTTGACCCGTTTCAAGGAGCCAGTTATTTTTCTAAAATAGATCTAAGGTCCGGTTATCACCAGCTGCGAGTTCGGCAAGAAGATATTCCCAAAACTGCTTTCTGAACCTAATACGGCCATTACGAATTCGTTGTTATGCCCTTCGGTTTGACAAACGCCCCCACAACATTTATGGACCTCATGAATCGTGTCTGCCGCCATTCCTCGATAATTTTGTAATCGTCTTCATTGATGATATACTCATATACTCTCGAAGTAGGGAGGAGCACGGTCAAAACCTCCGTCAGATCTTGGAAACTCTAAGAGCTGAAAAGTTATATGCAAAACTCTCCAAATGCGAGTTCTGGATCCGCAGTGTAAACTTCTTGGGCCTTGTAGTCAGTGAGGAAGGAATTCATGTGGGTCCTTCCAAGATCAAGACTATTGAAGACTGGACGATTCCAAAAACACCAACAGAAATCCGAAAATTCTTGGGTGTCACAGGCTACTACCGAAGGTTTATTCAGAACTTCTCCAAGATAGCCAAGCCCCTCACCACTCTAACACAAAAAGGCGTACCCTTCAACTGGACGGGCAAACAAGAACCTGCTTTCCAAACCTTGAAGCGAGCCCTCTGTAGTGCTCCAGTGCTATCTTTACCAGAGGGAACCGAAGAATTCGTAGTATATTGCGACGCTTCGAATCAAGGGTTAGGATATGTTCTTATGCAGCGTGGAAAAGTGATATCTTACGCGTCCAGGAAATTGAAGACACATGAAGTAAATTACACCACCCATGATCTCGAGTTGGGAGCCGTGGTCTTCGCCCTAAAGATTTGGAGGCACTATGTCTATGGTACAAAGTGCACCATATTCACAGACCACAAAATCCTCCAGCACATTCTAAATCAAAAGGAGCTGAACATGAGGCAGCGAAGGTGGGTTGAACTGCTAAATGATTATGAATGCGAGATCAATTACCACCCATGCAAGGCTAACGTGGTAGCCGATGCCCTGAGTAGGAAAGAATACTCGGGTCGCCGGGTGAAAACATTATCGATAACCATCGACTCTCACCTAACTTCACAAATCAAGGAAGCTCAATTAGAGGCATTGAAGTCGGAGAATGCCGCAAATGAAGCACTGCGTGGAATGGATAAGAATCTGGAAGTCAAAGGAGATGGAGCTTATTACTTTATGGAACGTATCTGGATCCTAAAATTTGGAGGATTCAGGGATGTAGTCATGAACAAAGCGCACAAAACACGATATTCCGTCCATCCAGGTACCGATAAAATGTACCTGGACATTAAACAACATTATTGGTGGCCAAACATGAAAGCATAAATTGCCATTACGTAAGCAAGTGCCTCACTTGTGCCAAGGTTAAAGTGGAATATTAGAAGCCCTCGGGATTACTGAAAAAGACAGTAATACCTGAGTGTAAATGGGAAAGGATTACCATGGATTTCATAACTAATTTACCTAAGGCAGCATATAGATTGGATGCTATCTGGATAATTGTCGATAAGCTAACTAAATCCGCCCATTTCCTACCAATAAAAGAGACGTACAAAATGGAGAGGTTAACACGAATCTATAAAAAACAAATTGTGAGACTTCATGGAGTGCCGATATATATTATCTCGGATCGAGATAGTAGATTTACATCACGATTTTGGCAGTCGCTCCAGAAAGCAATGGGAACACAACTATATATGAGCACTGCCTACCACCCTCAAACCGACGACCAAAGCGAGCGAACCATTCAAACGCTTGAAGATATGCTCCGAGTCTGTGTGATTGATTTTGGCAGGGCATGGGATACCCACTTGCCCTTAATTGAGTTCTCGTATAATAACAACTATCACACGAGCATTAAGGTTGCTCCTTTTAAGGCCTTGTATGGTCGCAAATGCAGATCGCCTCTTTGCTGGGCTGAGGCGGGAGACACCCAGTTGGCAAGAGGGCAAACGCCAAACAACACTCTTACATGACGCGAGATCATTCGGTAAACGACATAGAAAATAGTTCAAATGAAGGCACGACTCTAAGCATCGCGAGACCGACAAAAGAGCTATGCTGATATACGACGAAAGTCTCTGGAGTTTCACATCAGAGACTGGGTGCTCTTGAAGGTCTCTCCATGGAAAGGGATGATCTATTTTGGGAGGCGAGGAAAACTAAACACGCGATACATCGGACCGTTCGAGATTCTTGCCCGGATGGGTCCGATGGCTTATAAGCTGCAACTACCCGAGGAGCTCAACAACGTACACCCCGTGTTCCACGTGTCGAATCTGAAAGAGTGCTTATCAGATGAAACCCTCGTCGTTCCTCTGGATGAGATCGAAGTAAACAAGAATCTCCTGTTCGTCGAAGATTCGGTTGAGATACTGGACAGGGAAGTGAAGCGTACAAAACAAAGCGATTCCGATTGTCAAGGTTTGATGGAACGCAAAGCGCGAACCAGAATTCACAAGGGAACGCGAAGACCAAATGATACAAAAGTACCCTCACCTTTTCTCTAGTTCCTAAGAACAACTTTCAAAAGAATTTCGGGATGAAATTCCCTCTAACGGGGGGATGATGTCACAACTAGCATTTTTGGGCCAGGAAAATTTGTCTATATGTAATCAACTTTTTATGTATCTTGCAGCTTCAAGTTTAAGGTTATACATATTACTCATTCAAAAACAACTATTCGAATCAAAACTCACTCGTGAAGTCTTAAACCTAATTCAATACATTTCATACACTCAACTTTGGATTGTATCCCTAATATCCTGGTTCAAACTCTTATTGGACCAGGACCCTCTTATTGGGCCTAATGGGCCAATAAAATCTCAATTGAATTATTTTGGGTTAAGGAACCTCATTTGGGCCCTAAACGGACCCACATTCAATAAACTATAGCATTTTGAGCCATACGACTTTTTATGGGCCTTATTGGGCCTAAAATGTGTCACTTAGTTTTCGTGGGCCTTATTGGGCCAAAAACCACATAAATAATTGTAATGGGCCGAAAACCCATTGTTTTTACCCCCTTTTGGGTCGTGAACTCACAAGATGGCCCAATGGGCCGGAAAATTTATTTTGCGCTACCCAAACTCGATTGATAATCCAAATGAGCCCAATAATTATTCATTCCTTCCTTTTCTCCCTTCTCATTCTTGGTTATACATATCATATAAATAAATAAATAAATAAAATAAAATAAATGAAGGGTGGATAAGGGAGTGACACATCATTTTTGCATCATGGTAATCTATGCATTAACCCCCATGCAATAGCCACATTAATCCTTCCCTCCTCCACCTTAAACTCTCGGCCCTTCCACCCCTCCTCACTTCATCCATTTTCAAACATTAAATCCTCTTTAAACTTCCAAGAAATCTCTTATTTTGCTCCAAAAAAAAATCGTGAATTGGTGTGTGCTTTGAAGGGGTTCCTCAACAAAGATTCATCCTTTTTTGGTAAGTCCTTGTTTAACTCTATGGTTTAACTTCAAGTTTACACTAAAAAAATCTCCTTAAACCACTCTCATTATGTGATCCACGCTCTTAGAACACCTTCAGTTCGAAAACTCCTCTCATGAAGAAAGTTAGGCCGAAAAACTCCTTCAATCTTCTTCAAAAACCAAATCCATCAACCAACGTGAGTTCATACCCCATTGTTTTCGGTTTTTACTATGTTTTAGGGGAGGATACAAGTTGCTTTGTGTTAGATCTATGTATTTATGCATGTATATGTGTATTTTTACATTATATGTAGCGATTATATTGTGAAAACATGCTAGATCTCTACTAAACTCGAAATATCTACCATACTTGGTGATGTTTGTAAACTAAACCATCTTATGTGACTCACTATGAAGTGGAAAGAACTAAACATGCTAAAAATGTATGAAAACTAAACAAAAATCACATAAAGGGGCCATTTTTGACAAAATAAACAAAAGGGAGGTCTTTATGACTAACCCACAGTTTTGAGAGGACCAAAAGAGTCATTTTTAAATAAAAATAGATCATTATGATATTCATGATTTTAAAAGGGCCAAACGTGTTAATTTTCACAAAACGGGCTTAAATTTGGGCCTTCACGGTTTCATAGGCATAATTTGTAAATTTTTTACTTTTGTGGATTAAATTGTCATTTTGAACAAATTTGAGCAAAAAATGTAAATTTTCGGTTAAAGAGGGCTGAAATTTTCAATTTCATTGAACTTGGGCCGAAAAGGTAAATCTCTATACATTTAGGCTGCAAATGTTAATTTTCATCAAAGATTGGGTCGAAAATGTTATTTTCAACAAAAGTGGGCTAAAAATGTTATTTTATTTAAAATAAGACCTTAAATGTGAACTTTTGGTCTTAAGGGACCTAAAGTGTCATTTTTACCAAAAATATGCCTTAATTGTAAATTTTCGGCTCAATGGGCCCAAAATGTCATCATTACAAAAAGTGGGCCTTTTATGTCATTCTAGTAAACAATTTAGCTAAAACAAACAACGTAATAACAAACGGACTAAATACGTCATTCTCACTTCTATTGGGCCTGTAATATACCTTACATGTTTATTGGGCCATAAAGGTCCATTTACATGCTTATTGGGCCTGTAATATACCTTACATGTTTGTTAGGCCTTAGTGGTCCATTTACTATCTTATTGGGCCTGAAATAAACCTTACATGTTTATTGGGCCTTAGTGGTCCATTTACATGCTTATTGGGCCTGTAATATACATTAAATGTTTATTGGGCCTTATTAGTCCATTTACATGCTTATTGGGCCGGGAATATACATTACATGTTTATTGGGTCTGGAATATACATTACATGTTTATTGGGCCTTGGTGATCCAGTGACATGCTTATTGGGCCTAATACTTTCATCACATGTCATTCGACCTTGTAACCTAAATACATACACGGAAACATTAATTTGAAACGGTAAACAATGTGATACACTGTTCGCGTAAATATAGTTAAGGTTCTTATGAGACGTTCTTTCGTTCGTACCTAGCTAGTGTACAACATTTAGTCCTGTAGTTATAACTAGAGTCTCCTGGAGGGAGAGCGGGAGTTTGTGTATAGATCTATACGGGGTTGACAGCCCCGCACCTGAGCTGTTAACTACAGCTAGACTAGTCCAGTCTAGGGAGACAAATGTCTTACCTTAAACAAGAGACGCCTGAAAAACGTCATGATAGGCAGATCAGTCATATCAAGTATGGTTATAACGACTCACATAGAAATTAACTCCACTGTAAAATTTACGGAATACATAAACAATTATGCAGTTGCGATACTATAGAAACACCATTCTACGGTCTTGGGGTTTTAAGACCACAACACTTTTATAAACACTCGGATTTTCTGGGAAAACACACAATTATACATTACCTTCTACTTACAACAGAAAACATAGGAATTGTGGAATACACTCTTTATACATTTTCAAAACAGAAACACACATGCTTTAATACAAGATTTGATACAAAGCGTTCAAACCATTTATTTCTTTACAGAAAATATCGGATTTCCTGGTGTTTACAAAGTGATACAAACTTTTCATTCAAATATGGTTATGAACTCACCAACATTATATATGTTCACCATTTTCAAAATAACTTGTATTCTCAGGAAATCGTTAAGCAGGTTGGCCTTCAAGAACTCATGGATTTGATGTATTTTTGCTATCATAGTACACTCATATTTTGGGAATGTAATTTTGTAAACCAAAACACTGATGTAAACAATGACGGTTGTATTATTGTATGTGTGATGATGATGTTGTCTTGATTCAATTATATACACTGTGATGGTACTAGAAGATGAAGTCACCCAACCCCCGGACGTTTCCGCCGTTTCTTCGATTCGGGGGTGTGACATGGTTGAACTTCCTCCCAATAGCAAGACTGTTGGAAGTAACTGGGTCTTCAAGAAGAAGACTGACAAGGATGGCAATTTTCACACATTCAAAGCAAGACTTGTTGCTAAAGAATTCACTCAAACTCATGGGGTTTATGATGAAACCTTTTCACAAGTCGCTATGATTAAATCTATTAGGATACTACTTGCTATAGCTGCATATTATGACTATGAGATATGACAAATGGATGTCAAAACTGCTTTTTCTAAATGGGCATTTGGAAGAAGATGTCTATATGGTTCATCCCAAAGGTTTTGTCGACCAAAAGCATCCTAATAAAGTATGTAAGCTCAAGAGATGCATTTATGGATTAAAAAAAGCATCTCGTAACCGGAATCATCGATTCGATGATGAAATCACAAAGTATCGTTTTATTAGAAATGAAGATGAATCTTGTGTTTACATAAAAACTAGTGGGAGCTCGGTGACATTCTTAGTCCTATATATGGATGTCATATTAATCACGGGAAATCACATTCCAACTTTACAAGGTGTAAAGACATGGCTTGGAAAGTGCTTCTCAATGAAGGACCTAGGTGAGGCACAATACATTCTTGGGATCAGAATCTATAGAGATAGATCAAATCGATTAATAGGTCTAAGCCAAGGTACATATATTGAGAAAGTGTTGAAACGGTTCAATATGGAAAACTCTAAGAGAGGATTTGTACCTATGGCGCATGGCACTGTACTAAGTTCATCTCAATGTCCTAGCACAAAGGCTGAGCTAGACAAGATGAAGGATGTTCCATATGCTTCTGCAATTGGATCCATCATGTACGCCATGAACTGTACAAACCTGATCTTGCTTATGCTATGATCATGGTAAGCAAATTCCAACAAAATCCAGGGAAAAGTCATTGGACAGATTTGAAGAACATTCTCAAGTACTTACGAAGAACTAAGGATATTTTCCTCAAACTCATGGGGTTTATGATGAAACCTTTTCACAAGTCGCTATGATTAAATCTATTAGGATACTACTTTCTATAGCTGCATATTATGACTATGAGATATGACAAATGGATGCCAAAACCGCTTTTTCTAAATGGGCACTTGGAAGAAGATGTCTATATGGTTCATCCCAAAGGTTTTGTCGACCAAAAGCATCCTAATAAAGTATGTAAGCTCAAGAGATGCATTTATGGATTAAAAAAAGCATCTCGTAACCGGAATCATCGTTTCGATGATGAAATCACAAAGTATCGTTTTATTAGAAATGAAGATGAATCTTGTGTTTACATAAAAACTAGTGGGAGCTCGATGACATTCTTAGTCCTATATATGGATGTCATATTAATCATGGGAAATCACATTCCAACTTTACAAGGTGTAAAGACATGGCCTGGAAAGTGCTTCTCAATGAAGGACCTAGGTGAGGCACAATACATTCTTGGGATCAGAATCTATAGAGATAGATCAAATCGATTAATAGGTCTAAGTCAAGGTACATATATTGAGAAAGTGTTGAAACGGTTCAATATGGAAAACTCTAAGAGAGGATTTGTACCTATGGCGCATGGCACTGTACTAAGTTCATCTCAATGTCCTAGCACAAAGGCTGAGCTAGACAAGATGAAGGATGTTCCATATGCTTCTGCAATTGGATCCATCATGTACGCCATGAACTCTACAAACCTGATCTTGCTTATGCTATGATCATGGTAAGCAAATTCCAACAAAATCCAGGGAAAAGTCATTGGACAGATTTGAAGAACATTCTCAAGTACTTACGAAGAACTAAGGATATTTTCCTCGTCTATGGAGGCGTGGAAGAAAGCTTAAGTGTAAAGTGATACACTGATGCTTTATTCACAACTGATCGAGATGATTGCAAATCGCAATCAAGATATGTGTTCATTATCAATGGGAGTGCGGTATCTTGGAAAATCTCCAAGCAAAATGTTGTTGCACAATCCACTACAGAGTCATAATACATTGTTGCTTCTGAAGCTGCACAAGAGGCTGCATGGATGAAGAAATTCATTGGAGATATAGGGGTAGTGCCTACCATTCAGGACCCCCTAGATGTTTTCTATGAAAATGAGGGTGTTATTGCTTTGGAAAAAGAACCTAGATCACAAAAGAAGACCATGCATATTAGCTGAAGATTCAACGTCATCCGGTATAAAGTTGAAGAAGGTGAAATTAGTATTTGCAAAGTTCACACTGATCAAAATTTGGCGGACCCTTTCACTAAAATTTTTGTCAAAAAAAATTAAAAAAAAAAACAAATAAAAACACACCACTCCTATAACAACTATGGATCCGTACAGGTGAGTTATGATGGTTTAGTGTATACATTAGGGTCATATGTAATTAAGATTCTAAAGGCTTAGAGTGCGTGATTATGACTTATTTCCTGTTCCTTGTTTGGTTGAGGATTTAGGGAAGAGTCATTCAGTCGACTGTCTTCTCGATCTTAATTATACATGACCTGTATACGCCAAGCGATTATAGAGGAACCTTGTAGGGATTACATTATGAAATGTTCACAGTAATAATAACAAGGACAAAACCGAAAGCATCAAGGATATATGCGTAGGATGCGTTATCATTCTAAACAATCGTCTCCTTTCCTACTCGACTTAACATCTGTTACCATAAGAAGTCCAATGTCGTCACTTGACACGGACTGGTTGATCCTCACCATACCAACTTCACGCACTGAAAAGAGACCTTTCGCCTTACCCAATGGATTAACAAAACTCTTTCACCCTATAACGACAAATCCCTGAAACATCTCTAGCATCTAGGCACATGAGTACTTATGTAAGAGATACCACGCTCCTTCCCAGCCCCACAATAAAGATGAGATTCAAGAGACAAAAGACATAAAGAGAATCCCAGAGGTTTACAGCCTCCGCCAGATATTGCCGAAGTTCTTTCGGAAATATCACCCATGTGCTAAGTTGAGTTGGAATCGACTCGAATCTTTGAACCATTCCAGTATCCAAACCCCTGATACCATTTGGCACCAACACAAGAACAAATATTGTTCGATCAATAGAACAATCTAATAAGTACGAAAATTATCACACCAAGCCTCTAACCTCAGGGAACACCCACTCATAAGGAGGAAAAAGGGATTGCCCATAGAACCACTGACCACTAAGAATCAAGTAAACCCATAGTCAAGGATCGATATCCCTATTCCGAAATGACGACCCACTCACCCAACTCTAAGAATCAAGCAATGGTCAACATTAACCTAGTTTAGAATTTCGTAAGAGGAGAACACCCAAGGCAGCCTAGGAGTTATAAGGCCAGCTGCACCACACGCAACCTTAACCTTGGTAGCAATAGTGCCAATCCTTAAGGTCTAGGAACACTACTTCTAGGACACCAGGAGCACAACCTTTAGAAGACCATTAGAGATCCTCGCTAGTATAGGTCCGGTAACCTATAGCCTTCGGTTACCATAAGAACTCAGCTTCGTACATTTCACAATCCACGTATTCAACCCTAGTAAGTATTTGACTGCTGAAGCTCTCGGAGTCACACTCGATGAGATCAAGGTAAACAAGAACCCACACCCCAAAGAGGAGCATGTGGGGGATCATAGGCGGGAGAATCAAAAGAGCAAGGTCAAACACTAATAGTGAAAATCCACTGGAACACCAAGCAGGGACCCAAATTCCCACCTAGGAACGAAAAGATCAGATGAAACAGGAATACCTGCAACTTTCCCCAAGTTGCAAGAGCTGTTCAAGAAGCAAATTTCGGGATGCAATTCCCTCTATTGGGGGGATGATGTGACAACCCGAAATATTTGGATCAAGCAAGGTCTAAATTGCAACCCTATTCCATTGAAAACCTTGAAAACCATTAGGGCACAAGTGGATGTATATGAAAGTGTACACTTTTTAAGCCCTATACAAGGTAATCTCTTGAAAGTAAATAAGTTTATCAAGGCAAAAACTAGACAAATGGATTTGATTAAGAATCACATGATATAGATATAAGAACTTGTGTTATATTGCAACCTTGAATGCTTGAACTTTAAGGCCACCATTTTGAGCTTTCTGAGCACTAGAATCATATACACACTTATAAAAATCATCCAAAACGTAAACACACTTAAGGATACCATCTAAGACTATAAACCCTTTTCATTGGGCCATGTTTGGCCGTGAACCCCTTCTTTTGGGCCATGAATGGTCGTGAACACCATCCTAGGAAGGACCCTAGGGCGTAAACACCTTGGTGGACCACATTAGTGGCGTAAACACATTAGGAAATCCATGATAGGCCGTAAACTACCTTAGGGATGTGATGTTTGGGCATAAACACCTTCCTACATAGCATCTTGGGCATAAACACCTTTCTAGGGAGCATCTTGGGCGTAAACACCTTTCTAAGAAGCATCTTGGAGCGTAAACACCACCATTTTATGGTGTTTACGGATTTAGAATGTGAATAAAACAAAAAAAGTTGACTTAAAGCTAAGACACTTCACCCCTTTCCAAAGCAATCTCAGTTAAACATGTATTACCCACCAGTAATCCAAGCAAGCATCAAATCATCCTCTTTTCCTTTATAAGGAATGTAAACCATTCCTTATCACTCCTATCCTTCCTTTATGAACGTAAACCAGTCCTCATAATATCACAGTTATCATATTTACTTTCTGTTAACTTCTAAGTTTACTCTCAAATGTATTCAAGCTTCAAGTCTTAAGGAAACTTACTTTTTCAAAGCATTCCCTTGATTCTTGTAAGTATCTCATATTTGACTAGTGAATCCACATATTATTTTGTTTATTTCATCCTATTTACACATAGTATTATGTGTTAATATTCTAGGATATACTAGAATCCAAAGAGCTTACTAAACTATTCAAGTGTTAGAACTTGAAAACTTCTCAACATCTCTTCAAATCGTCTCCCAAACCAAACCAAGGTGAGCTTCATACACCCATATTTTCAAGCTTTTCTATGTTTTAGGGGGGGGGATACAAGTCAAACTATGTTTATTCCACAAATAACTACAAGATTTTCATCTTTTTGTTAAGGATAAATTATTAGTTGTACAAATTCTGATATTCTCTAGTTTTGATATAAATATGGTGATATGTATATATATCTATCAGCAAAACTAACATGACCAATGTTATAAAACCGTATGAAAAGTTAAGATCTATAAACTACATGCTTTTGGGAAACTTTATTGAGAGATAGTTTTTACTAGTAAGCTTTGATACAGTATAGTCATTTACAAATCTAGTGGGTTTAATACCCAAGTAATATGTTTTGAGTTCATATTTTTCATGCTGGAACACACCTATACATTTATATAAAAGGGTATATAAATCATTTCAAACCAACAAGATAAACTATAATCGGTATAGTTTGGAAACCACGAGCTACGTTTTCAAAGACATTTTTAATCATTTAAAAGTACAACTATCTTGTTTTTACAAGAAAATGAGTCATAGTTCACGTAAATCTGTTGAGGCTCTTGTGAGACGCATTTAGTCGTACCTACCTAGCGTACGTGGTAAGTCCTATTAATTATAATCAGAGTATCCTGGAGGGAGAGCGGGAGTTTGTGTATAGATCTATACGGGGTTGACACCCCACACCTGAGCTGTTCGCTACAGTTAGACTAGGCCAGTCTAGGGTGACAAATATCTTTCGACGAAACTGACGCCTATAAAACGGAAAGCAAGGCATATCAGTCATATTAGTATGGTTATAACGACTCACATAGGGATAAAGAAAACGAGTTTTGGTTTACAGGAAGCTTATACTTCATTAGTTTTATTGAAATAAATGAAACTATAAACTATTTTCGGTACGATATTCACTTCCATCAGGGTCTTAAAGTTTAAGACCACAGTTCATCTTTAAGGAAAATGCTGCATTTTTCTGTAACGATATATATTCTTACCTTACAAGGACAGGATATACACCCTGGTAGTTTTATAAAATTCCGAACTACGTTTCGTATATTTTGTAAACTGATTTCACAACTTCGGTCTTAGGGTTTTAAGACCACAACTTTTCACATAATAGAAAATATAGGATTTTCTAGGAGCACATTCTTGCTAATACAAACCAAGGATTTTCTAGGAGCACATTCTTGCTAATAGAAACCAAGGATTTTCTGGGAGCACAACTTTTCACATAACAATACACGGTTTTGAAACGAGACTCACAAACTACTTTTAATAGAAAATATCGGATTTTCTGGAGTTTTACATCTTATTATGAACAATGGTTTTACAACGTATTATGAACAAAGGTTTTACAACGTATTATGAACAAAGATTTTACAACGTTTTACCTACAAATATGGTTATGAACTCACCAACTTTTATTTGACACTTTTCAAAACGACTTGTATTCTCAGGGATCTAGCAGGCAGATACGCAACCCTTCTTGAGGGTCGGCGACATTATTTCACATTATTTATTTTTCAGTTACTTGTATTCGACTTTCGAACAATTCTGTTTGTAAACAATGTAATACTCTAAATCTAAATATATGAATGTTTGTGTTGCTATGTTTCATTACTATTCAATTGTTGTGATACTGTACAAAGACGTCATCTGCCCCCGGACGTTTTCGGCGTCCTGGTTTGGGGGTGTGACAAATTGGTATCAGAGCATTGTTTATAGTGAACTAGTATATCAACCCATACAAGATATACAACTATAAATACAATGGGACTAAAACACTCTGACTAATAGTATACTTTAAAAATATAAGTATTTTATAACAGTATGCATACGTACTAGAACAGTATCGTAAGGAGAAGAAAAAAAAAGAATTTAGAGGTTGGAGACTACAGTCAAACCTAGGCATTTATGTAATCATATATGGGATAAATATAGCCTGATCAACTACATTTATTTGAGATATGACCAACATGCGCTTAGGAGTGATAGTGGTGTTGCAACAAGCCTAAAACTTACCAACTATACATGCAAGAGAACATTAGAATCAAAAATCAAATTTAAAATACTATAGGAGTATTTTAGGATATCATAGGACCCTCGCGCCGAAATCTTCTACATACTTTTCATACCTCTATCCTCGCACAGGCAACATGGCTGACTTTCATCTTCATGGAGACCACTACTACACCACCCTAGTGGCCAACAGATGGGTCAAAGAGGAGCCGGGAGAGGTTCAAGAAGAAAACCCAGAGGTGGGTCCCGAAGAATATCAAGAAATGAAGTATGAGGGAGAGAATACTGATGAGGAGTGAGACGGGAATAAAGGCAGTGGAGGGATCCCTCGCGAGTCTTACCCTTCGGAAGCCATACCAGACCAGCGAAGAGGAGCATATGGGGGATCGTAGGCGGGAGAATTAAAAGAGCAAGGTCAAACACTAATAGTGAAAATCCACTGGAACACCAAGCAGGGACCCAAATTCCCACCTAGGAATGAAAAGATCAGATGAAACAGGAATACCCGCAACTTTCCCCAAGTTGCAAGAGCAGTTCAAGCAGCGAATTTCAGGACGAAATTCCCTCTAACGTGGGGATGATGTGACAACCCGAAATATTTGGATCAAGCAAGGTCTAAATTGCAACCCTATTCCTTTGAAAACCTTGAAAACCATTAGGGCACAAGTGCATGTATATGAAAGTGTACACTTTGGAAGCCACATACAAGGTAATCTCTTGAAAGTAAATAAGTTTATCAAGCCAAAAACTACACAAAATGGATTTGATTAAGAATCACATGATATAGATATAAGAACTTGTGTTATATTGCATCCTTGAATGCTTGAAATTTAAGGCCATCATTTTGAGCTTTTTAAGCACTAGAATCATATACACACTTATAAAAATCATCCAAAATGTAAACACACTGAAGGATACCATCTAAGACCATAAACCCTTTCATTGGGCCATGTTTGGCCGTGAACCCCTTCATTTGGGCCATGAATGGTCGTGATCACCATCCTAGGAAGGATCCTAGGGCGTAAACACCTTGGTGGACCATATTAGAGGCGTAAACACATTAGGAAATGCATGATAGGGCGTAAACTACCTTAGGCATGTGATGTTTGGGCATAAACACCTTCCTACGGAGCATCTTGGGCGTAAACACCTTTCTAAGAAGCATCTTGGGGCGTAAACACCACCATTTTATGGTGTTTACGGATTTAGACTGTGAATAAAACAAAAACAGTTGACTTTAAGATGAGACACTTCACCCCTTTCCAAAGCAATCTCAGTTAAACACGTATTACCTACCAGTAATCCAAGCAAGGATCAAATCATCCTCTTTTCCTTTATAAGGAACGTAAACCCTTCCTTATCACTCCTATCCTTCCCTTATGAACGTAAACCACTCCTCTCAATATCACAGTTATCATATTTACTTCCTGTAAACTTCTAAGTTTACTCTCAAACGTATTCAAGCTTCAATTCTTAAGGAAATTTACTTCTTCAAAGCATTCCCTAGATTCTTGTAAGTATCTCATATTTGACTAGTGAATCCACATATTATTTTGTTTATTTCATCCGATTTACACATAATATTATGTGTTAATATTCTAGGATATACTAGGATCCAAAGAGTTTACCAAACTCTTCAAGTGTTAGAACTTGAAAACTTCTGAACATCTCTTCAAATCATCCCCCAAACCAAACCAAGGTGAGCTTCATACACCCATATTCTCAAGCTTTTCTATGTTTTAGGGGGGGGGGATACAATTCAAACTATGTTTATTCCACAAATAACTACAAGCTTTTGATCTTTGTGTTAAGGATAAATTATTAGTTGTACAAATTATGATATTCTCTAGTTTTGATATGAATATGGTGATATGTATATATATCTATCACCAAAACTAACGTGAATAATGTTATAAAACCATATGAAGAGTTAAGATCTATAAACTACATGCTTTTGGGAAACTTTATTGAAAGATATTGTTTACTAGTAAGCTTTGATACAGTATAGTCATTTACAAATCTAGTCGGTTTAATACCCAAGTAATATGTTTTGATTTCATATTTTTCATGCTGGAACACACCTATACATTTATATAAAAGGGTATATAAATCATTTCAAACCAACAAGATAAACTATAATCGGTATAGTTTGGAAACCACGAACTACGTTTTCAAATACATTTTTAATCATTTAAAAGTACAACTATCTTGTTTTTACAAGAAAAGGAGTCATAGTTCACGTAAATCTGTTGAGGCTCTTGTGAGACGCATTTAGTCGTACCTACCTAGCGTACGTGGTAAGTCCTGTTAGTTATAATCAGAGTCTCCTGGAGGGAGAGTGAGAGTTTGTGTATAGATCTATACGGGGTTGACACCCCACACTTGAGCTGTTCGCTACAGTTAGACTAGGCCAGTCTAGGGTGACAAATAACTTTCGACGAAACTGACGCCTATAAAACGGAAAGCGAGGCATAGCAGTCATATTAGTATGGTTATAACGACTTGTAGAATCAAAGAATCGAGTATAAAATGAATCAGAGTGTAGAATCAAGTAAGAAAGCGAAATTGAACACCGGATGTACATATGATCTTGTTTCAGCTCTATTACGCTTTCAAATGTTTACAGAGTACAAAGACAGGTCTGTAAAAACTCTTATGTAACTCTAGTAAATATCCCTATTTATAGGGAACATAAAGCGTACAAAAACTATACTAAGGCATAGACACTAAAGATTCGAATAAAAGCGCCTTAGTAAAATACATTACAAAACATTCGAAGAGGCAAAATATATTTCGACTAATTACAACATTTTAACCTTTACACGACTCACATAGGGATAAACAAAACGAGTTTTGGTTTACGGGAAGCTTATACTTCATTACTTTTATTGAAATAAATGAAACTATAAACTATTTTCGGGACGATATTCACTTCCATCAGGGTCTTAGAGCTTAAGACCAGAGTTCGTCTTCAAGGAAAATACTGCATTTTTCTGTAATGATATATATTCTTACCTTACAAGGACAGGATATACACCCTGGTAGTTTTATAAAATTCCGAACTCTGTTTCGTATATTTTGTAAACTGATTTCACAACTTTGGTTTTAGGGTTTTAAGACCACAACTTTTCACATAACAGAAAGTATAGGATTTTCTGGGAACACATTCTTGCTAATACAAACCAAGGATAACGAACAACATGCATGCAACTATACACGGTTTTGAAACGAGACTCACAAACGACTTTTTTATAGAAAATATCGGATTTTCTGGAGTTTTACAACGTATTATGAACAAAGGTTTTACAACGTATTATGAACAAAGATTTTACAACGTATTATGAACAAAGGTTTTACAACGTATTATGAACAAAGATTTTACAACGTTTTACCTACAAATATGCTTATGAACTCACCAACTTTTATTTGACACTTTTCAAAACGACTTGTATTCTCAGGGATCTAGCAGGCAGATACTCAACCCTTCTTGAGGGTCAGCGACATTATTTCACATTATTTATTTTTCAGTTACTTGTATTCGACTTTCGAACAGTTGTGTTTGTAAACAATGTAATACTCTAAATCCAAATGTATGAATGTTTGTGTTGCTATGTTTCATTACTATTCAATTGTTGTTATACTGTACAAAGACGTCATCCGCCCCCAGACGTTTTCGTCGTCCTGGTTCGAGGGTGTGACAGATTGGTATCAGAGCATTGTTTATAGTGAACTAGTATATCAAACCATCCAAGATATAGAACTATAAATACAATGAGACTAAAACACTCTGACTAAAAGTATACTTTAAAAATATAATTATTTTATAAAAGTATGCATACTTACTAGAACAGTATCATAAGAAGAAGAAAAAAAAAGAATTTAGAGGTTAGACACTACAGTCAAACCTAGACAGTTATGTAACAATATATGGGATAAATATAGCCTAATCAACTACATTTATGTGAGATATGACCAACATGTTCTTAGGAGTGACAGTGGTGTTGCAACAAGCCTAAAACTTACCAACTATACATGCAAGAGAACATTAGAATCAAACATCAAATTTAAAATACTATTGGAGTATTTTAGGATACCATAGGACCCTCGCGCCGAAATCTTCTACATACTTTTCATACCTTTATCCTCGCACAGGCAACATGGCTGACTTTTATCTTCACGGAACAAGAAACGTTTTGCTTTTCCAGCTTTGTCCTTTCCTGCGAAGACCATTCCAAAAGGCTTTAAGCAGATTTCACCATCAGCACACTTCTTCAATTCTGCCTGAGTCTTCGTAGGAGCTATTGGAGCTTTAATTTCCATACCTTTAGCCGTAGCTAACTCCACATCTGTTAGAGCCAAGCACTCATAATAATTTTCGATGAAAATCTTGATGTGAGCAAGCCCAAGCTTAAATTCATCAGGTTCTGTGTTTTGAAGATATGAAAACGATTTGTCTTTCAGAATCAAAGCAACTTGTATAAGATCATCCAAGTTCATTAATGGAAAATCTGCAATTGTAAATTCGCAAATATTTCCATTTGCCCTGGCAACCACATACTTGATATTTTGGACTGTGTTTTCGAATACCACATCCTTTTTCATACTGATCACTTTCTTGATCTTTATCAATGACCAAACTTCCTCAGGGGCTTTTGCAAGAACAACATGAAATCGAATTTTCATGTGTGTACCATCGTCCTTTTCTTTGATATTACCTTCTGCATTAAATTGAGGCATGATGAACATCATGTCGTTTATCGGAAAGTCGAGCTGACTTGAATCAGTATTTGTAACCATATAACTTTGTTTTGGTTTCTTCTCAAACGAAAACATATGATTAAAAGCTACTTTGGCCTCAATTGTTTCATAATTGTAGTGTTTGGCCGGATCACCTTTGTCCATTCCCTTCGGATCACTTGCACGCTGAGTCATTATGCTTTAAATCAATCTTAGCTTTTCGATTTTAGCTTCTGCTTCGGCTTTCCTTTCTTCTTTCGATTTTTCCACCATAATTGTTTTCCCTTTATCTTTCACGACTGAATCATCTTTCACCTGCATTGTTTTCGAACTACTCCCAACATTATCAGTAGGTTTACCAATCGCAATTCCTTTCGAAATTGGTCTTGTAATTGGCATGGTTGTTACGACTGTTGAAGTAATCGGCCTAGCAGATGCTATAACTGGCTTTGTTTTTGGGATCTTTGAAGAAAGCAACTTTCCTACAACCTTCGCATCATCACCACTGGCCTTCGAATCACCAGTTTTTCTTTCTCCCCCTTTCACCCTTGTGAAAACAGGTGGGGCATTTGTTGTTGGAAGAAGGCTGGATATACGAGATAGAGGAGCAAGTTGCTTGTTGAGAATTGCTTCGAAGTGTAGGAACTTTTGAGATAAAAATTCAGGAGTAATCAGGGAAGAAGAAACCGGCTGGACAGATAGGTCTTTTAATTCCTTTAGCAAAGTAGTCACTTCCAAAAAGTTGGCACTTTCTGTTGTTGAAAGATGAGTAAGTTGAGGACTCAAATTTTCATATAATTTGACAAATCTTGTGACAGCATCACAAATAATATCAACCTTCTGAGTCAGAGATGCATAATCTTTTTGAACAGTTGCAATCTCTTTTTGCATATCTTCACGAAGTTCATGAATCTGCAGATTGACATCCTCCCTGACTTTCTTTACTTCTTGAACAAATAGAACATGGCTTTCCTTTGTTACATGCTTGAATTCTTTCATATCTCCGACAAACTTCGAATTTTGAGAATTGATGCGTAGTTCATTATTTTGATCACTATGATCAACCTTCTCCAAAATTCGAGATTCAGAGTGTGTAATCATCCCAGATACTTTACTTACAACTCTAGCTTCGAACATTTTCAACAATGAATCAACCTCTAAACTTGAAACAGACGAACCACCCCCCAGATCAGCTTGAGATTGAATTATAGAATTCAACTTCTGATTCAAAATTTTAAATTGCTTCATTGTCATCAGCATATGATCTGGAAAATCCTCTTCGTCTTCATGAAACTCTAATTCTTCAAACGTACCTCCAAAACCCTCATTATCAGTTTCCGTTTCCATAAAAACGGTTTCTTGAACGGTGGAATTAGGTTTGGGTGTATCAGTGGATTGAGAAGAAAAACTAGAAGTGAAGGGTTGATTGATTATGTTTTCGAATGTAGGGGAATCAGTGGTGGAAGTAATTGGAATAATTGGTGGAGGTAAAGAAACAGTATGTTCGAAAGTTAAAGAAGTTGGATGACCTTGATCTTCTTTATTCGAATCTCCTTCACCCATATTGACATTTACATCCGTATCAGATACGTTTGCAGGGATGCCTGAAGTTCGTACCTCCTCAGAAACTGATTTGGCAACTGAATCTTCGGGTGGTATGACTATTGTCTGCTCAGGAGTTGATTTTTCTACATGAAGAGTTACTTCTGGTGTTTCAGGAATTCTTTCATCATCATCTTTTGTAGACTCAGTAGAAAGCATAAACTTTCGTGTCTTCTTCTTCTTCTTCGACAAATGTTTGGCCATATCCTCAGCCCTTCGTTTCTTGGATATTGGAGAAATAGGTTCTGGCACTTCTCGAATTAAAACACCTTGATGAGTGATGTGAGGTTTTCGAACCACTTTTTGTGTTGGAGACTTGATTTTATGTGTTGACTTCATTTTGATTCTTCGAAACATACCAGTCTTCGAAGGAATGATCACGTGTTCTTGAGTTTCTTCATCAACAGGCTCAATCACTTGTGTCTCAGCAACAGACACTTCAACTGTTAGAGGCTTCTTCTTTGGAGATTTCGAAGAAGTCAACTCTGTGATTTTGTCTTCATGAGAAGTAGTTTCAGTCTTCTTTGACCGCATGGATTTCTTACCTTCCTGTCCAATAGTTTCCCAGTTTCAATAGTAGAATCAATAGTCTTCAAATATGCCACTAAAATAGAATTCAAAGGATCAACTCTTTTGAGCATTGCATCTGGAATACGAGCAACAGATGGAAAAACCTCAGCACTATCTGTGACATCCTTTGGATAGTGGTATGGTTGAAAAACAGCTTTTTCTTCGTCATTGGGTACCAAAATCCCTTCCTTGTTGTAAAAATGTTGTAAAATCAAGCTCCAGTATCTTGCACACGAAATACCATGAATAGCATTCGTGTGTTCTACACTCTTTTGGAATTCCTTCCACAATTGTGTAGAATAATCCACTTAAAGATCATAGTATAGCCCAGCAACCATGGCATATACTTCCATTCTTCCTTTGTCAAGACGAACTGTTCTCCTAGTTAAACATCTTAGAAAAATACCAAATAAGAAATTCCAGATACTTGGAAGACCAGATTTATTAAAATCACTAATCTTGGATAACTGAGGCTGATATCCCATCTCATTAAACATATGAAATATTTGAGGAAATGTGAAAGCAACATACGGAGGTGAATTCGGAATTTCAAGAATTTGGCAAAAGAGTTTCTTTAATAATCTGACCTTTTTGTCATTCACCAGATGGAAAGTAATTGTATCAGAAGCTTTATTGTAAGTAGCGGTTGATCCGGATTGAGAAAGCCATGACATTGTAATAGAGAATGAACCGAACATCGCCTTAGACAAAACAGAGCTCTTTAAGGCAACGATTAACATCTTCAATTCTTTCGGGTATTTAGAAACATCACCCTCCAAGTAATAGTTAGTTGCTTGAATCTTCATAATTGGCAATGAAGATACATCTTCGGTGGTATGAGAAGGATCAGCATCAACATGAACAGAAGTCGCCATTGTTAGGGTTTGAAAACTTTGAAGATCAGAGAATTTGGGAATTTGTTCTTTTTGATCGCGTAAACTGATAATGAACCCTTGAATCCCCTTTTATATGTAACCCTGAAGTTTGAATTTGAAGCGGGATGTATATTTAATGACATCTGACGTGGCACCTTGAAAATCGGACCATTACTGCGTAAAAGTAGCCATGCGTCAAAAAGTATCTGTCACATCACCTTGAAATCTGGACAAAATACCATACGTCATTAAAAACCAGCTTGTATTGTTATCCCCAAGAAGATTGTAACCGTCAGAACCCTTTGTATGGAAGCAAGGCTCTTTCGCTTTTGGGATGAAAAGCGAAGTCATATGCCAGATGTTTGAAATCATCAGCCTGAGTTGGTATTACTCAGAACCTCAAGGATTTCGTGAGTGCAGTGCTCCAAAGAATTTAGACGAGAAACAAAGATAAGAAAAATTTGGGATATTGTGATGTCAAAATATTAATTTGACACAAAGGCAGATAAAATCCCGGGCAAAGATTTCTTCATTAATCATTAAGAGAAATGATCAACAGCTTGTGTAGGTTCCCGTGAAATGCAATCGAATTCTTGTAAATAAGTATCAAAGGGCTTCTTTTATGATGCTTCGTGGGTAGTTTAAAATTTTCGTTACATGTCAACCTAAACATAAGGTGATAAATTGTAACAGAAATTACTTGTTTGACCAGTGTAGTCAGGGACAAGTTTGTTTTGATAAATTTGAAGTGACATTGAAGTTCGAATGAAACTCACACGGAAATCATTTTCAAGAAAAAAAATTTGTGCTAGATCTTGTTGGGTAACAAACATCATGGGTTTCGAATGTTTGATTAATACCACTCATACGAATTGAATATGATTTGGAGTTTCGAATGTTGGTACTAAACCAAATGTTTCGTGAAAATCTGGAACATAGTTCCCCGTCAATTCCTTAAAAGTTTAGAAAATTGGGTTTCAATTTCATCACGGTCTCATGATGTCAGATCATAAACACAGATTTTTGATATATCTAAGTCTCGATGGGTTTGATCAGAGACCTCTCGGACATATGTCTTCGTGTGTGATCGTGTAAGAACTTTATGGATGAAAAACATTGGTGTAAGACACAAAAGGTACCTCTGTTATTTTTGGACAAAACAGTAAACTCTTAACTCATTTTGAGAAGAGTCAGGTAGCTCAGAGACTAATGTGAATATAATCCTTATTGGGAAGAAATTTTCGTATGAATAATTTCATTAAGGCTTTCGTACACACACATTGAGTCATTGGAGGCTTTGGACAACATGCATCAGCATGCTTCTATGGACAACTTAACTAGTTCAAAATATTGATAATTTATCGATTCGTATGAAAAATGTACCTGACCCTAGAACTGCAAGCATAATCCACTGTGTATCATCATATATATCTACAACAAAATACTAAAAAGAAATAGGAAACAAAATATTTTTGTTGTTTTGATTTTTCGAAAATAAAGACAAAACAAAAGCAAAACAAAAGCAAAACAAATTCTTTTTGGATTTTTAATTTTTCGAAAATTAAATGACAAAAACAAACGAAAATCTTTTCGGATTTTTAATTTTTCGAAAATTAAATGACAAAAACAAACGAAAATCTTTTTGGATTTTTAATTTTTTTTTTCGAAAATTAAATGACAAAAACAAACGAAAATAGTTTTGGATTTTTAATTTTTCGAAAATTAAAAGCTAACTATACTTGTTGCAAATACACGAAATTTTATCATCCCCTGATAAGTGACAAATTTACGAATTCGAAGGGATTCGAAGCGTTGACTATGAATAGTAACCTCTGAATCAACCCTTAAAATATATGATAAATTTACGATTTCGAAGGGATTCGAAGCGTTGACTATGAACAGTAACCTCTAAACGTTGACTGTTATTGCTTTGTTTTTCATTCAACACCTCTGAATCATTCCTGGTCAATCATCATTCTCCTTTTTCGCATGGAACAGAATTTCCATCTATCATTCCAAGTCCTTCTAAAATTTTCACAAAGGATTTTTCATCTAAAGGTTTTGTGAAAATATCAGCTAACTGATCAGTTGTTTTCACGAAATGTACTTCAATATTTCCATCCTCCATGTGATCCTTGAAGAAATGATAACGAAGAGCTATATGTTTAGTCTTCGAATGCTGCACAGGATTATGACAAATTCTTATTGCACTTTGAGAATCACAATATAATGGAATCTTTTTCATATTGATTGCATAATCACGCAATTGACTTTGAATCCATATAATTTATGATTTGCAAGCAGCAGCAGCCACATATTCTGCTTCAGCTGTTGAAATTGATACACATGTTTGCTTTTTCGACTGCCAGCTCACCAATTTGCCATCGAGAAATTGACATCCGCCACTTGTTCTTTTTCTATCATGATTACAACCACCCAAGTCTGCATCCGAATAAGTTTGTACAAAGAACCCTGTTTTCGAAGGATACCACAATCCTAACGAAATTGTTCCTTTAAGATAACGAAATATATTCTTCACAGCAGTGAGATGTGGTTCTCGTGGATTTAACTGATACCTAGCACAATTACACACAGAAAACATGATATCAGGTCTACTCGCTGTAAGATAAAGTAATGAACCAATCATGCTCCTGTAAAGAGTTATGTCAACTGCAGGTTTATCTAACGAATGTGTCAACTTTATGCCAGTTGCCATAGGGACTCGTAACTTTGTGCTATTTGTCAACCCAAACTTCTCTAGTAGATTCTTCGTATATTTTTCTTGATTAATAAAAATTCCTTCTCTGTTTTGACGAATATTCAGTCCAAGAAAATTATTGATTTTTCCCATCATGCTCATTTCGAGCTTACTTTTCATCAAATCTTCGAGTTCTCTAGATAAAGCAGGGTCAGTTGAGCCAAAAATAATATCATCAACATAAATTTGAACAAGCATTAGATGTTTCCCAACTTTCTTTCGAAATAATGTGGGGTCAACAGATCCTTATTTAAATTTAGATTGTTTCAAAAATGAAGTAAGAGTTGCATACCATGCTCGTGGTGCTTGTTTTAAACCATAAACCACCTTATCTAAAATATAAACATGATCTGGATATTCTTCGTTAATAAAACCTGGGGGTTGTTCCACGTAAACTATTTCTTCAAGCTCTTCATTTAAAAATGCACACTTCACGTCCATTTGATAAACATCAAACTCTTTGTGAGCTGCATAAGCTAGAAATAAACGAACAACCTCGAGTCTTGCGACAGGGGCAAAAGTTTCTTCATAATCGATTGCTTCTTGTTATGAATATCCTTTAACAACAAGTTTGACTTTGTTTCGAGCAATATTTCCATCTTTGTCGGTTTTGTTTTTAAAAATCCATTTTAACCCGACAATCGAAACATTTTCAGGCTTAGGAATTAATCTCCAAACCTTGTTTCGTTCAAATTCAGACAATTCAGATTGCATAGCAACAACCCAATCTGAGTGTTCCATTGCAATCTTAACTGTTTTTGGTTCAATTTTAGAGATGAAAACATTAAACATGCAAAATTCTTGATGAGTATTCAATACCTCATTCTTTGCACGTATTTGAGCTCTTGTTAAAACACCCTCTTGTGGATTTCCAATTATTTGATCTTTCGGATGATCTCTTGTCCACTTTTCCATTGGCGGATAAGCTGGATCAAATTCCAAAGGTGCATCTTCGTATAAATCATCATTCTCTGAACCTGCAATCGAACAAACATCATCAAAATCATTATTATTCTCAATGTTTTCTAAATGCTCCCCCTTAACATTATGCTCCCCCTCAACATCAGCATTCAATCTTTCATTCTCCCCCTCGAAAGAATACTCTCCCTCAACTAGAGTGTTCGAATCCAAGTGCTCCCCCTCCACTGGATTATTTTGCATGCTTTCGCCTTTCTCTGGAGAAGTTGATGTTGAATCATCAGTAAGCTTCGTTAATTCAGAGAGATGATTATCATTTGCATTTATTTTAGCATCAACAGCATGATCTGAAATACCAAAAATTAAATCATAATCAATATCTAAGGTTTGTGAAGTTTCAGATTCATCTTGTATTTCTTTTAGAATATGATGATTTTCACACTCCGTTTCAGTTTGTTTAATATAGTAATCATCAAATGTAAGATTAAAAGTTTCTTCAACTTTTCGTGTTCTTTTGTTCAACACACGATATGCGACTGAATTATGCGAGTATCCCAAGAAAATCCCTTCATCTGCTTTAGCTTGAAATTTTATAAGATTATCCTTGAGATTCATAATAAAGCACCTGCATCCGAAAATATGGAAAAATTTCACGTTAGGTTTTCGATTGTTAAGAATTTCATATGGAGTGATGTTAAAACGACGATGAATGAAAGATCTGTTTTGAGTAAAACATGTGGTGGATACTGCTTCATCCCAAAGGTATTGTGGAAGATTCGAATATGCCAACATAGTCCTTGCCGCTTCGCATAGAGACCTATTTCTTCGTTCAACAACACCATTTTGTTGTGGTGAGTATGGAGATGAAAAATTATGTGAAATCCCTTTGTCCACCAAAAATGAATCAAGAACATTGTTCTTAAACTCAGTTCCATGATCACTCTTAATTTTTCGATCAATCTTCTTCAATGTTGTTTCCATCTTTTTGATAAAGTCAATCATGATTTGTGCAACTTCGGATTTAAGCCTGAGAAAATAAACCCACGTAAATCTGGAAAAATCATCAATAATGACTAATATATACCGTTTCTTGTTGATTGTTGAAACTGTTGATGGACTACACAAATCAATATGTAACAGTTCCAGTGGTGCGACTATTTTCGAATCTATCATAATTGGATGTCCTTGTTTATGTTGTTTTCCAACTTCAGAAGCTGCACATAAAGAATCATTATCAAATTTAAGTACAGGTAAACCTCTTACCAGATCTTGTATCACAAGTTTATTGATGTTTCGAAAGTTGAGATGAGAAAATCTTCGATGCCAAAGCCAACTTAAGTCTGATGTTGCTTTTGAAAGAAGACATATAGCAGGTTTCCCTACTATCGGATTGATGTCCAAAGTAAACATGTCACCTTTCCTTTTGGATTTCAGTAAAACTTCGTTAGTGTTGACATTCGAAATAACACTTCCTTCTTCATTAAAAAGAACTTGATTTCCAGTGCCCACAACAAGTTGGGAAACACTTATCAAGTTATGTTGAAGACCTTCAACATACGCAACACGATTCACTGTGAATTGTCCGATTGTGATCTTCCCATAACCTTTGACTTGACATTTTTGATTGTTCCCAAACTTCACAACTCCAGCATTCTTTAGGCTTCGAAAATCACGTAAATTCTCCTTCTTCCCAGTCATGTGACGAGAGTAACCACTATCAATGTACCATTTATTATCATATTGCTCGTCACATAGTACCTACAATGAGTGGAAAAATTTAGGTACCCAAGGCTTTTTGGGTCCTTGGAAATTAGATTTCAATTTCGAATGTAATGAAGAACTTTTAACCCAATCACAAACTTTGGTTTTGAGACTATCAATTAAGTTCACATCTTCATTTAAAGGAACCAAAACATAAGATTTTGATGGTTTCGAATGTTCACTGACATTACCCTTCGTATTCTGAGTTTGTGAATGTACATTCTTTGTTTTGATTACTGGTTTCCATGCTTTGACAGATATGTTCGAATCCTTAGAAGATAAACTTCCATTTGATGAAGTATTTACATACTTTTCATAGGCTTCGTGAATTTGCTCCTTTGAAAATGTATTCGACTGATACATTTTTCCTTTGCCTTCAAGCCAATGATCAATGTTCTTCCTTGAAGTTATCCCCTTTTCATGTGAATTTTCATAGTTTCTTTCTTCGTATGATTAGGAAAATTTGGCTTTTTAGGAACAAAATCAACTTTTGGATTGGTTAGAAAAGATTCACCATAAGATGTATCAACAGTGGATTTAAAATCTTGACGTTGAAAGAATTTTTTATTTGGATTTGATGTATTTGAAATTTTAGTTTTTGAGACTTTCGAAAACTTTGGTTGTTTATTCACTTCAGACCTTAAATGATTTGATTTTGATGAATGTTGATTATTTGTTGAAAAAGAGGAGTTTTTAGCTTTAAAAACATTTTTGGGTGATTGTAATTCAGACATCTTTTGAGACTCAATAATCTGCCAAAATATTTTCTTCCTAGCTTGTCTTTTTGAAATGTTATTTTCCTTCGAAAATTTGTCAATTTGATCTTTGAATTCCGTGGAGTTTAGTTTGACAACTTTTTCATTTTCCTTTACAACTTGTTTTGAATTCTCTTTTTCAACTTTTGATTTTTCAACCCATTTTCTTTGCGGTTTTTGACGGTGAAAAACATACGAATTCTTTGTTAGGTTGTTTTCAACTGTGCTTTGATTTGCAAAGAAACCTTCATCAGTTGTTTTCAAATTATCTTCTTCAACTAACTTCTTCAATTATGGTTTGATATTCTCAACATTTCCAGTAGTTACGAATACTTGATTTGGAAAAATGACATCATCTGTACACTTGAAAGTTGGATAAACCACAGTATTCATTTCAAGATAGTGATCACCTTTTTCATTCATCACTTTTTCAAACTTTTGTGTATCACCATACACTTGATCAACCACTATTCGAGGAATTTCTTCTTCCTTTGAAGATTTCTTTTCCTTCGAAATTTCTTCTTCTTTTTCATCATCGCTATCATCAGTTTGACTGTCTCTGAGATCCACGAAGTCCATATCACAAACTTTCGAAGTTGAGGGTATATCAGTTTCTTTCTTAACCATCAAGTCCTTAACTTTTTCTTTCCCTGTAAATGTTGATGCAACATTAACAACAGACAACTGGGAACAGTCAACATCCTCAAGATCACTAATTTCACTAATATTGTCAGAATTATCTTCAATATCAGCAAAATTAGATTGAGAATCAGATGTTGAATTCTCAGTCTTTTTCAAAATTTGAATTTGTTCAGATTTAGTCAAAGTATCATTCACTATATTAACTAACTCATTCGCATCAAGACATTCATCAATTTTGACAATTCCATATTTATATCTATCATCAGGAACTTTGTCAAAATCAGCTATTATTTTCTCACAATCATACGAAATATTATCTACCTTAGCTCTTTCGAATGCTAGAAAAGGTAGTAATTTTCTATGTTGCTCTTTACTTATTTCACATGAATGATGTAAATAAGTTAATTTGCTATAAAGTCTCTTAGCAGAATTACAGTATATGTTTCTTTGTGCTAGCAAAAGTTTGACTTCATTTGACAAAGTATCGCTATCACACATAATATTCGTTATTTGTAATTCTAAACAATCAACTTTACTTATTTTCATGTCTAATCGCTTTTTGGTCTCTAATAACTCCATGGACAACTTGTTGGCCTCATTGCTAGCAGACACAACAATTGAATCAAAATAAGTAACAGTCTCATCAAAAGGTATTAGTTCAGAGTCATAAGCATGTGTAGGAATATTAAAAGATTCGAGAATATTACGTACCTTTGTTGTCATTGGAGATTTGTCTGTTGTCTTGGATATGAAGCATCTTCCTTTCACTTCGAATTCCTGTTCATCTGAGTCCTCCTCCATCTTCGCATACATCGCTCCATGTGTTGGATTCCTCATTTCTTCATCGTCTGATCCGGATGACCAGATTTGATATGTTCCATCCTCCTCCTGTTCACCCCTTGCAACCAGTGATAAATTCTTGGCTTTCGCACGAACCTCCTCAAGCCTCTCTGCATAATAAGCTTCATCTTTGACTTTATTCTTTCTCTCATCCTTCTTCCTAAGCATACAATCATTCGCAAGATAATTGGCTCCATTGCAATAATGACAATCAACACCAGCATCACCTTTCTGCTTTTTCTCACTCTTTCCTTCAGACATTTTCGAATCTTTCTTCTCAATCTTCTTTTTCTCCTCAACAACAGTTTTACTCACAGTACTTCCTTTTACCTCAACAAGCTTAGCCTTCGGATTGAACGACTTTTTGAAAAAAATCTTGACACGATTATTCGAGTAAAATGCTATTGCCTCATCATCCGAATTCATGATGAATCCCTCTTCTTCCTCAGAATTACAATTTTCAGCTTCTTTCTGAGATATCTTTGACACAAGTGCCAATGGACCTCCCAAATTTAGCTTCGTCTCCTCAGCAATTTCATTTACCTTAGTTTCGTGTGTCTTCAACTGATTGTACAAATCATTGAGAGTTGAAGTATCAAAACTTTGCTGATTCTTCACCATCATACTCACGCTTCTCCATTCTTTTCGAAGACCCATCACAAAGATGAGATTGAATTCCATTGAAGTCTTGGTAATTCCATAGCGATTACAACGATAGATTAACTCGTTCAGTCGATCATAGTAGACTTCAATTGTTTCACCTTCTTTTTGTTTGGAATCTTTCAGCTCAACCAAACACTGTTTGACTGAATTGATTTTCGTCTTCTCACTTCCTTGAAACTTATCTTTCATATTGTTCCAGATCTCCCTTGCAGTTGTACAACTCCTTACATAATTTTACATAACTTGAGGTATAGCTCCTCGCAATTCCTTCATACACCTCTTCTCCAGCTTCTTCAGACGATCAGTTTGATTATCAACACCAGAACTTGTAGAATATGATCCAATTGCTTGAACATTCACCGGAACATTGACATTTCCAGTGATACATGACCATAATTCTTCATCAAGACCATTCAGATAATCCTGCATACGATCAGCCCACTGATCATGATATTCAGGGATTAGCATTGGAATTTTGGTTGATGATCCTAACAAATGAGAAAACGAGGTCATCGAATTGATATTGAAGCTCGCCATTGTTGTACGGAAGATGACTTTGAAAATTTTGAAGAAGATTTGGAAATTTGAAAACAAACTAGTTGAATCAAATCGGAATTACAAGAAGAACACTCGATTCAACAATTCAAATGCAGAATCAAATCACAAACTAAAATCTAGACAAATTTTTCACGATCAAAAAGTACGGAAACTTTTGAACCAAAAATTTGATTCAAAAACTTTTTGAATGGATGAAAATAGATCACAGATATGATTCTTGCTCTGATACCAATTGTAGAATCAAAGAATCGAGTATAAAATGAATCAGAGTGTAGAATCAAGTAAGAAAGCGAAATTGAACACCGGATGTAAATATGATCTTGTTTCAGCTCTATTACGCTTTCAAATGTTTACAAAGTACAAAGACAGGCCTGTAAAAACTCTTATCTAACTCTAGTAAATATCCTTATTTATAGGGAACAGAAAGCGTACAAAAAATATACTAAGGCATAGACACTAAAGATTCGAATAAAAGCGTCTTAGTAAAATACATTACAAAACATTCAAAGAGGCAAAATATATTTCGACTAATTACAACATTTTAACCCTTACACGAGTCACATAGGGATAAACAAAACGATTTTTGGTTTACGGGAAGCTTATACTTCATTAGTTTTATTGAAATAAATGAAACTATAAACTATTTTCGGGACGATATTCACTTCCATCAGGGTCTTAGAGTTTAAGACCACAGTTCGTCTTCAAGGAAAATACTGCATTTTTCTGTAACGATATATATTCTTACCTTACAAGGACAGGATATACACCCTGGTAGTTTTATAAAATTCCGAACTCTTTTTTGTATACTTTGTAAACTGATTTCACAACTTCGGTCTTAGGGTTTTAAGACCACAACTTTTCACATAACAGAAAGTATAGGATTTTCTGGGAACACATTCTTGCTAATACAAACCAAGGATAACGAACAACATGCATGCAACTATACACGGTTTTGAAACGAGACTCACAAACGACTTTTTTATAGAAAATATCAGATTTTCTGGAGTTTTACAACGTATTATGAACAAAGGTTTTACAACGTATTATGAACAAAGGTTTTACAACGTATTATGAACAAAGATTTTACAACGTTTTACCTACAAATATGCTTATGAACTCACCAACTTTTATTTGACACTTTTCAAAACGACTTGTATTCTCAGGGATCTAGCAGGCAGATACTCAACCCTTCTTGAGGGTCGGCGACATTATTTCACATTATTTATTTTTCAGTTACTTGTATTCGACTTTCGAACAGTTGTGTTTGTAAACAATGTAATACTCTAAATCTAAATGTATGAATGTTTGTGTTGCTATGTTTCATTACTATTCATTTGTTGTTATACTGTACAAAGGCGTCATCCGCCCCCAGACGTTTTCGCCGTCCTGGTTCGAGGGTGTGACAGATTGGTATCAGAGCATTGTTTATAGTGAACTAGTATATCAAACCATCCAAGATATAGAACTATAAATACAATGGGACTAAAACACTCTGACTAAAAGTATACTTTAAAAATATAAGTATTTTATAAAAGTATGCATACTTACTAGAACAATATCAGAAGGAGAAGAAAACAAAAGCATTTAGAGGTTAGACACTACAGTCAAACCTAGGCAGTTATGTAACAATATATGGGATAAATATAGCCTAATCAACTACATTTATTTGAGATATGACCAATATGTTCTTAGGAGTGATAGTGGTGTTGCAACAAGCCTAAAACTTACCAACTATACATGAAAGAGAACATTAGAATCGAACATCAAATTTAAAATACTATAGGCGTAGTTTAGGATATCATAGGACCCTCGCGCCGAAATCTTCTACATACTTTTCATACCTCTATCCTCGCACAGCCAACATGGCTGACTTTTATCTTCATGGAGACCACTACTACACTGCCCTAGTGGCCAACGGATGGGTCGAAGAAGAGCCGGGAGAGGTTCAAGAAGAAAACCCAGAGGTGGGTCCCGAAGAATATCAAGCAATGAAGTATGAGGGAGAGAATACTGATGAGGAGTGAGACGGGAATGAAGGTAGTTGAGGGATCCCTAGCGAGTCTTACCCTTTGGAAGCCATACCAGACCAGCGCACAGTGCAGGAAAGCCCTAATAACCATCTACGCTCTCTCGAGGAAGAAATAGCTACTCTCAAACAACAACTCGTTGCAGCCGAAGCTAGGGCAGTTCGAGCAGAATAGAAGGAAGATGAGATCACCTGTGATATGAGTGAATTGGCCGAACTCCTTGTGCGTTATTTCGGCATATAAGTGTCACTACACTACTCGCACTAGGTCCTAGGTTTATTATGTATTTAGTTACAACTAGCAGTGTTAAATCAAGGGAGGTACGCCCTACCAAAAACTCATGTAATTCGAATCAACTGAGTGCACTGATATGTATGTACTCTTTTGATACACTTAACGTTCGTACAATACCTATTTCCACTACCCACCATAAATACCTCATTGGGATGTAGGTCGAATCATTGAGAATCGTACAGCAAAATGCGAAATTTATATGTAAATATAAATAGATAAAGTACAACTAGAAATGCCCATAGTTATTTACGAGCTGCTTCTCATCGTGAAACAGAATCATATCTTCCCACGGAAATAACCAACCCACCAGTGATACACCAATTCCACAGATGGATGCCACTACATTCCAGACCGCCGTAACAGTTGCAGTGACAGTCGTCATGGCACAACTCCACGCTAACAACACCAATGAAAATGGAAACAGTATCGACAAGTCCTACCCCAGTAACAACCAAGGAAACCACCAAGTGACAACTTACCAAGACACCCCAAACCCTAAACCTAGGAGCTTGAAGCGAAGGTCTGGGAGTAAGAAGAAGGGACAACCACTCAAGGACCCTCGAAGAAAAAACGTCTGGTTGCTGTCCATGCTGCCGTGACACCTACCACACCAACACCTGTGAGACCATATGCTGGAAACCTTCTAAAATGCAACAAGTGCAACTTCCATCATAAGGGAGCCTGCCGGGAGTTACACTGCAATAGGTGAAACAAGAAGGGGCACACCGCCCGTTTCTGTAGGGCTCCGGCCCAATACACCACTCCAACTCTCAACGCTAAAGTAAGCCCAGTATGCTATTTATGCGGTGAAATGGGGCACTTTAAGAGAGATTGCCCAACAGAGAGAAATAACGGAGAAGCATGAGGAGTTTAACAACTGGACATGAAGAAGCAGAAAGGAACCCTACCGGGATTTTTGGTATGTCCCCAAACAACAATGTTTAAGCGCCAAATTTTCACAAAAATTTTTGTTAAAATTTTTTTTTAAAAAAAACCATAAATTGTTTCCTCAACCAAATAAAAACACGCCACTCCTATAAAAACTAAGGATCCTTACAGGTGAATTATGATGGTTTAGTGTATATATTAGGGTCATATGTAATTAAGATTCTAAAGGCTTAGAGTGCGTGATTCTGCCTTATTTCATGTTCCTTGTTTTGGTTGTGGATTTAGGGCAGAGTCACTCAGTCGACTGTCTTCTCGATCTTAATTATACATGACTTGTATACGCCAAGAGATTATAGAGGAACCTTGTAGGGATTACATTATGAAATGTTCACAGTAATAATAACAAGGATAAAACCGGAAGCATCAAGGATATATGCGTAGGATACGTTATCATTCTAAACAATCGTCTTCTTTCCTACTCGACTTAACATCTGTTACCATAAGAAGTCCAATGTTGTCACTTGACACGGGCTGGTTGATCCTCACCATACCAACTTCATGCACTGCAAAGAGACCTTTCGCCTTACCCAATGGATTAACAAAACTCTTTCAACCTATAACGACAAATCCCTGAAACATCTCTAGCATCTGGGCACATGAGTACTTATGTAAGAGATACCACGCTCCTTCGCAGCCCCACAATAAAGATGAGAAACAAGAGACAAACGACATCAAGGGAATCCCAGAGGTTTACAGCCTCCGCCAGATATTCCCGAAGTTCTTTCAGAAACATCACCCATGTGCTAAGTTGAGTTGGAGTTGACTCGACTCTTTGAACCATTCCAGTATCCAAACCCCTGATACCATTTGGCACAAACACAAGAACAAATATTGTCCGATCAATAGAACGATCTAATAAGTAAGGAAATTATAAGACCAAGCCTCTAACCTCAGGGAACACCCGTCTAACTCATAAGGAGGAAAAAGGGATTGCCCATAGAACCACTGACCACTAAGAGTCAAGCAAACCCATCGTCAAGGATCGATATCCCTATTCCAAATTGACGACCCACTCAGCCAACTCTAAGAATCAAGCAATGGTCAACATTCCCCTAGTTCAGAATTGCGTAAGAGGAGAACCCCCAAGGCAGCCTAGGAGTTATAAGGCTAGCTGCACCACACACAAATTTAACCTTGGTAGCAATAGTGCCAATCCATAAGGTCTAGGAACACTACTTCTAGGACACCAGGAGCACAACCATTAGAAGACCATTAGTGATCCTTGCCAGGATACGTCCGGTAACCTATAGCCTTCGGTTACCATAAGAACTCAGCTTCGTACATTTCGCAATCCACGTATTCAAACCTAGTAAGTGTTTGACCGCCGAAGCTCTCGTGGTCCCACTCGACGAGATCAAGGTAAACAAGAACCCACACCCCGAAGAGGAGCATGTGGGGGATCATAGGCGGGAGAATCAAAAGAGAAAGGTCAAACACTAATAGTGAAAATCCACTGGAACACCAAGCACGGACCCAAATTCGCACCTAGGAACGAAAATATCAGATAAAACAGGAATCCCCGCAACTTTCCCCAAGTTGCAAGAGTAGTTCAAGAAGCGAATTTCGGTACGAAATTCCCTATAACGGGGGGATGATGTGACAATCCGAAACATTTGGATCAAGCAAGGTCTAAATTGCAACCCTATTCCATTGTAAACCTTAAAAACCATGAGGGCACAAGTGCATGTATATGAAAGTGTACACTTTGGAAGCCACATACAAGGTAATCTCTTGAAAGTAAACAAGTTTATCAAGGCAAAAACTAGACAAATGGATTTGATTATGAATCACATGGTATAGATATAAGAATTTGTGTTATATTGCAACCTTGAATGATTGGACTTTAAGGCCATCATTTTGAGCTTTCTAAGCACTAGAGTCATATACACACTTACAAAAATCATCCAAAACGTAAACACACTTAAGGATACCATCTAAGACCATAAACCCTTTTCATTGGGCCATGTTTGGCCGTGAACCCCTTCATTTGGGCCAAGAATGGTCGTAAACACCATCCTAGGAAGGATCCTAGGGCGTAAACACCTTGGTGGACCACATTAGGGGCGTAAATACATTAGGAAATCCATGATAGGGCGTAAACTACCTTAGGGATGTGATGTTTGGGCATAAACACCTTCCTACAGAGCATCTTGGGCGTAAAAACCTTCTTAGGGAGCATCTTGGGCGGAAACACCTTTCTAAGAAGCATCTAGGCGCGTAAAGACCACCATTTTCTGGTGTTTATGGATATAGAATGTGAATAAAACAAAAACAGTTGACTCTAGGATGAGACACTTCACCCCTTTCCAAAGCAATCTCAGTTAAACACATATTACCCACCAGTAATCCAAGCAAGCATCAAATCATCCTCTTTTCCTTTATTAGGAACGTAAACCCTTCCTTATCACTCCTATCCTTCCTTTATGAACATAAGCCACTCCTCACAATATCACAGTTATCATATTTACTTTCTGTAAACTTCTAAGTTTACTCTCAAACGTATTCAAGCTTCAAGTCTTCAAAGCATTCCCTAGATTCTTGTAAGTATCTCATATTTGACTAGTGAATCCACATATTATTTTGTTTATTTCATCCTATTTACACATAATATTATGTGTTAATATTCAAAGATATACTAGGATCCAAAGAGTTTACCAAACTCTTCAAGTGTTAGAACTTGAAAACTTCTCAACATCTCTTCAAATCATCCCCCAAACCAAATCAAGGTAAGCTTCATACCCCCATATTTTCAACCTTTTCTATGTTTTAAGGGGGGGGGGGGGTACAAGTCAAACTATATTTATTCCACAAATAACTACAAGCTTTTCATCTTTGTGTTAAGGATAAATTATTAGTCGTACAAATTATGATATTCTCTCGTTTTGATATGAATATGGTGATATGTATATATATCTATCAGCAAAACTAACATGACCAATGTTATAAAACCATATGAAAAGTTAAGATCTATAACCTACATGCTTTTGGGAAACTTTATTGAAAGATAGTTTTTACTTGTAAGATTTGATACAGTATAGTCATTTACAAATCTAGTGGGTTTAATATTCAAGTAATATGTTTTGATTTCATATTTTTCATGCTGGAACACACCTATACATTTATATAAAAGGGTATATAAATCATTTTAAACCAACAAGATAAACTATAATCTATATAGTTTGGAAACCACGAACTACGTTTTCAAAGACATTTTTAATCATTTAAAAGTACAACTATCTTGTTTTTACAAGAAAAGGAGTCATAGTTCACGTAAATATGTTGAGGCTCTTGGGAGACGCATGTAGTCGTACCTACCTAGCGTACACGGTAAGTCCTGTTAGTTATAATCAGAGTCTCCTGGAGGGAGAGCGGGAGTCTGTGTATAGATCTATACGGGGTTGACACCCCACACCTGAGTTGTTCCCAACCGTTAGACTAGGCCAGTCTAGGGTGACAAATATCTTTCGACAAAACTAACGCCTATAAAACGGAAAGCGTGGCATATCAGTCATATTAGTATGGTTATAACGAATCACATAGGGATAAACAAAACAATTTTTGGTTTACGGGAAGCTTATACTTCATTAGTTTTATTGAAATAAGTGAAACTATAAACTATTTTCGGTACGATATTCACTTCCTTCAGCGTCTTAGAGTTTAAGACCACAGTTCCTCTTTAAGGAAAATACTGCATTTTTCTGTAACAATATATATTCTTACCTTACAAGGACAGGATATACACCCTGATAGTTTTATAAAATTCTGAACTATGTTTCGTATACTGCATTTTTCTGTAACAATATATATTCTTACCTTACAAGGACAAGATATACATCCTGATAGTTTTATAAAATTCTGAACTATGTTTCGTATATTTTGTAAACTGATTTCACAACTTCGGTCTTAGGGTTTTAAGATCACAACTTTTCACATAAGATAAAATATAGGATTTTCTGGGAATACATTCTTGCTAATACAAACCAAGGATAACGAACAACAGGCATGCAAGTATACACGGCTTTGAAACGAGACTCACAAACTACTTTTTATAGAAAATATCGGATTTTCTGGAGTTTTACAACGTATTATGAACAAAGGTTTTACAACGTATTATGAACAAAGGTTTTACAGCGTATTATGAACAAAGATTTTTCAACGTTTTACCTACAAATATGCTTATGAACTCACCAACTTTTTAGTTGACGCTTTTCGAAATGACTTGTATTCTCAGGGATTTAGCAGGCAGATACTCAACCCTTCTTGAGGGTCGGTGTCGTTATTTCACATTATTTATTTTTCAGTTACTTGTATTCGACTTTCGAAAAATTGTGTTTGTAAACAATGTAATACTCTAAATCTAAATGTATGAATGTTTGTGTTGCTATGTTTCATTACTATTCAATTGTTGTGATACTGTACAAAGACGTCATCCGCCCCCGGACGTTTCCGCCGTCCTGGTTCGGGGGTGTGACAAGCTTCAACGAGTAAACCACTATGTTTTAACTATGGAGAGAGTGGTCATTTTTATGCAAATTGCGCAAAGGCGAAAACTGAGGTGTCTACAAATATGGGGCAGAAGGATATAGGAGGATTGAAGGATGAGAAGAAAATGAAGAAAGAGGCATGGTTACGAGAGGGAGAGCTTTTCAAATGACTATTGAAGAAGCTAGATACAAATATGATGTTGTTTCAGGTACTTTAACTTTAAACTCACTTCCCGTATACGCTGTATTTGATTTCGGTGCAACATTTTCTTTTGCGTCGAATCGATTTGCTAAAAATATTAAAATACCATTAGTCCCGTTAGATGATAAAATTATAGTAGAAATGATTGATAGTAATCAAATTCTTGTTACACATGAGTATTTATATTGTCAGTTTGAAATTGGCAGGAACGCTTACCCTATCAATTTGAAGCCGATAACTACCAAAGAGTTTGAGATGGTCGTGGGGATGGACTCCTTATCAAAAAAATAAGGCTCATATTATTTGCAATGAGAAATTACTTATTATTGAGCCTCCCGGTTAGCCCAAGATAACTATACGAGGAGAGAGGCGATTTGGCAAGGTCCCAATAATTTCTATGGAGAGAGGAAGAAATGATCTCATGAAGGGGGGGGGGATAGCATGTGTTGCTTATTTTTCATAAACGAAGCTAAAGGAACAAAAAATAGATAATATCGAGACTGTAAAAGATTATTCTGATGTGTTTTCGGATGAACTGCTAGGATTACCTACCGACCGGAAAATAGAGTTTTCTATTGATATAATACATGAAGCATGTCGTGTATCAAGAGCTCCTTATCGACTAGTGCCTTCAGAAATGGAAGAACTCCGTAAACAGTTACAATAGTTGATAGATGGAGGTTTTATACATCCTAGTTCGTCGCTGTGGGGTGCACTTATCTTATTTTTTAAGAAAAAGGATGGTACGATGCGTATGTGTATTGATTACCATGAGTTAAATAAGATCACAATAAAGAATCGGTATCCATTACCGTGTATTGACGAATTAATCAATCAACTACAAGGTCCTTCATTCTTTTCGAAAATAGATTTGAGATCGGGAGGGATACCACTAGCTGAAAGTGAAAGAGTCAGACTTCTCAAAAACTGATTTTCTAACCCAGTACAGTCACTATGAAATTTTGGTAATGCCGTTTGGATTAACAATGGATCGGAAGCCTTTATGGACTTAATGAATTGAATTTATCATCCAATTTTAGATAAATTTGTAATCGTGTTTATAGATGATATTTTGATTTATTCGAGAAGTCAAAATGAGCATCGGGAGCATTCCGACATATTTTAGAGACGTTACATAAAGAGAAACTATTTACTAAAGTTTTTAAATTTTAGTTTTGGCTCTGAGAAATCCAATTTAGGGGCCACTTTATTAGTGAACATGACATACAAGTGGACCCTACAAAGATCGAGGCGGTAATGAAGTGAGACCTTCCAAAGACTCCGTCAGAAATTCGTAGCTTCCACAGACTAGTAGGTTATTATCGAAGGTTCATGGAGAATTTTTCTTTAATTGCCACTCCATTGACAATGATAATGAGAAAAAAATGAGAAGTTTAATTGGATAGATGTCCAACAGCAAGCATTTCTTTAATGGCTCTACCACAAGGAGAAGATGATTTTATTTTTTACATTGATGCTTTTAATGCAGAAAGGTAGAGTAATTGCCTATACATCAAGGCATTTATAATCGACCGAACAATCATACCTTTTTCACAATTTAGAACTTGATCTGGTAGTTTTTGCTTAGAATATATAGCAACATTTCCTTTACGGAGTAAAATTTCAGAGTTTTACCGATCATAAGAGTTTGAAATATTTATTTAAACAAAAGGATTTGAATACGCGACAACGAAGATGGATGGAGTTGCATAAAGATTATGGTTTTGACATTCACTATCATCCTTGAAAAGCTAATGTTGTGGCTGACGCATTAAGTCGAAAACTGAAACCGATCCAAATCACCTCCGTACGAATGAGAATTATTAGTCAACTACCAGATCTGATTAGAAAAGATCAAAAAGTAGCTGAGCGATCACAGAATTTCAAACAAGAAGATATGGTTAATTATATTAACCAATTCACTGAGAACTCGCAATGTGTAAAGACATTTATGAGGCATATATGGGTTCCAAAATATGGCAAGGCGCGAACGTTAATTCTCGATGATGCTCATTGTACCCATTATATGGTACATCCCGATAGTACAAAAATGTATCGAAATTTGAAGATGTATTGGTGGCCCGGAATGAAAAGAATTGTTGGAAAATATATCAAAAATTGTCTAACTTTTTTACAAGTGAAAACAAATCACCAAAAACCTAGAGGAGAAGTGGAATCGTTACCTATTCCTGTGAGAAGGTGGGATGAGATTACTATGGATTTTCTTACAAAATTAGCACAAACCTTAAGAGGACATGATTCCATTTAGATTATGGTCTATCGCTTAACCAATTCTGCTCGATTTATACCCATAAAGGAAAACTTTTCAGTTGATCGATTAGCTGATGTATATATCAAAGAAGTGGTCAAATTTCATGGTGTACCAAATTTTATTGTGTCAGATCGAGATAGTCGATTTACATCTCGATTTTGGCAGAGCTTTCAAAAACAGATGGGTTCCAAGATATTGACAATCACGTCATATCACCCTTAGTCTGATGGGCAAAGCGGAAGAACGATTCAAACACTTGAAGATACGCTACGAGCTTGCATAGTTGATTTTGGTGGTAACTGGGATGAACATTTACCATAGGTAGAATTGGCAAATAATAATAGTTTTCATTCTAGTATTCAAATGGCACCGTTTGAAGCATTATACGGAACACCGTGTAGGGCTCCGACATGTTGGATAGAGGCTGGAGAAAGACCACTAGCAAAACTAGAGATTGTGGAAGAATCTGAAACTAAGATCAATGAGATTAGAGAGTATATGAAAATTGCTCAGCGTTGTCAAAAACGATATGCAAATAAGAGATGAAAACCGTTAGAATTTAAAGTTTGTGATATGGTGATGTTGAAAGTTTCACCGTGGGAAGGTATGATTCATTTCAATAAATGAGGAAAGTTAAGTCCTCGGGATATTGGACCTTTTCAGATAATACAGATAGTTGGAAAAGTTGCATATCGATTAGATTTACCACAAGAGTTACAAGGTATCCATAATGTTTTCCATATCTCTTATTTGAAAAAAAAAACCTTGTTTGATAAGGCACATATGATACCAATGACTAAGATTGAAGTGGATGGGAAATTTTGGTATTACAAGCAATCAAAAAAGATTTTAGATCAGAAGATAAAGATATTGAGAAATAAAGAAATCTAGTTGATGAAAGTAAAATGGCATCATCATAAAGTTTCGGATGTTACTTGCGAACCCAAGGATGAATTTAGAGAAAAGCATCCTTATCTTTTTAGTTGAGTGATAATAGATTTCAGGGACGAAATATTTTGAAGGAGCGGCTAACTTGTAATACTTGTTTTTGTGTATTTTGACTTAATCTATGATTATGCTTAACTAGAGGTATATTATGTTTTAATTTCTTAAAAATGAGTATTAAGGTATAAAAGTTTGGATATTATAGCATTATGAGTAGTATAAATTTTATGTAATACATCTGAGTGAGAAAAACATGATGAACGATTCTCACGACCAGACAAGAAGATGTCATGATGTGAGCGAGAATGGTAATCCAAGTTACGTAAATGAACGGTGAGGGCATACTACTTTGGGAGTGTCATGATGTGAAAGAAGATAAGTCACGACATGGGAAAGTAAGTTGTCTTATATTATTAGTGACAGATTGGGTTTTTGTCGCATAAAGGAATCATCACGAGAGATGCTAACGGTGTGACCAATAAAATGTCGCGACGGGGAGACGAATCAGACATAAAAATAAAATACGACTCAAAACAGACCAGTCAGATTAAACACTCCTAAAACTCATACTAAGGTGTAATTTATACCTAGTTAACCCTCCTATGTCCGATTTTGAAGAGATTGAAGGCATAGAGCTCCAATTTGTTAAATAAAGGTATGAATAATCATCTATAACACTCTTGTTGTCAAACTAGGGAGAATTTTGAAGGTTTGGTTGAAACCCTGGATAAAGGGTTTGAGTTCAATGATGAAATTAGGATGTTATTTGATATAATATGACTTGATTTCAGTTTATTACAATGTTATTGAACCTTATATGGTAAAATCGACTTATGAGGATGAGGGTTCATGAGTGAAGAAATATGACTTAATGAATTAAGTCTTTGAATGTTGGATTATGATATATTTAATGATATAATAGGTAAATTAAACTTGATATGAGTATTTATTGAATGATATACTAATAGATTCCATTCATGATAAAATAATGATATGGTTTCACAAATGAGAATTGATGTTTATGAGTTGAAATGTGTAGTTGATATTGTTAATAATAATTAGGAGATAATTGTGATTAGGAAATCAAGAGGAAGGGTCGAGCAAGGAGGTACCAAGGTTTGGATATCATCTAAATAAACCATAAGGGTCAAGGTGAGTAAACTTTGATTTCCTCATATATTGATTTAGTGGTTATTAGTATGCTTAACTAAATTCCAAGAATTTATAATTTCATTGTCATGTTTAAAATATATGTGATTTGAAAGAGAGTGATTGATAGATGGTTGAAGTTGATACTAGTAAACCCATAACAGGTGATTGGGTAGTGTCGTATATGAGAACTTCATTGAGATGATTTGATGAAATCTTGATGATATATAAGATGAGATAGCTAATTCATGATATGAGATTGGTTTGATAAAAGGAGTTTATTGAGAATACATGAGATGTATGATTCATACCCGCGAGGGGTATACGGGTTGTTTGGATACAAAAGACGATATTGTGATTATAATATCTTAAGGATATAGGAAAAAGTTACCCACTAAGCCTTGATCTTACCTTTGTTAATTTCTTAATGTTTTCAGGTAAAAGAATCATGGATAAGGGAAAGAGCATAATGGATAGCGATAGTGTGTTTCTTTTGATAAATTTTGGAATGTTTTGTAAAAATTGTAAACCCGGCTCGAACCCGATCTTGTATGTCTATCTTTTTATGTAAACGATAACGACTTGTATGATGGCTGGTATGAAGTACATATTTAAAAAAGATATAGTGTACTTTATTTTTAGTCGAGAGTTACTCTAAGTAACAAACAATAAACAACAAAGAAGTGCTATCACTTATGACATTACACTTTTAACTAATATCGAAAACAACATGATCTTTGAACTATATTCTTCCCAGAAACCTTCTCAGCTCGGAACATACACAATCTCGGAAATAGACATAAGCTCGAATTAACTAAGGGTCAGTTTTCACGCATTAACAATATCCTCCTAAGTGGCCTTAGCAATCCGTAGGCTTTTGCACTTTATCTACGAAAACAAACAGATAGGCTTTTGCAACTAGTTTTATTCTTTGATCCACTACTATAGTTGTTTGATTAAGTGCTCCTTCACTTCCTCAGAACCTTCAGACTTGGCTGTCTTGGAAATGATCTTCTGAAGCACACTGGTATGAACCAAATGATTTTGCCCAACTCTGAAGAATTATTTCTTCTCTTAATTCTTCTTTTGTTAGATGTATCCAAGTTCTGGTTCGAATACTGGACCTTCATCTAAAAAGTTGATTACTTCTAACGAGGTGTCAACTGGAGCAAGATGTTTGTCGGTTTTAAACAAAGGAAAAAAATTTAACATCTGATCATCCAACCTCAGTGATGTAGTCTTTCAGAAAACTCAATGTTATACTAAAGGCTCCAATGCTTGTTTCATTATCATGTTTGTCTTTAAGATGAGTTGCAACCATAAGTATATCGTTCGTATTGATGGTTGGGAAATCAACATCTGAGATGGTAAGCCTTTTCTGAGAATTTTGATATATGTAGTAGTTGTGGAGGAGACAATATATTTTGAACTTGCTTAGGACTTTCATTATGCAACCACTAATTTATGTGATCCTTTTTTTAACACACTTGTTTTTCTGGAAGTGTATTGGTGACATAGAAAGTATTCAACCTTTCTCTTTCTGTTCGGATAATGGTTTCGGGATCATCATTCAGATGGAGCAAATGGAACTTGATGTTGAATCATGTATATGGCGATCAAGTTGATCAACATACGATATTGGAAGATCATATCTCATACAAGAAACCATATGATGCTCATGCAGGATCCCATCACGACGGAGAGGAGAAATTTCGAGGAAAGGGTTAGGTGAAACCTTTAGACCTTGTAATATGAGGTTATTTTCAATAAATTGATTGATCTGATCCTGCTGGCAGCTCTCATATGTTCTTAACGAGTTCATTGGGATAATTGGCTCAAACGAAAGTCCCGTTCCTTTTTTCCTTTAAAGGGCTCTTCAGGTGTGACATAAGTGAATGGCTGAGTTGGAACAATCACAAGTACATCGGAAATCGGTAGGACCAATTTTGGTACTGAGAGACCCTCATATTTTCTGATTGGGGAATCCTGATAAATTTCAACAATCTTAGGAGAGGGAACTGAAAGGGATTTCCATTGAGTAGGTCGGAACGTGTCAGCAGTGGGTATTGTTTTTAGCTTTGCCATTTCTTTGCTACATTTGAACGTTTCAGCAATATTTAATGGCCAAGCAACTGAGGTCTATTTTTTCTTTTCTTGTCGAAAATGATTCTTTCATATGGGGGTTCCTCTCTTTCGGATGGTAGAGCAAGCACCACTCTCACTATTTCTCTGTCATCATCACTTTCACCTTCAATTCCTTCATCCACTCCACCTTCTCTTTTTTCACCGGTAATCATGAGTTCATCTTCATCTATTGAATCATCTTGGAGTTGAAATTCCGATCTTGGTTTCCACCTATTTATGTTTTATCCCCCTCTTGCATGGGAAGGCCCAACTTCTAATGCAATCATAGCTCCAAGTAGTAGATCACCAAAATTTTCAAAGACCTTTTGGAAAATCAGGTTGATCTGTTAGCTTGTTGTACGCATCATCCATTGGAGCTTGAGTTTTCAGGGTGTCAAGGGTTTCTTCAATGATTATGAGAACTTCGTCAAAGTTGTAATTGGGAATGTCCACAAAGTTTTGGGCATACCGAATTACCTTGATTAGAACTTGTCTCATTATCACATATATCCCATATTTCTCTTGGATCTCCTTCTCCATTCTTTAAATTTGTTTTTCATGATGGACGTGAGTCTACGTGATGAGTTCATTGGTAATAAAGATCATATCATCATGAATCTTGGGCATTGTAGAGGTAGTGGAGATATGGTGATCGAGGTTGTCTTTGTATCTTTTCTCAGCTTCTTGTAAGGTATGCTTCAATCGAAGAGATATGAGTTGATCCAATTGGTTTGCTCTGTCAAGTTTCAAAGGAGCAGCAGACTTGCTCTTGGAAAGAGATTTGACCACCAAATCGATTTTTAAGTCGAGTGCTCTGACTTTGGCATTGACATTATCGATCTTGGAATTAAATTTATCAACTTTATCTTGCAATTCCAATAGAGAAAAAGGATCAGCAATTTGTTTTTCATAGGATCCTATGTCTGAGATAGATCCTTTAGATTTCTCATCAACATCATCATTAGAGTCATTAGCGCCTATAGTGTCGTCACCATCTGAAAGATCCATCTGTTCAGAATATGACTGAAAATCAAGACCAATCTATGGTTTGGAGTAAGAGGCTTGAAGAAATTGAAAGTTGGATATAGTGGGAATAAGTCTTGAGAAATCAACTTGAGTATTTGCAAACTCACTCTACATATCAGCATCGACATGGTAATCATGAGGAGGATCATCCGAGATTGGCGTTGATTTGGACATATCTCCTCTTGGAATCTTCCGAGCTTCGTTGTTCGATGGATCATCCATGTTACAGGGAACATCATCGATTTGTGGTTCGACTGATGCATGAAGAATAGCGTCAACATCAGAATCAGTGGGATGCATCATTGTGAGCTTGTTACGAAATGCTCGATATCTCATTTCGATTAGGAAAAATTCGATTTGTTCTCTAGTCAGATCTGGACGCCTGAGTTGAAGTCAAGTATTTCATTCCAATGGTCGAAAGTAACACTTGAGCTTCCTTTATCCATGGTGGATATCAGCTTAGATGAGGATTTTGAGGTTGGAGGGATAACCCGTGGCTCAGAAAGCATAGGAACGGTGGCAGAGACTCAAGTTCATGCTTATGTAGAAAAGAGAGGGATAACAATGATACGTGTGTGTGTTCCAGGGGGTGCAAGGAACTTTGTTCAATGTCACCACCATCATTTTGAGAGGATGGGGGCAGATTATGTGCAGAGTCCATGTGTGTATGTGTGTGTGCATGTGGTATTGAGACTACGAAGGATACTTCGGAAGAATGGGCAGGTGGGGTAGGCGGAGACCTGGAGTCAGGTCGATAATCGATCTGTGAATCCTTTTGAGAGGATTCACCAAATTTGGGTCTATTTTTGGCAATATTTTTAAAAGGAGAGGATGCATGGAATTTCTCGGATTTTATCTTGATTCAACAGCCCTTTTTGATGATTTCTCACCTTCCAAGGGCGGAATATCCGAGGTTTAGGTAGGAATTGATGGGACAACCAATTCTAAAACCTCAAGATGTTTTGCTTTGAATGGAGAGTAGGAAGGGAGAGAGTCCAACATATGTTGAGGAAAGCGTCAGATAGGACCAAAAGATGATTGGTTTGTCAAATTATAAGTTTTAATAACTTTAAAATTACAATATACCTCAAGTGGGTCGGACATCAAGGGAACTGGTTCACGTCAGTCAGTGTAGATTTGTTGAAGAGTGAGAGCCCAAAATCTCTGAATTAAGATCTATTAGCTTTACGATGGATGGCGGATTTCCGAAAATGCTGCCATAGAATTTCCGGTAGATCAACTACATTTGACTTGGCGATGTAGATGTTGCACATAATATACAACTAATCCTTGCTCATGGATTCTGTTCCTCCATTTTTTCCAGATAATCCTTTAATCACCATGTGCATCAAAATCGTTCATAGCCCAGGAACATATGAATATTTAAACTCTTTTGATTTGTAGACCCCTTTGAACCCAATTTGGTTCAAAAACACTTGAAATTCTTCTGCAGTTACTTCGGAGGAATGAGCAGGTGGGGTAGGCGGAGACTTGGAGTCAGGTCGATAATCGATCTCTGAATCCTTTTGAGAGGATTCACCAAATTTGGATCTCTTTTTGGCAATATCTTTAAAAGGAGAGGATGCATGGAATTTCTCGGATTTCATCTTGATTCAACATCCCTTTTTGATGATTTCTCACCTTCCAAGGGCGAAATATCCGAGGTTTAGGTAGGAATTGATGGGACAACCAATTCCAAATCCTCAAGATGTTTTGCTTTGAATGGAGAGTAGGAAGGGAGAGAGTCCAACATATGTTGAGGAAAGCGTCGGATAGGACCAAAAGATGATTGGTTTGTCAAACGATAAGTTTTAATAACTTTAAAATTACAATATACCTCAGGTGGGTCGGACATCAAGGGAACTGGTTCACGTCAGTCAGTGTAGATTTGTTGAAAAGTGAGAGCCCAAAATCTCATAATTAAGATATCATTAGCTTTACAATGGATGGCGGATTTTCGAAAATCCTGCCATAGAGTTTCTGGTAGATCAACTACGTTTGACTTGGCGATGTAGATGTTGCACACAATATACAACTAATCCTTGCTCATGGAGTCTGTTCCTCCATTTTTGCCAGATAATCCATTAAGCACCATGTGCATCAAAATCGTCCATATCCCAAGAGCATATGAATTTTTGAACTCTTTTGATTTGTAGACCCCTTTGAACCCAATTTGGTTCAAAAACACTTGAAATTCTTCTGCAATTACTTCGGAAGAATGGGCAGGTGGGGTAGGCGGAGACCTGGAGTCAGGTCGATAAGAGATTTGTGAATCCTTTTGAGAGGATTCACTAAATTTGGATCTCTTTTTGGCAATATCTTTAAAAGGAGAGGATGCATGGAATTTCCCAGATTTCATCTTGATTCGACATCCCTTTTTGATGATTTCTCACCTTCCAATGGCGGAATATCCGAGGTTTAGGTAGGAATTGATGGGACAACCAATTCCAAAACCTCAAGATGTTTTGCTTTGAATGGAGAGTAGGAAGGGAGATAGTCCAACATATGTTGAGGAAAGCATCAGATAGGACCAAAAGATGATTGGTTTGCCAAACGATAAGTTTTAATAACTTTAAAATTACAATATACCTCAGGTGGGTCGGACATTAAGGGAACTGGTTTACGTCAGTTAGTGTAGATTTGTTGAAGAGTGAGAGCCCAAAATCTCATAATTAAGATCTCATTAGCTTTACGATGGATGGCGGATTTCCGAAAATGCTGCCATAGAATTTCCGGTAGATCAACTATGTTTGACTTGGCGATGTAGATGTTGCACACAATATACAACTAATCCTTGCTCATGGAGTTTGTTCCTCCATTTTTGCCAGATAATCCTTTAATCACCATGTGCATCAAAATCGTCCATAGCCCAGGAGCATATGAATTTTTGAACTCTTTTGATTTGTAGACCCCTTTGAATCCAATTTGGTTCAAAAACACTTGAAATTCTTCTGCAGTTGGATCGATAGCTTTAAAACTGTTTGGATTTAGGGAAACCCCAATAGCTATGAGAAAAGTGTCCTTAGTAATAGGTACAAACCTGTGATCAGTGATGTAACACTCAAGAACAACATCTTCAATCCTCATGCATGAAAAATCCTTTGACGATTTCTTCTTCGATAGAGAGTTAGTTGTTTTGGGTGCCATTATTGAATGCTCGAGGAAGAACATGAAGAATACATAGTACATGAAGAAGAGTTCAAAGCAATGATAGAGATAAAGAGGATAAAGAGGGAACGGTTTAGAATTCAAAATCCTTATATAGTTAGGTTGTTTTTGGATCGGGTCAAAAGAGATATGATGCCACCCGACGCAAAAATGGGTTGCATTTAATGCTTGGGTCTATAATTACCCCCTATGTGACAGTTAACATCCAAGGTGAAAAGACTTTGTTTGCGCTAAAAAGGGTAACTGTCAATTTAGAATCAGAAAATCACTCAGTAATTTATTGAAATGTGTGCCAAAGCCTGCTTTTTTGGACTATAGTATAATAACCGTTGGGTAAGAATTTTGGCCGTTTTGGAAAACACAGTTAGTAATAACCATAAAATCACATTTATTTTTTTTGAAAGTGAGATATTGGAACAAAGGAATTCTGGGAAGGGCTGAGATAAGTTACTTCTGAGAATGGGAAAAACAATCACTAATGTTCGATATTGATCCGAGAAGTGGAAAACCTTCAAGAATGGATATCAGAGACAAAAGTTACATGGAAGATCTTAGTCAAATAGTTGAAAGTGATTTGAGAGATTTCGAGAGATAAAGGGTAAGATCTCCGAAAGGAGATGAAACGAAGTCACATTACCAATTCGGATTTGAATTCTGAGATAAATTTATCATGGAGATATCAGAAAGTGAAGTTTCAGAAAAAAAAAATTTAGATATCTGACAAAGGAGATTTAAGACCATAAGAAAGGTCAGACAAAAAGACATATGGTGATCTTTTGTTTTTCGAGAAAACACAATTTCGAGGTGAAAAATGTTTAGCTCAGAATTATTTGACTTTCTGATGTTTCCACCAGAGAGTATAAACTTCTTGGAAAAACTTAGGATGAGGCATCATCATTCCTATTTTTTGTTCACAAAACGATTAAATTTAGTTTCGACTAATGCCTTAGTAAATACATCAGCAATCTCATCATCAAATGGAACAAAAATGAGCTCAATTTTACCTTTTAAAACATTATATTTAATGAATAGGTACCGAATGTCAGTGTGTTTGGTCATGGAGTACTGAATCGGATTATGGGAGATAGCGATAGCACTCTAAGAATTACAGTAGATCGGAATATGTGTGAATCGGTAACCATAGTCTACCCGCTGAGATTTCATCCATAGAACTTGAGAGATGCAGCTTGCAGCAATAATGTATTCCGCTTCGACTGTTGAAACTGCTATGCAGTTGTGCTTCTTGGATGACCAGCTAACCAATCTTCCACCCATAAAATGACAACCATCGGATGTGATTTTTTGATCAAGTTGAAGTCCACCATAATTTGAGTCCAAACAAGTTTGCAAGAAGAAGCTTTCATTTGCAGGGTACCAAATTCCAAGGATATTTGTTCCTTTAAGATATCAAAAGATTTGTTTCACTGCTAAGAAGTGAGACATCTTCAGATTAACTTGAAATCTAGCATACAAACATGTAGAGAACATGATGTCGGGACGACTTGCAGTGAGAAATAGCAGCGATCCAATCATTCTCATGTACTTTTTTGATCAAACGACTTCACCATATGGTTCTAAGAAGATATTGTGTCCGAAACCCATCAGAACTTTTGTACATTTACAAGTATCAATTGAATACTTTTTTAGAAGTTCAGAAATGTATTTTTCTTGGTGAACAAAGATTCCTCGATTTTTTTTTGGCAAAGTCAGCAATCATCGTCTAATGATGCTCATTTAGAATCGGCTAACCATCAGTTTGACAAAGTCAGCAATCATCATCAGATCAGTTGATCCAAAGATGATGTCATCCATGTATATTTAAACTAACTAGAGATATTTTCTGTTTGATCTTCATAACAAGGTGGGATCAAGAACTCCTATTTGAAAGCCAAAATTCTTCATAAAAAAGTAAGAGTCTCGTACCAGGCGAGAGGATCTTGCTGCAGGACAACCACAACTTTTTGGAGTTTGTACCAGTAGTTCAGATAAGATAAATTCACAAACCCAAGAGGCTTTTGAAGATAAGCTTCACTATCAAGTTCACCGTTGAGGAAGGCACTTTTGACGTCCATTTGATGAACTTTGAATGCTTTCTGAGCAGAATATGCGAGAAAGATTAGATGGCTTCAAGATGGGCAACAGTTGCAGAGGTCTCATCATAATGAAGACCTTCAATCTTATTAAATTCTTTGGCCACCAATCTCACATTGTTTCCGATAATGACTCCTGCATTTTCGAGTTTGTTTTAGAAAACCCAACGAGTTTTGACAATTGGGTGATCATGAGGAGGAGGGACAAGAGTCCACACTTGTTTTCTGTTGAACTCTGTTAATTCTTCTTGTATGGTTGTAATGCAATCAGAATGTTCTAGAGCTTATTTAATGTATTTAGGTTCAACTATTGATATGAATGCCGATAAGTGACACTCATTTTGAAGATTAGCAGCAAAGCGAGTTTGAACTCCGATGTTCAAATTTCCGAGAAATTGATTTAGATGATGATCGTTTGTATATATATGCAATATCGGAAGTTCAGGTGCAGCAGATGATCTGACGTCAACAATGGGATTGTGTTGCTCCCCCTGAATATTTTGAAGTTGAGAATGATGCCCCCCTAAACTTCTAAACTAGATATGTCAGCATCACCATCGTCCAAAAACTCAAATAAGTTGGCATCATCTTCATTGTTGTTCGGAATTGGATCAATTTTGGAAAATTGATCTATTGCATATTGAAAAACATCAACATTTGATTCGAGGGTTGGATTGCTTTCTTGCCCTTAAGGTAAAAAAGCAGATGTATTCTCCCCCTCAAGCCGAGATGGGAACCCTTCGGAATCAAATGGTGGAAAAGTTAGGGATGTACCAGATATTGTTTGAGAAATAGGAGGAGTTAGTGTTGAAGATGATCTTGATCAAGATTCCGAGTCAAACTCTATTTCTATAGGTCCGAACAAGCTTTTGAAATCAACTTCTTTTATGACTTACGGATTCAGAGAACAAGGAGGTGGAGCATCAGTCTCTAAGATGTGTTTTTTAACACGAGTTGGTGCTGAGTTCCAAAAAAAATTGTCATCAAAGGTTATATCGAAGCTTTATTCAATCACACAGTTTCGACGATTAAGAACCCGGTATGCTTTCGATTTGGCAGAGTATCCCAAGAAGATGTCTTCATCTGATTTCAGTTGAAACTTGGTGATTTGATCACAGTTGTTTTTGATGAGACATCTACATCCAAAGATGTTCAAGAAAAAGATACTCGACTTCTTACCATTCATTGTTTGATATGGTGTCATGTTGAGTCAATGGTTGATGATTCTACGATTTTAAGTAAAACAAGTCGTGGAGACTGCTTTAGCCCAAAGATAAAGAAAAAGATTTGTAAAGGTCAACATCGATCGAGCGGCTTCAACTAGAGTTTGATTTCTTCTTTCAACGACACCATTTTGTTGTCAAGTATATGGAGTAGAAAGGTTATGTTCAATGCATTTTTTTCAATTAATAACTTTTCAATTATGGCATTAGTGAACTCGGATCCGTTGTCACTTTGAATTCTTCGGACTTGTAGTTTTTCAAAACTTCAATCCTTTGATAAAATTGATCAGCTCAGAAGTTGTTTCCAACTTCAATCTCAAAAAGAAAACCCAAGTGAATCTCGTGTAGTCATTAACAATCACGAGAATGTAATTTTTGTGATGCAAGATTTCAACGGCAGACGATCCACACAGATCGATATAAAGAAGTTCACGTGGTTCGAAAATTGATTTTTCCATCAGAATAGGATGACCTTTTCTTGGATTGATTCCCACATTCACAAACATCATAAAGATGATCATTCTCAAACTTGATGAGTGGGAAACCTCAGACCATTAAACCAGAAACCAGATCATTCATATATCGGAAAATTAAGTGAGGAAGCCACCAATGCCCAAGACAAATGACATCGGGAACTACCTTGATGAGAAGACACATCATACTCAACACTCCGATTTGCATCAGTGAGTTAGGCTACACTGATCAGATTGTGCTTATGATTAGTTACATAAGCCACATTGGAGACAGATAAATTTCTGTTGGTCAGGATGTCGTAGCCTTAAATCTGGGAATTTTTATTGTTGTCATATGTAACGTAACCAACATTTTGAGTTAACTTAGGATCATGCAGAAAATCCTTTTGCCCAGTCATGTGCATGGAACAAGCACTATCAATATACCATATTGTATCTTGTTTTGAAGTACAAAAAGAATGCAAAATCAGTGAGTTTTGGAGTTTTTAGGCTCTGAGTTAGACTTAGGGACTTTAGCATGGGTTTTCGACTTGGCATTTGATTTCTAAACTACTTGTATCTTGGAAGGCTCTTTCTGAGATTCTTTTGGGAATATGCAGAATGTCAAGGTCTTTTCATGCATCCAAAAGTCATACTCCACTTTTAGTTGCTTAGATACTAATTTCTTCGGAATGATAGTTTTCAAAGATGTTTCAGGAAGAACTATTTTCCGAGATGGTTCCTTTGAATTATCATTCCATTTAACTTTCCATTTCCATTTCGGTTTCGAACCTTTTGACGGTTTCTTGACAAAAGTGTTCCAAGTTTCCTTTCCCTTATTCACTACTCTCACATGCACATTGGATTTCAAAAATTATTTTTGTTTAAAAATTGTGTCATTCGAGGTAGCAGTAAATAGTAGAGAAGATACGTTCCGAGGAGAGTTACTTTCCTTTGGTGAGGTCTCAACATTAATAGATTTTACAGAATATTATACTGTAGAGTCATGAGTATCTGGGCTAATATGAATAAATGGACTCATAAGAATTTTAACAGGCTTGAACGTATTGTGATTGCTAGTAGCTGGACTGACAACTTTCTAAGACACTTTCTTATAGGATTTCTCAAGAAACCGAGAGCATTATATAGACCTAGTTTCTTTTTCAAGAGCTTTTCTAGCCTCTATCTTCGGATGAACAATATCCTTTTTTTTTAGCCAAGGCTTATTCTTCGAGTCATATGTTGACCTCGAAGACTGTCTGAAAGATGGATTGATGAAACATGTCTTAATCGGAACTATGGTAGACTTAGAGACAAATTTTGAGTTCGAGATATAGGAACCAGATGAGGAGTCGTCATTACACCTAATTTCCTCATATATATCATTTTCGAGGGATGCCCAAAATAAGTTAGGTCTGTCTGTGTCATGTCTGCATGTCTCATGAATAATTTCCTCAATAACACAATTGTTTGGAGGAATAGAGTTCGGAAGATAAAGTTCAACTCCCCCCTATGCTATGTGTAATTTCCAAAGACTGATTCAGGTCCAGGGATATCATAGGTAGAAGTTGTGTGGAATTAGGACATGTAATAATTATTGGTTTAAACTTAGTAATCAATGATTGATATCCTTCCAAAGTCTCTTGAAGGGAAGACATTGGTGAGACATGAGTATCCGAATAGGTATGGTTCGGAACGTCTCCCATAAACGTTAGATTTTGAAGTTCATTCAAAGGACGAGCAACAGGTATCGGAAAATCACTTCCGATACCAGGTGCTTTAGACCAAGGATGACGAAAATTGTGAGTTATTCGTCCATTTGATTCAATCATATCAAGGGAATTATGCAGACTATCAATCTTAGCATTAACACGCATGTTATCATTGAAAAGAAGATTTCTTTAACTAACTGAAATGGACCCTTTTTCATTTATGATTATACATTCATCCCTAGCTATTACAAGTTAATGTTCTAAGGACTCTATCTTAAGCTTGAGATCTTCAAAATGTAATCTAAGTCTGGTTAATTCACTGTCCAACTTCTCATTCTTCATATTGGATCCATTTTCTTTTCATGCCAAATTTATTGATCGAATTCATTTTCTCTTGATTCATATTCGTTCATCTTTGATTGATGGCGAAGAGTGCTGATGATAATGAAAGGACATATCAAATATGGTCCTCTGCCTCTGATGATGAGGATATGTGTTATCCAACACATGGAGTCTTATTCGCAAAATATGAAGAGGGTCAATCTAGAGGGAAGAGTTTGGTTGGTTTTGATGATGATGATGTTGATTGGGAAAGTATGGAGAATGATAAAGGAGAAGAGAGTGCGGAAGAGGACGAAGAGATAACTGGAAGGTGTTTCGTTACGACTGCTCCAAAGTCTCCATTTACTGTAAAGGTATGTGATCTTCTTATATCTCTTAATGTTCCTTTTAATTCTTATCATGCTATTTTATCTTACTTTGATGATACCTGCTGTTACCTGAATGATATATGGAACTCTATGAGTATTGAAGCGGAGAAATCTAAGTCTTTACTTTATGAAGCTTGTAATAAGTTGGAAGACAAGAAAAGTAAAAAAGGCTTAAAGTTCAAAATTATGAACATTATGATTGATATGGATTCGATTCATATGGACAATTACATGTTGGTAAAACAGAGAAACATTTAATGTAATATAGCTAAGCGTCTATGTGGAAAATTTACAAACCTTTATCATTCTTCGAATATATGTAAAGAATAACATAGGAAGCTACTCCTGTTTATTAGTTTCAAAAGAGAACTAATGGACAAGACTACATTTGATTGAAAAAGTAAAGGAGCTGATTATGATACTATTCCCAATGATTCGTATGCATATGGTGTTGTAAATATTAATGGTTGTTTGGATGCTGATGTACTTTTTGATATTGTGAATGAAACTTTGACCAAAAACGAACAAATCAAAATTTTAAAACGGACTGAGAGTTCGACATAAAATACTCAACAAAATTTTGCTGACATCGAAGACTATTCTGACAATATTAGTAAAATTGAGGAAGAGGAATGTGTTGATTGCTCAAAAATGCTTGTCATTAGCGTCACTTCATTAGCTAAAGGCAAAGAGAATATTGATTCAACAACGAAGCTAAACAATGATTCATCTTCGAAAACCAAAACTTGTGATTCTCAAAAGGAGTATGTTATTATCGAGGACATAACGAACAATGAAAGTGACGATGATTCTTGTGAAAAAGGAAATTCCACGAGTTGTTGAAGCTCAAGTATTTGAGGACGCTGAGGAATTCACAAAAATCTTAAAAGAAAAAGGAAAACATTTTCTGGAACAAAATTCAGGTCTTTATCCAACTTGCATTGAAGGACTTCCCAACCAAGTGTTAGTAATGACCGATAATGGGGATAATGTCGATGCAAAAATAAATGAGTTCTTAAAAGAAGATAATTCAAAAGTGACTTATGAAGGATTTTATTCTAAGCAAAACGTTATTGAAAATGGTTTGAATCAAGGTTCCAAAGTTTTTCAACGAAAAAAGAGTCAAAAATCATTTTCCAAAGAAAATAAAAAGAACATAAATGGAGTTTGGATTGTGAAAAATCTTAAGCCTGATGTCGAAGGTAAAACTGAAAAGAGTTATGATAAGTCTATTCTCAACGATTCCAAAAATCAAAAGGAAAAGACTCAAAATCATGACAACGAAGTTGGGAAATCTGATTTGAAAGATCAAATTTCAAAAAGAAAGCACAAAACAAAGTTTATTGGAAGACACGAAAAGATTCTTGAAAGGCAAAGAAATTGAAGAAAATCTTCACAAATTCCTCAAAATGAAGTTTTCTCAAACCTCAAAAACTCATACTTCAAAAGAGCCTTTGAAATCTGTTCGCAAAGTTGTCAATAAAAATGTTGTGAACAAAAATCAAAATGGTTTTTCACAAAAGACAAATGTTGTTCAAAACTCAAATAAGGTACAATAACCTAAAGCTCCAAATTTTGTTCAAAAAAGTGCTCAAAAGAAATTTTCACAAAATCATGTTCCAAGAGATGCTTAAAGGAACTTTTCACAAAATCAAAAGACTTTTCAAAAGGAATCTCATTTTGGATATTAACATCGATATGAAAATCGTTTTCAACAACGACCACAAAAACCTTTTTCGCAAATGAGTTTTTCAAAACCAACAAATGTTGTGAAGAAAAATTTACCATTCAAACCTGATTGTCCACGTTTTCCAAAACCTGATTCAATGCACTAGTCGAATGTTTCTTTTGTCAAAGTCAAAAATGAAATGAAAATTTTTAATCATTGGTTTGAAGGGAAGGGAAGGCTATTTCAATCGAAAAAGTATTCTCAAGAACAAGTCCAACAGGCTTATGAGAATTACTTAAATGAATGAATGAATGGAAGCACACATTCTCAAGAATCAGTGTTAAAAGTGTCAAAATGGCAAGAAGTTAAAATCAAGAAAGTTGGTGATTCTCAGAGAAAAGTTGAAAAACAGAAAATCAAAGTTGAAACTTCTCCACTGAATGATTACATTTATATGCCTAAAACTAAAGAAATTGACTTAATTGAAAAAAATCAAAAACAAAGTTCGTAATTGGATTTGTAGTTCTGCATTGCACACTAGTTTTCACGCTAATGTCCAAAGACCTAAAAATCCTTGGGGACCTAAATCTCTCTTAATGATTGTAGGTACTATGTGATGAGCAGTATTACGAAAATTGGTATATCAATAGTGGGTGCTCGCATCACATGACTGGTTGTTACGAGAATCTGAGGGATTTTAGAAAACTCGAGAATGTTGTTGTGGTAAAGTATGGGAACAATAAAAAAAATGTAAATTCAAGGGATATGGAAAACTTACGAATGGTATGTTTTACTGTTAAAAGGGCCACTAATGTCAAAAGGGTTGAAGCACAACCTAATTAGTGTATCTCAACTCGTTGTTGGAACTGGGAATCAAGTGTTTTTTGATGAAAAAGGAAGTATAATATCGAACAAAGAAACAAAGGTAGTCTTGTTGAAGTTGAAGAGGAAAGGAGATATGTTCACTCTAGACATAAAACCTATCGTTGGTATTCCCTTTGTTTGTCTACTATCAAAGCTTCTTCTGACCTCAGCTGGCTTTGGCATCGAAGACTTTCTTATCTTATCTTCAAATTTTTAAATAAAATTTTCTTAAATGATCTTGTTTGTAGTTTTCCTATTTTCAAATTTAATAATGATTCCTTGTGTGCAACTTACGAACAGGGAAAACTACATCGTCAAGGTTATCCAATCGTTATCGATTCCAAGATTGTCAAACCGTTGGAATTTCTACATATCGAATTGTGTGGTACTTTGACTATTGAGTCTCTCAATAGGAAAAGTACATACTCGTTATTGTAGATGACTTTTCACGATGTACTTGCGTTTTCTTTCTGAGACAAAAATGAGAAACAACGCAGGTGATGATCGACTTCATCAAAAATATTGAATTAAGTTTGAAGAAGAAAGTTTGTAGGATCAAGAGTGATAGCGGAACTGAATTCAAGAATCATGCTACTGATTCAATTTTGATGAATTTTGGAATATCTCACAAATTTGTGTCTCGTTACACACCAAAACAACATGTTGTTGTCAAAAGGAGGAACCACTAACATATGACAACCTACCTCAATATTTTTTGGACAGAAGCACTATCGACAACATGTTTCATGCAAAATCATTATTTCATTCATCAAATATTTAACATCACACCTCATAAAATCATTAACGAAAGGAAACCTAATGTCAAATGTTTCCATGTTTTTGGTTGTAGATGTTTTATCATGAATCTCAAATATAATTTTTCCAAATTTCAAACGACAGCTGATGAAGGAATTTTCTTGGGATATTCACATAACTATGTATAATATAGGATGATGAAAAAGGGAACACTAAAATTTGAAGAAACATTCAATCTCACATTGACGATTACTATGTCAAGAGAGTTGAACAAGAATTTTCAAAGAAACCCATTCTTTCTAAGACAAATATGGAATATGAGAAAATGCTTACTTTCGATGTTGATATTTATTTAAGCTTTGGTATACTTGACATGGCTATTGATGCTGAATTCAATGCTGAAGATAATCATGTACTGGAAGAATCAAAGCATGCAGACGACTCGACAATCATTGATGAGCAAACTGATGAACATTGGTCATCGACGCCAAGAGTAAATGTTGAGGATGGTCAAACTATGATACCTGATCATGTCGAGGGCAACAATCGATATTTCAACCTCATGTCGAGAGGGAGCACTTGTCTTTTCAGACTGGTATCAAGGAGGAGCTGTTACATTCGCAAGTTGGTGTTGAGGGGGAGTAACAAATATTGAATCCATCGGTTAAGGGGGAGCCAAGTGGATCAAATCATGACGATGATAACGATGCCCCAAGTAATGAATATCATGATGTTAATGATAATATTTATATTGCAGATGAATTGTATGAAGTTGAAGAGACATTTGAGGATGCATTTGGAGTTTGATACTACATTTCCTCCTTTGGTTAAATGGACTAGGGATCATCCTAAAGAACAAATTCTTGGTGATCCTAGTTCTGGTGTTTTAACACGTGCACAAATTCGAGCTAGGAATAAGGTTGTTAATGTTTATAAAGAATATTACATGTTTATTGTTTTTATTTCAAAAATCAAACCGAAAACAATCAAAAACGCATTAGAACATCCCGATTGGGTTGTTGTAATGTAATCCGAGTTGGTTGAATTTAAGAGAAACAAATTTTGGAAGCCAATTCCCAAACATGAAAATGTTTTGATAGTTGGTTTAAAATGGGTCTTTAAAAATGGATAAAGAGGGTAATGTGGTTCGTAATAAAGCTAGATTAGTCATAAAAGGTTATTCGCAACAAGAGGGAATTAATTACGATGAAACCTTTGCCCTCGTGACAAGACTCAAGGTTGTATGAATTTTTCTTGCTTATGCATCTCACAAGAATATCAACGTCTATCAAATGCATGTAAAGTGTGCATTTCTCAATGGTGTACTTGAAGAGAGAGTTTATGTTGAGCAGCCACCTGGATTTGTAAACGATAAGTTTCCTGATCATTGTTATATCCTTGACAAAGCAGTTTATGGGTTAAAGAAAGCACCTTATGCTTGGTATGCTACGTTAACCAGTTTTTTGAAAATTGCTAAATTTAAGCAAGGACCAGTTGATTCCACTCTATTTTCCAAGAAAGTAGGGGATCATCTCGTACTTGTTCAAATTTATGTTGATGTCATAATATTTGGTTCTACTGACCCTTTATTGCCAATGGAATTTGAAGATCTTCTGAATAGTCAATTTGAAATGAGCATGATGGGGAAGATCAATCATTTCCTAGGACTAAACATTCGTCAAAGTAGGGAAGGAATCTTTATTAATCAAGAAAGCTATACATGAAACCTGCATGAACATTTTGGAATGATGAATTGGTCAAACGCGAAGGTTCCCATGGCAGTCGACACTCATTTAAGTCCTTCGTTGGATAAGCCAAATGTTGATCTAAAAACATATAGAAGTATGATCGGTTTGTTATTATACTTAATTTCAAGTCAACTTCATATTGTGTTTTCGGTTTGTATGTGTTGGGTACCAACATAAACTTAGGGAACATCATCTCACAGTCGTTAACAATATTTTTCGTTATCTTCATCGAACTCCAACTCTTGGATTATGGTATCCAGTGAACACAGGATCCTTTATTCAATCGTATTCTGATGCTGATCTAGGGGGTTTCCAGTTAGATCGCAAAAGCACTACAGAATTATGTCAATTCATAGATGGGAAGCTTGTGAGTTGGCAGTCAAAAAAGTAAACGTGTGTATCGATTTCAAAAGCCAAGGCTTAATATATTGATGCTGCTTCTTGTATCTCGCAAGTAATCTGGCTTTAAAGCCAATTGTGTGACTATGCGATAAATATGAAGATGATACCTTTGTTTTGTGATTCTCATAGTGGAATTCGTATTTTTCATAATCCAGTTCAACATTCAAAAAAACCATATTGAACTTCGATACCATTTCATCAAAGATCATGTTGAGGATGGAATATCAAAGTTGATTTTGTTAAAACCACAGACTAATTAGCGTATACTTTTACAAAACCACTTGATGAAAAGTCATTTCTGAGAATTTTAAATGGATTGAGAATGATGAAAGCTTATTACGTTCTAACCTCTTACTAATATTTGTTGTTTTTTAATTAAGAAATTTTGACTGAAATTATTTACTGATGTGATTATATCATTCAAATATTAGTGTTCACATTCATTGATTCGATACCGCTTGTTTTTACATTCATTCTGATTCATTCAGCGGTTGTTGCCAAGTAACAATTGCGATTGTGATTGGTGAGATATATCTACTCGTAAGGCATTTGTGAGTGGTGAGAAAGGTGATTCCTACGGGAATAGAGAATATGATTCCTACAGGAATAAGAGTATGGTCCTTTAATGGATGCAGATAGATGATTCATGCGGAAGAGATTATGTGTGGTTAGATAAAATTGAGAAAGGTTCCATGACTATAAAAAGATAAGATAATTCTTTGAAAGAACATAGATGTGATCCGTGAGGAATTAAGAGTAGAGAATATGTGAGTGATTCAAGAGAACGAGAATAATTAAGGATCCATAAGGGATCATAAGAGAGAGAAATAAATTTGGATGAGTGTAGTCGTTAATGTTAGTTGCGTGTTGTTTCCTTTATAAGATATATGAGATTATACTATGAGATTGGACAACTAGGTCTAGTTGAGAGCAGAGAGATGAGATATAAGTAAATTTAGAGAAAGGTGTGCCAAGAGTGTGAGATGTGAAAAGAGAAAAGTAAGAGTGTGAGGAGGGCATGTATAGAGTATAGAAAGAGCAGAGATAGATGAGATGAGATAGATCATGGGGAAAGAGAAAATACAAAAAGTGAGATGTGTATGAGAGAGGTAAAGAAAGAAAATATAGAGTATGTATAGAGCTTGAGATGATCCAATGGAGAGGCTAAGAGAGAGTATGATATGAGAAGAAAATAATAGAGAATAAGAGAAGAAGATGCAGTAAGAGATATATGAGATGAGAAGGCATGAGAAAAAAAGTAGAAGAGATATGGAAAGATAAAGAATAGCATAGTATGTTATGAGAGGAAGAGATTATATTGTATAGTATGAGAAAGAGGAGGAAGGATAGTTAGGGAATGTGAAGAAAAAAAATAGTTAAAAGAAGAGTAGAGTTGATGGGTTTTATAGGTTATCAAAACATGTAAAGCATAAAATCTTAACACTTATGTTCACATACAACATATAAAGGTTCTATGTTTTCTCTAATTTGTAGCAACATACTATGAATATCAAGAACCCTAATGAAACCCTAATAATTTCGAAAATCATAAAAGTGTTAGGGGTTACATACCTTAGAATTGTTATTGTAAACAATTCCTTGAATCCATTCCTTGGTGTTCTTAGAAAGCAAGCATCAAACGTATGATGCCTCTAATGGCTGGCACCTAAAATCCTAGAAACCCTAGAACAAAGACGGGAAAGAGAGAGAAGAGGCGAGGGAAATTTCGTTCCTAAGCCTTATGGGAAGAGCATGAACAAAAATTGCAAGCCAAGGGGTCCTATTTATAGTTTAGGTAACTTGTATGCAAAGGAACATTTGAATTAATTAAATAATAGATTTAATCTCAATTCAAATATTTTCCTTTTTGCATGTAGGAGGCTTCCAGAAACCCTAGAAGAGCCTCCAAAATTGTCCACCCTTGGATGGTTCTAGAATTTCCTTCTTTTGTTCAACTATTGAACAATTACAATTCACCTCTTGCACCTTTAATTAATTTCGTTAACCCTGAATTAATTCCAGATTAATTCTGATTAATAATTAATTAATTCTATTTGATTTCTTATTAATTTATTAAGCATATAAATTAACAAATCAATTATTTAACTATTGATCTGATGTTAATTTATTAACCATAACAAATTTAACAAATTAATTAATAGTTTCCAATTAATGTATTAATCACATTATATATTAAAAAGTTATTTCTCTCTCTCCTAATATCATTTCTAGTTATTTTTTGTTATGAGGGCAAACCAAAAAGGAATTTGCTTCTATTTGCAAGTTTATACCAATTTAGTTATGAGCTTAGACACCTTACTCCAATAGTCTTCCACTTGGATTAGTTTATAACTACAATTGCAAGTATAACCAAATAGCATAGAGTGCTTTCCAAAGTCACTGCCGAACTTTGATTTAAATCAAATGTTGGCCCTAAGATAAGTGATCTTCTATTCCTTTGTTCTTCAAGATATCGTATGAACAGAGTCATGGAATAATTGATCAACCTCATGTTCATTTGTTTTATTTCTCGATTTCCGGATTTGTGATCAAATTTCAGACTGCAAAATTGAATACATCAATTCAGCCCCGACCAGGCCTGGTTCTTATAGATCAACTTAAATCACCGTGGGGCCCAAAGATATCGCTTTTCCTAATTTAGGCAGAAGAGACGAACTACATTGACTATATAGTCGTACCTTTTACTCGCCAATCATACATGTAATAACCATGTATAGCATCTAATTACGAGATGCATTTGAGTAAATTAATGCATAACTGATTTGTAAACTATGAGCTATACATCTTTGATTTAATAATAGTATATATTATCGTCTTAGAAGTACTTTTGATTGAATCCATGAAGTAATCTCTAAGTGTGGGTTTATCTAATACTCAAAATCTGCATTTTCCAAGCACTCATGAATCTTGCAGCAACCCCTATGAAATTTTTAATCCCCTTAGACATTCTACAAACTATTCATGACAGTCTTAGTTCACTACTTACTTCCAAAAGTATGATCGACTGTGGAATTTTGAATAATAACAAAATTATTCAGGAAGTAAAACATGCAAAGTGAAACACAAGAATAAACTAATTAACTATGGCATCAAACACTTTGATTATAAATAATTCCCTATTATTTAATCAACATAACAATTACAAATTTATTCATTGTATATTGTTTCGAGGAATCAACTTACCACTTGAATCAAATAACATGAATCATGCTATGTTATAACCATGCATAGTATGCATCTATATGGTCCTTCCTTTGTGAACAGATTGACTAGACATAACTCCAATGATGCTCATTTCATAATTCCTAAATCTCATTGATATCTAAGATGTAGTGGAATTTCGTCTTTACATGTATTATCCTTCTAAGATGTCGAGGTTCTAAAGTCACAGAAACTGTCACACCCCCGGACCAGAACGGCGAAAACGTCCGGAGGCGGGTGACTTCATTGCGCAGTATCATAACCATTGCATATAAATGAAGCATAGAGAATCCAAACATCATACATTAATATAACAAGTTTACATTGTTTTACATCATGTTCATGTTCTCAAATTTTACACAAAAGAGACATTAGTAAGCAAATCCAAAATATAGCGAAATAATCTTGAGTCCGCGATCCACAACCTGCTTATTGGTTTCTTGAGAATACAAGTCGTTTGAACAGCGTCAACATAAAATATGTTGGTGAGTTCATAAGCATTTTTGTATAAAACTTCGATGATAGTTTAGAAGTCCAGAAAATCCAATATTTTCTTATCAAATAGTTGTATGTCTTGTTTCAACTCGAGTATAGTTGCATGTGTGTCTTAGTTATTCGTTTTCGAAAATCGTATGTAATTGTTTCCTCCAGAAAATCCTATATTTTCTGAAGTATAAAATAGTAGCTTTGAAATCCGTAACACTTGTATAGAAAAGTTTCATTTGAACAAACCAAAACATAGTTGTTTGTAAAACAAAAGTGAAATCTGTATAAATACATTTCTGATATATTCTAGTGAGTCGTTATAACCATACTAATATGACGGAGTGCCTGTTATAACGTTCTTCAGGCGTCGGTTTCGTTTAAGACATTCGTCACCCTAGACTGGCCAGTCTAGCTGTAGCGAACAGCGAAGGTGCGGGGTGTCAACCCCGTATAGATCTATACACAAATTCCCACTCTCCCTCCATGAGACTCTAGTTATAACTCTTATAGGACTTAAAGCGTACAATATTGTATTAATATATGTACTGTGAAGATTTGTCTGACTAGAATACTAACCGATCTTTGAGCAAATCGTGAAAATCATTATTTACTAAATAAATAATAATAGTTGTAGTCGTAAGTAGATATTTTGTTTCGTTCGTTTCGTTTGTTGTAATCAATCCGCTTTGAAATATATATCAAAATGACCCAATATTATCAAAATCAGCAAACAACCCCTTTTTTCTTTATAAAATACTATGTGTGACTCAATTTGTCGGAATGTGCCAAGTTATGATTTATATATATATTTGACTTGTGTGAGTGTATGACAACAGCTTTATGACATGCAAATTTTTCTGTCATAAACGCTCCATTTGTGTATTTCCTTGGTGAAATTATTTATCAAATATTTATAAATTATCCCTAATAGTTTGCAAATAGTCACAAAGTTCCCATTTTCGAAAATTACTAGAAATATTGTCAACTTATCAAGGTCCCTTTTTATAACTTTTATCTCTAGACATGAAAGCATAGATAAAGGGGTTAAGTTGGACACACCCAATAGTTGGGAGGCTCTTTTATACACAAAGTATCCTCTGTTTTTTATGAAGTTGTGAAATCTTACGTTCATGAGAATATTACTAAAATAATAATTTAATAATATTTCACACACACATACAAACATACGTATACATGCAATTATTCAAGTATTTAGGCAAGATTTGACTTGTACTCTCCCCCAAAAACATTAAAAATTTGAAGAAGGTGGGGTATGAAGCTCACCTTGATTAGCTTGCTGGGTGATTTGAAGAGTGATGATGAAGTTTTCAAGCTCCAAAGCTTGAAGGATTCTTAAATCCTTAGAGGATTCTAAGAATAATTTTTGTGTGTAAATATAATGAAATCTTAGAATAATGTGAAGAATAATTATTCAAGGAGGATAAAATACTCACCAAAGAAATCTGGGAATTTCCTTTGAAGGATATGAAACTTGGAGCTTTAAGGAGTTGAGAGTATTCTTAGGAGTTTACTGAATGTGAAGAATGAGAAGTGGAATAAGGGAGGAAAAGTTCACGTACCTAAATGGGAGGATAAGGGAGTCACTTGACACTTGCATGGAGGGCTGGTGGGTAAAGCTTAGTTTCTTTGAATAATACATGTTTTACTGAGATTTGCATGGGAAATGAGAAATTTGCATCACATCATAAAGTCAAACCCCTTTATTTGCCTTAGAATCTCCTTAAAAACCTTGGGTATTATTTTATATAAATATGTTTAAAATAATTAATTTTGGCATAAAATGGGGGTTTAAAGGGTCTAAGATATGAAAAATATGAGTTTAGAGGTATTCCCGACGTCAAAATGCCTTAAAATGATGGAAAAGTCCGAAAATGACAAAAATCCGGAGTCAAGAAGCGAATTCCGAAGTCCCATTCTAATTTCCGGAGCAAGGGTGAATTTCTGAAGTCATACAGTGAAGTTCCGGAGCCAATTTCGGGATTCCGAAGTGCTCTCTTCAATTCCGGAGTCAGCAGGCGAAGTCCGGTCCGGCCAGCAGACTTTGACTTGGCCAGAAGGTTGTCGGTTGTCACATCATCCCCCGCTTGAGGGAATTTCATCCCGAAATTTTACTTTAAAGTAGCCTTCAAAGTTTAGCGAATAGGTGGGGGTACTTTTGTATCATGATCTTCGTGCTCCCATGTGAATTCAGGCCCGCGCTTCGCGCTCCAACGAACCTTTACAATTGGGATACGACTTTGTTTGGTACGCTTTACTTCTCTGTCCATGATTTCGATTGGTTCTTCAATGAACAAAATATTCTCGTTTATCTTAATATCTTCTAGCGGAATAACAAAGGTTTCATCCGATAAGCACTTTTTCAAATTCGATACATGAAACACGGGGTGCACGTTGCTGAGCTCGGAGGGTAGCTGCAGCTTATAGGCTACTGGACCAATTCGGGCAAGAATCTCGAATGGTCCGATGTATTGCGGGTTTAACTTCCCTCGTTTCCCGAAGCGGACCTTCCCTTTTCAGGGAGAGACTTTTAGTAACACGCGGTCTCCCACTTGGAACTCCAGTGGCTTTCGCCTTTTGTCTGTGTAGCTTTTCTGCCTATCCCGGGACGCTTGGAGTCGTGACTTGATTTGGTCGATTTTCTCGGTTGTTTCCCTGATGATCTCTAGCCCTGTGAGGGTGCTATCCGGTAGTTGTCCTCTTGCTAACTGGGTGTCACCCACCTCGGCCCAATAAAGGGGCGATCTGCACTTGCGACCATACAAGGCCTCGAAAGCGGCGACTCCTATGATGGTGTGGTAGTTGTTGTTATATGAGAATTCAACTAGGGGCAGGTGGGTATTCCAGCCTTTGCCAAAATCTATTACACATGCTCGGAGCATGTCTTCTAGAGTCTGAATGGTTCGCTCGCTTTGGCCATCTGTCTGGGGGTGGTAGGCAGTGCTCATATCTAGTTGGGTTCCCAATGCTTTCTGTAGCGACTGCCAAAAACAAGAGGTGAATCTACTATCCCGATCCGAGATAATAGATATGGGGACTACATGCCGTCTCACCACCTCTTTAAGGTATATTCGTGTGAGCTTTTCCATTTTGTACGTCTCCTTTATTGGCAGGAAATGGGCGGATTTTGTTAGTCGGTCAACGATCACCCAGATAGCATCCAGGCCGTCTGCCGTTTTGGGTAATTTGGTTATAAAATCCATTGTTATCCTCTCCAATTTCCACTCGGGTATTTCGGGTTGCTGAAGTAGACCCGGGGGCTTCTGATACTCCACTTTAACCTTGGAATAAGTGAGACACTTGCCCACGTAAGTGGCAATCTCCGCTTTCATATTCGGCCACCAATAGTGTTTTTTGATATCCAGGTACATCTTGTCGGAACCAAGATGGATAGAGTACCTTCTTTTGTGAGCCTCATTCATCACCACGTCTCGAATTCCACCGAACCTCGGTGTCCAGATTCGGTCCATCAGATAATAGTCTCCGTCTTCCTTGACCATCAAATTATTTTCCATTCCGCGCAATGCCTCATTGGTGACATTTTCCGGCTTCAAGGCTTCGTGCTGAGCCTCTTTGATTTGTGAGGATAGATGGGAATGGACGGTCATTGTCAACATCTTTACTCGGCGAACCGAGTACTCCTTTCGGCTTAAGGCATCGGGTACCACATTTGCTTTGCCTGGATGGTACTTGATTTCGCACTCATAGTCGTTTAGCAGTTCGACCCATCTTCGTTGTCTTAAGTTCAACTCCTTTTGATTCAGGATATGCTGGAGGCTCTTGTGGTCTGTGAAAATGGTGCACTTTGTACCGTATAGGTAGTGCCTCCAAATCTTCAATGCGAAGACCACAACTCCCAGCTCGAGGTCGTGGGTGGTGTACTTTACTTCGTGGGTCTTTAGTTTCCTTGACGCGTAAGCTATCACTTTTCCTCGTTGCATAAGCACACAACCCAACCCTTGATTAGAAGCGTCGCAGTATACTACGAAGTCCTCCATTCCTTCTGGCAAGGACAACACTGGAGGAGTGAAGAGGGCTCGTTTCAGGGTTTGGAAAGTAGCTTCTTGTTTAACGTCCCAATGAAAAGGTAAGCCCTTATGGGTGAGAGTGGTGAGAGGCTTGGCAATCTTGGAAAAGTTTTGAATGAACCTTCGGTAATAACCAGCAAGGCCTAAAAATTGTCGGATTTTGGTTGGGGTTCTTGGAGTTGCCCAGCCCTCAATAGCTTTGATCTTGGTAGGGTCCACATGTATTCCCTCTTCACTGACTACATGGCCCAAAAATTCCACTCTACGAATCCAGAACTTGCATTTGGAAAATGTTGTGTAAAGCTTTTCTGCTCTCAATGTTTCCAAAGTCCGTCGTAAATGTTGGCTGTGGTCTTCCTTGCTCTTAGATTAAATGAGTATATCATCGATGAAAACAATTACGAAGTTGTCGAGAAACGGCCGACGGACTCGGTTCATCAGATCCATGAAGGTTGATGGTGCGTTTGAGAGACCAAAAGGCATGACCACGAATTCAGAATGCCCATAACGGGTTCGGAAAGCAGTCTTTGGGATATCCTCATTGTAAGGGTCGAATTATTGTAATTAGTCGAAGTATGTTTTGAACTCTTCGAATATTTTGTAATGTATTTTACTAGGGCGCTTTTATTCGAAGCTTTAGAGTCAATGCCTTAGTATATTTTTGTATGCTTTCAGTTCCCTATAAATAGGGTTATTTACTAGAGTTAGATAAGAACTTTTACAGACTTGTCTACTATTCTCTGTAAAGAATTCGAAAGCATAATAGAGCATAAAGAGATCATATTTACATCGTGTGTTCAAATCTCATATTCTTACTCGATTCATTGATTCATCAATTGGTATCAGAGCAGGAATCATATCTCTAATCTGATTTTCACGTTGTTCAAAAAGTTTTTGAATCAACTTTTTGATTCAAAAGTTTCCGCACTTTTTGAAAGTGAAAAATTGTCTAGATCTTAGTCTGTGATTCGATTCTGCATTTGAATTGTTGAATCGAGTGTCATTCTCATCAATTGGATTTGATTCATCTAGTTTGTTTTCAAATTCTTAATTCTTTTCAAACTTCTCAAAATCTTCTTCTATACAACAATGGCGAGTTTCAATCTCAATTCGATGACCTCGTTTTCTCATCTGCTAGGTTCATCAACTAAAATTCCAATGCTAATCCCTGAATACTATGATCAGTGGGCTGATCGTATGCAGGATTATCTGAATGGTCTGGATGAAGAATTATGGTCATGTATCACTGGAAATGTCAATGTTCCAGTGAATGTTCAACCAATTGGATCATCTTCTACAAATTCTGGAGTTGATAATCAAACTGATCGTCTGAAGAAACTGGAGAAGAGGTGTATGAGGGAACTGCGATGTGTATTACCTCCAGTTGTGTACAATTACGTTAGGAGTTGTACAACTACAAAGGAAGTCTGGAACAATCTGAAAGATAAATTTCAAGGAAGTGAGAAGACAAAAATCAATTCAGTTAAACAGTGTTTGGTTGAGTTGAATGATTTCAAACAAAAAGAAGGAGAAACAATTGAAGTTTACTATGATCGTCTGAACGAGTTAATCTATCGGTGCAATCGCTATGGAATTACCAGGACATCAATGGAATCAATATCATCTTTGTAATGGGGCTTCGAAAAGAATGGAGAAGTGTGAGTATGATGGTGAAGAATCAGCAAAGTTTTGATACATCAACTCTCAATGATTTGTACAATCAATTGAAAACACACGAAATTGAGGTAAATCAAATTGCTGAGGAATCGAAGTTGAATTTGGGAGGTCCATTAGCTCTTGTATCAAAGATTTATGAGAAAGAAGCTGAAAATGGTGATTCTAAGGAAGAAGAAGGATTCATAATGAATTCGGATGATGAAGCAATAGCATTTTACTCAAATAATCATTTCAAGAAATTTTTCAAAAAGCCGTTCAATTCGAAGACTAAGCTTGCTGAAGTGAAAGGAAATTTTGTGAGTAAAAATGTTGTTGAGGAGAAAAAGAAAGTTGAGAAGCAAGATTCGAAGATAGCTCATGGAAAGGGTGAGAAGAAGCTGAAAGGTGATGCAGGAATAGATTGTCATTATTGCAACGGTGCGAATCATCTTGCAAATGACTGTATGCTTCGAAAGAAGGATGAGAGGAAGAATAAAGTCAAAGATGAGGCATACTATGCAGAAAAGCTTGAGGTGTTCGTGCTAAAGCAAAGAATTTGTCATTGGTTGCAAAGGGTGAGCATGAGGATGAAGATGAAACTTATCAAATCTGGTCATTCGGGTCAGACGATGAGGAAATGAGGAATCCAACGCATGGGGCATTGTATGTGAAAATGGAGAAGGACTCATATGATGAGGAATTCGAAGTGAGGGGACGATGCTTCGTATCCAAAGCAGCTGACAAATCTCCAATGACAACAAAGGTACGTAAAATTCTCGAATCTTTTAATATTCCTACACATACTTATGATTCTGAACTAATTTCTTTTGATGAGACGGTTACTTATTTTGATTCAATTGTTGTGTCTGCTAGCAATGAGGCCAACAAGTTGTCAATGGAGTTGTTAGAGGTCAAAAAGAGATTAGACATAAAAATAAGCAAAATTGAATGTTTGGAATTACAAATAACAAATATAATGTGTGATAGAGATAGGTTATCGAGTGATGTTAAACTTTTGCTAGCACAATGAAACATCTATTGTAATTCTGCTAAACGACTTTATAGCAAATTAACTGATTTACATCATTCATGTGATATAAGTAAAGAGCAACATAGAAAATTACTACCTTTCCTAGCATTCGAAAGAGCCAAGGTAGATAATATTTCGTATGATTGTGAGCAAATAATAGCTGACTTTGACAGAGTCCCTGATGATAGATATAAATATGGAATTGTCAAAATTGATGAATGTCTTGATGCGAATGAATTAGGTAACATAGTGAATGATACTTTGACTAAATCTGAACAAATTCAAATTTTGAAAAAGACTGAGAATTCAACATCTGATTCTCAATCTAATTTTGCTGATATTGAAGATAATTCTGACAATATTAGTGAAATTAGTGAACTTGAAGATGTTGATTGTTCTCAGTTGTTTGTTGTTAATGTTGCTTCAACATCAAAAGGAAAAGAAAAAGTTAAGGATTTGATGGTTGAAAATGAAACTAATATATCCTCAACTTCGAAAGTTTATGATATGAACTTCGTGGATCTCAAAGACAGCCAAACTGATGATAGTGATGATGAAGATGAAGTGAACATTTCGAAGGAAAAGAAATCTTCAAATGAAGAAGAAAGTCCTCGAATTGTGGTTGATCAGGTGTATGGTGATACACAAAAGTTCGAAAAAGTGATGAATGAAAAAGGTGAACACTATCTTGAAACGAATTCAGTGGTTTATCCAAATTTCAAATGTACAGATAATGTCATTTTTCCAAATCAAGTTTTCGTAACTACTGGAAATGTTGAGAAAATCAAACCAGAATTAAAGAAGTTAGTTGAAGAGGATAATTCAAAAACAACTGATGAAGGTTTTTTCGCAAATCAAAGCACAGTTGAAAACAACTTAACAAAGAATTCGTATGTTTTCCAACATCAAAAACCACAAAGAAAATGGGTTGAAAAATCAGAAATTGAAAAAGAGAATTCAAAACAAGTTGAAAAGGAATGTGAAAAAGTTGTCAAATTAAACTCCAAGGAATTCAAAGATCAAATTGACAAATTTTCGAAGGAAAACAACATTTCAAAAAGACAAGCAAGAAAGAAAATATTTTGGCAAAATATTGAGTCTCAAAAGATGTCTGAATCACAATCACCCAAAAATGTTTTCAAAGCTAAAAATTCATCTTTTTCAACAAAACCTGAACATTCATCTCAATCAAATCATTCAAAGTTTGAAGTGAATAAACAACCAAGGTTTTCGAATTAGTTGAAGTAAGTTTTGAACTCTTCGAATATTTTGTAATGTATTTTACTAGGGCGCTTTTATTCGAAGCTTTAGAGTCAATGCCTTAGTATATTTTTTGTATGATTTCAGTTCCCTATAAATAGGGTTATTTACTAGAGTTAGATAAGTACATTTACAGACTTGTCTACTATTATCTGTAAAGAATTCGAAAGCATAATAGAGCATAACAAGATCATATTTACATCGTGTGTTCAAATCTCATATTCTTACTTGAATTCATACTCTGATTAATTCATTACTCGATTCATTGATTTATCACTCCTCTCGGACTCTTAGTTGATGGTATCCGGACCTCAGATCTATCTTGGAAAAGTAGTTGGCTCCGTGGAGTTGATCGAATAGATCATCGATTCGTGGAAGCGAGTATCGATTCTTTACAGTGAGCTTGTTTAATTCACGGTAATCTATGCACATTCTGAAAGATCTGTCTTTCTTCTTGACAAACAGAGTCGGAGCTCCCCAAGGTGAAAAGCTCGGCCTAATGAATCCTTTGTCAAGAAGTTCGCTTAGTTGACTAGATAACTCTTGCATTTCGGCAGGAGCTAATCTGTAGGGTGATTTGGCGATTGGAGTGGCTCCAGGTATAAGATCGATTCGGAACTCAACCTGGCGCTCGGGAGGGATTCCTGGCAAATCCTCGGGAAATACATCAGGAAAGTCACGTACTTCAGGAATATCGTTAAGGTTCTTTTCCTCCTTTGTTTTATTAATGACATGAGCAAGAAAGGCGTGATTCTTTTTATGCAAGCACTTTTGTGCTTGGATGCAAGAAATGAGTCGGAGGTTTGAACCGGGTTTATCGTCATAAACTATTAGGGTTTTGTTGTTGGGTAGGTGAAGGCGAACGACCTTCTCGTGACACATAATTTCAACATGGTGGGGGCTTAACCAATCTATGCCAACAATCACATCAAAGCTCCTAATATTAACAGGCATCAAACTGATTGGGAAGGAGTGATTATTTAACGTTAGCGTGCACTCTATGTAGATATCGTTGGTTGATTCTGTTTTACCGTTGGCCATTTCGACCGTATAAGTTTCGTTCAATTTGTGGGGATTTTGCTTGAGTAGGTGTTTGAATTTGTGACTTATGAAGCTTCGCTCAGATCCACTATCAAATAAAATGCACGCATAAGAGTTGTTGAGGAGAAACGTACCAGTCACCACTATTGGATCTTGCACCGCCTCCCGTTGCCCCATGGTTAAGACCCTTCCTGCGTTCTGATTGTTTTTCATAGGGCAGGTGCGTTTGAAATGGCCGGTTTCCCCGCATCCGTAACATGCGCGGCTGGCTCCGGCGTTGTTGTCATTGGGATGTTTGTTCTGTTGTGGGGCATTTCGCAATACCGGACAGTGTGTCCTTTTCGATTGCAGTTGGTGCATTGGAAATATTTGCATGCTCCATAGTGGTGATAGTTACACTTGTGATACTTGGGATTTGATCCCGCGTATGGCTTTGTTGGCGCGGGTATGGTTGAGGCTGGGGCGGTTGTGGCTGGTGCTGCTGGAGCGGTAGCAGAATGAACCGCTACTGTTTGTAGCTTCTTGGATGGCCCTGAATTCTGTCGCCCTTTACGCTTGTTGTCTTGGTTCTTCTTGTTCTCTCCTTCTTGCTTGCTCCCTCCCTTGGTTGCTTTGGTACTTTTCTTGTCACCGTGATCATAAAGCTTCTTGGCCAGGCGCTTTCCACTGTCGTAGGTTTCAGGTTTCGAGGCAATCACGTTACCTTGAATGGGAGGTGTCAGTCCCCAGATGAATCGTTCAACTTTCTTTCCCTCGGATGTAATCATGCCAGGACACAAAAGCGCGAGTTCATTAAACCTCGAGATGTACGCGTCAATGTCCGAGTTCTGAACCGTAAGGTTCCACAGTTCTTGCTCGAGTTTTTGTACCTCCCCTCGGGGACAGTATTCGGCGATCAACATCTCTTTAAGTTCTTCCCAGGTCATGGAGTTTGCAACGGGAAGTGTCATGGCCTCGATGTGACAATTCCACCATGAGAGTGTCTGGTCGATGAAAGTGGAGGCCGCAAATTTGACTTTAATTCCTTCCGAACATTCACATATCTCGAACACCGACTCTACTTTTTCGATCCATCTTTTCAGAGCTATGACTCCTCCAGTCCCGTTGAATGTGCGAGGTCTTGCATTGGAAAAATCCTTGTAGGTACAGGCCTTTACAGGCCCTTGATTCATCCCGTGATGGGAGCTTCCTGTACCTTGGCCTTGTCCACCACCATTGTTTCCGGCTTAGATGTGGGCTAGAGCTGCTGTTACTGCGGCTGAGACTGCCGCTTGGAAAGCCTCAGAGTTCATTTCTAGCGGTTGTGGTGTGTTGTTATTCCTACGGGTTGATCTCCTAGGCATCTTTCTGTTGGGTTTTGATCATTCTAACACTCCTAAGTGTACATGCAACCCTAGAAAACCTTGGATCTATGTTTGTCTAAAAATACATGCAAAATACTTTTTCCAAGGTTCATAATCCTATCTAGCATACATGGGGAACTTTAACATAAAATATGGCTAGAATTACATACCTTGTAGTTGATTTGATTCCTTGAAAACCTTGAGAGCCTAGCACCCCAAGTGTGATGCCTCAAATGTCTCACACAACACCAAATGCACTTGGAATAAACTCTGAGAGAGAAGGTCACAATTAGAAATCGGCTTGCCCTCTTGCAACTACTTATGTAGCCGCTTTTGGTAGACAACATGTCCTTTATATAGTGTGTTACAATTAGGGTTACACCATGTAAACCCTAATGTAACATAGCTCTTCATTTTCCATGACCCATGGGTTTGTAACTCCCATGGAGCATCCTATGGACCTTAGCCCAACTTGATAATCCATGGAGCCTTTAGCCCACTATACAAGTTATGGATGATTTACATAATCAACTCACATATTTAATTAGTCATCTTTTGATTATACTACATTAATTCTTGATCAAAACTAATTAAATAATATTATTAATATATTTGAACTTATAATATATTAATAAACCATAAATCATATTTCTCTCATTTTAGTTTACCCAAATGCCTGATGCCATGCAACCCAAATGGACCATGCCGGGTCCGGTCAAGTACAACTCAGAAATAGTTATGAAATTAGACACCTAATCTAACAGTCTCCCACTTGGATAAGTCTAATAACTATAACTGCAAGTATGACTTCAGGAACCGATCAGCAATCGTAGCTCTTTTCAAGGTTTCTCAGAACTGAGAAGATGATGATACACCATTTAAGATAAGTGATCATATAATCCTCCGTTCTAGATATCAGCCGGACAAATACACGGAAGAATGTCTTACTTATTGTCCAACAGTTTGTTTCCCGATTTCCGATTTGTTTGACATAGAACTTAATTGAACACATCAACTTAGTTCTTACCGGGCCCGGTACATAGATCAAAACAAAATCATCGAGGGGCCCAGATATCGCTTCTAATCCAACAAAGAACAGATAAAATTTGACTCATATGGTTGTTCTACTACTTGTCAAATCATACACAAACACATGTTTTATAACATCGAATTACCAATGTGTTTTCGCACGATCAATGTATAACCAACTCATAGACAACAAGACATATCTCTAGATTTGAAGACTTATATGATATTACCGTCTCGCGATCACTCGATATAAATTCCATGAAGTGATACCAGCGAGCGTGGGTTGAATCCAATACTCAGAACTTATGAGCACTCATGAGTGTTGTAGTACCACTTTGTCCAACATCTTAGACCTCTACAATCCAACCCATGACAATCTTGATTCATATCTACTTCCAACATATCACCGACTGTGGATGGTTTGAATAACTTAGTCATTCAGGAAGAGTGACTTAGTTATTCTGGAAGTCGAAACATGCAAAGTGAAACACAAGAATAATCGAATCAACTAGGGTCTCAGAACTTATGAATATAAATAAAAACACCTCTTATTTATCACCATATTGATTGCACATTATTCATTGTATACTGTTTCAAACTATCAACTTTATACTTGAATTAAAAACAATAGTTGTCCCATGCTCCGAGCATGTACACTATGTTTTCTAAACACTAGTCATGCCATACACCAAGTATGCACACTATGTTTGTCTCAATATTAGTTATGCAATACATCAAGTATGCACACTAAGTTTGTCTACGCTCTTTGCTCTGTGAAATAGATTGATTGAACATACTTCCAATGATTCTAATTTCACAATCCCAAATCCATACTGCAAATGCACGAATCCCAGATTCCTGGCATTTGCTTAAATATGTTAGATTCTAAACTTATATGCAGTGGTCCTCTTGTAAGGATTATGCACAAAGTCACAAAGACTTGTCAACAGACATTACAGAGTATTCCAATGGAGATCAATTCCATGGAAACAAAGTCTATATTCAAAGTTCATTGCTTTGAACATTCTTCTTGCATTAAGTTTCCTAATCTTGCACAGATTTAATGAATAGCTCCCACCTATGGGAACATTTCCATGTTCCCTTTTGACAATTACTCTTGAACAAGAGTTGTTTTTTTTTAGAATATGTCAATATGGTCCTTCCACAATTAACATTATTCTTCCAACTGTCCCTGAGCAACCAATCTTTGGTAAACCTTAGATTGTCCTCGACAATTGCTTAATCAAATCAATCATATCCAATTCTACTACTTTCCCCTCTTAATGCTCTAGGCATTTTGGAAAAATTTAGAACAGATGAATACTATAACACAGGCAATCGATCCTATATCCGAAGCATATGGGACACGATTCATAAAGACATGATACTAGACCAATCTTTTGCTATAATATTTCTATTTCTATTTGCCAAGTTCTCATAATTCAAATTATGAAGAGGGATGCCGTAATCATAATCGAATTTTAGAACGCAAATAATGGACCCATATACAGAATTTCCTTATATCAAGCCATTCCAACATGAAATTCATATATATCCTTGACTAAATATGATTAAAACCTCAATCTAAGCTATTAGAATTGATGTGAAGTAGCTATTAGAATTGACGTGAAAAATAATTTCCTCTCCCTTTATTATAGCAAAACAACTTTTCCCAATTGAAACCCTTTTGTTTTTTATAATTAACATTGCTAACTTGCAACACTTATCATAATTATCATGCTCCCACTAACATGATGATTATTAGCATAACACTTATGCTCCCACTAGCTTTGACATGTACTCAGACATCAGCTGGACTTCTAGAAAAACAATACTTTATTGACTTTCTTACCAAAGTTCAGATTTCTGATATTAGATTGATTTGATAAGACTTTATCAATATCATACACCTTATCTAAGATAGCTCACAGGTGTGTCTACACAATTTAAGAACTATGAAGAGGGATGCTGTAGTCATAGTGTTAACTGTTTAGATCTTTTCATTTGTCATAAGTCCACGTCAGTGTGCCGGTTAACCACGCATGCTCCACTAACAACTTTGAGACTGCACAGATCACAATTGCTATCTTACTTAAAATCTACATGGTGGAAGTGTTTCCTCACCATCATTTTTCATGAATCGGAGAGAAACCTTATGACCCTTAGATTTTATGGTGTATGTGTTCTTATCCACGTGAATTTGTCAAAACCATAATCATAAGATAAGGTTAAAGACAAATCCAAACTCATATGGACTGAACTTATGCAATCTTAACTTCTTGCCACCTGGCAGTACAGGGCCTGCCATTGTTTCCAAGTCGTTATGCAACCAATTGAGAACTCTCAGAACTCCTATGCAAAGCCAACTTAATCTGGAATGGGCACAGAAGTAAGAGTATGTCAACATGATAGGTTATAAACCTCAAGTCGTGTGCTAGTGATAAACAATAGGTTTCTTCTTCTTGATTAGATCTAAAGGCTTTTCCAAGATCTTTAAGACTCCCACTGTCCTCTTGACATATAAGACTCACTTGCCAAATATTCAAGAGATAGTGCGGATTCTTTATCAAGACAAACACTTCGCACAATTAGCCTTAGTTGGTCTTTGTTTTATCCAAAACATCACAACTTACTAATTTCAAATGTACAAGAGTAGGACACTTTTACTCTTACATTTGACAAGTGTTATAAACCTTTCTTTAAGATATGTCACTCAACTTACAGTCTTGGAGTATGACTCTAAGACTTGTTTTGGAACGAAGTATGGCTCATCTTCTTGATTCAATCATTTCAGCAATTCTTGATTCCTCTTCTTAGCCATAGGAATGCACTAAGATGTCCTTAGAGGACCAATTGTGATATGATTTCTAAATCATTAAGGTGATCACAAAATATGATACTAAAGTACTCTCCCATCTTTTCAGATTTGAGAAACTTTTATCTTCCTGCCTAATTTGATTCTTCGTATTCGCTCTGCCATACATCGAATTTTTCCAATGCTGCAGAATTATACTTAAACTGTTAAGTATAACCATATTTACTCAACCTTAGTAAATCATGCCGAATAGTCTTGAAGATCTTTTGTCGTGTAGCAAGTGCACAAGATTGTGTACTGTATACCTTAGTCCTTCACTTGACTCACATATACATGTGATCAAGGAATTAGTCTTAATTTTCCAAAGATAAAAATTCTTAATCATCATACTATACAACTTGCATGATTCCAAGTTTCGATCCAAATGAAACTTGGTTGATGAGAATATTCCTTATTTGGTAAATTTGGACACTACCACAAATGATAGAATCAAATTCACATTTCCATTATTGCTAGAACCATACAAACATCAATTTTTTTCATAAAATGTCATTGCAAGGAGATATAATTAAGATAAAACAAAATTTTATTTATTTATAAATGCAGAAAAAACTTTTTCCTTACAATGCAACTTGAAATGAAAACTATGCTATTACATATTTTTCTAGCAATCTATCATATCTCCTAAGTAGTAGCTCAAAAATCTGATCTTCAACCATGCGATAGAAATCCATCTTCGCGATCAGATTCAGCATACTTTTACTTTAAGTTTTCCTTCCCTTAGCTTGATCCTGAACCAGAGTCAAACTTTTGATTCTTCTTTTCTTCCAGATCCTTCAGTTAGCTAGGGCAGTTTCGCTTCCAATGCCCTTTTCCTTCACAATGAAAAGATATAGACTCTTCGGGAATGGTATAATAGGCTATTCCAGACTTAAACTTTCTCTTTACCTTCCGGTTAACCGGGTTGACCAAGGCTGATCCCTTTCCATTGGGAAGAGAAAGTTTTTCTGGACTTCCAATGTTACCATTGTCCATATCCATGGAAGTTTGAGAAGTAGATCTTCCACCCATAGTTGCTTGATTCTTGCGCCAAATCATTTCTGATTCAGCAGCAATCAGCAAATAAGAAAGATCTATTAGGGTCATGTCAAGATCTGTCATATAGTAATCTTTAATAAAATCACTATATAACCCAGGAAGTGACTGAAGAACCCAGTCAATAGCAAACTTCCTTGAAATAACAGCACCCAACATTCTCAACCTGTCAATGTGTGACTTCATTCTTAAGACATGAGTGCACACAGGTCTTCCATCTTTATGTTTCATTTCTAGTAGAGCTTGAGTGACATTGAACCTTTCAAGTCTTTGGGCTTGTGGGTCAGGGAGAACAATTGGAGGAGGAGGAGGAAGAGAAGTATGATTTCCATGAGCCAAACTCAGGAAGTCATCTTCATAAAGAAAGCTTGTTCCATTAGATTTGGGAAGATCATTGTTGTCTAAACCAGACATCTACAATGGGAGAAATTCAAGTTAGTTGATTAAAATCCTTAATATAACACCCAATTTGAAATATTAAGGCTAGGACCCAACACAATATTTTATAACTTGGAAGAGGCATGTCGTAATCCAAGCTATAGAATATTTGAAGGTATGCGAATGACGATTCACCGATTTCCACCATGGAACGAAATATAAACTATTAGGTTTTAATTGGTCTTTAGAAATTCCTAGATTCTTTTGAGATGCAATGAACTTTTCAAAGGCATGATTTAATCTCGAGTCTGCCCTCCAAGTTTTGTGACTGGGATACTGAGGATCACAAAACGAGGTGTGAAGTAACCATGCAAATTACTTGTTACCCTTAATGTTTATCACTCAATCGATGTGCCGGTTAACCACACACGCTCCACCGACCTATGATAAACCTTAAGTCACCCTTTACCTACCTTGTTAAGTCCAGGTTAGTGTGCCGGTTAACCACACACGCTCCACTAACGACTTTGACAAAGTGCAAAGTGTAATTTCATGGGATAACACCTTATTCACATTTTCCTAAAGTAACTAAGATTGGGAATTTAATAAAACATTTAGTTACTTTATAATAATCATTATACTTTTAATGAGAAGTTTATAAGTCCTTGTCCTACCCGTTCAACTAACGACCCTCCACCAGTCAAGGAAGCAGTGGGTGAGAGTGGACACCCATTAAGCTGCCATTTATAGGCAAGAACCTTATACCCCCCTTATAGACCGACTTCGTGAATGAGGCCTACTAATGGTAAGACAACTTGATCTTATACATATATATATATATATATATATATATATATATATATATATATATATATATATATATATATATATATATATATATATTAACTTATAATATTATAAAGTATAAGGGTTGAATTTTAACTTTTTAAAATTCTAAGGGTTGGAACTAAAGTTTTTATGATGACTTTACATGTTCCAAAACTTGAGGGCAAGTTTTGTAACTTTACAAAAATCTTCAATTCATAACTTATGAGATTAATGGATTTATTAAAGTGAGTGTCTATTCATTTTTATGTAACCTATGTGATTTTAATGAACTTTAAAAGATAAAGACTTTTGGTAATCCATAACTTGAGGACAAATTATGGATTCCATTAAAACATATAATGATCAAGAATTAAAACTAACAAGAAGTTACAAATAATTCCTATCATCATCTAATCTCATAAGAACATGAATATGAATATCAAAACTTCAAGAACACATAAAATCATGGAATTTTGATATTAGCCATTGTAAATGGATTAGAACAACCATTACACCAACTAAAACAAGTTTTAAAACACCAAAACAGTTTAGGGTAATGTTTCTAGTCCATTTCTAGCAGCAAAAGTCAAAAATCTGCACCCTGGGGCTCCTACTCGTCGAGTGCAAGAACCTACTCGACGAGTAGGATGAGTTTATGCTTGGACTCGTCGAGTCCCCCCATCGACTCGACGAGTTCCCTGTGCAGACAGCAAGAAATTCGACTTTTTTTCACTAATTTTCATCAAGTATCAACAAACAAGCCTAGGCTCTAATACCACTGTTGGGTTTTGAGCATTCTAACACTCCTAAGTGTACATGCAACCCTAGAAAACCTTGGATCTATGTTTTTCCAAGGTTCATAATCCTATCTAGCATACATGGGGAACTTTAACATAAAAGATGGCTAGAATTACATACCTTGTAGTTGATTTGATTCCTTGAAAACCTTGAGAGCCTAGCACCCCAAGTGTGATGCCTCAAATGTCTCACACAACACCAAATGCACTTGGAATAAACTTTGAGAGAGAATGGCACACTAAGAAATAGGCTTGCCCTCTTGCAACTACTTATGTAGCCAATTTTGGTAGACAACATATCCTTTATATAGTGTGTTACAATTAGGGTTACATCATGTAAACCCTAATGTAACATGGCTCTTCATTTTCCATGACCCATGGGTTTGTAACTCCCATAGAGCATCCATGGAGCATCCTATGGACCTTAGCCCAACTTGATAATCCATGGAGCCTTTAGCCCACTATACAAGTTATGGATGATTTACATAATCAACCCATATATTTAATTAGTCATCTTTTGATCACTTAATTAATACTACATTAATTTTTGATCAAAACTAATTAAATAATACTATTAATATATTAGAACTTATAATATATTAATAAACCATAAATCTTATTTCTCTCATTTTAGTTTATCCAAATGCATGATGCCATGCAACCCAAATGGACCATGCCGGGTCGGGTCAAGTACAACTCAGAAATAGTTATGAACTTAGACAGCTAATCCAACACTTTCTGTCATGGATCAGACGGACAATGTGTACCCAAAGTATTTTACTTCACTACTTTATAGAATAGTATCGGTGATTTGGTTGTGTACAAGCAAGTGTGGACATGAAATTAACATGCAATAATAGTAATAGAGCACATCATATATATCCATTTTTCATTGATGATAATTCCCTAAGTACATGAAAATTTTGCCTTTATAAGGCATACAAATACATGAAGTGCAATAAAATCTAACAGAGTAACGATTCCATGAGTAGTGTAATCACTTAATCATGTCATCGATAATACATAGGGAAATGCATAAAGGAAAACCGATACGGTAGCAAATAAACCGATACTAGTCGCAACGAGTAGGGCCCTGTGGTGCTGATGATGAGGTAGACGCGCCCTGCAGTTCGGCTAATTTATGCTCGGTGATCCGTACACGTTCCTCCAGCGCGACATGTCTTTCCTGGTATTCTCTGACTTCCGCTCGTGCTGCGACAAGATCTTCTATGAGTCGTTCCATTGGGTAGAAGTCTTGCTCTAGGTCTCGCGTGCGAGCATCTGTAACCTACTTAGCCGCCAGCATCTGCATTACCCGGTCGGTGGTCACTTAAGCCTGGTCACCGATGTCCCTAATACGTCTGACCATGACAGGGAGTGCACGATCCGCTGGTCCTCCACGTCGAAGATCGTAGTAACCTTGGTTCATCCCAAATGTCGGTTGTTGGCCCTGACGTCGGCCCCATCTCTCGATATCGTCCGCCCAAGGAGGTGTAGGGTCATTGTAGCCCATCCTATGTGGTGGTACTCTTGCCATGTAGGGAGGGTTGATAACTTTAGACTCTGCATCCGATTCCTCGTCCTCCTCAACCTCTTCCTCGTCATCTTCCTCAACTTCTTCATCGATGTCCTCTTCTTCAAACTCTATCGGTTCTTCGGGATCCTCCATGCGTTCCTCGGGGTCTTCTTCTGGGTCTTCCTCAATCCAAACCCCATTCCCCTGATTGGGAAAGTAAGTGTCTCCGGGGAGGTGAAAGTATACCATGTCGTCTACGCGAGAATATATCAGTACAAGAAAATAGATAGAATGACAAAATACTCCTATAGTATTTTAATTATTTTTAGGTTTGCTCCTTAAAACTTTTGGGTAACCAGTTGGGAAGCTTTAGACTTGTTTCAACACCACTACCACTCCTGAACACATGTTGGTCATATCTCGAACAAATATAGTTGATCAGGCTATATTTATCCCGAAGAGATTACATAACTGTACAGGTTTGATTGTAGTGTTCAACCTTTAAGTTATCTTGTTTTGTTCTTGTTATGATACGGTCCTAACAAGTATGTTTACTTTTAGTCAGAGTGTTTTAGTACCATTGTATTTATAGTTGTATATCTTGTATGGCTAGATATACTAGTTCACTATAAACAATGCTCTGATAGCAATCTGTCACACCCTCGGACCAGAACGACGGAAACGTTCGGAGGCGGGTGACTTCATTGCGCAGTATCATAACAATTGCATATAAAGAAGCATAGCGAATCCAAACATCATACATCAATATAACAAGTTTACATTGTTTTACATCATGTTCATATTCTCAAATTTTACACAAAAGAGACATTAGTAAGCAAATCCAAAATATAGCGAAATAATCTTGAGTCTGCGATCCACAACCTGCTTATTGGTTTCCTGAGAATACAAGTCGTTTGAAAAGCGTCAACATAAAATATGTTGGTGAGTTCATAAGCATTTTTGTATAAAACTTTGATGATAGTTTAGAAGTCCAGAAAATCCAAAATTTTCTTATCAAATAGTTGTATGTCTTGTTTCAACTCGAGTATAGTTGCATGTGTGTCTTAGTTAGTCGTTTTCGAAAATCGTATGTAATTGTTTCCTCCAGAAAATCCTATATTTTCTGATGTATAAAATAGTAGCTTTGAAATCCATAACACTTGTATAGAAAAGTTTCATTTGAACAAACCAAAACATAGTTGTTTGTAAACCAAAAGTGAAATCTGTATAAATACATTTCTGATATATTCTAATGAGTCGTTATAACCATACTAATATGACGGAGTGCCTGTTATGACGTTCTTGTTGGATTAGGTGTCTAAGCCCATAACTATAATTGTTATGTACTTGAATTGATAGTAGCAATGTCCTTTTGGGTTGCCTTCAAACCAGGCAATTGAATAGGATAATTGTTAGAGAGAGAAGAATGATCTATTAATTTATTGCTTGGTTAATAAATTATAATCAAGATAAATGATTTATTAATGTATTATGGATATAATATATTAATTAGAAATCATATTGTTTAATTAATATTTAATCAGAAATTAATTTGGAATTAATTTTGGGATTAAAGGAATTAATTGAAACTGCAGGGACTAAAGGTGACAATGTTCAAAAGTTGTGCATTGAGCATTCTAGAACCTCCCTTAGAGGTGGGGAACGAAATCTAGAGTGTCCTAGGGTTTCCTTGGGCTCTAAGGGTGCCTTGGAAGCCTTAGGGAGGAAGTTAAGGGGTTAGGGTTATCTAAGATACACCTGCCTTATCCTAAACCTTCCTTATCACCTATATAAACCCCTATAGGGTTGGATTTCGAAGAAGGCACTCCAAGAAAGGCTAAGGGCCGAAATTCTACTCTATTTCTCTCTCTCCATAGTAATCCTTGGTTGCTAGGTTTGTTTGTGAGCCATTAGAGGTGCGACACTTGTGGCGCTTGCTACCAAAGTTCAAGATCTTTAAGGATTTGATTGTTATTACAATATAACAATCAAGGTATGTATCCTAACCCTAATTATATGTTAATTTCGAAAATTACATGTGTCTCCTAGGGTTTCTAGTTTTTGTGTTCAATGCTTGTATGTCTAATAGTGAAAACATAGATCCTCAAATTAGGGTTGCATGCACACATAGGATTGTTTGTTATGTACAAAACCCATCAGTTCTTCAGGCGTCGGTTTTGTTTAAGACATTCGTCACCCTAGACTGGCCAGTCTAGCTGTAGCGAACATCAAAGGTGCGGGGTGTCAACCCTGTATAGATCTATACACAAATTCCCGCTCTCCCTCCATGAGACTCTAGTTATAACTCTTACAGGACTTAAAGCGTACAATATTGTATTAATATATGTATTGTGAAGATTTTTCTGACTAGAATACTAACCGATCTTTGAGCAAATCGTGAAAATCATTATTTACTAAATAAATAATAATAGTTGTAGTCGTAACTAGATATTTTGTTTCGTTCGTTTCGTTTGTTGGAATCAATCCGCTTTGAAATATTTATCAAAACAACCCAATATTATCAAAGTCGCCAAACAGCCCCTTTTTTCATTATAAAATACTATGTGTGACTCAATTTGTCGGAATGTGCCAAGTTATGATTTATATATATCTTTGACTTGTGTGAGTGTATGACAGCAGCTTTATATCATGCAAATTTTTCTGTCATAAAGGCTTCATGTGTGTATTTCCTTGGTGAAGTTATTTATCAAATATTTATAAATAATCCCTAATAGTTTGCAAATAGTCACAAAGTTCTCATTTTTGAAAATTACTAGAAATAGTGTCAACTTATCAAGGTTCCTTTTTATAACTTTTATCTCTAGACATGAAAGCATAGATAAAGGGGTTAAGTCGGACACACCCAATAGTTGGGAGGCTCTTTTGTACACAAAGTATCCTCTGTTCTTTATGAAGTTGTGAAATCTTACGTTCATGAGAATATTACTAAAACAATAATTTAATAATATTTCACACACACATACAAACATACGTATACATGCAATTATTCAAGTATTTAGGCAAGATTTGACTTGTACTCTCCCCCAAAAACATTAAAATTTTGAAGAAGGTGGGGTATGAAGCTCACCTTGACTAGCTTGTTGGGTGATTTGAAGAGTGATGAGGAAGTTTCCAAGCTCCAAAGCTTGAAGGATTCTTAAATCCTTAGAGGATTCTAAGAATAATTTTTGTGTGTAAATATAATGAAATCTTAGAATAATGTGAAGAATAATTATTCAAGGAGGATAAAATACTCACCAAAGAAATCTGGGAATTTCCTTTGAAGGAGATGAAACTTGGAGCTTTAAGGAGTTGAGAGTATTCTTAGGAGTTTACTGAATGTGAAGAATGAGAAGTGGAATAAGGGAGGAAAGGTTCACGTATCTAAAGGGGAGGATAAGGGAGTGATTTGACACTTGCATGGAGGGCTGGTGGGTAAAGCTTAGTTTCTTTGAATAATACATGTTTTACTGAGATTTGCATGGGAAATGAGAAATTTGCATCACATCATAAAGTCAAACCCCTTTATTTGCCTTAGAATCTCCGTAAAAATATTGGGTATTATTTTATATAAATATGTTTAAAATAATTAATTTTGGCATAAAATGGGGGTTTAAAGGGTCTAAGATATGAAAAATATGAGTTTAGAGGTATTCCCGACGTCAAAATGCCTTAAAATGATGGAAAAGTCCGAAAATGACAAAAATCCGGAGTCAAGAAGCGAATTCCGAAGTCCCGTACTAATTTCTGGAGCAAGGGTGAATTTCCGAAGTCATACAGCGAAGTTCTGGAGCCAATTTCGGGATTCCGAAGTGCTCTCTCCAATTCCGGAGTCAGCAGGGGAAGTCCGGTCCGACCAGCAGTGTTCCGAAGCACGCCTTAAGCAAGACCCTCTGGAGCATGCGAGGTCCGAAGCAAGAAGGGGGGGCTCCGAAGGAGGGACTCCTCTTGGCTCCTTAGAAGGCATTCTGGACAAAAGGTTTAGGACCAAGAGGGTTCCGGACGAGAGGTTCAGGTCCAAGAGGGTTCCGGACGAGATGTTCAGGTCCAAGAGGGTTCCGGACGAGAGGTTCAGGTCCAAGAGGGTTCCGGACGAGAGGTTTAGGTCCAAGAGGGTCCTTTTGGGTTGTTCTCCTCCGGTTTTGGGCTGTTTTCGACTGAGGAAGGTACATAGACAGATTTGGGAGAGATTTCACATACTTGGAGAGATTTCATATTCTGGGAGAGATTTGGGAGAGATTCCACATACTTGGAGAGATTTGGGAGAGATTTCACATACTTGGAGAGATTTCATATTCTGGGAGAGATTTGGGAGAGATTCTACATATTTGGAGAGATTTAGGAGAGATTTCACATACTTGGAGAGATTTGGGAGAGACTTCACATACTTGGAGAGATTTTGGAGAGACTTCACATACTTGGAGAGAATTGGGAGAGGCTTGGGAGAGAGAGAGAGATATAGTGGGAGAGATTGAGAGAGACTTTGATGTGAGCCTTTATTAATGTTTTTCTTCGTAGTTCAAAGACATTAGACTTAGTTACATCCCATTTTGAGTGCCATACACCCCCGAAGGGTACTTATTAGTACATTATAGAATTGTTACTTCCCTAAATTAGATTAGGGTTTTAAATGTTGAACATTTGGGACTTTCAAGTGTTACTTTGCATTAGGATTTATAGTTGTATATTAGTAAACATAAAGAAATCCCTAACATATAACACTAGTTGAGTTGACCAGATTGACTGGTTGACCTTGACTTGACTTTGACTTGGCCAGAAGGTTGCCGGTTGTCACAGAAACTGATCGGAATATTCTACTGGAACTTTGTTACTCAGAACAATTTCATGGTCTTGAAGTCTCAAATTTAATTCACACTCCTTGAACACTTCTCTTGCATTAAAGTTTCCAACTCACATATTGATTTTATAACCAACTCTTATTATGTAAACATGTCCATATACCCATCTCTTATTATGGAATCATTTCCATATTCTAATATGACGATTAATTCTGACCAATAATCACATCAATCCAAAACATGTCACTATGGTCCTTTCAAAACAATACCATACTCCTAAGTGTCCACAAGCAACCATCTTTTGTAAACCTCAAAATGTTCTTGACAGTTTGTTTAATAAATCTAGTCACTTAAAATTCTAGTCCTTTTTGTCACAATGCTTAGGGAATTTGAAAAATTCCAATAAGCGAATATTATAGCATATGTAATTGATCCTATATCCGAAGCATATGGGACTCGACTCATTATATCTTATATAGGGATTTGATATATGTTCAATCTCTTTCTGTAATATTTCCGTATAGAATTTTCTATGTTGAAACATTTCAACACACTATTCAAATATGATTTGACTAGGTTCTATTAAACTTTATGATCTAAACCTTTAGATTTGTAACGAAGTATGAGTACCCCCTCCCTTAGGTCCACTATAGCAAAACAATTCACGAACCTTGAAATCTGCAAATTGAAAAGATTTTTCTCTATGAATAATATTATTAACATGCAATACTAGCATAACAATCATGACCCCACTAGCTTTGACATGTACTCAGAAATCAACTGGACTTCTAGAAGTCAATACCTTTTGACTTTCTCATGGAAGTGTAGATTCCTATTTCACGATGCTTCTTCAAGCCTCTCAAGAATGATGCGTGTTTTCACGGATTAGAATACATTTCACATTTTTCCTAAAGTAACTACAGTGGAATTTTAAAGAAGGTTCTAGTACTTTATAACATTATACTTTTAACGAGATTATATCTTATCGAACCCATTCGGCTAACAACTCTCCACAACACAGGAGAGCGGTGGGTGTAAATGACACCTATTCAACGGTCATTTTATATGCCTTTCCTTATACCCTCCATATAGCATGGTTTTGTGAATGAGGCCTACTATTGATTCGACCGAATTTTCTTAATCATATATGAATTAAACTTTTAATAATTAATATATATATATATATATATATATATATATATATATATATATATATATATATATATATATAAGATGTGTTTTAAACTTTTCAGAAAACAGTGTTTAAATATTAATTATCTGAATTAAACTTTTAATTTATTAATATTAAACCAGTTATGATTTATATTTATCTTTTAATTAAATAATTTATTAAGTTAGATAAATCATTTAGGGATTAAATAATTATTTTCAGTTAAAAATTTAATATAATAATTCAAATTTAATCCTAATCCAAAACCCTTCTAATTTTAGAAATTTAGGTTTAGGGGTATCTGGTTTTAATTATTCAAAATTTAAGGCTTTTAGAATAATAATTAAGAAAACTAAAAAACCCTATGGGAAACCTAGGAATTTTGGAAAACAAGGCATAGAGGCTAGGGTTTCAAGAAACCCTCGTAATTTTCGAAATTTGAAAGAGGTTGTGGTTTATTTTCGATAAACCCGAATCTTGATCAATTCACCTCATGCACAATCACTAGAAAATAATGGCTCTGATACAACTGATGGGTTTAATTGGTTTTCACAACATGCAAAGCGGAAAATCTTAACACTTAAGTTCACATGCAACCTATAAATGAACTATGTTTTCTCTAATTGATAGCAACATACAATGAATATCAAAAACCCTGATAAAACCCTAATAATTTCGAAAATCATACAAGTGTTAGGGTTACATACCTTAGAATAACAATTCCTTGAATCCCCTCCTTTGTGTCTTCAGAAAGCAAGCATCAAAAGTATGATGCCTCTAATGGCTCACACCAAGGGATCCTAATTATGGTTTAGGTAACTTGTAGGTAAAGTAAGATTTGAATTAATTAAATAATATATTTAATCTCAATTTAAATCTTTTCTTTATCTGCATCCAAGAGGCTTCCAGAAACCCTAAAGAGCCTCCAAAATCTTGTACCCTTGGATGGTTCTAGAATTGCCTTGCTTTGTTCAACTATTGAACAATTATAATTCACCCCTTGCACCTTTAATTAATTCCAATTAATCCCAAATTAATTCCAGATTAATTATGATTAATAATTAATTAATTCTAATTAAATTCTTATAATTTTATTAACCATATAAATTAATAAATAAATTATTTAACTATCGACCTCATGTTAAGTTATTGATCACATATCAAATTTAACAGATCAATTCTCTATTTCCAATTAATATATTAATAATATAATTTATTAACAAATTATTTCTCTCTCTTATAATATCATTTCTAGCTATTTCTAGTTATGAAGGCAACCTAAAAATGACTTTTCTTCTATTTTCAAGTTTATATCAATTTAGTTATGAGCTTATACACCTTAATCTGACAAGAGTAACATGCAAACATATTAGAATATAGCTCAACAGATATGTAGTCTATTGTAGTTGACATTTTCATGTTTTGTAGATTCAGGTAGCAGCCATGGTATGTGAGAAGATACGAGCACAAGGAGTTTGAATAGCGAACAATTTCTATGTATTTGTATTTTTCCTTGTCGCTTAGTTCATATGTATGATTTTATTGTAAACTAGAATATTGCATGGGATGTAAATGTTTTTATTTTTATGAGTTATTAGAATTCCAAAATTAGTATAAATAAATCTGATAATTCCGTATATAATTAGATGTAGAAAATTCAGGTCCTTACAATTCATCTTCCATTATTAATCGTTGTTGGGTATGTTGCTTAGTGAATTGGTTATCCAAGGTAGCATTGTCGTTCTCCTCATTGCGTGTTTTCATCTGTTTTCCTGTGTGATTTTTTAGTTATTTGTACCATCTTGTTCTTCGACAATGGTTTGAGGGTCCATTTGTTTGATATCAGCTTCCATTATGTTGTTATTTTAACGATGTTGGATTTTTGTCTTTGGTAGGTGGTCTTTTTAATAGTTTTGGTGATGTTGTTCATTCTATTGTGTTGCACATTGCCCTTGAAAGTTATTTCATGATCCCATGGTTGCATTTCTCAATATGATAATACAGATGGCGCCAATGTTGCTACGTAGCCTTCCAAATGTCTGATAGTAATTGGGTTGTCTCTTCTCCTATTTCATAAAGAAGAAGGCACGGTACAAAAAATAGACAAATGTTAAGTTAGAAAGTGATATCGTGGGATAGACCCCGATATTTCTCTTTGATGCCTAAGTTATATGTAAAGTCAAAATCTTGCAAAATTGCTTATCGAGAAAACGTTTATACCCGTTTTCTTGGTGATTCTTGGCTTTTATAGACTTTCAAGGGAGTATCGATTCATTTTCTTACCCTATTTATTGCATTCTCGGCCTAAGGACAACGATTTTCCTTCTACTACTTTATATTTAGAACAAATTACTAAAACCGTCCCTATGGTTTAGCAAAATTTCGTGTTTGGTCCATATCTTTTGTTTTGCACTCGGACAATCCCTAACTTTTGATTTTGTTACGTTATAAGTCCCTTCCTAATTGAAAATGACTATAATACCCTTATATATTTCTTTCAGTTTATTTAAATTATTTTATAATTTATCAATTGAAAAATAAAAAAATAGGGCCCACCAATATTTCCAATTTCCCTCTTTCATTCCTACGTCTCTATTCTCTTATCTCTATCTCTTTATCTCTTTTTACTGTCTAAAACACAAACCCAAAAATCACTAGATATCAGTCGCCACCCATAACCCACCACCTCCACTCACCTCTCTAGACTACAGCATATCAAATGTCGTCAAAGCCACCAGACCACCGCCGTAACCCACTGAAAACCTCACCAACTTCATCTTCTCTCTGAATTTTCTCCACACCTACTTCCGCCGAAAACTAGCTTCATCACCCCAAGGCCCAAACCTGCTCCCTCATGTTCCTATCTGATTCTCGTTGTATCCGTCCATTCAAAGTCACGACGTCAATCACATCTCATCCATACTCCCTCTTCACCGCCGACTGCATTTCATCCCTCCTTCATATTCATCGTTGACCTATATCTCTTTGTGTTTCCCTCTCCACCACCCACCTGCGTTATCGTTAATGGAATCCGGATGCAGATTTGGATTTTTATCTGGGTTTCATCTATGTTGGTAGTCTATGGTCATGCTGGTGGTGGGAATTAAGATAAAGCAGGCTTGGTACATTTCAACATTAAATCATGCTAAATCCCCACTAAAACACAGATTCAAGATAAAACTTGGTTCTGAGATGTAGGTATCACTGGAATCTTGGTTTTTAGTTGTAGGTATCGCCGGAATTTTGGTTCTGAGTGGTTGTTGTCTGTGTTTAGTGGGGTTTATCGGTGGTTCCTAGTATTGGTTGTTGGGGGTTGTCATGTTTGGTGGTTGTAGTTGGTGTTTGTTACCGGTGGATGATGGTGGTTGGTGGCGGTTATCGATGGTTGATGGTGTCTGTGTGATTGGTGGTGAGAGTTTAAGTCGGAGGAGTGAGAGTGCAAGTGTTCCCATTTGTTAATAAAACAATTAATTTATTATCTTTAATTAAAAATATAATAAAAAACTGAAAAAAATATATTAAGGGCATTATAGTCATTTTCTATTAGGCAGTGACTTACAACGTAACAAAAACAAAAGTCAGGGATGGTCCGAGTGCAAAACAAAAGATAGGCAGTAAACACGAAATTTTAGTAAACCATAGGGACAATTTCAGTAATTTGTTCTTATATTTATTTATTATGGGTATCTGTACGTTGTGCTTTTCCTAGGATATGTTTGCCCTCCAACCTTTTCCTAGTATGTATTGTCATTAACTCGGGGTTCGTTCTTGCATATCGGCAGCTACTTATGGCCATTTGAGTTTAGAATTTTTCGGGTTGGTATTTGCTTGTCTGACCGCCCAGGGCACACCATTACCTATCAACACTGAGATGTAATCCATATAATAATCAAGTTTGGGCTTGATTAATCTTCCTCCATATAGTAAGACTAGAAGGAGTAAGTGATTCTTTTAGAAAGAAAATAAACATGAAGATTTATAGACATTTAGTAGGACTTGTTATAAAAGGCTTTACTCATACTCATTTCATTAAATACGATCAAAACTTTCTCAATTATCTACGATTAGATCAAAATGACATAAATTACCATAACTACATATTATGATTATGAGATATGGCAAATAGATTTCGAGAAAACCTATTTTCTTAATAGACACATACTTGGATATGTCTATATAGTTTAGCCTGGAGGGTTTTTTAATCCGAGTTATCTTAACAAAATGTGTAAGCCTTAAGATCCATTTATGGATAGTAAGCAAACATCAAGGTTAGAATCATCATTTTAATATGAAAACACAAAGTATGTTTGTATATCAAAATGAAGATAACATTTGTGTTTCTTAAGAACTAGTGGGAACATAGTGATATTCCTAATCTTGTATGAATAAGATATACTTAATCATGAGAAATTACATTCCAAATATGCAAGCCCGTTTCACATTGACTTGAAAAGTGTTTCTAAAATGAAAGACTTAGGAATGATAACATACATTCTTCGAATGTCAAATCTATGATGATAGATAAAGATAAATGTTAAAGTTTTAAATCTTTACGCATATTTTGACATATCTTGAAAGAGATAATGATACAAGATTCCTTTGTAGGTCTCTTGACCATGTCACATGGCACCATTTTGAGTTTTCCTCAAAAGAACCTAGCACAAAGGATTGATCTCGATAAAATGATTTATATTCTATTTGCTTTGACAAATGAATCTAGTATTTATCCGATATTATGCATAAGACCAAGTATATGATTATGTTATGAATATATCATGAAATACCAATAAGGTACATGGGAAAGTTATTACATGTTCATTCTAAAAATACTTATGAAGAACTAGAGGATGTATATGAGCTAATTAGTTTAAAAGAAGATCTATGTGTAAAGGAGCTACATATGATGCTAACTTTAAAACAGATAGATATAATTATGAATAATAATTAGGTTATACTTCATTAGAATGAAAAGTGGGTCTTTTGGAACTAGCTCCAAGCAATACATAATTGTGCATTCTTGTAACATCCGGACTTTCAGGGACATTATTGTGTATGTTAATCTTGAGATCTAAGGAGGGACTCGACGAGTTGAGGGACCAACTCGCCGAGTCGAGTCGAGATTGCCGCATGGATTTAATGAATGGACTTGACGAGTCAGAGGAGGGACTCGTCGAGTAGGTGCTGGGCAGAGAAACCCTAATTTCCCGGGTTTGGAACCTATTTAAAGGCATTTATAGCCTCAATTGCGGCTACCTTCCCCTGAGAGCAAACCCTATTTGCTATTGCAGCTAGAGAGTGAGAGAGAGAAGCTCATATTGTGGTTCTTGGTGCATTTCTATGGAGAAGGATGAAGAGCTTCTTGATGGGGAACAAAGGAAGGAGTGGATCTGTGGTATTAAGTGTTTTAGCTGCTAAGAGAAGGTACAAAGTTCTCATCTTGTTCATTCCTTGTACTAGATCTCATTTTGGGAGTTTTAGGGCTTTTCTTCCATTCTTTTGAATCTATGAGTCGAATGAGACCTGGTTGTGGTTGGAAACCTCATATCTGGACCTCCTAAGGTCCTTAGAGTCTAGATGTCTCAGCTTTAGTGGTCCAAATGAGGGTTGATGAGCAAAAACCTTCATGAAGAGCATGTATTGGCGTTTTGAAGCAATAGCATCATGTATGAACGTAAGGATCGAAGATTTACGTAATTATTGAGCCTTGGGATGACAGATCTATAGTTTAGATTGACAAATCTGGTTGAAATCGTCTGAATGAGAAATCAGATCAAAGGGACTCGCCGAGTCCATGACCTGACTCGACGAGTCGGCAAGGGTTTGTCCCGATGGATTGATTGTGCGATAACTCGGCGAGTTGGGGGTCAACTCGACGAATTGAGCTGGACTTTTGATACTTCTAAGGATACGAGGGGACTCGACGAGTCGCAGGAGTGCACTCGACGATTCGGGTCAAACTTGGACTGTTGACTCGAGTTTGACTTCTGTTGACCATGGGGTTTTGGTGAACATATGTGATGGAGACCTTGGAGGGGGTAAAATGGTCTTTTACCCACTTTAATGAGTTAGAAAGAGAAAGACCCGCCTTCGATTATCTAAGTTGTGAGAAGAGTATTAATAAGAGATATTCATACTTTGTGTTAGGAGGAGACTAGTTCGAGATCTGAGCGCGAGGTTATTTGCTCACCTGCTAGCCGAGGTGAGTCTTCTCACTATACATTACCTAGAGTGGTATATATGTGTAGACCGAAGGGTCTTGTGTGCTATGTGTATGTATGAGATTATGTGCATTGTGATATATGTATGCAATGTGTTGCATAGACCGGACCGGAGGGTCCAACGATATAGACCGGACCGAAGGGTCCAACAATATAGACCGGACCGAAGGGTCCAACGATACAGACCGGACCGAAGGGTCCAACGAGCTACGAGACTGGATGGTCCTGCTGAGACACATCGACCGGAGGGTCGTACTATAGCCTCGAGTGGCGTATGTGTTGTATGTAGTATTTTGGGGAACTCACTAAGCATTTATGCTTACCGTGTTATATGATATGTGTTTCAGGTATCAGCGAGGGTCGCGGGAAGGCGCCGACATGATTTGTACACACTGGCAGAAGATTCTGTGTTGAGATTCTGGGATATGTTTTATTGTGATGACATTGATACATGAGATTTTGAGAATATTATATGAGATTTATTATGTTTGAAAAATGAAAAATTGTTTTAAAATTTACGTCGTTACAATTCTACCACAACAAAAGAATACAGTGCTGCTTCAAAAGCTGTAATCAAATATGATTAGATGGATGAGTTTATTGAAAAACTAGTTTGAGTCATTCCATTCAAGGATCACCTAGAAATCTTTTGTGACTTCAAGAGTATACTTAATTATGCTAAAATACTCTAAATCACATCATAACACCAATCATATTCTCCAAGATATTTAATTATACTTAGAATAAAGTTAAATATGGAGATGATCGTATTTCCAGAATTCATGTAATTAAATTTAGCCAGACCCGTTAATAGATTCCTTCCTTTAAGCTAAGCATGAAAGGTCAAGCCTGAACTATAGGAGTTTGTTATTCTAAAAAATGGGATTTGATTTGGATTTAGTATTTAGATATTGGGACATTGTGATACAACTATTATATTGTTTTATATATATTTTTTGGGTTTTATAAACATCAAGACACTATATAAAGGAAGCAGAAAAAATCAAAAGATATACCTAAGTGTACAATCAAAAGGAAGCAGAAACAATCAAAAGATATTTAATTGTACTTAGAATAAATTTAAATATGGAGATAATCGTATTTCCAGAAATCATGTAACTAAATTTAGTCAGACCCATTAATAGATTCCTTCCTTTAAGCTAAGCATGAAAGGTCAAGCTTTAACTATAGGATTTTGTTATTCCAAAAAATGGGATTTGATTTGGATTTAGTATTTGGATATTGGAACATTGTGATACAACTATTATATTGTTTTTATATATTTTTTGGGTTTTATAACATCAACACACTATATAAAGGAAGCATAAACAATCAAAAGATATACCTAAGTGTATATGCAACCTAGATATAGGTTTTACTAGTTATAACAACGAACTTTAAAAATTAACTAGAAAAAACATACTAACCTATTGATTCTTTGCTTGAGATCTTATGAATGCGACTAATTGCAGTGAATGAAGGATCTAAAGTAGAATCCCTATAATGTAGTCACACCCACAAACTCCAAAAGCAAAAAGGAAGAACCCTAGATTAGGGTTTATGTGAAATTCAGTAACCCTAGGATAGGTGTTATGAATTTCATGTGAAGGAGAGAGAGAGAGAGAGAGAGAGAGAGAGAGAGAGAGAGAGATAGATAGATAGATAAAGAGAGAAAGAGAGATAGATAGATAGAGAGAGATAGAGAGAGAGACAGACAAAGTGGATGGAAATCTCAAGAAAAACAACACCTAGGGTTTGACCCCTGGCATTCTATTTATAGGTTGTAGATAGATTCCTAGAAGGATTCAAACTCCTCAGGTTAATCCTTATCTAAAACTAACCTACCATATCCTTATCCAGGGAGCCTATCAAAACCATCCATATGCACTCTCCACGAGCTTTTGGAATATTCCAATTAATTTCTAAGAATGAATTAATATTCAAGCTCTTTAATTAGTTACCAAAATAATTTCTAATTATCTATTAATTCTTTAATAAATTAATAAATTTTCTCCATTTCCTTAATGTTATGTGTGTCATGGGGCCAACCCAAAAGGACATTGTTATTATTACATATATAAACAAAGAAGTTAATGACCTTGGATGTTATTTCCAACAGTCTCTCAATTGTACAAGTCGTTAACTTTTCATGATCTTAATATTTCACTAACATTCAACAGAGAGTAGTCATCTAATGCAACTGTCAAACTTTGATCATATTCAAAATTTAGTCCTTAAACAAGTGATAAAATATTCCTTTGTTCTAGATCTCCCTATGAACAAGAGACATGGATAGTGGTTAATGTCATACCCCCGAAACCAGACGGCGGAAACGTCCGGGGGCTCGCGTGACTTAAATTGAATATCATCACAATGAATATACATGAATCATAACATAAACATCACCATGCATCAATACATTACAACTGATATTGTTTACATCCAGTACATTGTTTTAAATATTACACATTCATAACATAAATTGTTTGAGAGTTTTCAAAAACATAACATCCTAACATTACTTGATATTACCCTTCCACTTACCTGTTACCTGAGAATACAAGTTATTTTGGAAAACGTCAACATATGTAATGTTGGTGAGTTCATAAGCAATGTTGTGATAAAAATGATTTGTGTAGTTTGTAAAACCCAGAAAATCCGATATTTTCTGAAAAGACAATAGTTTATCAAAGTGTGAAGATCCATAAGTTGATGCATGAATGATTCCATAACGTGTATAAAAAGGGAGTTTTGTATTACAATTATTTAGATTACGAGCGAGTGTTGTTGAATTCCCCAAAAAACCCGATGTTTTCCGATGACGAAAGATATACTTGATTACTAATTTATATACCGCCACAACGAATGATTTTTTATTACTCTTCCTTGATTACTCGGGTGGTATCGGAGATTATCAATTCTAGTGAGTCGTTATAACTATGCCTGATAATGACTGGTTATAACTACCAACTACAAACGACCCTTAGAGGTGCCGTTCGTTATTACTTACTTAATCCAAACCACCTTGATTACTATTGATTAACGACCCGAGTCTGTTTACTTTGATTACTCACAAGCCTTAGCAAACGAGAGAAGAGGAGTATGAAGTCCTACCACTTTCGTGAGTTACTTTAGGCTGTCGGGGATGCGAAGAACACGTTGGCCCATCTCGCATTTGATTACTTTGACCTTACTAGCAATACTAATGGACTACTAGGGCCCAATAGCACATAAAAGCCATTGAAGGTCCCTTTATATGGAATTGGGTCATAGGAGGCCCAATAACATATAATCATTTTCCCTTGGGCCCCAAAGATCATGTTAATGGATTTGCAAGGTCCAACAAGCATGATTTGAAACTTTCAAGCCCAAGTGTCGAATGTTTACTTTTCTTAGGTATCGCATAACTACTAGAGGGTTCGATTGAACGATTGTTGTTTTTGTATCGACTCGAGACCGGTGGATTTGCTTACAACGATATTTGGATTTATGCGTGTATTCATCTTACAATTTTTCGTAAGTCGTAGTTAGTATTTTTGGCTCGATACTCTTTAAATAAATTAATTTACTTAGAAATAGTGGTCTGACCTTTTCAACCCCTTTCTTTTATAAAAATAACAATTTTAATCCTTTATATAAAAGAAAAGACATTTTAAGCCCTTAAAACATTTTCTTGACACTTTTGCATCATAGACTTGTTTAAATGATATTTTTGACTCAAGACTTATACTTTGGCAGTTTCAGCCCTTCCAGAATAGTATTTTTCGGTTAAACCCCAACTTTTTGCAATTTTTACAATTTTTGCCCAAAATCTAAAAACTTTACATTTTTGATCCTTTTTGAAAAGGAAAAGCATTTTTAACCCTTGAAATAGTTTTGTTACACTTTTTATCCCCTCTTTAGAAGAAATTACCACTTCAGCCCCTTTAAATGTCATATTTTTGCAACTTTGGGTTTATTGGGCCGAAAAGCCCAAAATTTAGCCCATTAAGCTAATATTTACATTTTAAGTCCTTTGGAGGTTATAATGTTCATAAAAACAATTATTGTAACTGTTTTGACTGTTTTGACCTTTAAGAAATCGTGATTTGGCAATTTTTAACCCAACTTTTGTATTTTTGACAATTTAAGCCCAAAAATGAGTTTTGTGGTGAAATATTTTTATCACAATCTTATAAGTTATTATTCTTGACTTGTTTAGTGTAAATAACTTAGATTATGTTCGATTTCCTTATTATGTCATAGATCTCGAGATATCTTCCCTTGTGGTTACATGTTCATCACAAAAACACATAAAATCACACATACATGCATAAAAACATACATAGCATACACATACACATACATATAGATCTACACATTTTCTTGTATTCTCCCCCATAAAACATATAAAAACCGAAAAGAGAGGGGTATGAAGCTCACCTTTGCTTGTTGTTTTCGATTTAGAAGGAAGAAATGAAGAAAGTTTTGATCCTAGCAAGTCTTCTTGGAAGATCTCGAACTTAGAGGCTTCTAAGATGGTGATCACGAGTTTGAATAGATTAGGAGGAGGTTTTTGATGAAATGAAGTAGTTAGATCATAGATTAAACATCAACTTACCTTAGATGATGAATTTTGTGGAATAATCTCCTTGAAAAGCCCTTAGATCTCGAAAATTTGATGAAGAATGAAGAGAGTTCTTTGAGAGTGTTTGAGTGAATGTGTGTGTATTTTTCCTTTGTGGTTCTCGGCCGAGGATAGAAAAGAAAGAGGAAGAGAAGTGAGTGAAGTGATGTGTGCATGGAAGTATGTGTTGGTGCATGGAAGACCAACATATAATAATGAGGTGGCAATCCTAAAGTCAACTCCTTCCCCCTTTGTGTTGTTGGGCCAAGAAGAGGAGAAGAAGAAGAGAGATTGGGCCCTTTAATGCTTAAGCCCATATTATGATCCAATTAGGTGATTTTTGGCCCAAAATAAATCAAGGAATGATTTTTATGATTCATTAAGGCTATACAAATTTGTTGTGGCCCAATAAGGCCCATTAAAGTTAACCTAGTTCATTTTAGGCTTATAAGGCCCAAAACATTAAGTTTCATGTATATGGGTCCAATTAGGGCCCATTTGAGAGTTCTATGTTCAAGATAGTTAAATTGGAAGCTTATTGGTCCATTAGGCCCAATAAGGAAATCCTAGTCCAAAATGGACTTAAACCGGGATTTCTAGGGCTTCCAATTCTTTGTTGACTATTTGTAGTGCTTGAATAAAGTGTTGGATTAAAGTTTTGTTGTTATTGAATAAGCATCATGCATGCTTTCGCATTGTTGGTTTACAAATGTTATCATTGTTGTTGTTACAAGGCGTCAAAATTCCTAGTTGTGACATCATCCCACCGTTAGAGGGAATTTCGTCCCGAAATTCTTTTGAAAGCTAGATTTGAGAATGCGAGAATAGGTGAGGGTACTTCTGCTTCATTTGATCTTCGCGTTTCCATGTGAATTCTGGTCCGCGTCGCGCGTTCCATCGAACCTTCACAATCGGAATGTGGCTCTGCTTAGTACGCTTCACCTCCCTATCCATGATTTCAACTGGTTCCTCAATGAACAGGAGATTCTCGTTGATTTCGACTTCTTCTAATGGAATAACGAGAGTCTCATCGGATAAGCACTTTTTCAAATTGGAAATGTGGAACACGGGGTGTACACTAGTGAGCTCAGCGGGTAGCTGCAGTCTATACGCCACTGGACCGATTCGGGCAAGAATCTCGAAGGGTCCAATGTATCGAGGGTTCAGTTTTCCCCGCTTTCCAAAACGAATCACTCCTTTCCAAGGAGAGACTTTTAGTAACACCCTATCTCCGACTCTGAATTCCAAGGGCTTCCGTCAATGCTTCAAAAGGAGCGACTTTGATGCTCGAGTGATAGCTGTTGTTGTATGAGAACTCGATCAAAGGCAAGTGGGTATTCCATGATTTTCCAAAATCTATCACACACGCGCGAAGCATATCTTCTAGTGTTTGAATGGTTCGCTCGCTTTGACCATCCGTTTGTGGGTGGTAGGCAGTGCTCATGTCAAGTTGTGTTCATATAGCTTTCTGAAGCGATTGCCAAAAGCGTGACGTAAACTTACTATCTCTATCTGAGATGATAGATACGGGCACTCCATGGAGTCTCACGATTTCTTTGATGTAGATTCTTGTCAGGCGCTCCATCTTGTATGATTCTTTTATTGGTAGGAAATGACCGGATTTTGTTAATCTATCAACTATTACCCATATGGTATCCAAACCATCCGTCGGCTTGGGTAGTTTGGTCACAAAATCTATGGTAATCCTTTCCCATTTGCACTCGGGAATTACTGGTTGCTGTAGTAATCCGGAGGGATTATGATATTCCACCTTTACTTTAGCACATGTGAGGCACTTGCTAACGTAAGTGGCAATCTCTGCCTTCATGTCAGGCCACCAATAATGTTGCTTAACATCCAAGTACATTTTGTCTGAACCCGGATGGATGGAGTATCGCGTCTTGTGGGCTTCGTTCATGACTACTTCTCTGAATCCCCCAAGTTTAGGGACCCCAATGCGGTTCATGAAGTAATTTGTTCCGTCTTCCTTCACTTCAAAGTCCTTCTCCATTCCACGCAACGCTTAGCTTGTTTTGTTTTCTGCCTTCATGGCATCGAACTGGGCTGCCCTGATTTGAGAGCTTAGGTGGGATTGAATGGTTATGGAGAGAGTCTTCAAACGACGATTCGAGTATTCTTTCTGACTCAAGGCATCAACTACCACGTTAGCCTTTCCTGGGTGGTAATTAATTTCAAACTCATAGTCGTTCAGCAGCTCAACCCATCTTCGTTGCCTCATGTTCAACTCCTTTTGGTTCAAAATGTGTTGGAGACTCTTGTAGTCGGTGAAGATGGTGCACTTAGTACCATAAAGGTAGTGCCTCCAAATCTTCAGGGCGAAGACCACTGCCCCCAGTTCCAGATCATGAGTGGTGTAATTTACCTCATGCGTCTTCAGTTGTCGGGACGCGTAAGCTATCACCTTTCCACGCTGCATGAGTACACAGCCTAAACCCTGATTTGACGCATCACAGTAAACTATAAAGTCTTCTGTTCCTTCTGGTAGTGACAGCACCGGCGCACTGCAGAGTGCTTGTTTCAGGGTCCGGAATGCAGCTTCTTGCTTGTCCGTCCATTCGAAGGGTACGCCCTTTTGTGTAAGCGAGGTAAGTGGCTTTGCTGTTTTGGAGAAGTTTTGAATGAATCTCCTGTAGTAGCCTGCGAGGCCCAAAAATTGGCGAATTTCGGTAGGTGTTGTTGGGATCGCCCATCCTTCGATGGCTTGGATTTTAGAAGGATCCACATGAATTCCTTCCTGACTAACAACATGTCCCAAAAAGTTCACACTACAGAGCCAAAACTCGTACTTAGAGAGTTTTGCGTATAACTTTTCGGTTCGCAGGGTTTCCAGGATTTGTCGGAGATGTCGTCCGTGTTCTTCCTCGCTTCGAGAATAGACGAGGATGTCGTCGATGAAGACGATGGCAAAGTTATCGAGGAACGGTCGGCAGATTCGATTCATTAGGTCCATGAATGCGGCAGGAGCATTCGTTAGACCGAAGGGCATTACGACAAATTCATAATGTCCGTAACGAGTTCGGAAGGCGGTTTTAGGAATATCCTCCTCCCGGACTTTGAGTTGGTGCTATCCAGATCGCAGATCTATCTTTGAGAAGTAACTATCTCCTTGGAGCTGGCCAAATAGATCGTCGATTCGCAGAAGTGGATAGCGGTTTTTGATGGTAAGCTTATTAAGTTCCCTATAGTCGATACACATCCTGAAGGTACCGTCTTTCTTCTTGACAAAGAGAACCGGAGCTCCCCAAGGTGAGAAACTGGGTCGGATGAATCCTTTGTCCAAAAGCTCGCTGAGTTGACTGGACAACTCTTGTATCTCCGCAGGAGCCAACCTGTAGGGCGATTTAGCGATGGGAGTAGCTCCTGGCACTAGATCAATTCGGAACTCGACTTGTCTTTCTGGGGGTATTCCCGGGAGATCCTCCGGAAAGATATCCGGGAAATCACAAGCCACAGGGATGTTTCGAATATTGATCTCTTCTTTGGACTTATCCACTATGTGAGCTAGAAACGTCAAGTCCTTCTTTCGTAGGTACTTTTGTGCCTTAATGCACGAGATGAGACGAAGGTTCGTGCTGGGTTTGTCTCCGTAAATAACTAGGGTTTCGTGATTTGGGAGACGAAGGCGAACGGCCTTCTCGTGACACATAATTTCAGCATGGTGGGGGCTTAACCAATCCATGCCGATAATCCCATCAAAACTCCTAATGGAAACAGGCATTAAGTTTATTTGAAAGACGTGATGATTTAAGGTCAGGGTACATCTGATGTAGATTTCCCCAGTGGATTCTGTTTTCCCATTAGCCATTTCCACCGTGAAGGTTTCATTAAGCTTCTGGGGTTGTTGTTTTAATAAGTGTTTGAATTTATTGCTCACAAAACTTCGTTCTGCCCCGGTATCAAATAGGATGCATGCATAAGTGTGGTTTAGGAGAAACGTACCGGTAACAACAGGGGGATCCTGAACCGCTTCTCCCTGACCCATAGCTAGCACCCTTCCTGTTCCTCCGTTCCCAGGGTTGTTGGTGTTGGGGTAGTTTCGGCGGATATGCCCAGTCTTTCCACATCCATAGCAGGTGGGGCTTGGTCCTGTGTTATTGCCGCTATTGTTGGTGTTGTTGTTGTTGCGGTTATTGTTGTTGTTGTTTCCTTGCTGTTGGTTCTGGGGAGGATAGGTCCTGCAATACCTTGCCGTGTGACCCTTCCGATTGCAACTGGTGCATTGCATTTCCTTGCATTCGCCATTATGATGGAGACTGCACTTGTTGCACTTTGGGAGATTCCCAGAATACTGCCTAGAAGTGCTTGGGTTAGCTGAGGCTGGAGCATGTGGTGTGGAGGGTACTTGGGTGGTTGCAGCGTTGACTTTCACTGTTTGTTGCTTCTTTGTCAACTCCGAGCCTTGTCGCCCTTTTCTCTTGTTGTTCTTTCCCTTCTTGTTGTCACTCTCCTTCTTGCCTGCAACTTCTGCTGGCTTCTCGCCCTTTTTGTTGTTGTGGTCGTACAGTTTCTTGGCCAACCTCTTGGCATTGTCGAAGGTTTCAGGATTTGCAGCGATTACATTTCCTTGAATTGGGGAGGTCAATACCCAGATGAATCGTTCGATTTTCTTTCCTTCTGACGTAATCATGCCAGGGCATAACAATGACAGCTCGCTAAACCTTGATATGTATGCATCAATGTCGGAATTTCGGACGGTGAGGTCCCACAGCTCTTGCTCCATTTTCTGAATTTCGCCTCGCGGGCAGTACTCAGCCATCAGCATTTCTTTCAACTCCGTCCATGGCATAGCGTTGGCTACGGGGAGAGTCATGGCCTCTACATGTCCATTCCACCGAGTAAGAGCTTGGTCAACGAATGTGCATGCGGCGAACTTCACTTTCACCTCCTCGGGGCATTCACATATCTCAAATATCGATTCCACTTTTTCCGTCCATCTCTTTAGGGTTATCATTCCGCCCGTGCCATTAAAGGTCTGTGGCTTGGCGTTGGTGAAGTCCTTGTAGGAACATGTTCTGGTAGGTCCGTGATTTGTTCCGTTGTTCGAACTCCCAGCCCCTTGTCCATTGACTCCACCATTGTTCCCTTGCTGGATTTGTGACATGGCTGCAGTAACTGCAGCAGATACAGCTGCTTGGAATGCAGCTGAGTTGACTTCGGGTGGGGTTGGTCCAGGGTTTCCACGAGTTGGTCGTTGAGGCATCTTTTTGTCATGGAACGGAAAAATGTTGAGTGCCTATAATTTTCGTGAGATTGTGGTCCTACAAACTAAGTGTTTTGCATGTACTTAAGTGGTTTCACAAATTAGCATACAATCATGGATATATAACACATAGCAGATCACAACATCACAATAGAACACATAAAACTTTTCATTAATATTATCCGCATTTTTGATACATGAAAATTTTGCTCAGAAGAGCATACATAAGTGGTGCAAGTTCGGCAGCGTAACGACTCTATGAGTAGTGTAATCACTTAAACATAGAGTCGATGGTACATAGCATAGATCACCTAAGCATAATACTAAAGATAGATATGACTAATCCTAACAATCCGAGATGCGCTTGCCGGTGGTAGATATGGTCATATACCGAAATATTGTGCCAACAACTGGGCCATCTCGGTCATTTCTCCAATGACTTCATCTCTTTCCTGTCCTGTTTGCACCGCGCGTGCCTCCATAGTGAATAGCTGTTGCCGCAAAGCAGCAATCTCAGCCTCCGAAGAGCGATTCTCCCTTGCGGGATTTCTCGGTTGGGCGGGGTGATCCTACTGCATCTCGTTGGTTGGTGATGTGGCAGAATCCTTGCCTGAGTCTTGTTCTTCATCCATGTCATCGTCGGTACCATCAAACTCATAGTCAGTGTCTGTGTACTCGTCGGGCCCCACTTCATGTGCTTCTGCTTGCTCTACCTCTGGCTCATCCTCGATCATCCCGTGGGCTACTAGGACCTGATGAAACTGCATGCCCTGATGTTCTCCTTCCATGTCGACTGAGAGGGGGGTATAAACTATTATTACTCCTAATATGATTTAGTTATTATGTAATTTGAACTAATGTTCTCTTCTTGGTAATAAGGGGTATGTTTTTAGGTTTACTGACCATCGAGGTTTTTCCCGAAGCATGTGATAGTTGCACTTCGGAGGAAATGTAGTTGATCAGGCTACACTCACCCCTTACTACAACCATGAACAATCCCGACTTAACTGAGATGTCAGTGTTATCTTATTTGATTTGGTATCATATTCTTTCTCCTATATCACACAAGTAAAGATGTTTTATCGTTGTGTTTTATTTGTTTTGTTCAGAGTTGTTTTAGTCCTTCTTTGGTTTATAGTTGCATATCAATGTGTGGTCAGATATGCCAGTTCACTATAAACAGAGCTCTGATACCAACCTATCACACCCCCGAAACCAGACGGCGGAAACGTCCGGGGGCTCGTGTGACTTAAATTGAATACCATCACAATGAATATACATGAATCATAACATAAACATCACCATGCATCAATACATTACAACTGATATTGTTTACATCCAGTACATTCTTTTAAATATTACACATTCATAACATAAATTGTTTGAGAGTTTTCAAAAACATAACATCCTAACATTACTTGATATTACCCTTCCGCTTACCTGTTACCTGAGACTACAAGTTATTTTGGAAAACGTCAACATATGTAATGTTGGTGAGTTCATAAGCAATGTTGTGATAAAAATGATTTGTGTAGTTTGTAAAACCCAGAAAATCCGATATTTTCTGAAAAGACAATAGTTTATCAAAGTGTGAAGATCCATAAGTTGATGCATGAATTATTTCATAACGTGTATAAAAAGGGAGTTTTGTATTACAATTATTTAGATTACGAGCGAGTGTTGTTGAATTCCCCGAAAAACCCAATGTTTTCCGATGACGAAAGATATACTTGATTACTAATTTCTATACCGCCACAACGAATGATTTTTGATTACTCTTCCTTGATTACTCGGGTGGTGTCGGAGATTATCAATTCTAGTGAGTCGTTATAACTATGCCTGATAATGACTGGTTATAACTACCAACTACAAACGACCCTTAGAGGTTCCGTCCGTTATTACTCACTTAATCCAAACCACCTTGATTACTATTTATTAACGACCCGAGTCTGTTTACTTTGATTAATCACAAGCCTTAGCAAACGAGAGAAGAGGAGTATGAAGTCCTACCACTTTCGTGAGTTACTTTAGGCTGTCGGGGATGCGAAGAACATGTTGGCCCATCTCGGATTTGATTACTTTGACCTTACTAGCAATACTAATGGACCACTAGGGCCCAATAGCACATAAAAGCCATTGAAGGTCCCTTTATATGGAATTAGGTCATAGGAGGCCCAATAACATAGAATCATTTTCCCTTGGGCCCCAAAGATCATGTTAATGGATTTGCAAGGTCCACAAGCATGATTTGAAACTTTCAAGCCCAAGTGTCGAATGTTTACTTGTCTTAGGTATCGCATAACTACTGGAGGGTTCGATTGAACGATTGTTGTTTTTGTATCGACTCGAGACCGGTGGATTTGTTTACAACGATATTTGGATTTATGCGTGTATTCATCTTACAATTTTTCGTAAGTCGTAGTTAGTATTTTTGGCTCGATACTCTTTAAATAAATTAATTTACTTAGAAATAGTTGTCTGACCCTTTTCAACCCCTTTCTTTTATAAAAATAACAATTTTAATCCTTTATATAAAAGAAAAGACATTTTAAGCCCTTAAAACATTTTCTTGACACTTTTGCATCATAGACTTGTTTAAATGATATTTTTGACTCAAGACTTATACTTTGGCAGTTTCAGCCCTTCCAGAATAGTATTTTTCGGTTAAAGCCCAACTTTTTGCAATTTTTACAATTTTTGCCCAAAATCCAAAAACTTTACATTTTTTATCCTTTTTGAAAAGGAAAAGCATTTTTAACCCTTGAAATAGTTTTGTTACACTTTTTATCCCCTGTTTTGAAGAAATTACCACTTCAGCCCCTTTAAATGTCATATTTTTGCAACTTTGGCTTTATTGGGCCGAAAAGCCCAAAATTTAGCCCATTAAGCTAATATTTACATTTTAAGTCCTTTGGAGGTTATAATGTTCATAAAAACAATTATTGTAACTGTTTTCACTCTTTTGACCTTTAAGAAACCGTGATTTGGCAATTTTTAACCAAACTTTTGTATTTTTGACAATTTAAGCCCAAAAATGAGTTTTGTGGTGAAATATTTTTATCACAATCTTATAAGTTATTATTCTTGACTTGTTTAGTGTAAATAACTTAGATTATTTTTGATTTCCTTATTATGTCATAGATCTCGAGATATCTTCCCTTGTGGTTACATGTTCATCACAAAAACACATAAAATCACACATACATGCATAAAATCATACATAGCATACACATACACATAGATCTACACATTTTCTTGTATTCTCCCCCATAAAACATATAAAAACCGAAAAGAGAGGGGTATGAAGCTCACCTTTGCTTGTTGTTTTCGGTTTAGAAGGAAGAAATGAAGAAAGTTTTGATCCTAGCAAGTCTTCTTGGAAGATCTCGAACTTAGAGGCTTCTAAGATGGTGATAATGAGTTTGAATAGATTAGGAGGAGGTTTTTGTTGAAATGAAGTAGTTAGATCATAGATTAAACATCAACTTACCTTAGATGATGAATTTTGTGGAATAATCTCCTTGAAAAGCCCTTAGATCTCGAAAATTTGATGAAGAATGAAGAGAGTTCTTTGAGAGTGTTTGAGTGAATGTGTGTGTTTTTTTCCTTTGTGGTTCTCTGCCGAGGATAGAAAAGAGAGAGGAAGAGAAGTGAGTGAAGTGATGTGTGCATGGAAGTATGTGTTGGTGCATGGAAGACCAACATATAATAATGAGGTGGCAATCCTAAAGTCAACTCCTTCCCCCTTTGTGTTGTTGGGCCGAGAAGAGGAGAAGAAGAAGAGAGATTGGGCCCTTTAATGCTTAAGCCCATATTATGATCCAATTAGGTGATTTTCGGCCCAAAATAAATCAAGGAATGATTTTTATGATTCATTAAGGCTATACAAATTTGTTGTGGCCCAATAAGGCCCATTAAAGTTAACCTAGTTCATTGTAGTCAAGGCGACTGCACCCTCGTTGTTAGAGAAAATCTATAAAAGCTCTTTTATGCTTGGTACAATACCAAGATCACCGATAAGGTTCTTCAACCATGTTGTCTCCTTTGTTGCTTCACTAGCTGCAATATACTATAACTCGCATGTCGAGTCTACCACCATCTTCTGCTCAGAACTTTTATACGTAACGGGTCCTCCATTTAGCAAGAACACCCAAACTGACTGTGAAGACAAGTTATCCCTGACCACCAGGATTTTCTTGCTAGTGAAACACCATGCTTATCGTATATGGAATATTAGGTCTAGTACATGTCATCACATACTTGATCGATCCTATAAGCGAAGCATACGTAACTCAGTTCATTCTTTCCAATTCTTTAGTTGTACTAGGTCTCGCTGTCCATTTCCTCTTTCTATTTGGAATTCTAAGGGACGAACATCACCTCCTTATAGTTAACCGGCTCATCCAAATTTACCAGTGTGTTATAACTGATAAACGTGTCCCCCATATGCAGTTATATAGAAACCATAAAACGAGGGTGGCATACAAACTTTACTGGATTAACAGAGAGGTAAGGAATTGCCAATAGGCTTAACATGAATTTTATCCTCAGGTTGGTGCTAGCGTCATGTAAGGTTTCATCATTGGATAACTCTTGAGTTTCTTCAAGATCAGTTATAGTCCCACTCTCCTCTACTCTCTCCCGTGAAAGACTCATATTCGAGCAATAAAGACCACATTATCAATAGTTCTGTAGAACAAGTATCTAAACGACTTATGTAGGTAAGCAATGAAAATACACCTCTTGGCTCTGGGCTCCATTTTGTCTTCGTTCTCACTGTAACAACCGGATTTCCAGGGACATGTTTGTGTATGTTAATCTTGAGATTTGAGGAGGGACTCGACGAGTTGAGGGACCAACTCGCCGAGTCAAGTCGAGATTGTTGCATGGATTTAATGAGCGGACTCGACGAGTCCGAGGATGGACTCGCCGAGTAGGTACTAGGCAGAGAAAACCCTAAGTTCCGGGGTTGGAGCCTATTTAAAGGAACTTATGACCTTGGGTGCACCTCATATCTCCTGTGAGAAACCCTAAATCGCCATTTGAGCCAAGGAAGAGTTCTTGTGATGAAATCAAGTAATTTTGGTGTGGTTTTTCAAATGAAGTGAAGGGATTCAGCTTGAGGGACCAAAGGAGGTTGTTATCCTGAGACATCTAAGCAAGGATCTCCATTTTGAGGTAGTATTTCGCCCCTTCCTTCTATTTTTGTGTAAAATCCTTGAATCTAGGGTTTTCTTTACCCTTTATTGGATAGTATATGATGCATATGAGGTCCCAATGTGGAATAAGATTTAGATCTGGACCTTAAGAGGTCCAAAGAGTCCCAATCCTCTAGCTTTATGCAGTCCCTTTGGGGTTATGGATCTAGGTTGCCATTTTAGGATCTATTTCTTCATATAAGGGCATAAGAGGGTTGCATGAGCTTAAAGATTGAACCTTTACATGATTATTGGGTGTAATAAGGTCAGATCTATAAGTTAGAGAAACAGATATGACCTCAGAAGGTCTTTTGAGTGTTGCCATGGAGGGAACTCGCCGAGTCCATATGGGGACTCGACGAGTCGAGTCGGGTTGCCCCGCGATTCGTGACCAGTGGTAACCCGTCGAGTGAAAGGTTAACTCGATGAGTCGAGCGAGGCTTTTTGAGGATTCAGAGGACACGCATGGACTCACCGAGTCACTCGAGTGCACTCGACGAGTCTGGTCAAAGTTTGACCGTTGACTAGAGTTGACTTCAGTTGACCTTGGGGTTTTGGTCAAGTTGATTCAAGAGAGGTCAGAGAGGGGTAAAATGGTCTTCTACCCATTATTAGGGATGAGAACATGAGAGGATTTTTATGTGAGATGTTATCGTTTTGATAGGAGGAGGCTAGGTCGGGTTATCGAGCACGAGAGGGTATCCGGCATCATGCGAGGTGAGTCTTCTCACGATACTGTACCTGGAATGGTACCTATGTGTGACCGGAAGGTCTTATATGCTATGAGATGTATGTGATGTATGATGTTATGTGATATGTATGTGCTATGAATGTTATGTATGATAAGGACCGGAAGGTCAAGATGATATGGATCGAAAGGTCGGGAGGTTACGAACCGGAAGGTCGATACGGGTAGGACCGGAAGGTCTACCGGGATTTGGGAGGGAAGTCCCCTGAGACACTTGGACCGGAAGGTCCCACAGAGTTATGGCCTGGAAAGGCGTATGTGTTGTAGGTGGTATTTTGGGGAACTCACTAAGCTTTGTGCTTACAGTGTTATGTGTTATGTGTTATGTGTTTCAGGTTTTCTCAGGATCGCAGGACGGCACCGGCTTGATTGTACACACCAGAGAAAGAGTTGGATTTTTGAGGATCCTGGATTATTAATGGAGTTGTGCTTGTATTTTGAATAAACGAGATTTCTATACAATATGTTATGAAAAGTATGCGATTTTGAAATGAAAAATCTGTTTGAAAATTTTGGGTGTTACAAGTTGGTATCAGTGTCTTGGTTTGAGGGATTCGGATGCGCCTTCGGGTAAATCTGGACTCAAACTGAGGATTTGAGAAAAATTTTCAAAGAAATGATTTTTCTAAAGCAAGCAAGAGTTTCTAAAAGAATACGAGTTGGAACAGTGTGTACAATCAGCCAGAGCCCGAACGGTGATTTCCCAAAAAATACCCTTATGTTTGTATTATGAGATATTTATGAGATATGCTATGAGATATTATGCATGCTAGAGATAGGCTAGGTATTTCATATGTTAGGACTAGATTGGCCTGATTTGTGATGCCTTAGCCTAGGAGTTACTATTATCTGTGATGTGCCGAGTAAGAGTATCCAGCAGGAATCCCCTAGAGAGGGATTTGAGTAGGGGAGTAATCTAGGAGAGATACCTAGATAAGCAGTTGAGGAGTCTACTGAGGGATTAGTCAGATGCCCGCGTGGGGTATAGTCGCTTGGGTTCGGTGGTAGAGAGTATTCAATGCCCGAATACTGCTTGCTTCGTGCTTTGTGGAACTCTTGATGATGAGAGTCAGCTACTAAGTGAATATGACGATATTCAGGAGGTAGATGGCTGGCATCATAAGGAGTTCTTCAGCAGCTGATGGCGGAGAAGTGTGAGAACCTGGGAGAAGCCTAGAAAAGGGTGACCCTAGTCAGATGAGTAAGCTGACAGAGTAGGATATTTCGCGGGGGAGCGAACATGCATGACGGGGTTGGTGATTGAGAAGGTCGAGCAGCTACTTAGGAACTCGGGGATGGTACGTGTGGAAAGTATGGGTAGATGTGGCAGGTAGTATGGGCCCGTACTACTGAAAGCAGAGGACCCATACTCGATACAGGGAACATTCCGGAGGTTTTAAGTAGCAGATCGAGAGGTGATTCCATGGTTCGAGTACCATGATTTGCAGCAGATCGAGAGGCGATTTCATGGTTCATGTACCATGATTTGCAGCAGATCGAGAGGTGACTTCATGGTTCGTGTACCATGATTTGTAGCAGATCGGGAGGTGGTGTCACGGTTCGAGTACCATGATTTGTAGCAGATCGAGAGGTGATGTCATGGTTCGAGTACCATGATTCGTAGCGGATTGAGAAGAGATAACATGGTTCGGGTACCATGATTCATAGTGGATTAAGAAGAGATAACATGGTTCGGGTACCATGATTCATAGCAGATCGAGAGGTGGCCACATGGTTCGAGTACCATGACCCGTGGCAGTTAGTGTTATTGGTTCTACAAGTTATTCCATGGTGATTGGTTAGAATGAGATCAGAGGTGAAAGAGTATGGGGCTAGAGGGCCATGATGAACGAGTTTTAGTGAAGCATCCCTTAAAAGGGAAATCGAGTTAGCTCTGAGGGATTGTTGGTGAGATGCCAATTGGAGTCGCAAGACTCAAAAATAAGTAGAGATGACGGTTATGTAGGATTACGACATGAGTTGAGCAATCAACCGATGGTGGAAATGTCATTTTCTGTGACCTGAGCGGTGTTATTTCTGTTCCTGTGAGAAACAGGAGAGGTATTGAGATTTTCGGTTTCCAAGGTTCGGGGTGAGCCCTGTGGGGTAGCTTTGGTTACGATCTTTCATCAGAGTATTTTGGGCAGTATGTCTGCCGAGAGGTAATGTTAGAGAATGAGCAGGTTGTCAGTGGGGACTGAGATGGTTAAGGACAAGGATACACCCTATTTGAGCATAGTAGGGCATGTATTAGCTGCAGCGGCAGACGATCAAGAAGAGGATATTGGGGCGGTGGCTCTTATTGTCTATGATGAGTATCGAGTGTGGTAATAAGGACTCCACTCTTATTACAACCCACGTGATGGAACGTTGGTTGAAGAGTCAAGAATGAGGAATATGATAGTTCATTATTTTCAGACTGAGAGTCAGGGCTACGACTGGACAGTCGAGATGTCCGGTAGTGGGATGGTACGAGATTCTGAAGGACTAGAGGTAGTCATGATGAGAAGTTTCTGAGGATTTCATCGGAGATTCGGGGTATTTGGAATTGCTTGACCTCCATCGGGGAGATCACCGAGCATTGCGTATCACCTTCCAAGAGTAAGTGCGATGTTATTGGTAAAAAACAGTCTGTGGGTTAGATTGTTGGCGAACCAGTTGGTGATGGTTCGAACCCTGAGTGGGGGAGAACCGGGTACTTTTTGAGGAGATAAGAGATTTGTTCAAGAGCGGTTAGAGAACTGGATAGAGAGGTCTGCGGTACGGATTCCTGAGACCAGGGTTATTGGTGGTCAATGAGAGGTGCAGAGTGAGATAGTGCATGTGGTACGTGTTTGAGAAAGGATGAGTGTCTCTACGGCAAGTGGCCGTTGGTCGGAGACCTTATGATGGTTAGGAATCCTTCAAGGTTAAATGGTGAATTCGAGGTGGTTGGCTTGTGAGGGTAGTTCGTCGGTTGAGAATTTCTGGATCAGAGTATGGGCTATTATATGCAGTATGGGAAGGGAAGAAGTTGTTTGGGCAACCAACTTCAGGGTTGTTAAGAGTATTCTTGCATGAGTTTTGAGCAATAGAGGAGGAAGTTTCGGATTGTCATCTTCGTGTTCTGAGTCGTTGGCAATTTTTCTGTGTTTTAAATTGGGAGATGGAGTATTCCGGGGTTACAAGTGGCACGAGAGAAAGACCGATTGTGAGGTTCCGAGGAAGCAATACGGTATCTGAGTATGATTCCATGAGTATGAGATCAGTGGTAGAGTCAAGACACTGCGAGGCGTTGTGATGATATTCCGGGGTATCCGAGTTTAATGTCCAAAACTCTCGAATTATTTTGAGTTTGAGTTTGAGATGATGAGTGGTGTATCAAGTGTCTATGGTTCCGGTGGGGGCCCTTCAGCCAATTGGCATCAAATGGATTTATATGAGAACACGAATTGCAGCGAGAAAAAGAGGTTTTGTCACGACGGTGGTCGTCCGAAGTAGTGATGCTTAGCCCGGATGGGTGTGTGTGTACCTATCTATGCTGGGCCGCGGAGCATGAGTTAATGATCGCAGCATGGTGTCAACCTGAGGATGAGATTGTGGAGTGGTAAGAGTAAGTGCGGTAAGGCTGCGGGGAGCTGAATTTCAATGAGTAAGTGCAGAGGGTGTTGTGATACTACGGGGAGCCGTAGTACTCACCAGTCAGCGAGAGGGTGTTGTGATACTGCGGAGAGCCGTAGTACTCACTAGTCAGCGAGAGGGTGTTGTGATACTGCGGGGAGCCGTAGTACTCACTAGTCAGCGAGAGGGTGTTGTGATATTGCGGGGAGCCGTAGTACTTACTAGTCAGCGAGAGGGTGTTGTGATACTGCGGGGAGCCGTAGTACCCACTAGTCAGTAAGAGGGTGTCACGGTGTGGCAGGGAGCCGCGTTATTTGTTTATCAGAGCATGACGCAGGAGAGTTCTTAGGCTTGAGTAGCCTTATTTGGGTTGAGTATTCGGGAGCCTGGGGGCCAGATCAGGAAAGAGACGGAGGTCTCTATATTTGTCGGGAAACGTTATACTCTGAATTGAGTTGTGGTTGTCGCAACCCAAGGGAATTGGAGAAGCGGTTTACGCACGGGTTGCGGGTCATGAGTCATGAGTTGAGTGCTTCATCGAGTTGAGTGCTTTCGACTCTGGGTCAGACCAAACTCTCGAGTCTGGGTTTGACTCTGGTGGGTTGGGTAGAAAAAAATGAGATTCCGGATTCAGAAATGAATTTCCTTTGGAAGGGGGTATTGGTTCCATCTCGTGTCTTAGACCTGAGTGGGTCAATTCGTGGGTTTGAGAAAACTATGAAACGCATGGAACTAATGAGTAGTAGACGACAGAGGTCGAGGGTGAATGAATTCCATATTCGCTTGGGGAAAAGCGAACTTCGTGACTTGTGTGTGTCACACCGGGCCGAGATAGCTAGTGCGGGAAGGAAGCCAGTGAGACATGTTGAGATATGCAATGGGTAACCCTTTGAGGTTCAATTGCTGGTTCGGGAGATGAACTGGTGCTTAGTATTGAAAGGGATATTGAGAAGGGAGTTGAGGTTTATGTTTGTCAGATGTCGGGAGACGCTTCTGAACAAGCATGGTCATTGTTCGTGTCTGAGGACAGGGTGTTGAGGGTTCGTTGTTCAGAAGGGTTGTGATTGCAGTACAGTGGATGAGCCCCTAGTGTGATGTGATCTTTCCACTCCTTGGCATATGATCTGGATTGTTTATCATGTCTGGGTCGAGTGATCGGTAGCCAGTTTTGGGCATGGACTTGTTTTATCGGTTCCCACTAGAGAATCAGAGGGGCAATGAGCTATCGGGGTTTGTTATTCGAGGAGCGAATAACGTGGTGACATCTGGAGAGGGCGGTCTGGCTGTGTGTCAGGCTACTAGAGTTCCAGATTCTTGAGAGTCAGAAGGGGTAGCATAGTGGCAAATGGGTCTGTCCTTTTCCAGGGAGGAATTCCTGTTTGGATTCAGGTGTCCAGAGAGGAAGAAAGTGGTGTGGTATGAGACCCTTTCGATGGTGTTGTTTGGTTAATGAATTGGATCTATATGTGGTGGAGGAGCGATTTCAAGGGCGAAATCTAATTCAAGTGGGGGAGAATTGTAACAACTGGATTTCCAGGGACATGTTTGTGTATGTTAATCTTGAGATTTGAGGAGGGACTCGACGAGTTGAGGGACCAACTCGCCGAGTCGAGTCGAGATTGCCACGTGGATTTAATGAGCGGACTCGACGAGTCCGAGGATGGACTCGCCGAGTAGGTACTGGGCAGAGAAAACCCTAAGTTCCGGGGTTGGAGCTTATTTAAAGGAACTTATGACCCTGGGTGTGCCTCATATCTCCTGTGAGAAACCCTAAATCGCCATTGGAGCCAAGGAAGAGTTCTTATGATGAAATCAAGTAATTTTGGTGTGGTTTTTCAAATGAAGTGAAGGGATTCAGCTTGAAGGACCAAAGGAGGTTGTTATCCTAAGACATCTAAGCAAGGATCTCCATTTTGAGGTAGTATTTCGCCCCTTCCTTCTATTTTTTGTGTAAAATCCTTGAATCTAGGGTTTTCTTTACCCTTTCTTGGATAGTATATGATGCATATGAGGTCCCAATGTGGAATAATCTTTAGATCTGGACCTTAAGAGGACCAGAGAGTCCCAATCCTCCAGCTTTATGCAGTCCCTTTGGGGTTATGGATCTAGGTTGCCATTTTAGGAGCTATTTATTCATATAAGGGCATAAGAGGGTTGCATGAGCTTAAAGATTGAACCTTTACGTGATTATTAGGTGTAAGAAGGTCAGATCTATAAGTTAGAGAAACATATCTGACCTCAGAAGGTCTTTTGAGTGTTACCATGGAGGGAACTCACCGAGTCCACATGGGGACTCGACGAGTCGAGTCGACTTGCCCCGTGATTCGTGACCAGTGGTAACCCGTCGAGTGAAAGGTTAACTCGATGAGTCGAGTGAGGCGTTTTGAGGATTCAGAGGACACGCATGGACTCACCGAGTCACTCGAGTGCACTCGATGATTCTGGTCAAAGTTTGACCGTTGACTAGAGTTGACTTCAGTTGACCTTGGGGTTTTGGTCAAGCTGATTCAAGAGAGGTCAGAGAGGGGTAGAATGGTCTTCTACCCATTATTAGGGATGCGAACATGAGAGGATTTTTATTTGAGATGTTATCGTTTTGATAGGAGGAGGCTAGGTCGGGTTATCAAGCACGAGAGGGTATCCGACATCATGCGAGGTGAGTCTTCTCACTATACTGTACCTGGAAGGGTACCTATGTGTGACCGGAAGGTCTTATATGCCATGAGATGTATGTGGTGTATGCTGTTATGTGATATGTATGTGCTATGAATGTTATGTATGATAAGGACCGGAAGGTCAAGATGATATGGACCGGAAGGTCGGGAGGTTACGGACCGGAAGGTCGATACGGGTAGGACCGGAAGGTCTACCGGGATTTGGGACGGAAGTCCCCTGAGACACTTGGACCGGAAGGTCCCACAGAGTTATGGCCTGGAAAGGCGTATGTGTTGTAGGTGGTATTTTGGGGAACTCACTAATCTTTGTGCTTACAGTGTTATGTGTTATGTGTTTCTGGTTTTCTCAGGATCGCGGGACGGCACCGGCTTGATTGTACACACCAGAAAAAGAGTTGTATTTTTGAGGATCCTGGATTATTAATGGAGTTGTGCTTGTATTTTGAATAAATGAGATTTCTATACAATATGTTATGAAAAGTATGCGATTTTGAAATGAAAATTTTGTTTGAAAATTTTGGGTGTTACACTCACGCCTAAAGAGAGCCTCACACCCCCAAACCTTGATATGTGTAAGTGACAGAGGTTTCCTGTTCCATATTTCATGAGGTCTTTTCGCAACCTTCTTTTCATGAACAACATTGAGGATATAGGCGGTTGTCTCCAAGGCACACCCTCATAATGATATAGGGAATGAAGCTCCACTCATCATGGAACGAACTATGTCAAGCAAGGTCTGATTTCATCTCTTAGCTAGACCATTAAGTTTTGGTGTCCTAGGAGGGGTCAAGTTTGGATCTATTCTATATTCGTTAAGGTAGCCATTGAACTCAATACTAATATATTCTCCACCTCTATCAAATCGGAGCATATTTATCTGCTTGCCCAATTTATCGTGCTTAATCTCTTTGAACTTTTCAAAGGTTTCTGATTTATTCTTGATTAAATAGATAGAGTCTTATTTACTATAATAATTAGTAATGTCACGTAGTAGCGATTAACAACCCTTTTGGCAGACCTGAAAGGATCGCATATGTCAGTATAGATGATTTTTAACAGTTCTTCACCTCTTTCACAAGTTCATGTGAATGTGACTTAGTCATCTTGTCTAATAGACAAGATTCACATTCATCGTCTAATTTTATGTCAAACATATACTCCATCCATTTAATGTTGGACAATACGTTTCTTATTTATATGGCCAAGACGACAACGCCATAAGCATGCCTTGTCTAAATCACTAGAAGATTCAATATGAAATACATTATTACCAAGTTCATTCACAAACATAATATTTTAATACATTCCATTACACGGATATTCTTCCAAAATAAAAGCACCATTTTTATATACCAAAATTGCACCATCACTATTTTCAAACACATAACGATAACCTTGTCTAAATAAAGCGTGAAAAGAAATTATGTCTCTTGTCATTTCTGACGAATAACAACAATTGTCTAAATCAACCCTAAAACTATCATCAAACACTAGCTCATAAGTCCCAATCCTAGTAACAGCCGATGTACGCCTATTCCTCATGATCAAGTTCAACTTTCCATGCTCGACCCTTTCACTTTCCCTTAGTCCCTCCATATTATAATAAATATGGAAACCACATCTTGTATCAAGGATCAAAGAATTTGAAATTTAAGTATTATTGATTTTTATAGAGTACATACCAATTGTAGAGCCAGACACCTTGCCCTTTGCTTCTCTCACTTCTTGTAAATACTTCAGGTAGCTTCTCTTCCAATGCCTCTTCTGGCCACAATGAAAGCACGCGACCTCTTTCAGATCAACAACAGGAGGAGCATAAATGTTGACCATTCCCTTTGAATCACCACTGGAGTCTCCAATGTGGGCTTTACCTTTCCATTTGGGTTGGGAGTAAGCCTTCATTTTCTTCCCCTTGCCTTGTTGAATGGTTAATATAGGGGCAGTTGCAAATTTTTTGGAATGAGACTTCTTCATCCCAGCTCCAGTAGTTTGTAACAGACAATGTAGCTTAAACAATGTCGTTTACGTGTTGTTCAAATCAAAAGTAAGGATAAATTGATCATAACTACTTGGAAATGATTTGAGTTCCATATTAATAGCCAGCTCCTTTTCGAAATTGGCATTGAGCTTTTTTAGAATTTCGAAATTGGCGACCTCTTCCATATTAATAGCCAGCTCCACTCATTCAGTTTTCACGCCATTAGGGATTTGAAGAAGTCATAAATCTCTTGTCTCACTTTCTCGTGGAAAGTTTGAGAAAGATCCAAGTTCATTTCATAGGGCCAATAGTGATGGGTTTTTAGCATCCTAACACTCCTATGGTGTTTATGCAACCCTAGAAACCTTGGATCTATGTTTTACTATGAATACATGCAAATTTGTTTTTCCAAGGCTCATAACCTATCTAGCATGGCATGGGGTACTTTAAGAATTACATACCTTTTCAATAGTGAGTTGATTCCTTGGAGTTTGAGAGCCAAGCACCAATAATGTGGATGCATCAAATGGAAATCACAAATCACCACAAAATTGGAAAAACTATGAGAGTGTATGTTTGCTTTCTAGAAATTGGCCACCTTTCTTTCACACAGAACTAGCACCATTTCAAGCATCATATAGTGTCGAGGATTAGGGTTACATCCATGTAAACCCTAATACCCATGACTCTTCCTTTCCAAGGATCCATGGGTTAAAGCTCCATGGACTATCCATGGACTCCCATGCATGCCAAGCCCATTCCAAATGAGTATTAGCCAGCACTCATATAAATACAAGAGCCCATATTTAATTAGTCATCTTTTTTTATCACCAAATTAATTCTAAATTAATTTATGATCAAATACTAATTAAATAATATGATTTCATATTAATATATTATAACTTATAATATATTTTTAAATCATAAACATACAATTCTCAAAGGTTTAACCATACAAATAGTTCGGGTGAAGTGCAACCTAAATGGACCATGTCGGGTCGGGTCAAGTATATACCAAATAAAGTTATGGACTTAGACACCTTATCCAACAGTCCCCCACTTGGATAAGTCTAATAACTATATTTGCCTATATTACTTCAGGAACCAACCGACAATCGTAGCTCTTAAAACTCTGTTGAACTATGAAGCGTCATTTTAGATAAGTGATCATATAATCCTCTGTTCTCAAGATATCAACCGGACAAATACATGGAACAACGTCGTACTTATTGTCCAGCAGTTTGTTTCCTGATTTTCCGATTTGTTTGACATAGAATTAAATTGAACACATCAATTAGGTTCTGACCGGGCCCGGTACATAGGTGAAAACAAAATCATCGAGGGGCCCATATATCGCTTCTAATCCTCTAAGGACTAGAAGGAACAGATAAACTTCGACTCATATACTTGTTTCTACTAGTTGTTGGATTATACACAAAGCACGTTTTATAACATCAAGTTACTGATGCGTTTTCGTGCAATCAATGCATAACCAACTCATAGGCAACAATTCATATCTCTAGGTTTGAAGACTTATATGATATTACCGTCTCACGATCACTCGAGATAAATTCCATGAAGTGATGCAAGTGAGCGTGGGTTTATTCCAATACTCAGAACTTATGAGCACTCATGAATATTGTAGCAACCATTGCTATGACTAAACACCTTTACTCATCTACAAGCCCAATTCATGACAGTCTTATTTCATACCTACTTCCGACGTATGACTGACTGTGGAAGTTTGAATAAAGTAACTTATTCTGGAAGTCAAAACATTCAAAGCTGAAACAATAGTAAATAATTGACAAGAGACAGTAACACCTTACTCATGAATAAACACACCTTTTACTCAGAAATAGCTACCTAATCTGTAAAACTAATATCATCCTTCAGCCCGATGCGCCTCGCATGCTGTAAATGCCTAACCCTCGTCAGTCCCTTCGTGACGGGATCTGCAGGATTCTCTTGTGATGATACCCGCTTTGCCATGAGGAGTCCTTCTTCTATCTTATGTCTTATGAAGTGATATTTTCTGTCAATGTGTCTGGATCTGCCATGATCTCTCGGTTCCTTGGCTAAGGCAACCGCACTATTGTTGTCACAGAAAATCTCCATAGGCTCCTTAATAGCTGGTACAACTCCATGGTCTCCGATGAAGTTCTTCCGCCATATCGCCTCCTATGCCACTTCACTCGCTGCTATGTACTCTGATTCACAAGTCGAATCAGCTACCGTCTCCTGCTTGGAACTCTTCAAAGTGATGGCCCCTCCATTTAGAGTAAAGACCCAACCCGACTGAGAGCGGAAGTTATCCCTATCAGTCTGGAAGCTAGCGTCACTATACCCTACTACTCTCAAGTCATCACTCCCACCAAGGGTAAGGATCCAATCCTTAGTCCTCTGCAGGTACTTGAGAATATTCTTTACCGCAGTCCAGTGAGCCTTGCCAGGGTTCCCCTGATATCTGTTGACCATGCTCAAAGCGAAGGCCACATCAGGGCGGGTACAAGTCATAGCATACATGATCGAGCCAACCGCGGAAGCATATGGTAATCGACTCATCTCAGCTATTTCAGCCTCTGTACTCGGGCTCTGAGCTTTGCTCAGTTTGGTATTGCTTTGGATCGGTAATTCTGCTTTCTTGGAATTCTGCATGTTAAACCTTTTCAACACCTTATCCAAGTAGGTACTCTAACTAAGTCCAATTTGTCTTTTACTCCTATCTATTAATATCCTTATCCCTAGGATATAGGCAGCCTCTCCAATGTCCTTCATAGCAAAACACTTCCCAAGCCAGGACTTCACCTCCTGTAAAGTTGGGATGTCGTTTCCTATGAGTAGTATGTCATCCACATACAACCCCAAGAAGCTAACTATTCTCCCACTAGCTCTGACATATACACATGACTCATCTTCACTTCTCGAAAAGCCAAACTCTTTGACTTTCTCATCGAAACAAAGATTCCATCTGCGAGGAGCTTGTTTTAATCCATAGATGGATTTCTCAAGCTTACACACTCTATTAGGGTGCTCTGTACTGACAAAACCCTCTGGCTGACTCATGTAAACATCCTCAGCCAATTTCCCATTAAGGAAAGCGGTTTTGACATCCATTTTCCATATTTCATAGTCATGAAATGCAACAATGGCTAACATAACCCTAATAGATTTAATCTTTGCTACCGGTGAAAAGGTCTCATCATAATCAACTCCCGGAGTTTGACAAAAGCCCTTTGCAACCAGTCGTGCCTTATACGTGTGTACATTATCATCCATGTCAGTCTTCTTCTTGAAGATCCATTTGCACCCGACTGTCTTGTGACCTGGTACATTGTCAACCAAGTTCCAAACTTGATTGTCATACATGGACTGTATCTCGCTGTCCATAGCCTCTTTCCATTTAGCAGCCTTAGGGCCTGCCACAACTTCCGTGTAGCTGTTAGCTTCATCCAGATTTACCAGTGTACTATCACTAATAAGTGTATCACCTTCCGCGGTAATATGGAAACTGTGACATCCCCATTTTTCACGGCCAGAAAAGACCGATTTTGTTTATGCTTTATAAAAATCAGAGTACCTCTTTTAATAAAAATGTTGCAGAATTTGTTCCCAGATAAACATGATAAATACGTTATCAAAGCATTTCCGAAGAAATGTATTTTTATCCATTTTAAAACATTTGGGATGTCATCGTCAAAACAGAAACATAAGCATAAACAGAACTTACATTCATTTACACTAGTGATCTACATCTCTTTTAAATCACTCAGTGTAAAGTAGCTTCATATCGACACATGTGATACAAATAAGCTTGAGTGGGTCAGGTTGGGAAACCTGGTGAGTACATAGGGTTTTCAACCCACAATAATTTAATTTTTATGTTTAAACATCAAACAATAAACCCAATTACCCATCCCCATTATCTTCCTTACTCTTAAGGATCTACCCTAAGAATCATCTATCCTGCATTCGTTCATTTCGAAGCCCATTGCTTCCAGGGTTTATATGATAGGCACTAAGTCCATAGCTGCCAATGCTTGTTCGTAAAGCACTAATCCCATAGCTGCTAAAGTTCATTCATCGGGTACTAAATCCATAGCTACCGGTGTTCAGCTAATAAGTACTAAATCCATAGCTACCAACGTTTATTTAGCAGGTACTAAGTCCATAGCTACCAATGTTTATTCTATAGGCACTAAGTCCATAGCTGCCGATGTTATTTGTTAGGCACTAAGTCTATAGCTGCCAATGTTCACTCATATCATCTTTCATCTCTCATCATTCATCTACCCATGTTTTACCCAACATATTTGTAGATATAAAATACATATACATTTTAAATTATTTAAGACATGTATAAAATCGTTCATCTGGCATAGAAAGCAAGTATTCAAATAATATGCACACATACCACGTAATTTATATAAAATACTTCATATCTATGTGTAAGATGAAAGTAACTATGCACTCACCTGCAATGGTGGTGACTCGGTACTCGGACAACACTTCGTTTACTTTAAAACGAATTTCCGTTGACAAAACCTAGTATCATTTCAACTAGAGTTTAGTCTAATGTTCAACGAGACTAATTAATAGTCTAACTATTATTACTATTATATAAGCGTTAAACAATACTTTTCACCCACTATGTACAGACAGGGGCCAGACATGAAACACTCGAGGGCAGGATCATTTTGGCATATAACACTTCTGAAATCCAACAACCCAGGCGGCCCTTCAAACCGGATTCCCCGTACCGCGAGTGGTTAAAAAGATATTATAACGACACTTATATAACCCGTAATAATAGCTCAAATAATTATTATAAGGTCCTAATAACGTTACTATATTCAAATAAAAGCTATATTAAAAATTAGGTAGGCATATCTTACCTACGAGGGGGTTTGGCTAAAAGCCACGCTCTGCAGGGGCAGAACTTCCGAGCCTAAAGCTCTTCTTCTCAGAGCCGTCGAGCGCTCCGGGGCTTTCTTCTAGCGCTAGGGGAGTTTTGGGAGGTTTAGAGAGAGAGTAGAGAGAGAAGGGTGGAGGTGTGAAGAAATGAGGGTGGAAGGGGTTGTATTTATAGGGTGAAATATGGCTGAAATTAGTGCCGCATGTCACCATCTAGTGGCAAGCCTTGGGGAGAAAGCAATGACCAAGATTGTGCCACGTCACCCTTTTTGCAGCAGCACCCTGCCGATTTCTAAACCCCCTAACTTTCGCATACGAGCTCCGTTTTCGACGTTCTTTATATCCACATGTAGGTAAAAATAAGATCTACAACTTTCATTTTGACTCCATCGGCTAATTCTCGACCGATCTTAAATTTAACAGTACGAGGAGATTATACTGTTAAATGTCCGCGTAAAATTCATAACTTCAACATACGGACTCCGTTTTCGTCTGTCTTTTTACCGTTGAGTTCCTATTAATGAGATATTCAATTCTCATTTAGGTCGCGTAGGCCAAAAACCGCTCGATCTAAAATTCGAGTTTCGGGTCGTGCACTCCTATGCCTAATCTTAGAAAATTCATAACTTCCTCATACGAAGTCAGATTTGGGCGTTCTTTTTTTGTATGTTCTCGGTTTAACGTATACTACAACTTTTTCTTATATTTCTAAGACTAAAAAATCCTCCATCGTAAATTCACTATTTACGTCTCCCGGTGCCATGTCGGTTTTGCCGAAAAACTTCGACAAGCCATAACTTCTTCGTTATAACTTGGATTTCGGAGTTCTTTATATGTACGGAACCCTTGTAACATATACTACCATTTTGGTTAAGATTACTCCTTCTAAATAATCTTCCATAAAAACTCATTTTTGATGCTTATTGTCTCTAAATTGACTAGCCCTAATCTGCGGGCGTTACAGAAACCATAGTAATGCTCAGGTGCATTCCTAACTCTCGTGGAACGCCTCAGAGGTACATAATCATCAGTTGGATCAATAGGAGTTTCCTCCTCAGGTTGATTTCTAGGGTTTGAGGTTCTTTCACCACTTGACTCTTGAATTTCTTCAAGATCAATTTGCCTCCCACTGTTTCCTTGGCTTATGAACTCTCTCTCGCGAAAGACTCCTCTCCTTGCTACAAAGACCACATTATCATTGGGTCTGTAGAGGAGATAAGCAAAGGATCTTTGTGGGTAGCCGATGAAAATACACCTCTCACTTCGAGGTTCGAGCTTATCGTGAGTTTCGCGCCTCACAAAAGCTTCGCAACCACAAATCTTGATGTGGTCCAAGTTGGGAACTTTCCCAGTCCACATCTCATGAGGTGTTTTGGCAACCTTCTTTATAAGGACTAGACTTAGGATGTGGGCAGCAGTCTCTAAGGCATACCCCCAAAAAGAGATTGGTGGTGAAGCTCGACTCATCATGGATCGAACCATGTCCAAAAAGGTTCGATTACGCCTCTTAGCTACACCATTCAGCTGTGGTGTCCTGGGAAGTGTCAATTATGAGACAATCCCACACTCCTTAAGATAGTCGAGGAACTCTGTACTAAGATATTCACCACCTCGATCGGATCGAAGCATCTTAATGTTCCTGCCCAATTGATTTTCTACTTCCTGTTTAAACTCTTTAAACCTTTCAAAGGTCTCAGACTTATGCTTGATTAAGTAAACATAACCATATCTACTATAATCATCAGTAAAATTCAGATAATAGCGATTAGCATCCCTTGTGGCGTTTTTGAAGGGTCGACATTCATCAGTATGTATAAGGTCCAACAAACCCTCACCCCTTTCACAAGTACCAGTGAAGGGTGATTTTGTCATTTTCCCAAGCAAACAAGATTCACAACTATCATCTGATTTTAGGTCAAATGATTCCAAGACTCCATCCTTTTGGAGTTGGCCTATGCGTTTCTTGCTTACATGTCCAAGACGACAATGCCACAATGATGCTTTATCCAAGCTACTAGAAGAATCAATACACATCACATTATTTCCTATGTTATCTACAACCGACACAGTTTCATACACACCATCACAAGGTAATGCTTTAAAATAAATAACATTATTAAAGAAAGCATTAATACCACCAACTTCATTATCAAAAGAAAAGGTAAAACCTTGTTTGTACAAACCATGAAAAGAAATAATATTCCTCGCCATTTCAGACGAGTAAACACATTTATTCAAATCTAACTTTAACCCACTATCTAGCAACAAAGTATAAACTCCAATCTTGGTAACAGGTGAAACCTTCCTATTCCCCATGATTAAGTTTATCTTCACGTGCTCCACATCCTCACTTCTTCTTAGGCCCTGCACATCAGAACATATGTGAATACCACAACCTATATCAAGGGCCCAAGAGTTAGAATATGGTGAGTTATTAGACAATATAGTGTAAATACCTGCATGGGATGGTTTCACTTTCCCATCTTTGAGATCCTGCAAGTACTTTGGGCAGTTTTGCTTCTAGTGCCCCTTATTCTGGCAATAGAAGCAATCAGCATCCTTAGGGATGGCAGAAGGAGTAGCAGAACCACCTTTGGTTCCACTTGATGATGAGCCTTTGCATCTGCATGTGGCCCATGATGGGTTCACCATCCTTCATATGGGTTGTTATCATGGAGGAGATTATTTCATACCGCTCTTGACGAGCACTATGATGGTACCTTTCAATCAAGTCCTTGTGCATCTCAAAAGGGTAATAGTCCTCATAGGACTTTTGGAGCTCGACTGTCATCGTGGCCATCATGATGCATGCCACTTTGGTGGCATCTCTCTCATGTGTCCTGTACTCAGTGATCTCCTCAGGAGTAGAAGTAGTCTCATCGAGTTCCTTAAGCTCCTTATCAAGGACATATTCCTTGTCCTCGTAACGAGTGACCATCCTGATGTTCCGGATCGAATCCATAAAGTTGGAACCATCGAAGATGACTCTCCCACAAAGGTTCATGAGAGAGAAGGAGCCGGTAGGGTTAGAACCCGTAGCGTTGTTGGAAGACATCTGAAAAGAAAAAAGACAAGTTTAGATTAGATATATAGAGTCCTTAATAAGACACCCAAATGTAATATTAAGGCTAGGACCCAACACAAATATTATAACTTAGAAGAGGGATGTCGTTATCTAAGCTATAACATATTTGAAGGTAGGTGAATGACGATTCACAAATTTCCACCATGAAAACGAAATGAATTATTAGGTTTAATTGGTTTTGAAATTTCTAGATTCTTTTGAGATTCATTGAACTTTTCAATGGCATGTTTCAATCTCGATTGTGCCCTTCAGGTTTTGTGACTGGGATGCCGAGGATCACAAAACAAGGTGTGAATAACCATGCAAATTCACTTGGTACCCTTAATATTATCACCTAATCAATGTGTCGTGTTAGAACAATGTTCTATTAGGATCGTTAGATTCTATGCAAGCAAACAATTATAAACGTAAATAAGAACATGAGTATGGATTTGAATATGTCGTATGATTAATGCTTCAACACCTCAGAAGAGCTCGATTAAGAACTTCGACTGTAGAGGTGTTTAGGGTTACAAAACAATAAACGTTATATTCAACTATGTATTATGCATACATGCATGCATATTTATAGTATAACCCTACTAGATAATCACGGATGGACAGGCCCAATCCGGATACAAAACATAAAGCCCAAGACGCAACACAATTAAACTCTACAATTTCCCCCTTTGCGTCTTTGGAACCGAAAGCTCACTTCGGTTGAGCTGCAGAAGTCTTCTTTACTGTTTTGAACACCTTCAGAATGATAGCCAAAAGATGATGACGGAACGTTATGTACCACCGAAGCATGTTAGTAAAATTCTTCTTGTCAGCCTCCGAGTTCTGCTTGCACCGATGTATAATGTTGATGATGTGCTCTAAGCAGTCGGTTGAAAACAAGTGTTTATCCACAAGAGCGAATAAAAATCTGTGAGCTTCGCCTTTGGTAAACATCACAGTAAGATGTGTTGAATCTATTTGGCCCATTCTCATCTTGTTCACATCTCCTGGTTTCGGTGTTGGCTTGATGGTCGGTTTCTTGTTCATCACTTTCGCTATCTCTTGATCCATAGCCGCAACCTCATGGATGTAAGAAGCCAACATCCTCTTCAAGTGTTCCAAAATCGGCTTATATTCTCTCGGATTTGTGAGCAGAATGTTGAACAACAAAATCCAATCATGAGGGTTAAGATTAGGAAGATCTGCTAAAGAAATAATCGACACCGAGTTTGCAGATCCTCGTGTGATTTTGAAATTGACATTCACAAACTTCCCAGCAGGTGTTGGTTTGAGTACCTTGACAGTGATTATTTTCTGTGCGCTCCATGTCAAGTACTGAGGTTGTCCATACTTCAAATAGAAATCAATCAGCTCTCGGTCAACCTTTGGATGAGGAAAAGGAACCTCAACAGTCGAGTCAAAGCAGTGAAACATGAATGCTTTTCTTGTGATTGGCATATCGAATTGCGAGTCCTTAGAGTTATCACAGTGAAACGAAGCAACAGGTTCCAACCAATAAACACTTGGAAACTCTATAGCTTGATTGATAAGTGCCTCTTTAGTCCATAAGGGAAACAAGGCCTTCTTGCAGTTCAAGGCTTCTTCTTCTTCCTTGTTTCTCCTTTCCCTCTCCTCTGCTTCCTTCGCAACCTTTAAATTCTCATCAAGCTCTCGGTCTCTCTTCTTTCTTTGGAGAGCCTCAACAATGGTTTCTTCCACATCACTATCACTGTCATCATTGATCTCCTTTCGCTTAGCTTGAGAGCCAGAACCTGAAGCTACATTATCCTTCAGTTCGGTTGTGACTTTGACTCTCGGTTGGGTAGTTTCTGTTTTCACAATCACCTTCTGTTGAACACCTTCTCCCCCTTGTTTTGGAGAAGTGAATGGCTCCGAAACACCTTTCAATTCGTGTAACATGGCAAGAGCAGGAAGAATTTTTGTAGTGAGATGATTTCTGATTGTCAAAGTAAGAATAGGATCACGAGCACCAAGAAGATTGGTCAACATGTCCTTAACATCCCCTGCACAGCTATGGAATACAGCCCTTTCGGTCTTCAACAAAGAAATCTCTTTTTCTGCTTGGGCTAGCTGCACTTTCTGTACTTCAATAGTGGAGGATTGTCGGGCCAGTTCTTCCTTCAGAGCACTTTTTGTTGCTAGATTAGCGTGAAGAGATTCAAGGCAAGAAGTAACTGAGCTGATAAGTGATGAATTCTCGGTTTGAATAGATGAACGCACAGCTTCAAACTTGATTTGCTCTTCTTGAAGAGACTTAGAAAAGGAATCCACAGAGGCTTGAACCTTGGCTGTATTTGTGTCAGCATACCCTTTCAGCGACTCAAGAAAAATCTGAGTGGTATGAACAATGTCAGTAACATCACTGGTGGCCTTTTTGCAAGAGGAGGTAGATGCATCAATGGCTTTTGTGGATTTTTCAATTGACTCTGTGTATTGCTCTAGAGCGGTATCCATAAAGGCTTTGAGCACCACTCCACTATAGGACTTGCTGTCTTCAAGCAACTTATCCAACTTGTCATGAATGCTCTGCAAGTGTTGGCGGGTAATACGAGCATCATCATCCTCATCAGTAGGAAGCCGATAGGGACTGAATTATGTAGAGTCATACTCATCATTAGCACCACCGAGAGTGGCACCAGAGTCGGTTGAGTTAATGGGTGAAAGAGGTTTAGTGATGACAGGAGGTTTGGTTTCAGTAGTTGCCCCCGTATCAGATACGTTAACCACTACTGTCGGTTCAGGAATAGTGGTGGTGGTAGATTGGGAAATTATAGGAGGTGGTACAGGACTCGTAGAAATAGGAGTAGAAGTAACTAGTGGTGGTGGTAAAGAAGTTTTAGTTGGTGATGTGGTAGGTGGAGGAATAGGTGGAACAGAAACTGGAATTGTCGGTTTCGGTGATGAAGGTGGGGTAGGAATTTTGTCATGAATAGGTTCGGTTGGAGTTGGGGAGCGGGGAGGAGTATTACCTCTCGGTGATTCATGATGACTTTCCTCTTCTTCATCTTCCTTGTCATTTTCTGAGGTAGGAGGAGTGGGACTCTTGGACCTTCTGGCCATCTTTTTAATCTTCTTGGGCTTGGAAGAATCTCCTTTATATACCGTTGCCAGGAGAGAGAAAAATCATGACGATAATGACGTGATCACTAAAACGTCGCCTGAAAAAGCGCGATGTGACAGGGTGGTTACTCCCAGGAATACGTCAGCACGCGTGGGTATAGAGACCGTTCAAATTCACGCGCCCAAATTCTTATCCTCAATCGTCGTTTAAAATTCAATCTTGCTCCAAGAAATAGGATTGCCCCTGTTTAGTCAAGAGATAAACAATACGCGAACCAACAACAACCAGAATGTGGAAAATAAAATTTCCGTGCAATATAGTGACAAAAGATAAAGAAATAAATCAAATGTGTATGGGATGTGAGTGATGTCTCATTATAAGACAGAAAGCAGGGGATTCCGGGCAAGAATCGCTTTCTTCAAAGTCAAGAGAGACTTGAAGTGCTTGTGTGGTTTCCCGAAAAATACGATCAAGTGTTTGTAGAGAAACATTGAAATGCTTCTTTTGAATATTAGGCTGTGGGTAGCTCATCTTCAACCGATCTTCGAGTCTTAACATAAGACCGAACGTTGGAAGAAGTACTTGTGAGACCGATGTGGTCTGTTGAACAAGTAGGTAGGATTTTTTTATTATGACTAAAGAAGATATAGAAATCTTAAAAACAAAAATAAACTGGATCTTTATGGGAAGAAAAGCCTTGGTGTTAGACGAATTCATAAAAGATCACTCAAAAATAAAAAAAAGATTTCAATCGGTAATCAGTAAGATCTTGAATGTAAGAACTCACCGTCAATTCATTATAGGTGTTGAATTTTGGTTTTCACTCAGCACGTGGTATACGCATCTAAGATCATAAACACAGATTTTGTGCAACCATAAACCTCAGTGGTAAGGACCGAGACTCTCAAGGGTTGCAGTGATGAACCGAAAGTAGATGGAGAATATAAGGAAGGTGGTTTAAAGAACCGAAGGTACCTTCTGCTATATAGGTGGGACAAAGCAGAAACACCCTTAACTCATATGAGAAGAGTAAGGTAGCTCTAGACTGAGTTAAGTTTAATAGCCTGATTGGGAAGAAACGATAGGTAGAGATCGATCCATTAAGGCTTTGCTCTTAGTCAAACAGGCTTTGGTCAACATGCAGCAGCATGCTTCTAGGGACCCTTAACTAGTTCTTATGGAAATGATTGTACCTGCCTTAGCTTCAAATTCTGTTGGATTGGTTCACTTATGATCTAATAAAAAGAAAGAGCAAACAAACACACCACACAAACAAAACAAACAAACAAACAAAAAAAAAATATGTTTGAGATTTGAAGTTTTCTTAAAAATAATAAAAACAGAAAGAGAAAATATTTTTGGAGTTTTGAAGTTTTCTGAAAAATAATAAAAACAGAAAGAGAAAATATTTTTAGAGTTTTGAAGTTTTCTGAAAAAAAAAACAGAAAGCAATAAAAAGAATAGAGATTATAGAAAATACAGAATATACAACCGAAACCTTATCTTTATTGAATGAAGCGAAATAGACCGAGCGATCGGTTCGTTTTGGTTCCTTAAAATTCCAGAGCCGAAATAGACCGAGCGTTCGGTTCATTTCGGTTCCCGAAAATTATGGAGCCAAAATAGACCGAGCGTTCGGTTCATTTCGGTTCCTTAAAATTATGGAGCCGAAATAGACCGAACGGTCGCTCCAATTTCGCCTGTCTAATTTTTAGTGTAAGATTTGAGGATTCGGTACCGACTCTGCTTCCATCATTCCCAGGCCTTGTAAAATTTTATTGAAACTTGCTTCAGGTAAGGCCTTAGTGAATATGTCAGCCAGTTGATCAGAGGATCGAACAAAATGCACTTCCACATTCCCATCTTCTACATGATCCTTGATGAAATGATATCTAAGTGCAATGTGCTTAGTCTTTGAGTGTTGCACTGGATTGTGACAAATACTTATTTCACTTTCTGAGTCACAATAGAGAGGAATCTTCTTCATATTTAGCCCGTAATCTCTCAGTTGACTTTGAATCCATATGACTTGAGAAGTACAAGATGCAGCAGCTATATACTCAGCTTCGGCTGTTGAAAGTGACACGCAGGTTTGCTTTTCGGACTGCCAGCTAACGAGTTTTCCATCAAGAAATTGGCATCCACCTGTAGTGCTCTTTCGGTCTAGACCACATCCTCCAAGATCAGCATCAGAAAAGGCTTGAATGAAGAATCCAGATCTTGCAGGATACCAGAGACCGAGAGATGAGGTTCGCTTCAGGTAACGAAATATATTCTTCACTGCCACCATGTGAGGTTCTCTTGGATTAGCTTGAAACCTGGCACAATAACAAACAGAAAACATAATGTCCGGTCTACTAGCTGTTAGATACATAAGGGACCCTATCATTTGACGATATAGTGTTATGTCAACAGCAGGTTTTTCCAGAGATGGTGTTAACTTAGTGCCAAATGCCATAGGAACCTTCACTTTAGAGTCTCCTGTCATGCCAAATTTTGTTAGTAAGGTCTTTGTGTACGCCTCCTGGTTGATAAAGATACCTTCTGGTCCTGTCTAATATTCAAACCAAGGAAAAAATTAATCGGACCCATTGCGCTCATTTCAAATTTAGTCTCCATCAACTTCCTGAATTCAACTGTTAAGCTAGGATTCGTAGAGCCGAAGATGATGTCATCGACATAGATTTGAACTATCATTTGTTGGATTAGTGTCTAAGTCCATAACTATTTTGGTATGTACTTGACCCGATTAAGAGTGTGGTCCTTTTGGGTTGCCTTCACCATAGCAATATGTAGGATGAATTAAAGAGAGAAAGGTTTAATTATGATTTATTAATATATTATAAGAATAATATATTAAAGGAGAAATCATAATGTTTAATTGATATTAGTCAAGAATTAATTTTGTGGCTAAAGAGATTAATTAAACTTAAGGGACTTGTTGTGTAATTATAAGATAATTATATAATTGGGCTATGGATCACCTTGGAATAATAGGTTGGACGAATTCTAAGGGGAAGCCCATTAGAAATCGTCCAAGGCATGTTCCAGAAGGGGTCCATGGGCTGCTTAGGGCTTAAGCAGTCAGATTAGGGTTTCCTAGTTGTAAACCCTAATAGCCTACATGTATATATAGGACCCCTATGCCCCAAAAACGTGGCTAAGAGTTCCTCTAGGGTTTCCAGCCATTTTTGGTGCATCCTCTCTCCTCCCTCTTCATCCAAGTTGCTTAGTGGTGTTTGTGACTCCATTAGAGGTGCAACACTTGAGGCACTAAGTTTTCTGAAGACAATCAAAGCAAGGATTGATTGTTATTGCTATATAACAATCAAAGGTAATTACTAAACCCTTATTTCTTATTTGATAGATCTAGGGTTTGTAAGTCTTGGATTCATTGCATGTACAATAGAGAAACCTAGATCCAAGCATTAGGGTTTGTATGAGCACATAGGATTGTTCTTATGCTTAAAATCCATCAGTGGTATCAGAGCCTTGATTGGTTTCTGTTGTATGTGATGCAATTGTCGTTTTTCTGCTGAAAATCAATTTTTTTTTGCCTCTGCCCGACTCAACTCGGCGAGTCAGTATCTGGACTCGGCGAGTTGGCCCTACTCTGCGAGTTTAGGACTCACTCGGCGAGTCCAGGAGTCTGACAGAGTATATTTTGGGATTTATTTGTTGTTTTGCTGTAGGATTGATGCCAAAATCGTTTTTTGATAATAAAATCCGAATTTTATTGTATGTAAATGATTATCCTTACCAAAACAAAAGATAATTTTAAATCTTTTGAATAATAGTTTCTTTATATGATAAATATAGATTATTCAAATTATTTGGTAATTATCTTGTTACTAAAATTGGATTAGGTCAAATATAGCTAATCAATAAATTAATTCTTTGATTTATATTATTTGTTATTTGATCCCTAGTAAGTTTGAATAGTTTCAAATTACTCCCTTTAGGTTTTATAGTTTAAATTTGAACTTAAAAGTTTTGTTTTTGAAATTTAAATAGTTAAACCCTAATGTTTTGAAAAGTTTCAAAACTTGCCCTCAAGTTTTGGAATTTAAAATTTTGATTAATAGTTTAATTATGTAATATTTAAATTCTAAAACTCTAGTATTTTGAAAAGTTCAAATTACACCCTCATGGTTTTGTTAAGTTAATTAAAAGTTTAATTAAAAGAGAAAGTTAATAAAACCACCTAGTATTTTAAAAGTGTAAAATACACCCTATACTATATATATGTAACATTAAAAGTCTAATATTATATATATGAGTAAAGAGTCAGTCTTACCGTTAGTAGGCCTCATTCACGAAGCTGATCTATAAGGGGTGTTTAAGGAAATTGCCTATAAAATGGCGATTGAATGGGTATCCACTCTTACCCACCGCACTCTTGACTAGTGGAGGGTCGTTAGCCAAATGGGTAGGATAGGACGAAACCTTCCATTATAAGTATAATGAAGTACAAAGTAACTAAATGCTTTTACAAATTCCCAATCTTAGTTACCTTAGGGCAAAATGTGAATTTGTATGCTAATCCATGGAATTACACTTCGTACCATTGTCAAATGTTAGTGGAGCGTGTGTGGCTAACCAGCACACTAATTTGGGATTGACATTGGTGGCGAAGGGTGGCTCGATGTTTATCATAGATCAATAGAGCGTGTGTGGCTAACCGGCACATTGATTAGGTGATAGTAGCAATTGGGTGCACCACGTGATTCGTATGGTTATTCACACCTTGTTTGTGATCCTTGGCATCCCAGTCGCAAACTTGAAGGGCATAATCGAGATTAAACATGCCATTGAAAAGTTCAATGAATCTCAAAAGATCTAGGAGTTTCAATTCATTTAAAACTTAAAAGTCCTTTTGTTTTTCATGGTGGAATTGGTAAATCGTCATTTACCTACCTTCAAATATTCTGCAACTAGATTACGGCATCCCTCTTCTAGGTTGTAGAGTATTGTGTTGGATCCTAGCCTTGATGTTTCATTTGGGTGTTACATCAAGGATTCTTATCAACTAACTTGAATGTTCTCCCGTTTTGAAGATGTCTAAATCTTACAATGGTCTTCCCAAGTCCCTTGGAACAAGCTTTCCAAATGAAGATGACGTTCCACGATACGATCAAGGAAATGAGAGTCATGCTTCACTTCCTCCACCTCCTCCAATTATTCTCCCTAAAGGCTTGAAAAGTTCAAGCTCACTCAAGCCCTATTGGCAAGTAAACACGAAGATGGGAAACCTATGTGTGCACACATCTTAGAGATGAAGTCACACATTGATAGGTTAAGGATGATGGGTGTCGATATCTTAGAAATGTTGGCTGTTGACTGGGTTCTTCAGTTACTTCCTGAATCATATAGTGAGTTTGTGAGAGAGTACTATATGATGGACCATGACGTGACCCTCATTGATTTGACCTATTTGCTTATAGCTGTTGAATCAGAAATGATTTGGCGTGTTGATCGAGCAAATTTGTCTGGCAAATCAAACTCCCAAACTTCAATGGACATTGAAAATGGTGACATTGGAAATCCAGAAAAGGTAAATTCTGAGATAGTTCCTTGTGCCATTCCAAAAGAGTCCATCTGCTTCTACTGCCAAGAGAAGGGGCATTGGAGACGAAGCTGTCCTGTTTACCTGAGAGATCTAAGAGATGGGAAAGTCAAGACGTATGGCTCTACTTCAGGTAAAATCCAATAACTAACTCTATAAGTTCCTATTCTTTGATTTTCAATACATGATGTGATAAGATTACATTTTGATGTTTTGTAGGATCGAAGAAAACAGAGGAAGCTTAAGGGAAGAAGTAAGCTGAATCTGATCGTGAAGAAATGGATTTCGATCGCATTGCTTGAAGATCGGATTTTTTTGAGCTACTACTTTAGAGTTAGAATAGATTGCTTAGAAATTGAAATAGCATAGTTTTCATTTGAATTGCATTGTAAGGACAAGTTTTTCCGCAATAAAATGAATTTTGATTTCGTCCTATTTATTTATCCTTGCAATGGCATATGTGAAAATGGATGTTTATGTATTTCTAATTTTAGCAATGTTGAATTGGATGAGATTCTTGATTTGTGAAATGTCGAGGATTTGCCAAATAAAGGAAGATTCTCATCGCCCAAGTTTCAATTGGACAGAAACTTAGAATCATACAACTTGGTTGCGTGATGAATGAGAAACTTCATATTTTGGAAATTAGACTAATTTTTTTGGCAAAGTGTCAAGAGAAGGACCAGGAGATCGAGTACACTAGGTTGTGCGTTGATCAAGTCCACCACAAGAGTGATAAATATATTCGTCATGATTTACTAAAGTTTAGTAAATATGATTATACTTATAAGATTAAGTATAATTCTAAGTTGATTGAAAGAGTTTCAATCAATAGCAGAACGAATAAGAAGAATCAAGTAGGCAGAAAGATAAAAGTTTCTCTATTCTAAGAAGAAGGGAGAGTACCTTTTATTGTGTTTTATGATAAGTCTTAATGATTAAGAACCATATCTCAATTGATCCTCTAAGTGAGTCTTAGTGCAATTGCATGTCTAAGAAGAGGAATCGAGAATTGTAGAAATGGTTAAATCAAGAAGTCAATCATACTTCGTTCCAATATCAAGTCTTAGAGTCAAGATTCTGATATGAGTGACAAGTATTAAGTAGGTTTATAACACTCGATAAATGTGGAATTTGGAAAAGTTTTCTTATTCTTGCACATTTGAAATTGGTAAGTTGTGATGTCTTGGATAAGACAAAGACCAACCAGGACCAATTGTGTGAAGTGTTAAACTTGACAAAAGGCTACACTAACTCTTGAATATTTGTTTGTCAAGAAATGTTTCTTGACAAGAGAATTTTATATGTCAAGGAGTCAGTGGGAGTCTTAATGGTCTTGAAAAGTTTCAAGAACAAATCAAAAGTAAACCTAGTTGATCATCACTAGCACACGACTTGAGGTTTAAAGCCTATCGTGGATGACATACTCTTTTTCTGTGCCATTCCAATTGAGTTAATTATGCGTGTGAGTTCTATGAGTTCTCATTTGAATGCATAAAGACAAAGCACCTTGATCAATGGAAAGTACATTGATATGAAAGGGTGAGTTGCTTGGAAGACATGGTGGGCATTCATGTTACCATGAGGCAAGAAATCAAGATTGAACAAGTTCAGTCCATATGGTTTTGGATTTGTCGCAAACTTTCGTTTTGACAAATTCACATGGATAGGAACACATACACCATAAAATCTAAGTGTCATAAGGTTTTCCTCCTTCATGAAAATGATTGTGAGGAAATGCTTTCACTAAGAGAGATTTTAAGAAGATAGCAATTGTGAAAATTGTATTCTCAAATTCGATTATAATTACGGCATCCCTTTTCATAGTTTGAATTGTGAGATTTGGCAATTGATCTGAACATTTGGGACTTAGTAACATAAATTCTGAATTGTTTAGACACACATGTGAGCTATCTAAGGCAAAGGTGTATGAGCTTAAAAAGCTTAGATAAAGACTTATCAAAGCATTAGGTATTAGAAATGTGAACTTAAGGAATTCAATAAGCATTGTTTTCTGGAAGTTCAATTGTTTTCTGAATACATGTCAAAGCTAGTGGGAGCATAAGTGTTATGCTGGTAAGAAAATAATCATCATGTTAGTGGGAGCATGATTATTATGGTAAGTATTGGAAGGGTTGAAAAGTTGTTTTGCTATAATTAAGGGAGAGAATATTATACTTCGTTTCAAAATTCTAAAGCTTAGATCGAGAAATGTTAATAAATTTAGTCAAGGATACATAGTGCATTCTCAAAATCGATTATGATTACGGCATCCCTCTTCATAGTTCGAATTGTGGGAACAAGGCACATAAAATATTATGGCAGAAGGATGATGAAGTATCATGTCTTTATGTGAGACATTATGCATCGTGTCCAATACGCTTCGGGTATAGGATCGATTGCATATGCTATAATATTAGACCATTCTATAATTTTCCAAATGCCTAGGGCATTAAGAGGGAAAAAGGAACTAGAATCGGTTTTGACTAAAATAATTAAACAACTATCAAAGGACGATCTGAGGTTCACTGAGGATTTGTCACTTGTGAGTAGTTGGAAGTATAGTATTGGATGGACTATATTGACATTATTAAGAATAGATAAGATTCTATTAAGAATGAGTTGTCATATGGCAAATATGGAAATGTTTCCATTAATGGGAGTTGGATATTAAGAAATATGTCTAGATTAGAAACTTTTATGCGAGAAGGATGTTCAAAGGAATGTACTTTGAATGTGAGACTTCACGTCTATGGAATTGTCTTGTAACAATTTCCGATAGAATACCTTGTAATTTCATTAGCCAGGTCTTGGTGACTTTTGTGCTATGACATTACGAAAGAATCATTGCATAAAATGTTAGAATCTGACATATTCTAAAAGTGGCAAGAATTTGGTATTCTTATACTAATAATAAGGATTGGGGATTATGAAATGAGTTTCATTGGAAAAGTTTTCAATTGATCTACTTCACAAAGTATGGACCATAGGAAACCAAAGTGTGTATGCTTGGAGCATGGGACAATTGTGGTCATAATTCGAGTAATGAGTTGTTTTTCTGAAACAGTAAGCAATGAATAATGAGTAATCAATATGGTGTTTAAATAAAAGTGTTTTTATTTACGCTCAAAAGTTTTGGGACCATATAGGATTAATATTATTATTGTGTTTCATTTTGCATGTTTTGACTTCCAGAATAACTAGGTTATTCGAACCTCTACAGTCGGTCATACGTTGGAAGTAGGTATGAAGGAAGACTGTCATGAATCTGTCTGTAGATTGTCTAAAGTGTTTAGACATAGCACAAGTTTGCTGCAGAGTTCATGAGTGCTTTGATAAGATTAAAGTATTGGATTAAACCCACACTCACTTGAATCACTTCATGGTTTTATCACGAGTGATTGGTGAGACGATAACATTGTATATTCTTGAAACTGAGACGTGTGAGTTGTTATTTGCTGGTCGGTTGCACATTGATGATAAGTAAACACACCAGTAACTTGGTGTTATAAAACTTATTGTTGTGTGTGATTCGATTAATAGGTGCAAGCAAGCATTTAAGTCAAAGTTTATCCATTCCTTTTACCCAAGGTGGGATAAAAGCGATATCTGTGGGCCCCTTGATGATTTAGTGATGACAAAGGAAAGTGCTTGGCCGGGCCAGGACTGATTTGATTTGTTCAATTAGTCAGTCGTCATAAATCGGAAATCGGGAAACGACACATGGACTGAGAGAATGATTTCAATCCATGTCCCATGTCTATACGATATCATGTAGAATTGAGGAATATATAATCCCTTATCTAAAGGACACGTGTATCTGATAAGATCAGAGTTGACAGCGGCTTTTGGAAGCTACGATTGCTGATCAGATTCTGAAGTCATACGCAGAATAGTTATTAGACTTATCCAAGTGGGAGACTGTTGGATTAGTGTCTAAGTCCATAACTATTTTGGTATGTACTTGACCCGATTAAGAGCATGGTCCTTTTGGGTTGCCTTCACCATAGCAATATGTAGGATGAATTAAAGAGAGAAAGGTTTAATTATGATTTATTAATATATTATAAGAATAATATATTAAAGGAGAAATCATAATGTTTAATTGATATTAGTCAAGAATTAATTAAGAATTAATTTTGTGGCTAAAAGAGATTAATTAAACTTAAGGGACTTGTTGTGTAATTATAAGATAATTATATAATTGGGCTATAGATCACCTTGGAATAATAGGTTGGACGAATTCTAAGGGGAAGCCCATTAGAAATCGCCCAAGACATGTTCCAGAAGGGGTCCATGGGCTGCTTAGGGCTTAAGCAGTCAGATTAGGGTTTCCTAGTGGTAAACCCTAATAGCCTACATGTATATATAGGACACCTATTCCCCAAAAACGTGGCTAAGAGTTCCTCTAGGGTTTCCAACCGTTTTTGGTGCATCCTCTCTCCTCCCTCTTCATCCAAGTTGCTTAGTGGTGTTTGTGACTCCATTAGAGGTGCAACACTTGAGTCACTCAATTTTCTAAAGCCAATCAAAGCAAGGATTTATTGTTATTGCTATATAACAATCAAAGGTAATTACTAAACCCTTATTTCAGTTCTTATTTGATAGATCTAGGGTTTGTAAGTCTTGGATTCATTGCATGTACAATAGAGAAACCTGGATCCAAGCATTAGGGTTTGTATGAGCACATAGGATTGTTCTTATGCTTAAAATCCATCATCATTAGATGTTCGCCTTCTTTCTTTCGAAAGAAGGTTGGGTCAACCTAACCTTGCTTAAATTTCGACATTTTCAGAAAGCGAGTTAAAGTTTCATACCAGGCCCTTGGTGCTTGCTTCAATCCATAGACTGCTTTATCCAGCACATAGCAATGATCAGGAAATTTCTCATTTACGAACCCGGGAGGTTGTTCAACATACACTGTCTCTTCTAGTTCTCCATTCAAGAAAGCACATTTGACATCCATTTGGAAGACTTCGAAATTTTTGTGAGCAGCATATGCAAGGAAGATTCTTACTGATTCCAACCTAGCTACTGGAGCAAAGGTTTCCTTATAATCTATCCATTCCTCTTGACAATAACCTTTAACCACCAACCGAGGCTTGTTACGAATGACATTACCCTCTTTATCCAATTTATTTCTGAAGACCCATTTTAAGCCAACCACTGAAGCATCATTTGGTGTAGGAATCAGCCTCCAAACTCGGTTGCGTTCAAACTCATGGATCTCATCTTGCATTGCTTGAACCCAATCAGAATGATCAAGTGCAGCATTAATTGTTTTTGGCTCAACCTTGGAGATGAATGAATTAAACATACAGAATTCAACTTTAGAGAATAATGCAGTTTGTTTCGCTTTCAACTGTGAACGAGTGAGCACTTTTTCAGATGATTCTCCAATAATTTGAGCTTTGGGATGGTCCTTGGTCCATTTGACTAATGGAGGATAATTTGGGTCATATGCAGGATCCAATTCAGCATCCACCTCCTCTTCCAATTCTGATTGATCACCCTCGCCTTCGTCAGTTGTATTCTCTTTCTCCCCCTCGACTGGCGAAGTGAAACCTGTCGCAATATCAGAAACTGCATCCTCTGTTGGAGATGGATTCTCCCCCTCGACTGAACTGCTATTGAGTGGGTTTGTAACCGAGTTGTCCCCTACACCTGGACCTATAAGAATCGGGGATGAAATTGGATTCTCCCCCTCGAAAGATACTCCAGTTGTCTTTGGTGCTGATGAACTCTCCCCCTTGAATATTGGGCCGTTAATTGGAGAGTCAGTTGAGGATTGACCATCTGTAGTTTTAAGAGGTTCACTTTCCATTTCTTTGGCAGCTTCATCTATGATCTTTTTGAGATTATCAATTTTGTTATCTGCTGCTTTCGCCTCTGAGTGTGCCGCTTTCTCTGGTTCATCGAATAACCAAATGTACTCTTCAAACAAGTTGGAGATAGGAACCGAGACCTGTACAGATTCCGGAAATATTTCAGCTAAGTCACCTTCACTCCTTTGCACTTTCTTCATGTAATTATCGTCAAATGTGACGTAATATGTTTCTTCAATACGTTTGGAGCGTTTGTTTAACACTCTGTAAGCTTTTGAAAAGAGTGAATAACCAAGAAAAATTCCTTCATCTGCTTTGACGTCAAACTTGTTTCTGTTCTCCTCTGAATTAAAGATGAAGCACCTTGAACCGAACACATGGAAAAATTTGACGTTGGGCTTCCGATTATTTATGATCTCGTATGGAGTGATCGAGAATCTCTTGTTGAGTAAAGATCGGTTCTGAGTGTAGCATGCGGCTGCTACTGCATCATCCCAGAAGTATAACGGAAGAGAAGCGAAACTAAGCATGGTTCTGGCTGCTTCACACAAAGATCGATTTCGTCTTTCAACAATCCCATTCTGTTGTGGTGTATAAGGAGCTGAAAAATTGTGAGTGATCCCTTTGTCAGCCAGAAAGTCTTCAAAATCGTTATTTTTGAATTCCAGACCGTTGTCACTTCTGATATTCCTCACCGTTTTCCTCAGCTGTACTTCTACTTGCTTGATAAATGTCTTCAACTTGGGAGTTGTATCTGATTTCTATTTAAGAAAGAAAACCCAGGTGAAGCGCGAAAAATCGTCTACTATAACAAGGATGTACTTACTACCACCGATGCTCTCGATAGCCGAAGGTCCACATAGGTCAATATGCAGAAGTTCAAGAGCTTCAACAATCTTCGTATTGATTCGTGTAGGGTGGCTCTTTCTGCTTTGTTTGCCCATCTCACACGCTGCACACAGATGTTCTTTGTCAAACTTGAGAAGAGGAAGGCCTCGAACGTGATCACCAAGCACCAACTTATTAATGTCTTTGAAGTTCAGGTGTCATAGTCGCCGATGCCACAACCAGCTTTCATCTGTGTTTGCCTTTGACAGCAAACATATTGCTGGTTTTCCTCGTATTGGGTTGAGATTTAAAGGGTACATCTCTCCCTTGCGTTCAGATTTCAACAGAACCTTCTTAGATTGTTTCTCAATTATCTCAGATCCCTCATCATCAAATGAAACCTTCAAACATGTGCCCACAACTAATTGTGACACACTAATGAGGTTATGTTGCAATCCTTCCACATACGCCACTTTTCGAATCGTGAAATCTCCATTTGTTTTCATACCGTATCCCTTGATTGTTCCATAGGAGTTATTTCCATACTTTACACACCCACCATCTTTCAGGGACCGAAACTCCCTCAGCTCTTCCTTCCTTCCTGTCATGTGACGTGAGCAGCCACTGTCTATATACCATTCATCATCGAACTGCTCGTCACTGATTACTTGCAAATTCAAGCAGATTTAGGAACCCAAAGTTTCTTGGGTCCTGGTGAGTCTTTCACAGAGAAAGGAATTACAGAAGAAATATCAACCAAATATGTTCTTTTTACTAGAGTGGTTTGATCTTTTCTTTTAATGGTATACACCTTGATTTTAGTTTTATCTTGTTTGATTTTTGGTGCATTACTTGGTGTGTTGTTAGATGGTTTAGAATTTTTCTTTTGACTCCTAGGGTTAGCTGATAATTTCTTATTATGGAACTTAGAATATGATGCAAGCTTTCCCTTTCCTTTGATGTCCTTCACAGGATTTGTTTTGCATTGGGACTTGGAAGGACCGAAACTAGACTTAGGACCGAAACTGGACTTAGGACCGAAACTGGACTTAGGACCGAAACCTGACTTTCGGTTCTGAGTGACGGTGTTGGGACCGAAAGCGTACTTTCGGTTGTTAACCGTAACGTTTGGACCGAATCTTATCTTTTGATTCTGTGAGCCTGTGTGGGGACCGAAACTTGACTTTCGGTTCTGAGAGCCCTTTTGGGGACCGAAACTGGACTTTCAGTTCTGAGTTTTGGAATAATAGGAACTTGGGCTGAAGTTTTCTTTTCCATTCAGTTTTTCCTTTCCTTTATCCGTTGATTCTTTCTTATGAGGAACGTAGTTGGGATTTTGAGATTCCCAATGACGTTTTCGTTCATTCAGATTCTTTGTGTATCTTTGATTTCTCAAGCGTTTTTGTTCAGCTAAGTCTTTCTGAGATTTGTGGATATTGAAGTTGGCCTTTAGCTTCTCCTTTTGACTTTCGGTTGTATTGGCTGGAACAGTTGTTTCTGTCATTGGTTCTTCAGGAATTTCTTTAGTTCCACTCGTGCTTGGTTTGTCAAAACTTGAGGGTTTGTTGATGGGTTCAGCAACATATCTTCCTTTAACCCTCCATGACGTTTGCTGAGATAAGCCTACGGTTTCGTCTGCGTTTTCAATAGGGGCAGACAAGAAGTAATCGTCGCATCCTTCGGCATTGTCTTTGTCTACCAGGATTTGTAATTCTTCCGTTTGTTTAGCAGTGACTCATGTAACTGTATATACCTGATTCGGCACAGTTTGAACCTTTTGATAGACCATAGCTTTTTCCTTGAGTTTCTGTGGCTTTTCTTTAGACAAGCGAGCGAATTCAACCGAATTTTCTGAAATAAGGGGTTTCTCATTCTCGGTTTCTTTCTTCATGAACTCAGAGCAATCAACTTCGTCTTCAACTGAGATCTCGCTCATCTCACTTTCCTCATCAAACTCAGACGTATTTTCTAAGTTCATTTTATTTTCTGATATCAATTTTGCGTTTGACGAGTCAAATAATTTAATAGTTTCAGACTTTATTTTTAACCTATCATTTTCATCTAAAAGATCTTTGAGCATACATTTATGTTCCTTAGAGTCAATGAAGGTTTCTATTTTGTCCAGTCCGATTTTGTAATGAATTGACGTTTCTTCTGAGGACACTTCTGATTCACATTCTGCTATGACCTCATCCTCCTTAAATTCAAGGAAGGGTAACATCATTTTATAAATCTTCTTTCCTATCTCACAATTTAAATGCAATTGAGCAATATTAAAGTATAAACGCTTAGCAATTAAACAAAAAACATTCCTTTGTTTTAAAAACTTTAAATTGTCTCTTTATAAATAAATACTTTCGTCCCTAGCTCTATTCAATTCTCCCTCCTTCAGTTCAATCCACATCCTCCTCTCCTCACTTTTTGAAGACACCCTGCTGAGTTGGTCAGTTGGGTTAGAATTCGCTAAGCGAGTTTGCATGAGACTACCACTTAAGTTAGAAAATTTAAATTTTAATTCATTTAATTCTTCTTTATAATCTGTTATTGGAACTTTAAGTGATTCAAGGATGGATTGTACCTTTTTGATCAGCCGATCGCAGTCGTTGATCTTCTCACTCACAGGCTTGGCTGCAAAACACTTGTCCTCAGTCAAGTTCGGTTCCTCACTTGCACTTTCGGTTGATGAACCAGCTGTGACTATTAAACACCTTCCAGCCGAACCTACTTCCTTTGCCACATAAGCCTTTCCATGAGTGGGCTTTCTCACCTCTTCATCTTCAGAATCGATTGACCATACTTCGACGCCACCGAACTCATCTTCACCTGCATTCTCCTGCACAATCAGGGCATTCATAGAGCTGTTAGTTGCCTTCTTTTTCTTGATCTCTTCCAACTTGCGCATGTAGTACGCCTCATCATCTTCACCGTCTCTTTTCTCAGCCATTTTCCTTAGCATGCAATCTTTGGCAAAGTGGTTTTTGCCGTGACAGTAATTGCAGTCATACCCAGAGTCTCCTGCAAGCTTCCTCTCCTTCTTATCTTCATCATTTTGATAGGTGATTTTCGCTTCATCCTTCACCTTCTCAGAGCTATAACTTCCCTGCCAGATTCGGTTCTTGTTGACAGGAAATTTTCTTCGTGAAAACTTCTTTGGATTGGTGACCATCATAGCGTATTCTTCGCTTGTAAGATCACACTTAGACATATCAGACTCTTCTTCTTCTTCTGCAATGCTTTTTCCTTTTGAGACAAGAGCCAGCGATCCCACACCAGAAACCACTTTCGCTTCTTTAGTTACTACACTTTCATGGGACTTAAGTATTCCCACAAGTTTCGCTAGTGAGTAACACTTAAATTGTTCGTGTGCTTTCACGGTTGAAACCACAGCCATCCATTCCGGTCTCAATCCATTCATGAAGGTCACCTTCTGCTCGATCAACTTTCTTTCTATTCCATGCTTGATTATCTTACTTAGGAGATGATTGAACCGATCGAAAGTTTGTATGAGTTTCTCCTCTGGTTTATGTTCGAAAACTCCAAACTCTGACAGCAGCAAGGTTTGAATGGAGTGTTCCAGATCTTCATCAGTTGAATAAAGTTCTTTCAACCTATCCCAGATTTCTTTGGCCGTCGTGCATGAACCAACCAACCGAAAGGTGTCAGATTGCAAGGCGAATCTGATCATTCTCATGGCCTTCACATTACATAACAATTTGTCTTTCTCGTCCTGTGGCATCTTATCTACATCTGCCACCAGCTTGTTATATTCCTTTTGAGACTTAACTGTTGTATTCGTTCCTGAGTGAACAAACGGCCCAAGCGTGATAGCTTCCCAGATGAGATAGCCATTGTCTTCAGATCCAACCACGTAGTCTTCAAAGTGATGCGCCCATACTTCATAGTCTTGAGTGTAGAGAATGGGTATTCTGGTTGTAGATCCAATGCTATTTGAGATGTTGATGGGATTTGTTTGCGAATCTTCGTGAGACATGGTGAGCTGCTAGAATCAAACCTGTAAACTTGAGATTAGGGTTTTATCAGAAACAGAGTTACCGTCAATATGAAGAAGACGACTTCTATTTATATGATAAAAGCGAAAACCCTAAGGAATTCTGAATACAGAAGGAATGTGTATTGATCACACAGTCTCCTGCTCTGATACCAATAGTTAGAACAATGTTCTATTAGGATCGTTAGATTCTATGCAAGCAAACAATTATAAACGTAAATAAGAACACGAGTATGGCTTTCAATATGTCGTATGATTAATGCTTCCACACCTCAGAAGAGCTCGATTAAGAACTACGACTGTAGAGGTGTTTAGGGTTACAAAACAATGAACGTTATATTCAACTACGTATTATGCATACATGCATGCATATTTATAGTATAACCCTACTAGATAATCACGGATGGACAGGCCCAATCCGGATACAAAACATAAAGCCCAAGACGCAACACAATTAAACTCTACATGCCGGTTCACCACACGCGCTCCACCGATCTATGATAAACATTAAGTCACCTTCCGTTATCCTTACTAGTCCAAGTTAGTGTTCCGGTTAACCACACACGCTCCACCAACGACTTGGTAAGGTATAAAGTGTGACTTTCATGGGTTAGCACCATTTTCACATTTTCCTAAAGTAACTAAGATTGGGAATTTATAAAAACATTTAGTTAGTTTATAATAATCATTATACTTTTAATGATAATTTAAAGTCATTGTCCTACCCGTTCGGCTAACGACCCTCCACCGATCAAGGAAGCGGTGGGTGAGAATGGACACCCATTAAGCTGCCATTTTATAGGCAACAACCTTATACCCCCTTATAGACCGGCTTCGTGAATGAGGCCTACTAATGGTAAAACAACTTGATCTTATACATATATATAAATATTAACCATTAATCTTCTAATAGTATAAGGGTTGGATTTTACCTTTTAAAAACCTAAGGGTTGGAATTAAAGTGTGTGTGACTTTACAAATTCCAAAACTTGAGGGCAAGTTTTGAAGCTATTCAAAACTTTTCATTTCATAACTTATGAGTTATGGTTCATAAAATTGACGACTCTTCATTTTTATGTAACTTATGTGTTTTAAATATACATTAAAGAAAGTGACCTTTGGAAATCCATAACTTGAGGACAAATTATGGATTCCATTAAAACACATAATTGATCAAGAATTAATCATTAAACAATTTAGCAAGTAATTCCTATGATCTAACAATAACTCATAAGAACATGAATATCATATCAAAACTTCAAGAATCATATGAACACATATAAAACATGGAATTTTGATATAGGCCATTGTAAATGGATTAACACAACCATTACACCATCTAAAACAGGTTTTAAAACATCAAAGCAGTTTAGGGTAATGTTTAAAGTCCATTTCCACAAGCAAAAGTCGAAAAACTGCAGTCAGAGCTTCCTACTCGTCGAGTGCAGTAACCTACTCGACGAGTAGGATGAATTTGAGCTTGGACTCGTCGAGTCCCCCCATGGACTCGGCGAGTCCACTATTCAGACAGCTCAATTTTTCGATTTTTTCACAGTTTGCATCAAGTATTCAAGAAAACAATCCTAGGCTCTGATACCACTGATGGGTTTTGAGCATCCTAACACTCCTATGGTGTATATGCAACCCTAGAAACCTTGGATCTATGTTTTACTATGAATACATGCAAATTTGTTTTTCCGAGGCTCATAACCTATCTAGCATGGCATGGGGTACTTTAAACATAAAAGTTAGAAGAATTACATACCTTTTCAATACTGAGTTGATTCCTTGGAGTTTGAGAGCCAAGCACCAATAATGTGGATGCCTCAAATGGAAAGCATAAATCACCACAAACTTGGAAAAACTATGAGAGTGTATGTTTGCTTTCTAGAAATCGGCCACCTTTCTTTCACACACAACTAGCACCATTTCAAGCATCATAAGCTCTTTTATATAGTGTGGAGGATTAGGGTTACATCCATGTAAACCCTAATACCCATGACTCTTCCTTTCCAAGGATCCATGAGTTAAATCTCCATGGACTATCCATGGACTCCCATGCATGCCAAGCCCATTCCAAATGAGTATTAGCCCACACTCATATAAATACAAGAGCCCATATTTAATTAGTCATCTTTTTTTTATCACCAAATTAATTCTAAATTAATTTATGATCAAATACTAATTAAATAATATGATTTCATATTAATATATTATAACTTATAATATATTAATAAATCATAAACATACAATTCTCAAAGGTTTAACCATACAAATATTTCGGGTGAAGTGCAACCCAAATGGACCATGCCGGGTCGGTTCAAGTATATACCAAATAAAGTTATGGACTTACACACCTTATCCAACAAATAGTCCTCAGAGGACTTTTGCAGATCATATGCCATGGTTGCAACTATAATGCAAGCGACCTTGGTGGCATCGTCAACATGTTTTTTATGTTAAAAAAATTTCTCAAGAGTAGTAGTTGTAGTATCAATTTCAAAAATAGGGCTTACGAGAACATACTCTTTGTTCTCGTAGCAAAGCGTCATATATGAATTTTACATCCAGTCCATCTAGTTTGGACCGGTAATCTATTCTTTTTATAGAACTGACAGTAGAGTGAAATTCGAGTTTTGAGTGGGTGGAGGAGGAGGAGGAGGAGGAGAAAGATCATTAGTTCCAGACATCCATAATAAGAGATAAAGTTTTAGTTAGTTGATTCAATCCTTAATTTTTAACACGAATTAATAAGTAAGGTTAGGATCCATAAATACATATCGTAACAAGAAGTGGGATGCCATAATCAAACTGCGAAATCATTTTAGGTAGGTAATGCACTTTACCAATTTCAATCTCCATGAAATTCCTATATCGTTTGAGATTCACTGAACTTTTCAATGGGCATGTTTAATCTCATATTACGCTCTTCCATATGTGATTGCGATAACGAGAATCACAAAAATGATGTGAATAACCATGCAAACCCACAAGACGCCCTCAATGTCATTAATGATCTCACACTGACGTGCCGGATAACCACACATGCTCCATCACCAACCATAAAATTCAATTTGTACCATCATTTCAACTTTGTAGTCCCATATTAATGTGCCAGTTAACTACGAATTCTCCACCAACGATTAACAAAGAAATAATGTGCGTTTTCATGGATTAGCATATAATTTCACATTTTTTCTAAAGTAACTAGGGTGGGATTTTGTAGAATGTTCTAATAATTTATATTATACTTTTAATGTGATTAATGTTATCATAACCCTTTCAAACAACGACAATACACCAAGCCAAGAAGCGGTGGGTGAAAAGGACACTCATTCAATGGTCATTTTATAGGTCGTTTCCTTATACCTCTCTTATAGCATGGCTTCATGAATGAGGCATGGTCTTGGTTTGACTGACATATTTATTTATCGCATACATATAGTATTATATATATATATATATATATATATATATATATATATATATATATATATATATATATATATATATATATATGATGATCCTACACTTTGAAAAAGGCAAGTAAACCCCGAAACCGTACTGCAGCGAAAAGCACCACGCCACGGACTAGGTGTGCCGCACCCTGCGATTGTCAGCCTTTTTTTTGTTTCTTCAGGTATCGATTTCTAATTTCACATATGCACTTATAACAGAAAATCCTACGCTATAATATCACTGATGGGTTTTCTAGGCTACAAACAAGAATAATTGCACAACGCATTTGGCATAGACACTTATGGGCACATGTAACCTAGAATACTATGGATTTTCTCAAGTTATAGCAACATGCTTATGAAACAAAATTCTAACTTATGAAAATTGAAAATACATAGTTAGAACATACCTTTTGCGAAATAAAAATAATGTAAATAACCCTCTTCAAATCTTCCTTGGAAAGCAAGCACAAAAAATGTGGATGCCTCTAATGGTTCACACCCAAACCCTACGATCGAAACATAAGAGAGAAGATGAAAAGAAAACTGAATTCTCTATCAAATATTTGTAGGGTTCGATTTTGGCTAGGGTGTGCTCCTATTTATAGTTGCTAGAAATTCTTATTTGAATATTAAAATAATAATAATTTAACTTGATTCAAATCTATTTCCTTATCTGCTATTGGAGGCTTCCAGAACCCTTATAGACCTCTCCCAAAACCGACCACTCTTAGGAGGGTTCTAGAATTACATCCCTTGCTCAACTATTGAACAATTGCAATTCAACTAGTTTGGACCGGTAATTAATTCTAATTAATCCAAAATTAATTTCCAATTATTTCTAATTAATTCTTAATTAATTGTTGACTATTTCTAATTAATATATTAATCATATAATATATTAAAAAATAATTATATCTCTGTCTTTCTCTCTCTCCGTCTCTCTCTATTTCTCTTTCTCTTTCTCTCTCTCTCTCTCTCTCTCTCTTATTATCAATCCTAGATATTTTTTGGTTATGAGTGCAACCCAAAAATTACTTTACTTTTATTCACTAAGATTATACCAATTTAGTTAAGGCTTTAGACACTTTAGAAGTTACCTCGTGTATGGATCCAAAAGTTACGCAAGCTCACATAGCGTATACACAATAAGTACCATCACATTTGATAGGTGTTCAATTGTGAAGACATTATAGTCAATAGAATCATATCAGAAGAAAATCTTGTCTATCTATTCGCTTCGTCAATATCACTAAACAAGTCTGTCAGTAAGACTTGGTCATGAGGCATTTAATATGCAAATGATTTGGCTTGAGCACACTTGGTATAGTTGTTTTCAATTTGATAACTTAAACAATATAAGTATTTATTTGATTTAGAGATTATTAAGTGGAGATCTTAATATTTGATAGAGATCAGTCATTTCATTAGCTTATCTCTATGTTCTCCTTTTGCATGTTTTGAAACCACTTCATGCGTATTACTTTACTTAAACTCTATAGTTGATCATACTCTTGGGAGTGAGTATATGAATTAAGATTATCATGAGGTTGGTAGACTATCCATAGTTATTGGACATAACATAGAGGTTATGTTAACACTCATGAGTACATGAAATGGAGATTTAAGTATTGGAACAACCTGCTTTTAGAAATGTATTTCATGGATCAAGTCATGTTAATTCTAAGATAATAATATCTTTTATTCTTCAAACCAAGATGCATATGGGGTTTTACTTATGGAATATATTATACATTGGTCTGTTCCAACGCTATTTGTAACTAGTAGTCATAAAGGGTATGTCCTTCTATGATATGACTAGTAGAAAAATACTATGTAGTCAATGTTTATTTATTCCTTCTTCTTGAATAGGATAAGTAATATCCTTGGGCCCCTCGATTATTTATTGTTAACATCTAATGTGTCTGGCCAGGTCCTGACTGAAATTGATGTGTTCAATTTAGTATTCAGATGTAGTCACAAATCTCTATCAGGAAATAGAATTTTAAGCAATGAGATTAACCATGTCTTAGGTTCATACAAATATTTAAAACAAAGTAATAATTGATCACTTATCTAAGGGATGGATCCTAATTAATTCAAAGTTCGACAATCGCATTGAATTACTAACTATTGATTGATTATTTGATAAGTACTGGACCACGTATAGTTGACGGCTTGTCCAAGTGCAAGACCATTGGAAATATTGTCCAAGTGCAAGACCATTGGAAATATTGTCCAAGGTAATTAACAATTGGTAAAATCTCTAAGTAATAACATGGTCCTTTTAGGTTGGCCTCGTGACACAATTAACAGTAAGGAAAAGGAGAAAAATAAGTTATTAATTTATTATGAATTAATAAATTAATTAGAAATTTTTTTGAATTAATTAAGTAGTTTTAATTAAATAAAATGCTTGACTATTAATTAGATTAATTAGAAAATTATAGAATCCTCTTGGAAAGAGATGATAGGAGGATTATATCCTAAACGATTAGTATAAGGCAAGTTTTTGAAAAGGATAAGGTTTATCCGTAGGAATCTGATTGGCTTAAGGATTTAATTTGGAGCCTATAAACAGGTTGCTTGGGATCAAAAGCAAGGGATTATATCCTAAAGGATTAGTATAAGGCAAGTTTTCGTTCTCATTCTCTCTTATATCTCTATGGGTGCAAAAATTATAACCCTCTCTTTATGGTTATGGAATTTTCGACTTATCCCTTTTTAGAATTTCTTTGTTTTGCTTCTTGGAGTCTTGGGTGTCACTACATTAGAGGGATTCTCCATTGGGTCCTTCATCCTTTGCAAGAGTTTTCTATCACATGGTCCTGATCAAAAGATAAAGATGTTTGACTTCTTACCTTTCTTTGGTTAAATTCATAGTAGGTTGAAATAATTAATAAAACCTAGATCATAAGGGGCATGTACACATAGGGATTTTTTTCACTATTCTGATGCACTACTCTAATGTATATAGATGCATTAAAAACCTAACAAAATCCACATCACTAGAAGACCAGACCTGATGATCCCTCCTCATATGACCAACAAAGACTTTTTTCCTTTTCCATATCATCAAACTCCTGTTCCATTTTGAGATAAAATGCCTTATCTTTGAAAAACATTTATTTATATTTACGAGAAAAAAGGCTTTTCGTTATGGCATTTATGACATATGATGTCATCTTTACTTCTATCTTTTGCGATGGCATGATTTTCATTTGAGGTTTTTTCAAGCTTCGGTGTTGTAGTGTGTGAAGAGTTGGTTAGTATCAAAGGCTGTTGGGTTTGTTGTTCGTATGAATGATTTTTTGAGTATCTTTTAGGTTAACTGAAATGGTGTGGTTGATTGTTTTGGGGATTGTAAGATCTGTTGAACGAATGACGGGTAAATTACTGATTCTTTTCTAATCATGGAAGGTAGTGTGCTGAACTGTTGTCTAATAAAAGCAAGAAAATTTTGGAATGCTTCCTCATCATATAATTCCATATTCTGTTCATATCACTGCGGGTGACATTCATATTGACATTAGTGATTTTGTGGGTTTTGGAGGATACTACGATGATTTATACATGAATCGCGCTGTTTTGAGAAGCCAACATTATTAGTCCTTGTAGATCCATGCAATCTATTAACATCATGGATTCTTGAGCATGAACTTCACCATATAATTTGTATATTGAAAGATTTTTGATTTTTCCATCTCCTGGATGATCATTTTTTCCACCGTCCACTGTCTTCCTAGGCAGTTAAGAAACTCAAGATTCGTTTCTTGATTAATTCTGACAGTACCCGCATTAGAAAGTCCAGTGATGATCAAATTGTATCTTCTAATGGATTCTTCTAGACTTTATCTTGGAAGAACTTGAAAATCATCGAACTCATTTAACGTAGTAGTTAGCTTTTTATCGTGTGCTTGCTCTTTACCTTCAAATATATTTTGAAGAGTTAACCAAATATTTGTTATTCCATAAAAGTTGATAATGAGATGGTAGATGTCAGGTGGAACACGCCTACATATCTCATGAAAATCTACCTCATCGTTGATAATGAGATGGTCACAGGATGTGGGTCTTGACACAGTGGTACCTTCACCAAGTCTTATATTTGTTTCATTAGTGATTGGAGTTAAGATGGGAACATGTGGTCCTTTTCGATAGATATCCGAAAATCTTTACCTAGTCTTTTTAAGTATATTATAATCCTTTGATACCAGTTGCGATATTCATCTACAAAAAGTATGGGGAGTAGATGGAACTACCCACACTGTTAGATACGTTTAACAAATAATTTTGTGCCATAATTTTGTTGATTTTTCTAAGAGTGAGCTAAGTGGAATAGAAAGTTTTCATCTAGAAGTTTTTCTAAATAGTATAAAGATATGTTTTAAAAGAACTCAATACCAACCAACTATGACTTTGATACAAATTGTTAAGAACCTCAAAATCCAAGATGGTTTAAGTTGCAAAAATATTTAAGTTCATCAAGGATCTTTTATAGCTAAATAATAACTTAGAGATGAGTAATGATAAGTTTCAACATATTAATATTGGTAAAACAATTATCTCATAAATGTAAATAAATAGAAAAAACTTTGTTGAATTTTAACTAAGCTTGCTTGGAAGACTTAGAGTGAACAATTTATAACATGAAAAGTTATCGATAAAAGATAGAAACTTTATATATTAGACCGATAGAATATGAGATAGATTGTTTTTCAAACTTGTAGACACACTTTTGAACAACGATACATCTAGGACAAACAAGGAGTGTTAAACAAGATAAGACCATGCTTAAGTATGTTGGACAAATACACCTTATCCTGCACGTCTTCTGACACCAAATCTTATAGAAGATTACATCTAATACAAAGTACAATAAAGTATAATTTTGGTGTTGAGAACACTGAAAGTATATATCTTTTGCGGGGGTCTCTCCTTAGTCGTGAGTCTTATATTATGTCTCAAATTTCCAAACCAACATTTTCATTTAAAAACCATGTTAAACATTGAAAACCCATTTCTGAAAACATAATATAATATCCATTTGTTTCAAAAGCATAAGGTTAAAAATAGTTGAATTACAAAACCAAACATAAGTCCAATAACAATAAAACTTTGATGTGAATGTATAGTCACGCCACACCCTTCCTTCGAATAATTCAAAAAACATTAAACTTAACAACCTCAACATAAATATTAGTGACTTCCCCAAAATATCATATATCACATCACATTTACAATGCATATAAACAAGGCTCATAGTGTACACCTTATATGGCCGATAGGTACAAACCTATAATCCTAAAAACATGTAGAACTTCTAGCCATAATCGACTCCTAGTCAATACCTTATAGGGCCTATAGGAATAAGTCCATCATCCCAAAGACCTACTACACTTCTAACTGTGATTAGCCCATCATCATCACCTCATAGGGCATATAGGCACAAGGTCATCATCTAATAGACATGTTGAACTTCTAATTACCATTCTTCTTGTGAGCATGTAGGCATATGGCTATCATCCCATTGAATCCCTGCATACGAATCAAATAGACTAACCAACCTAAACACATAGTTGTACCCTAAAAGCACGCGTACAACCTATCACACTCGACATAAAATGTCACACACAGTATAGTGAGATATCCCATCTGATGTAAACAGATGCAATCTTACTGTCTTAGAATAATAACAGCTACAATGAACCACCTAGAAACCAATTAGAGGTCCATACTCAGTCTGTAGCTCAACCCCAACAACTTTTTCCAAATATTAAACTTGATAAAAAAAAGTCAAAAAGTCAATGGACCAGGTCAATGACTCCCCATGCCCCTCCCAGACGCCCAACGTCTACTATAGGACAAAATAATCGAAAATATGGAAACTCAAAGGCATCTCGTGTTGGTGATTTATTATCATCAATATTATTTAAGTGTAACGGGATTACTTTGTTGACCAAAAGTGATCTTGATAAATATTAAACAAGTAAGGAAGGTGTGGAGTACACACTTGTTTAAGTTTGATTAAGTTTCAAAGTACACTGTCATTTATAGGCGAAGCCCCTAAACGACGGATCTGGGGGCAACGCCCCTGGGAGCGGGGTCCAAGGGGCGGCAGCCCCTGGCGGGGTCCAAGGGGCAGAGCCGCTGGCGGGGTCAGAGAATTGACCATTGGTTTGACCCTTATCCAAACTTCCAATTTTATGTCAGTTTTTATGGTTTTATGACAGTTTGAAATGTCATATGACAGTTTTCAGACAAAGATCATAAAATCAGTTTTGGTCTCATTTCTGGTATACACGAAACTATCATCAAAACATTCTAAGTGCTTGTCTCTCTGAGTCTTATCCGATTAAAGAATTTGGGAGTACCACCCAAATACTTTAATATGAAATTGTTTAACACAATTCTTAGAATCCCAAGCCTGTCTATACCCCAATTTAATAACATCTCGCGCCCTCAAGGATGGACCTCGTGTCTCTGACCAAAATATTTTAATCAAATAACTTAATCCATTAAGTTAGAATCCCCAATTCTTATATCTAAAACTCCTTGATGTCTTAATGGATACAGTTTCTAACTTTATCAATTTGGATGTCTTAAACAAGCAAAACCTAAAACCTTAATTCACAAAGGTATCAAAAATGCACTTATTATTATCCACGGAGTAAAGAGAGTTCTTGCATGCACTTGTTACTCCATCCAAAGAGCAGATCTGATTCCAAACATCAACCATAAGCTTTGAAGTTCATCAAACTCCAAGAAAGAATCCTCAAAGGGACCAAATCTCACCAAAAAGGATTAAAACCCCAACAAACTTCATGATCTACAGAAGAAACCTAATAAAGCTTGAATCTTTAGAACTTAAAAACGTCTATAGGTGTAGAGAATGTTGATTTCGTCAAGAATAATGCTTCCTTGCCCAAGCTTTCATGCTTCCTTCACTCAAGAACACCATAAGATCATAAATGTAATGGACTTAGGAGAAAGGATGAGGTCCAAACACTACAAAAAAGGCTAGGGTTTCATCTGAGACATTCTAGGGGTGATGAAGGCTAAAAAAACTATAGGAGTTAATGCTCTTAAATAGTCCCAAATCTCGAGGCCTAAGTCCAAAATCAGAGGATTCCCTGCGCCCAATATGGGGCGCCATGCACCTCAGACCAAAAACTGATTCTTTTGCGATTAACTTTTTTTCATGCCACGTGCTTCGCTCATTGCTTAGACCTTTCCTTGGACTTTAAAACCATCAGTCAAAGAATAGAGAAACACAATCAGAAACGAGGCATTACATCTTCCATCCTTTACACTAACTCGAACACTTCAACAAAAACCATTTACCAATACATTGAGCTATGGGGGTCAATTCCATGTATCAACATACACCTGCTAAATAATATTCTTTAGATGTTTCACATCACCATCATTAGCTATCTATATAACATACTTAAATGTAGGGTGTTGAAAAGACACATTGAGATTAGGTATATCGTCCAACCCTGTCCTCTTTTTGACCAATTTGTATAAATTTAGGAAATTTATATCTACAAGAATTTCAACAACACGTTTCTAACAAATGGCCTAACGTATATCAATTCCTTATTTTCTGATTGCCATGAACCACCTGCACAAAAACAAAAAATAAATAAAAAATAAAAAATAAAAAAAAGTACTCATTTCATTCGTTTGAACTCATGTTATCTCAAGAACAGTTGAAAGGGTAGGTTGAAAATTTGAGAGGGAAATCAAAAGAAAAACCTAGTAAAAAAATTTCGTCCAAAAATCAGACAAATAGTTTGAGATTTTTTTTTACAAAACAATCTCTTGTAAGGTACCATCTGCTAAAATGTACAAAATTTTGAAGTACAAATTATAATTTTCGTAGTAAAAATGACAAGACGATATATGCTTTTTCAAAAAATAAAATCGCAGAGGATGTAATTTTTCACGAAGATATTTTCACAGTCAACAACATCCAAACCGACATCGACAAAAAAAAAATTATAAAATATTTTTATAGATTGCCATCCGTCAAAATCGTGACTATTTTGATTGTCTTTTTCTTTGTTTTTTGTTTTTTTAACTATTTAACATAAAAAGTTTTAAAAAATATGTATAAAAATCATTTTCTTAAATTCCTTTATCTTCTTGTCTTAGATAATATTATATATGGTATGTTTTTTATGCATAAAAGAAAAGAAGAATGAAGTGTATGTCGTATGGGTGTCTTTAAAGAAGGATGAGGTGGTGGGACAATTGGTGGCGCAAATTGCCGATGACACGTCCAAATCAATCGCTATCGCCTTGTCTGTTTTGCTTTTTCATTTTTATTCGAGAAATACATTGTATGCGGTTATCTTCGACTACACAATACTATTCATATACGATGACGGCCACCCCGATAAGTCTTATATATACGTACTACTCAATAAACAATCAGTAACAACTTAATAGATGCGTGCGGGTCCATTGATATTTCATTCTTGTTATGTTTGTACGTCGTAGAACGCACCAAACATATATACTGCAAAAATTGATAAAACAAAAAATGCACAACCATAAATACAACGAAAAATTTGCAAACCAATTTTGAAGTCAGTAGTCAAATATCAGCAAGACAGTAAAATAGTTGTGAGAATCACCACCTCCAAACTTTTTCTATAGTCATTTCGAATGTAAGTGGATCGGACAATCCAATTTTGGAGTGTTCAAACCCCACCACAACGCAATTTGATGTAAAATGTTATAAGTTAATCCACAATGTAAGAATAAGTGAGCTATATTCCACATCTATCTCACACGACGGGGAAGGGCCAAAACTTCTCTTCCTAAATTGTGGCCTTTAAACCCACCATCCGAACCAAATAACGCCTTAACAACAAGTAAACATAAAGTTTGTGGTCAGTTTGAAATCTTTATCTTCATTTGAAAAAAATAAATAAATAAATAAATAAACTATTTTTAAAGCTTATAAAGACTCTAAATCCCTAACCTCTTGATCTTTTCTATCCAATATTAATAACAAATTACGAAGCTTTGAAAAATTACATAAAACAAATTTTGAGACTGCCTCGAACCGACTTAAACAAAATATGATAACCTCCCACACCAAAGAGTGTAAACTTTCCAATTCGAAAGTTTATTATAAATTTACCAATGTTAATTTTCCAATTATCCAACTAAGACATACCAAAACAAACTATCACATCAAAATATAGATGGTGTATTCGTGGACACACATTTAAGTTGGCCATAGTAGCACTTTCGTCACTCCTCACAACATTCACCAACAAACTACTATTACAGAGAAAGGAAAGAAAGGTGTAACACATGTATTTTTCATTTGTGGTTTGTTTCTTTAAAAAGTTTGTAAAATGGTCCCTACATTGGGAGTACGAGATGGGTACGCCGGGCGTAATTGATCACGGATTTCACGAGTACGTTGGACGTACGCATGTGTACACTGTACGTACTCATGCAAAGGGCAAACCTTAAATTTTAGGGTTTGGACCTTATTTAAAGAATATTATGACCTTAGACTCTCCCTTACCCTCAACATCAATGTTTATGTTCTAAACGAACCTCCTTGCAAACCCTAACCTCCCTTGGTGAGATTTTGAGCTTTTTGAGTGTTGTGTGTCCATTCTTGAAGGAATGAGGTCTTTGGAGTGCTCTTGGAAGCTCCAAAACATTTGTGGATCTGGGATTAGCACACGTATAGCAACCTCCAGAAGGTATAAAGCTCTAGACTTGATGTATATATCTTTTAGATCTAGCTATATAGTGAAATTGTTCATTATTGGTCCCATAGCCTAGGATCTTGGGAGTTTGAGCAACTCCAGACCTAATGAGGAGTGTTTGCCTTCATTTAAGAGCATTGTGGTTCATAAAAATGGGATCTTGATTTTTCCTAATCATGCATGATTGATCAAGTAAGCTTTTTGGTCATGAATAAGACTTAGGGTTGGATTTTGGACCCCTTGTAGCCATGCAAAGGCATAAATGTTACAACTTTATGGTTTTAGACATTTGTTAGGGTGAGATCTGATGTTTGCACGTTAAGTCTTAAGGTATTAAGACCTTATTAGAGAAACTGGACTTCTGAAACTCGGTTGTTGCCCCGTAATCCTTCCAAATAGAGGTTGTATGATGGGCGTAATAAGTATTACGTTTGGGCGTACTACCAGAAAACCCCACTTGGGCCATTTTTTGGGCTTTGGGTTATTAGGGATTTTGGACCTTGTATTTTGGGTCATGCTTAGAAAGGGAAAAATGGTCTTTTCCCTTGGTAAAATAAATATGGTTTGTGTCACAACTAGCATTTTTAGCTAGGAAATTCTATTTTCATGTAAACATCAACTATTGTAAGGCTTGTACTCTAAGTGAATATCATGCTATATACAAAAATGAAATCATCCATTTGAATTCAAACTCCTGAGTGAAGTTCAAAACCTAATACAATACATCTTATATATTCAACTATGGGTTGAAAACCCTAAAAATCCTTTTTCAACTTTATTGTGGACTAGGATCCTCTTATTGGGCCTAATGGACAAGTAAACTTTCAATTTGGCTATTTTTGGGCCAAGGAACCCTATTTGGGCTCTAGTTGGACCCACATCCATGAAACTAAAGTATTTTGGGTCATGTGGGCCTAGAATGATTCATCTTATCTCTAATGGGTCATGATGGGCCGTAAATGGTTTCATAAGCCCTAATGGGCTGCAAACTATATTCGTGGGCTTCTTTAGGCCGTGAACCCTCATAAGGGCCTAATGGGCCGAAAACCATCAACTTGGATCTCCTAATATCGAAATCAAGCAAGCAAGGCCCAAACTATTTCCCTTTTTTCTTTTCTTCTTCTTTATTCTCGGCCCAACTATGTAAAAAAAAGGGGGAAATGTGGAGATGGCTAGATTTGTGACACCTCCATATTGTTTTGCATGTAAACATGCATATTACCTCACAAATATTTAGGCAAGATAGCAATTAACCACCAAGTATTACCTAATCTTCTCTCTCCCCCTATCTTCTTCTAGTCTCGGCCGAAACCAGCACCCCACCATCATCACTTTTACTCTCAAACTCACCCAAGAATTCTCTTTATAGCTCTCAAGAAAATCTCATTTCCCTCTCCAAGTTCGTGAGTACTTGTGTGGTGTTCAAGAACACTTCATCAAAGATCATCACTTTTTGGGTAAGCTACTCTCTAAACAAGATGATTAGCTTCATTTTATGACAAATCCTTCACTCCATAACACTTCATTTCCTGATCCATGCTCTTAGAACTTCATAGATCTCAAAAATCTCCTCAAGAAGCTTGCTAGGGTCGAGATCTCATCCATTGTTCATCAAAAACCAAAACCTTCAAAGCAAGGTGAGTTCATACCCCCTATTTTCGATTTTTTCTTTATTTTGGGGGAGAATACAAGTTGTTTTGTGTGGATCTATGTATGCATGCATGATTTGGTGTGTTTTTCTAGTTATGTATGTGTTTATGTGTTGTAAACTTCATGGACTTAAAGATCTACTAAAAGATGATGATATTGGTTTAACATAACACTTATTTCAACTCATCTTACAAGAAAAAGGTTTAAAATACATTTAGTTTACTTGAAGCTAAGAAAAACTTTATGAAAGGGGCTAAAATCAACAAATTGACAAAAGTATGGGTTATTTATGTAACTCAAGGCTAGTAAGGGGTTCAAAAGGATATTTTTTCTAAACAAGGCTAATCTCGACATTTGAGACCTTACAAGGACTAAAAATGTAAACATTTTCATAAATGAGCCTTATTTGGGCTTCTCACGGTTTTGGGCCCAAAAATTGTAATTTTTGATCTTTTGTGGTATTAAATGTAATTTCAAGAAAGTTGTGTCAAATGTAAATTTTTGATAAGAAGGGTTAAAGTTGTGAAAATATAAAAATTGGGCTTAAAAGATAAAATTTTCTATAATGGGCCGAATATGTATATTTTCATAAAAATCAAGCCAAAAATGATATTTTTGATAAAGGTGAGTTAAAAATGTTATTTTTACAAAAACTAGCCTTAAATACAAGTTTTATCCAAAAAGGGGCCAAGAATGTCATTTTTATTAAAATTGGGCCTTAATTGTAATTTTTTGCTTAATGGGCCAAGAATGTCATTTTTACAAAAAGTGGGATTTTTATGCCATTTTGGTAAATAATTGAACTAATATTAGCAATATAATAACAAACGGACTAATTTTGCCATTCTCATATTATTGGGCCTTAATGGCCCGTTTATATGCTTGATAGGTCCTGAATACTATTTATATGTTTATTGGGCCTCATTGACCCATTAACATGCGCGACGGACCTTGGATACTCTTTGCGTGCTATTTTGGCCTGTAAATACCTTACATGTGAAATGGGCCTTAGTTGTCCTTTTACATATATTTTGGGCCCATGTTATATAATCGCATTCCTTTCGGGCCTGGAAATGACTTACATGTTTAGTGAGCCTTAGGTGTTCACCTACATGGTTCATTGGGCCTGGAATGTGTTTATATGTTTCTCTTCGCGTAAATTCGATTAAGGATCTAGTGAGACGTGTCAGTTGACACCTATTGAGTGTACGATCGTAGCCTGTAGTTATAACCAGAGTCTCTTGGAGGGAGAGCGGGGGTTTGTGTATAGATCTATACGGGGATGACACCCCACACTTGAGCTGTTCGCTACAGTTAGACTAAACCAGTCTAGGGTGACGAAAACCTTATTCTATTTTCCGTCGGCGTCCATAAACGCCAAGACAGGCGAAATTGTCATTATCTAGTATGGTTATAATGGCTCACTTAGAGGAATTAACATTATGAAATTTACGGGAGACCATTCTCTTTTCTCTTTAGATTACTCGGGAACATTCTCGCGCTGGTACTCAACCTCGGGGTTTGATATACCAACATTCTATTTTACAGGCAACATAGGGTTGTCTAGTGGCATTTTCTTTACATTCTATTCATTTACTTTTGGCATTCTATTAAACAATAACATACATGCATTAATACAAGATCGGACACAAACATACCAAACTATTTTAAGAAAATACATGATTTTCTTGTGATTACAAAGTTATACAAATCATTTTCTCAAACATGCTTATGAACTCACCAACATTTTTATGTTGACCCTTTTAAATTAACTTGTATTCTCAGGAAACCGTTGAAGCAGGTTGGGCTGAACAAACTAATGGATGTTTTGTTATATTTTGTTTCATCATACTTTAATTATTTTGGCATGTAATATTCAAACACAATACTCAATGTAAACAATGGATGTTGTTATATTACATGTGTGATGATGATGATGTTATGTTTCAATTATATACTATGCGATGATACTACAACGATGAAGTCACGCGCAAGCACCCGGACGTTTCCGCCGCTTGTTCGGGGGTGTGACAGTTTGGACCATTAATTATGGGTTAAAGCTTGATTTTAATTAGGGTTCTCTTTGGGTTTTTATTAGTGTAAGGAGTCGTGACAACAACAACTCGAGTGTGTGATTCAGTTATCTTCAGTTAAAGATGAGTCTTCTCATTGTGTTTATAGGTTAAAGACACCAATGCCGGCCCACTATGTTGTTATAGTGTATGCTAGTTATTATGTGACTCTTACATGTTTGTATGATTTGGGTTAAAGTAGACCGCAAGGCTGGGCCCATGAGTATATGATGAGTTGGAAGAAACCCAGGGTTGGGCCATGTTGTGATATGTCGGAGATGGTTGAATTGAGATCAAAGGTGGAAGTCGCTGATTCCTCCTCCTGATATCACATTACAAAAGAGAAAGATGATCGTTAGTCAACGTCCGGGAGGGATTCCCAGGACGAAGCTCCGACGATCAAGTTAGTATGGATTCTGAGGGAAGTGAGTGTAATTCTTAGAGAGAAAAGTGATATGTCCCCTCCTCATGAAGAAGAAGGGTCCTCTTTATACCTGGTTGTGAGGCATGTGCCTCATAACTGATTATGTTGAGCATTCCCTCGTGGGGTGTGACGTGGCGAATCTGTATTGAAGGAATTCTCGTCACATCATTTTGCCTCATCCCCTCATTGGCTAGAGGGACAAGTAGAACTCTCTGATTGGTCCCACGTTTGCCGGGGTATTTTTCCCAGGAGAAGAAAGCAAGGCGCAGCTCTGCGCCTTAACCGCCATACTAGTGACTCCGCGTTGGCGAAGGCCCGACCTTGGCTCCAGACTGGACATGACCAGGTTCTAGCCAGGCCAAGCTTGGCGTTGGTTTGACTTCTCTTTTTTGATGTTCCCCCTGAGGGATAGGTTAACAAGTCCCTTAAGCTTGTAGGCGTAAGCATTGGCTTGATAGCGTCGTTGTTCGAGCCTATATTACAACACGTGTATGTCTGAGATTTTTTCTAGCATTTGACGGACTTTAGACAGTGTCGTCAATGTGTGTCAGATCCATCACGAGACGGTTCGTGACACCAGTTTTGCCTTTAAAGTCCCCCCTTTACCCAAGACCTTTCATCTCTTCCTCTTTTCCCTGTTTTCGTTGTATCGACTCAGGCATATTGCAAAATTTTCTTTTCTACCATTCTCCCGTTCTTGATAATGGATCGTTATGGTAGAGTCCCTACCATAAAGGAATTCCATTTTTTGCAAGATCGTTTTGGTTTCTTACCGGAGCACGGTGTGATGATTCCGACAAAGGGGTTGTCGATCTATGACTGTCCTCAAGGGAAAGTGGGGGTTCCGATCCCTCTATTCGAAGCGGGGTTTAGCCTGCCGACATCTGATTTTTTTTGACATGATTGTGCATCACTATGGCTTTTCCGATGACGAGTTGACCCCAAGCGCTGTCAGTAATATCGTAGGTTTCGAACTGATTTGTCGATCTCTGGGTTGTATACCTACTTTTTGGGTTTTCAGTTACTTTTTCTGTTCGACTACGAACTTCGGCGTCCGCACGCTAGCGAAAAGGCGGGGCGTTTGTCAGTTGATCTCTGAATAAGACACTACGAAGAAAAAATGGCAGATGCAATGGCTCTGGGTTAACCGAAACCTCGTGGGGCATGGGTTTCACAGAACATGAGACTTTACCGACCTCCTCCCCAAGTTGTTCGGGAGTAACCTAACTCTTGGCAAACGGTTGGGAAACATTACTGTCATTGGGGAGAACTGGGAGGACTTCATTCTTGCTGCAGTCGGTATGAGTGCCGCCTGGAGGGCACGTGGGAAGATGCCGCAGTTATTCGTCGTGAGATACGGTATTCACTCATCTCCTTCCCCCCCCCCCCCCTTAAAAAAAGAGAATGAGAATAGGGTATCTTATTGGCATGTGAGTTCTTATACTTGGTATTTGTGTTCACAGGTGCTGAGTTGAGATTTCTTTGGAGATGGACCTGCGTGGTCACTATCGGGGTAAGCTTTGTCATCAGGAGGTTAATCTTATGCAGGCTCTTCCCCCTCCCGTATCTAAAAAACATATGCGGGAGCTCGCTGGGTTGCTTTCAGCAAAAGGGGGAAATACGGGTTCAAGCGGACCTGCCTCGCCTTCCCAACCGGTTGTTGGGTTCCCCAGTTCGTTTACTGGCTTCTGCTTCTCCCGATTTATCTGTAGGGGTGCAAGCAGGAAAGGTTATTACCCCTGTTCGGAGAAAATGAAGTCTGTGTGTGATGTTGTCGTAGGACGAAGAGACTGAATCTGATGATGCAAGCCTCCATCCTCGTAACAGGCGCAACACGGTGTCAGTGTCCAAGCTTCTAGGCAATAAATTTGTTGTGCCTGGTCAAAAAGAGATAGTGGTGGTGCCTAGTTCTTCGGAGGCGTCACCTTCGCCGTTTACTGGCTTGCTCTCGGTGGACCCTGGTTCCAGTTCCGTACTCGGGGGCGCACTGGGCGTGTTGATGGAATGGGAACTGCGTCTCATCTCTTGTCTTTTGAGGATTATGCTTCAGACTGGACTATTACTAAGGATTCCTTGTTATCGGAAGATCTCGACGCCCAGGAGTGGAGTAATTCTACTCATCCACTGGCCATGATGGAGTCTCTTGCGGGCCAATCGGGCGCTCGTATGGCCGGTGACCTTCGATATGCCATTGCTCAGGCTTCTGCCCTTATGGTTGCTGCCGCTGACCGGGTTAGCCGATCTGGCATAAATGAAGTGATGTTAAAAACCTTGCAAGATGTTGTTGCATACTTAAGGGGGGAACTCCACGATTCTGAGACAGAGCGTCGAATGCTATCCGAGCAAAACTGCATCGTGGCCTGTGAGAAGGTCGCCTTGGAAAATTATGTGGCTACTTTGGAAGGTCAGGCAGAGCGACGCGAAAATCAAGTGGGTTCTCTCACTCGGGAGAAAGGTGTTCTGGCAAGTGAGTTGGCTAAGTGTCAATGTCAACTGGCTCGTGCCCGTGTCGATGGTGTTGTTGCTCGGGGAAGTCTCCAATTGATGTTGGAAAAGGGGGTGGTTCGAGTGATCGATAAGGTAATCGAGAGCGCAGAATTTGCCAGCAGAATTCAAGGTGTTCAAAAGGCGTGTGAAGCCTTGGGGCTTGAAAAGGGGAAACAGTTAGCTGGTCGTTCCACAATTTCTGGTGAACCTGAAGCCCCGGACCCTGGCCGTGTCGCAAGAAGAACCGAAGAGGTGGATATTGCTATTTCATCCCTTGCTGAGATGGATTTTGCGAGCCACTTCCGTCTGAGGGAGCTGGATTATGACAGCTTTCGCCAGTTTTTCCGTAGGCCGGGTCAAGGGAGCTCTTCCTCAAACTCTGAGGACTGGTTTTTCCATATTCCTTCTGCTCGTTCTGTAATGTATTTGCATGCCCTTGTATTATATGTGTAGGGAAGAATACTAGTTGTTAATAACCATGAACTGTGTATTTTTCTTTGTATTTGGCGTGGAAGTGTTATCATCCTCATTATTTTATACGTATATATTTTGAATTGACCTGTGGTATCTTTAAGTTAGGGTTATTCAACGTTCCTGCTGTGATTTTTTTTCTGCACACTCCCTTGTTCTAGGGTTCGCATTAATCGGTTAAGTTGTGCTTCAGACGTCGTATAACCGCTACTATTGACTTATATTGCACCGATTTGTATGTTGTAATCAGGCCTTTTATGTTAAGCCAGGAAATGTTGGTTAATTTTCTTGACTATACTTTGAGGTTTAGCTACATGTATGCTGACCGAGATCATCACCTCAAGACCTTTTACTGTTCAATTCTCAGGGGAAAGGTTATGAATCTTTTAGAACCCCTTTTTTGTGCCATTAATTGGGATTTATACATTCTTAACTCTGAGATGTTATTAGCACATTGTAGGTAACGATTATGACTCTTTTAAGACCTACGGTTGCACCATTGCATAGATTTTGCTCAAGTAACGTAGGTGATCAGCCGTTGTTGCTACTTCGAAAATATGCACAACCTCTTTACTTTGTGTTTTTGCAATTGATTAAACAGAATTCTGGAAAGCTATTTCGAAATGCAAATTATGTTAACTCTTTTAAAAAAACAAGACATGAAACAAAAGACCTTGAATGTCTAAGTATCAGGGCGCATGCCTGGTCTTCGCGTTGGCACCTTGAGTATGGTTATCCTGTGCGGAGTTAGACCATACTCCTTTTTATCAGCCTCCGCTTAATTTTTGATTGAGTGTTTTGCTATGACTACCTCGTCGCGATTGTACATCCTTTTCTCATCTGCTGCAAGTGCTTCTTGATAGGTAGGGGTTTTCTCTCGTTTCCACCTCCAGGGCCCTGCGTGAGAGAGTTGAATTTCGTCTTTCATGTTATGGAGGCGCTTACACTTTCATTCTACTTAACCCAGTGCATGCTGCAACTGTGGGAAGTGCCTCCCCGTGGCCGGGTGAGAGTACCATCTGCGCTTTCCTACGCGCCTATCAACCTTGCGTTCCACACTATCGCTTGGGGTGTCGTTTAGCTCGTCAGAGGCCCTTGTCGGTTCTCTTCTGTAGGAAGGCTTGCGTGTTAAAATGAGTTGCACTCTGCCTCTATTTTTGTTACGCCTGGTGCATATCTCCTGCATTCCATGGAATTTTGGTTCATGTTTGGCATCGTCCAACATCTTCTTCGAGTCCCGAATCGCTCATTGGTTGGGCATGGCTCGGACATCGATTGTGGGCCAGGCTAGTGCCCTTGCCTGCGGGTAGGCACCCCTTTTTATGCGATTTTCGTTTCATGCTCTGGCTGAGTCATCCTTAGTTCAACGCTTGTTCCTTTCTATAGAAGAGATGTTGTGAGCCGATTGAATACATTTCTTCGCCTTTTCTTGGACTCGACCTCCGCTGTGGATCCTCCACCTTCTGGAAACTTTCTCTTCAACACAATTGGGTTTCTTACTTTGTTTCTCGGTGGGTATCGCGCCCGTTTTCTGGCTTGGTTGCCGCTACCGTTGCCGATCTGTCACCGGTTCTAAGTTTGAGAATACCGTGTAGAATAGACGGAATTGCTTGTAACTGGAAGAGTGCCGACCATCCTAGTAGAATATTATGTTTAGACGGACGCTCAACAAACGAGAATTTGAGCACCCTTGTTATTTGCTTTGCCCCATCATGACTGATCAATGTAAATGGGAGCATGACTGTTCCTGTCGGCCAGCTGTCGTGACTGGTGAACCCAACTAGCGGGCCCTGGTGTGGTGGCTGGAGGTGTTTTTTCCATTCAATTGGTAACTGCTGAAGGCAATGTTCATAAATCACGTTGACCCTGCTTTCGTTATTGATGAACACTTGTTCAACGCAGTTTTGGCTAATGAAACTGATGATATGCAATGGGTCATTTGGATCCCAATGCTCTGGCGTGGGGTCATTCATTGAAAATGCTATGGTGAGGATGTTTTGATGGTATACCTTCGCGCCTATGCGCTCGCTCTGGCAGTTGCGGCATGGGCGGGGCCCGGTGATGGTAAGTATCTCGACCCTCCTTTTGGTGGTCCTTTCCCCCATCCTTTTGATTTTCAGGCTGGTGTTTATCCTCATCAAATTTTTCCCTGAGGTCTTTTGCTATATCAACTATGTTTCCAACTAGGTGTTTCTCATCGATCTCCCACTTCAATACCGTGCATTAGCTGGTATCATGTGTTTTGCTTTTATGATATTCACAGAACTTGGTCTTGTCCTTGCTCTCCTTTGTTGGATTCATGTGGATTGCATGGACATCAGTATGACCACTCCTGTTGTCTTCTTTGTTGAACGGCCTATACATCCTCGACATGTGCCTGGGGTGACGATTGTGCCTCTGTTGGTTGCTATCTTGCCTCTCTTGTTGGGCTGAGCTCGACCGGGACGGCGCTTCTTCCTTTTTGATGTATGCATTGGCCACAGCTTTGAGATTGGCCTATTTCTCTCTTCCCTTTCGATTTGTCTTAGGTATTTTTCCACATGGAACTTGAGTTCGTCCCTGGATCTAGGAACTATTCCTTGCATCTTCCTCGATGGGGGTACAGGAAGCAGAACTTGGACGAAGGCACCTGTCACCAGGAACTCTTCATGTCCTGGAACATTCAAGGTAGCTAGTGTGAACCGATCGTAGTAGTCGCGAATCGATTCTCCTTCTTTTTGCTTACACTCCATTACAGAGTTGGCGTCCCCTTTTCCTTTCCTCAACTGCATGAAGTTGTTGCGGAAAAGGTATTTCAGCTGCTCAAAACTCGAGATACTGCCTGGCGTTAGAGACTTGTACCGCTTGCCCGCGTTTCCAGTTAGGGTGCAGGGGAAGTAGGTGCATGTGAAGCGAGATCCATCTTAAGTGATTTCATCGTCCATTCGTAATTGTCAATGTGGTCATCTGGATCTATAGTACCATCGTACTTTGGCATGTTTGGTATCATTTCCGTATGTGGGATCTCGTATTGCAGAAGCTCATGATTGAAATTGGATCTTGCACTTTGCATGGGGTTGTCCATGTATGAGTACGAAATACCTCCATAGGCCATATGTTGTTGCGCCTGGTAAGGGCTCGCATACATCTGGTTGTGCATGGCCACTGGCGAGATGTACGGTTGATATTGTTGTAGGTTTGGCAGTAATCCAAACTGCTTGATTCCATATTGCCCTGCCGGGGGAGCCATATATGGGTTTGCTCCTGTGTACTTTTGTGTGTAATTGAACGGTTGAGCGGCTATCATGAAGGGGTTTAATTCAGGTGCTGCTAAGAATTGAACGCAAGGTCCATAAGAGCTGGATCCCTGATTGATTGAGGTTTGTACACCTGTGACTTACGGCCGAGGCGCTTCTGGGATTGAACCAGGGGCCTGTGATACGAACGGGTTGAAGATCGGTGGATGCTGTACGAATAGCGGTATGTGAGGCAAGCCTGCCATGGTGGCGTGTGGCTAGATCATTGGTGAATATTGTGACTATGGTTGAATAGTGTGAGGGATCCAGGTTCTGGTGCCTGAAGTGTGTGGGAGCGATCATTGCTGCGAAACAGGTATCTCTGTTTGTTGTGTCGCAATAATCTGTGGAGTTGTGGTTATAATTGTTGCTGGTGGAGGTGGGTTAGCTATTGGGTGCCATAGACTGGCTATGTAGGCTACCTCCGTTTCAGCTGCAGAGCTGGATGGTGTCTGTGAAACTGGCATGCGATTTGAAGCGTGTTCCTCCTGGGTTGGAATGTCACACCCCTAAACCGGAACGATGGAAACGTTCGGGGGTGGAGAATGTCATGTTTAGTATCGCAACACATGCATCATAGTAATCATAGTAGCAAGCAACCATTGCATTAATATTAAAGTGTTTACAATGTATTATATTAACAAAAGATTGACTCCAAAGTAAATAACAAAACAAGACATGAAGCTACTATGCTCCATCTTCTGAATCCCAACGCACGTACCTGTCTACTAGTTCCCTGAGAATACAAGTTAATTTGAAAGAGTAGATCAGCATTTAAGCTGGTGAGTTCATAAGTATTTTAGTGATGTAAAGTAAGTTGTAAGTTCATTTAGAAAAGTTCGTCTGTTCCTCTAGAAAATACTATATTTTCTGATGTGATGAATGAAAGTAAAAATGACTCTACAATTCCTTCTAGGATTACTAAATAGATACAAGTTATATACAATTTAGAGTAAACAGACAATCGATTGTGTGAATCTGCCCTAAGCCCACAACCAAAAAAGGAACAGGGAATGAGGCAGAAATCACACATCCCATTGTTTGTAAGATCTTCATCGTATATAACCCTGGCGTATTCGTTTGGTACTTACGGATTTAACTGTAATAGTTCCTTTATATTTGATAAAAACATTCTTTAAGAAAATCATATATTTCCTTTAGTAAAAATGGTAACCACAATAGTTCCTTCTATAATCACTTAGTTTATACTAGCTATATATAATTTAATATCGAACAAATAGTTAAATGGGTGTATCTGCCCTAAGCCCACAACCAAACAAGGGACATGAAGGAAGGCGGAAAGCACACATCCAACTACCTATCGGATATTAATTATATATAACCCTGATGTATAAACTAAGGTATCATAGAATTAACCACTAAAGGTCCTTTAAGTTATGCTGGTTTAATAAAATGAATTAAACCTTTTATTGGTAAGTTTCTAGTTTAGTTTACTAAATGTTCTATCTGAAAAGTATGTTTTGTACTAGAAAACGGTTTCCTGAATTTGTATGCTATGACCTGACCCATACCAGTTACTCCCTATGATTACTTGGTGTATACAGAATATGTATATATAGCTAAGATCGAATAGATAGTAGATTGTGTGAATATGCTCTAAGCCCACAACTAAACAAGGAACAGTAAATGAAGCGGAAAGCACACATCCTACTGTCTGCTGGACCCGATTAATATATATCCCTGATGTATCTATCGAGAAATCATAAAGTTAGCATTATAGGCCTCCTTCTAACTGTGTGTACTAAGACTCGACTGTTCTGTTTGTTTTTTGTAATGATGTAAGTTTTCCCAAGTTTAAGACTATCTTTACTAGAAAATAGTTTGCATTACCTTTTATGTGAGAAGATCACGATAAAAATGTAATGGGAAAATGAAAGTACTCAGTAATGTTGTATAAACTAACTATAGAAGCACTAACTACCTTAAAAACCAGTTTCTTAAATAAGGTTAAAATGTGATGTGGTTATGACCATGCTAATTGACGAGTGTTTAACACGACGACCTTCTGGCATCGAAACTAATGTGACAGTTGTTACCCCTTGGCCTGTCGGCCAAACTGTAGCAAACAGTCAGGATGCAGGATTGTCAGTCCCGTATAGATCTATACACACAACCCCCGCTCTCCCTCTAGGAGACTATGGTTACAAAACGCGACATAACAAGTGTATTGCTATGCCGTGAAGTAGTGGTTTCACATTATTGTTATCTTGTTCTTGTTATAGTATGTTCCTCCCTATACTAGTTGTAGTATGTTCCTCCCTGTACTAGTTATAGTATGTTCCTCCCTGTACTAGTTATAGTATGTTCCTCCATGTACTAGTTATAGTATGAACTGAACCCCTAAACTATACCTTTTATAGTTTACTAGTATGTTTATTTGAACTGTTACTGATTTGTAGAAAATACTCATTTATCTACTGAGTTATGTTTGTACTTTTAAAAAAATAGATTTTATAGACAACAAAGTAACCTAACTTTAAAAGAGTTTTTGAATTGATCTGATTACTTATAAAAGCATAAGAAATCCTTTAATGTGATAGTTATCACAGATAAAAATTTACACAATAACATTGTGTTCAACTTGTATTCCCCCCCCCCTTAAAAGCATTTAAAACATTTAAAAGATTGATTATAGGGGTATGAACTCACCTTATGTGGGTGATTCAATTGAAGATTCGCGTAAGGATGAGAAGTTCCACGAATGAATTTCCGAGGCACAAACGAGTCCTAAATGACATATAATGGCATATATAGGCATGTAATTAGTGTTTAAAACAACTAACATGCAATAAAAAAACAACCTTATGGACTAGGGATATGTGTTCACGGCCACACTTGAGTTTATGACCCAAGGAGAGTTTACGGCCGTAAACTCTTGAGGATTATTCACTAATTGTTTGATTCATGGCTAGGAATCAAGTGTTTCTTAGGGATAACAAGATGATGGAAGGGATACTTACACTTTGGAGGTCTTTAGGGTGTTTACGGCCCAAGAACAAGTAGGTGTTCTTGGTGTTCTTGGTGAAAAGATCAAGACTTGAAGATCTTGAAGGAAAAGTGATGAATTCAAGGATGTGATTCATAGGATTCATATGATCAAGAAGATTAACTAGCAAAATGGATGAATTACTTACATTTTTGAAGATAAGGGATGGATTTCCTTGACGATAATTGAGAGAGAATGAGTTTTCTTGATGTGGAGATATGAAGAATGAAGAACAAATGAAGGAAATCTATACTTATCATGAGAGTTCACGGCCACCAAGAGTTTACGGCCGTAAACACTAGTTTGTGGCCGTAAACTCCTTGTGATGGAGTTTCCGTCTCGATTGCAACTCAATGAACTTAAGCTGACACAACCCTACACCCAATCCTTAAGTGTACTACTGCTTAGAACACACCAACAGACTCCTAACAATGGTAAAAGATAGCAGAAACAAGTCTGACATTTGCTTGGATTGTTTGGCTTTACCAGATAGAAATTTCGGGTTGTCACATCATCCCCCGTTAGATGGAATTTCGTCCCGAAATTAGCTTTCCTAGCAGTACTCCTGGGCTTGGTCCATCTATCATTACCTCGTGTATACAAGTTGTACATAACTAAGATTAGTAAGACGGTTGGATGTGCGACTCTGCCCCAGGTCCACAACCAAACAAGGAACATGAGATAGGGCGGAAACACACATACTAAATCTTCATAATCATAATTATATACCACTCTCACGTATACACTTAATAGTGATAGGTGGGCTATATTCGTCCTTAGCCTATGTGCTTGAACTTGATCTGTTGGACGAGTGGTAGTTCGGGAAGGTCTGCCGAGTATACGGTGGCATGGTTTCAGAAAACAAGGTACTCCTCGCATGAGTACTTCGGGGTTTAGAAGACAAGAGACAAAACTGAGGTCTTGGTCGGGTTTTCATTACGAATGACGAAGGTTTCGTGAATTTGACGGTCAAGGCGATGGAATTTCGAAACATATGAACTTAGTATGGTGAGGACCATGCCAATCCATGACGAATGATGACAACGGACGCTTTATAGATACGAATGTTAGGCCGATTTGAAAGAAACGTTTGTTATACGATGGTGTATCCCGAGTGTGCTCGACAATGCATTATGTGTAGACTTTCTAGTGCTTTCAGTTTTCTCCTTGATATTACCGTTGCCACAAATTGTACCGCGATGAGCGAGTACTAATAGTGCAAGTGTTTTAATGACTAGTGTCGATACTCTACATTATGATCCTCGTTGGTACCTCTATGATCGCCTGGAATATACAAGTTATGTATAATTAAGATGAATAAGACGGTCGACTAAGTGACTATGACTCAAATCCACAACCAAACAAGGAACAAGAATAAGGTGGAATCACTCACTCTAAGTCCGCAAGATCTTAGCTATGCACAACCCTGATGTACATTCTAAGCCATCATAGTTTACCTGTATGGATCTTTAGTTCTCTTATGAATGTTGTGACTTGTTCAGACGGGTGAGTTATTATAATTTTTTATAAATTTTCCCTAAGCTTTAATCTTATATTAAATATAAATAAAATTTATAAAGTAACTGTTTTTTCGAAGACGTACCGCTACTCGCTGGTGATTCCGGGGTAGATTCTCCTGTGGTGATAATCAGAATTCGTCCATCCGCGCCTGAGTTCTTTGCTATTGGGCAGTCCCTATTGTAGTTCCCAGTCTCACCACAGCCATAGCAGGCCTGGTTTATTTCAACTCTGGGGACTTGGGAGATCGGTTGTGCCGACGCCCTGCAGAAACGGGCAGTGTGCCCCTTCCTGCGGCAGTTTACGCATTGCATTTCCCGACATACTCCAGTATGGTGGTAGTTACACTTACCACACTTGGGGAGAGTTCCAGAATATCCACTGACAGACGCTGGAGTGGCAAGTGTTGTGGCGGCGCACACAATAACTACTTGTTGCTCCTACGGGGGTTCCTGTGTCATTTGTTTCTTCCTCTTGTCCCCCGACTTTTGTTTATAGTCCCCTCCCTTTGATGGATCAGGAACGGAGACTACCACGCCATGGCGGACTCCGTGGTCGATGAGTCGCTGGGCCAGGTGTTTGGCACTATCGAATGTAGTTGGGTTAGAAGACAGTACGTCTCCTTGAATCGGGGTAGTTAAACCCCAGATGTACCTTTCTATCTTCTTACTTTATGGGGTAATCATCCCGGGGCACAGTGCTGCTAGGTCGCTAAACCTGTCAGTGTAGGTCATTATGTCTGAGCCGATCATGGTGTGCTCCCATAGTTCTTGTTCCAGCTTTTGAACTTCTCTCCTTGGGCAATATTCTTACAACATCATATCTTTTAGGTTCTCCCAACCTATTGAGTTAGTCACTGATAGGGTCAGTGACTTAGCATGGCTATTCCACAAGGTTAGGGCTCTGTCGGAGAAGGTGCAGGCATCAAAATTCAGCTTGCTCCCTTCTGGGCACAGACAAATTTCGAAGACCAAATCTGTTTTCTCGAACCATCGCATCAGAGCAATGACTCCATCATTTCCTTTAAAGGATTTGGGTTTGCAGTTCATGAAGTCCTTATACGAATACTCCCTAGGGTGCACGTGACTACCACCCTGGGTGTAGTTAACACCCGATCCACTCCCGCTAGTACCGGTCGTGTTGAATGGAGCTAGGGCTGTCATAACAGCCACAACCACTACAGCTTGGATAGCTGGCGAATCGAATTGTGAAGGAGGTGGTGGAGTTTGAGCTGTAGTTATTGGAGTAGTGCGCCTGTTTGATCTACGAGGAGGCATCTTGCTAAAAGAATACAAAGATGAGATGGAAATAAGTATATAGCAGTGGTTATAAACCGAAAGCTGAATGACAAAGTTATCCTAGTTCTGAGTGTATCTGGTTCTTACTTTCATAGGGTTCTGGAAACAATTCCTAAGGGAGTCTATATAAAATAAACTTTATGAATCAGAAGTGGCTATCCTTGAATGAATTTCTGTGAATTGAATATCCGATACTGGTTGCATGAAAGAGAAATAATCCTAACACATAGTGTGAGTAGTGAAATCACTAACTCCCTAAGTCATTCATGGGTATTATTTATTAGTGTGACGCATAAGACGTTTTGGTTTCCCCGACTGATCCCTCTTTTGAAAAACTGTACATGAACTTGTTCTTGTTCCTCCTTGACTCTTCTGCTCACTGCTGTGATGAAGTGGTTACATCTATCTGGGTTTGTCGTGCGAGAATGGAAGTGCCTAAAGAATCTATGAGATTACGTGTAACATTACGGGGTGATCCTTACCGGGTCCTCCTATAATTGCGCAATGTATACAAGTTTTATATAATTTAAGATAAAATAGACCTTCGAGTAAGTGATCCTACTCCAAAACCACAACCAAACAAGGAATAGGAAGTAGAGCATAGATCATAAATTCTAAGTCTATAAAATCTCAATTATATAAAACCTTGGAAGTACACACTCCGAAATCATAGACCTATCCGTAAGGGTCTTTTAAATTCTCACATATGTTATTTATAGTGCCTAAAATACTCCTATAGTATTTTAATGTAATGAACTTGGTATGTTTTAAACTTGTTGTTGTCTTATAGTATCATAAAATACTCCTATAGTATTTTAACTTTATGTTCTGATCTAGGAATCTCTTGAATAGAGTTAGGTAAGTTTTAAGACTGTTGCAACACCACATCACTCCCAAACACATGTCGGTCATATCTCAAATGAATATAGTTGATCAGGCTATATTGATCCCAGATATGATTATATAATTGTCCAGGTTTGACCGCAGTGTTCCACCTTTAAATAATTTTGTTCTGTTCTTCTTGTGATACTTGTTCTAGTATGTATATATGTATAAGCATGTATGTATATTTTTATAAGAAGATTGTTATATTTTAAAATATACTTTTATTCAGAGCACTTCGACCCCATTGTATTTATAGTTGTATATCTTTTATAGGTTGATATACTTAGTTCATTATAAACAATGCTCTGATACCAATCTGTCACACCCCCAAACCGGAACGGCGGAAACGTTCGGGGGTGGAGGACGTCATGTTTAGTATCACAACACATGCATCATAGTAATCAAAGTAGCAAGCAACCATTGCATTAATATTAAAGTGTTTACAATGTATTAGATTCAAAAAATATTGACTCCAAATTAAATAATTAAACAAGACATGAAGCTACTATGCTCCATCTTTTGAATCCCAGCGCGAGTACCTGTCTACTAGTTCCCTGAGAATACAAGTTATTTTGAAAGAGTAGATCAGCATTGAAGCTGGTGAGTTCATAAGTATTTTAGTGATGTAAAGTAAGTTGTAAGTTCTTTTAGAAAAGTTCGCCTGTTCCTCCAGAAAATCCTATATTTTCTGATGTGATGAATGAAAGTAAAAATGACTCTACAATTCCTTCTATGAGTACTAAATGGATACAAGTTATATATAATTTAGAGTAAACAGACAATCGATTGTGTGAATAAACCATAAGCCCACAACCAAACAAGGAATAGGGAATGAGGCGGAAATCACACATCCCATTGTTTGTTAGATCTTCATCGTATATAACCCTGGTGTATTACACGTACCGCTGCTCGCTGGTGATTCCGGGGTAGATTCTCTTGCGGTGATCATCAGAATTCGTCCATCCGCGCCTGAGTTCTTCGCTATTTGGGCAGTCCCTCTTATAGTGCCTAGTCTCACCACAGCCATAATAGGCCTGGTTCATTTCAACTCCGGGGACTTGGGATATCGGTTGTGCCGACGCCCTGCAGAAACAGGGAATGAGGCGGAAATCACATATCCCATTGTTTGTTAGATCTTCATCGTATATAACCCTGGTGTATTCGTTTGGTACTTACGGAGTTAACTGTAATAGTTCCTTTATATTTGATGAAAACATTCTTTAAGAGAATCATGTATTTCCTTTAGTAAAAATGGTAACCATAATAGTTCCTTTATATTTGATGAAAACATTCTTTAAGAAAATCATATATTTCCTTTATATTTGATGAAAACATTCTTTAAGAAAATCATATATTTCCTTTAGTAAAAATGGTAACCACAATAGTTCATTCTATAATCACTTAGTTTTTACTAGCTATATATAATCTAATATCGAACAAACAGTTAAATGGGTGTATCTTCCCTAAGCCCACAACCAAACAAGGAACAGGAAGTAAGGCGGAAAGCACACATCCAACTACCTATCAGATATTAATTATATATAACCCTGATGTATAAACTAAGGTATCGTAGAATTAACCACTAAAGGTCCTTTAAGTTATACTGGTTTAGTAAAATGAATTAAACCTTTTTACTGTTATGTTTCTAGTTTAGTTTACTAAATGTTCTATTTGAAAAGTATGTTTTGTACTAGAAAATGGTTTACTGAATTTGTATGCTATGACCTGACCCATACCTGTTACTCCCTATGATTACTTGGTGTATACATAATATATATATGGCTAAGATCGTATAGATAGTAGATTGTGTGAATCTGCTCTAAGCCCACAACCAAACAAGGAACAGGAAATGAAGCGAAAATCACACATCTTACTATCTGTCGGACCTGATTAATATATATCACTGATGTATCTACTGAGGAATCATAAAGTTAGCATTATAGGCCTCCTTCTAACTGTGTGTACTAAGACTCGACTATTTTGTTTGTCTTTTGTAATGATGTAAGTTTTCCCAAGTTTAAGACTATCTTTACTAGAAAATAGTTTTCATTACCTTTTATGTGAGAAGATCATGATAAGAATGTAATTGGAAAATGAAAGTATTCAGTAATGTTGTATAAAGTGAATACTGAAGCACTAACTACCTTGAAAACTAGTTTGTTCATTAAGGTTAAAATATGATGTGGTTATAACCATGCTGATTGACGAGTGTTTAACACGACGAACTTCTGGCGTCAAAACTAATGTGACATTTGTCACCCCTTGGTCTGCCGGCCAAACTGTAGCGAACAGTCGGGATGCGAGATTGTCAGTCCCGTATAGATCTATACACACAATGCCTGCTCTCCTTCCAGGAGACTCTAGTTACAAAATGCGACATGACAAGTGTATTGCTATGCCATGAAGTAGTGGTTTCACATTATTGTTATCTTGTTCTTGTTATAGTATGTTCCTCCCTGTACTATTTATAGTATGTTCATTCCTGTACTAGTTATAGTATGTTCCTCCCTGTACTAGTTATAGTATGTTCCTCCCTGTACTAGTTATAGTATGAACTGAACCCCTAAACTATACCTATTATAGTTTACTAGTATGTTTATTTGAACTGTTACTGATTTGTAGAAAGGACTCATTTATCTACTGAGTTATGTTTGTACTTTTTAAAAAAAAAACAGAGTTTATAGACAACAAAGTAACATAACTTTAAAAGAGTTTTTGAATTAATTTGATTACTTATAAAAGCATAAGAAATCCTTTAATGTGATAGTTATCACAGATAAATATTTACACAATAACATTGTGTTCAACTTTTATTCCCCCCCCCCCCTCAAAAGCATTTAAAACACTTAAATGGTTGATTATAGGGGTATGAACTCACCTTATGTGGGTGATTCAATTGAAGATTCGCGTAAGGATGAGAAGTTCCACGAATGAATTTCCGAGGCACAAATGAGTCCTAAATCACATATAATGGCATATATAGGCATGTAAGTTGTGTTTAAAACAACTAACATGCAATAAAAAACAACCTTATGGACTAGGAAACACTTGGAATGAAGTGTTACAATCACATGTGATTGATAAAAGGGAGTTTACGGCCAAAGGAAGATGTGTTCACGGCCACACTTGAGTTTACGGCCCAAGGAGAGTTTATGGCCGTAAACTCTTGAGGATTATGCACTAATAATTTGATTCATGGCTAGGAATCAAGTGTTTCCTTGGGATAACAAGGTGATGGAATGGATACTTACGCTTTGGAGGTCGTTAGGGTGTTTACGGCCCAAAAACAAGTGGGTGTTCTTGCTGTTCTAGGTGAAAAGATGAAGACTTGAAGATCTTGAAGGAAAAGTGATGAATTCAAGGATGTGATTCATAGGATTCATATGAACAAGAAGATTAACTAGCAAAATGGATGAATTACTTACGTTTTTGAAGAGAATAGATGGATTTCCTTGATGATAGTTGAGAGAGAATGAGTTTTCTTGACTTGGAGATGTGAAGAATGAAGAACAAATGAAGGAAATCTATACTTATCATGAGAGTTCACAACCACCAAGAGTTTACGGCCGTAAACTCTAGTTTGCGGCCGTAAACTCCTTGTGATGGAGTTTCCGGCTCGATTGCAACTCAATGAACTTAAGCTGACACAACCCTACTCCCAATCCTTAAGTGTACTAGTGCTTAGAACACACCAACAGACTCCTAACAATGCTAAAAGATAGCAGAAACAAGTCTGACATTTGCTTGGATTGTTTGGCTTTACCAGATAGAAATTCCGGGTTGTCACATCATCCCCCTGTTAGATGGAATTTTGTCCCGAAATTAGCTTTCCTAGCAGTACTCCTGGGGTTGTGCTTCTCTGAATGGCAGAATACCTACTCGTAGACCTGAGAAACTTTGCCCTGACACTCATAATAAGATTCATACTTGGTCCATCTATCATTACCTCGTGTATACAAGTCGTATATAACTAAGATTAGTAAGACGGTCGGATGTGCGACTCTTCCCCAGGTCCACAACCAAACAAGGAACAGGAGGTAGGGCGGAAACACACATACTAAATCTGCATAATCATAATTATATACCACTCCTGCGTATACACTTAACAGTGATAGGTGGTCTGTATTCGTCCTTAGCCTATGTGCTTGAACTTGATCTGTTGGACGAGTGGTAGTTCGGGAAGGTCTACCGAGTATACGGTGGCGTGGTTTCGGAAAACAAGGTACTCCTCGCATGATTACTTCGGGGTTTAGAAGACAAGAGACAAAACTGAGGTCTTGGTCGGGTTTTCGTTACGAATGACGAGGGTTTCGTGAATTTGACGGTCAAGGCAATGGAATTTCGAAACATATGAACTTAGTATGGTGAGGATCACGCCAATCCATGACGAATAATGACAACGGACGTTTTATAGATACGAATGTTAGGCTGATTTGAAAGAAACGTTTGTTATACGATGGTGTGTCCCGAGTGTGCTCGACAATGCATTCTGTGTAGACTTTCTAGTGCTTTCGGTTTTCTCCTTGATATTACCACTGCCACAAATCATACCGCGATGAGCGAGTACTAACAGTGCAAGTGTTTTGATAACTAGTGTCGATACTCTACATTATGATCCTCTTCGGTACCTCTATGATCGCCTGAAATATACAAGTTATGTATAATTAAGATGAATAAAACGATCGACTGAGTGACTCTGCCTCAAATCCACAACCAAACGAGGAACAGGAATTAAGGCGGAATTAATCACTCTAAGTCTGCAAGATCTTAGCTATGCACAACCCTGATGTACATTCTAAGCCATCATAGTTTACCTGTATGGATCTTTAGTTCTCTTATGAATGTTGTGACTTGTTCAGACGAGTGAGTTTTTATAATTATTTTTAAATTTTCCCCAAGCTTTAATCATATATTAAATATAAATAAAATTTCTAAAGTAATAGTTTTATTTCGATGACGTACCGCTGCTCGCTGGTGATTCCGGGGTAGATTCTCCTGCGGTGATCATCAGAATTCATCCATCCGTGCTTGAGTTCTTCACTATTTGGGCAGTCCCTCTTGTAGTGCCCAGTCTCACCACAACCATAGCAGGCCTGGTTCATTTCAACTCCGGGGACTTGGGAGATCGGTTGTGCCGACGCCCTGCATAAACAGGCAGTGTGCCCCTTGCTGCGGCAGTTCACGCATTGCATTTCCCGACATACTCCAGTGTGGTGGTAGTTACACTTACCACACTTGGGGAGAGTTCCAACATATCCACTGATAGACGCTGGAGTGGCAGGTGTTGTGGTGGTGCACACAGTAACTACTTGCTGCTACTGCGTGGGTTCCTGTGTCGTTTGTTTCTTCCTCTTGTTCCCCGACTTTTTTTTATAGTCCCCTCCATTTGATGGATCGGGAACAGAGACTACCACGCCATGGAGGACTCCGTGGTCAATGAGTCGTTGGGCCAGGCATTTGGCACTATCGAATGTAGTTGGGTTAGAAGACAGTACGTCTCCTTGAATCGGGGTAGTTAAACCCCAGATGTACCTATCTATCTTCTTACTTTCCGGGGTAACCATCCCGGGGCACAATGCTGCTAAGTCGCTAAACCTGTCAATGTAGGTCATTATGTCTGAGCCGACCATGGTGTGCTCCAATAGTTCTTGTTCGATCTTTTGAACTTCGCCCATTGGGCAGTATTCTTCCAACATCATATATTTTAGGTTCTCCCAACCTATTGAGTTAGCCACTGATAGGGTCAGTGACTTAACATGGCTATTCCACCATGTTAGGGATCTGTCGGAGAACGTGCAGGCAGAAAACTACACCTTGCTCCCTTCTGGGCACAGACAGATTTCGAAGACCGAATCTGTTTTCACATTATTGTTATCTTGTTATTGTTATAGTATGTTCCTCCCTGTACTAGTTGTAGTATGTTCCTCCCTGTACTAGTTATAGTATGTTCCTCCCTATACTAGTTATAGTATGTTCCTCCATGTACTAGTTATAGTATGTTCCTCCCTGTACTAGTTATAGTATGAACTGAACCCCTAAACTATACCTATTATAGTTACTAGTATGTTTATTTGAACTATTACTGATTTGTAGAAAAGACTCATTTATCTACTAAGTTATGTTCGTACTTAAAAAAAACAGAGTTTATAGACAACAAAGTAACATAACTTTAAAAGAGTTTTTGAATTGATTTGATTACTTATAAAAGCATAAGAAATCCTTTAATATGATAGTTATCACAGATAAACATTTACACAATAACATTGTGTTTAACTTGTATTCCCCCCCTTAAAAGCATTTATAACATTTAAAAGATTGATTATAGGGGTATGAACTCACCTTATGTGGGTGATTCAATTGAAGATTCGCGTAAGGATGAGAAGTTCCACGAATGAATTTCCGAGGCACAAAGGAGTCCTAAATGACATATAATGGCATATATAGGCATGTGATTAGTGTTTAAAACAACTAACATGCAAGGAAACAACCTTAGGGACTAGGAAACACTTGGAATGAAGTGTTATAATCACATGTGATTGATAAAAGGGAGTTTACGGCCAAAGGAAGATGTGTTCACGGCCACATTTGAGTTTACGGCCCAAGGAGAGTTTACGGCCGTAAACTCTTGAGGATTATGCACTAATTGTTTGATTCAGGGATAGGAATCAAATGTTTCTTAGGGATAACAAGATGATGGAAGGGATAGTTACACTTTAGAGGTCTTTAGGGTGTTTACGGCCCAAGAACAAGTGGGTGTTCTTGGTGAAAAGATGAAGACTTGAAGATCTTGAAGGAAAAGTGATGAGTTCAAGGATGTGATTCATAAGATTCATATGATCAAGAAGATTAACTAGCAAAATGGATGAATTACTTACGTTTTTGAAGAGAAGGGATGGATTTCCTTGATGATAATTGAGAGAGAATGAGTTTTCTTGACTTGGAGATGTGAAGAATGAAGAACAAATGAAGGAAATCTATACTTATCATGAGAGTTCACGTCCACCAAGAGTTTACGGCCGTAAACTCTAGTTTGCGACCGTAAACTCCTTGTGATGGAGTTTCCGGCTCGATTGCAACTCAATGAACTTAAGCTGACACAACCCTACACCCAATGGTTTAGTGTACTAGTGCTTAGAGCACTCCAACAGACTCCTAACAACGCTAAAAGATAGAAGAAACAAATATGACATTTGCTTGGATTGCTTTCCTTTACCAAATAGAAATTTCAGGTTGTCACATGGAACGTGCCCGCCGTTTAACGGCTGCATTGGACGTACTGGGCTCGTTTCCGGTACTGTTGATGTTGCTGGGATCTCGCCTGCCATCATTGCTCTTTGGTTTTGCTTCGTGGATGTATCGTTCTGGAGATACGTCCAGATGGCGGCAAATGTTTTGATATGTTGGAGATGGTTGAATTGAGATCAAAGGTGAAAGTCGTTGATTACTCCTTCTGATATCACAGTACAAAAGAGAAAGATGATTGTTAGTCGACGTCCGGGAGGGATTCCCAGGACGAAGCTTCGACGATCAAGTTAGTATGGATTCTGAGGGAAGTGAGTGTCATTCTTAGAGAGAAAAGTTATTTGTCCCCTCCTCATGAAGAAGAAGGGTCCTCTTTATACTTGGTTGTGAGGCGTGTGCCTCATAACTGATTCTATTGAGCATTCCCTCGTGGGGTGTGACGTGGCGGATCCGTATTGAAGGGTTTATCGTCACACCATTTTGCCTCGTCCCCTCATTGGCTAGAGGGGAATCTTTGATATTATGATCATTGTGGCCGTCGTCAGATGGACAAGTGGAGCTCTCTGATTGGTCCCACGTTTGTCGGGGTATTTTTCCTAGGAGAAGAAAGCAAGGCGCAACTCTGTGCCTTAACCGCCATACTAGTGACTCCGCGTTGGCGAAGGCCCGGCCTTGGCTCCAGGCTGGACATGACCAGGTTCTAGCAAGGCCAAGCTTGGTGTTGGTTTGACTTCTCTTTTTTGACGTCCCCCTGAGGGATACGTTAACTGGCCCATATTTTTGTATTGGGTTAGAATACGCCCCAAGGCTAGGCCCAGCTGTTTGTTTGGCATATGGTACTCTGGGGAAACTCACTAAGCCTTGTGCTTACAATTTATTTCTATGGTTTCAACTACTTCTGGTACAATAGGGAAGGGCCCAACGTGATGGCACAACATCCTCCCCTCATGATTTCCTCACTTTTTGATATTTGTACTCTGATATTTTGATATCGTGCTTGGTGTTTGTCTTTGAGATATTTGGTGAATGAAAATACTGTTTTTTTAAATGAAAAAACTTTATCACTATTTTGGGATGTTACAAAAGAACTCAAAATATCTTCATTGAATTGAAAATGATTATCTATCTTCTATATACATCAAACAAACTGAACAAAACTTACAGACTCTAATTAAATTGATAAACTAAATTACTAAACTCCCTCACTGAGCTAATTTACGAAAATGCCCTTCTCGTTCCTTAATTATTGCCGCTCAAGATGTATTTGAAGAATAGATATTCTTCAGAAATATCTTGGACATAAAGGGTATAAGATTTGTAGACAGTAATAGCTTGGTAAACATATCCGCCAACTAAAATGCAGATTGAATTGGCATGAGATTTATTGTTTTATCAATAACTTTCTCTCGAACAAAATGGCAGTCGATTTCTATATGTTTAGTTCGCTTGTGAAATGTGGGATTACTAGCAATTTTGAATGCAAAACCATTATCACAGAACATGAAAGCATGGGCAGTATACGAAATATTGAAATTTATCAACAATTGTTTCAACCAAGTTAATTCACAAGAAGTAGAAGCCATGACACGATACTCAACCTCAACTGAAAAACGAGCAATTATGGGTTATTTCTTATACCTCCATGATATTAAAGAATCTTGTAATATGAAGGTATATGAGTCTAGCCACTAAGCGTCTGGATGAAGTAGAGTATTCCAAAATATCTCCATCAAATTCATTCATTGTTTGTCTTGGATCCATTAGAATTATGGCAGGTTTTGAAGCTAATAAACCAACATCATCAACTAGTTGCAATCAATAATTTTGTTGGGACAAAAAAATACCTTTACTAGATTTAGCTACTTCCAATCCCAGAAAGTAACCCAGAGCACTCAAATCTTTGAGTTTAAAAGCATGATTCAATTGAACTTGAGTTTAGCAATATTTGTTGATGAAAACCTAATTATAATGATGTCGTCAACATACACCAATAATGCAACAAAATTTTCATTTTTTCCCTTGTGAAATAGAGAGTAATCAGATTTGGATTGTTCAAAACCCATTGTGATCTTGAATTGAGAAAATTTCTTAAACCATTGACATGAGGCTTACTTTAATCCATATATGGATTTATACAACTTACATACAAGTTTGGATTTGGATTTGGAATTAACTAATTCCCCTTCAATATGAACACCAAGTGGTCCATGTAGACCTCCTCATGTAATTTTCCATTTAGGAAAGCATTATTCACGTCTGATGGAACCAAATCCCATCATTTTGCAGCAACTATGGCAAAAAGCATTTTTACAGTCACAAATTTTGCAACCGGTGAATAAGTATCAAAAAAAATCAACACCTTCTTGTTGTGTAAATCCCTTAGCAATCAATCTTGATTTGTGTCTTTCAACTTGACCATTTGATCCACATTTGAATTTGTAAACCCAGCGACATCCCACTGATTTTTTACTAAGAGGTAGGGGTACAATTGCCCAAGTGTTATTAGCCTTCATAGTATCTAGTTTAGATTCCATTGTATCCCTCCATTCTTTGACTTGACTGGATTTAGCATATGAAGTTGGTTCAATATTGGCTAAAACACTCATGACAAAACATTTATGTTGAGAAGAAAGATTTTTATATGAAATATGTTATTGTATAGGATAATGTCACACCCCAAAACCGGAACGGCAGAAACGTTCAGGGGTGGAGGACGTCATGTACAATATCACAACAAAGTATAGTAGTAAACAAGCAACAACATCATCCATTGCATTAATAATATAATTGCATACAAGTGTGTTCTGTGAAGTTTATAAGACACCAAAAATGTAAATCAAAAGTAAGAGATGAGTCTTGAACGAGGTCCATCTTCTCAAAACCTGGCATCGGTACCTGTCTACTGATGACCTGAGAATACAAGTTATTTTGAAAGAGTTGATCAGCTTTAAAGCTGGTGAGTTCATAAGCATTTTAGTGTCATTGTTTGTATGAAAGTGTTTGTAAGTACTTGATGTATAAGTTTGTAAATGTTTGTAAATGTTTGTATCTCCTAGAAAATCCTATATTTTCTACTAAACGTAGCCTTCTACCAAGGCATCAAATGAAATGTATGTTTGTTTCTTGTAAGAGTGTATATTTTCCCAAGTGTGACTATCATTAACCAAAAATATAGTTTTACATTACTGTTTATTGTGAGAAGATCACAATGTGAATGCAATGGGGAAATAATAAAGAACTATAGTGTTGTATTATAGTAACTACTGTTGTACTTTCTACCTTAATCTGGCCGTTAATTAAGGTTAAATGTGAAATGGTTGCACCATACTATCGACTAATAACACGACGATGAAAGACGTCGGAAGAAATGACATTTGGCACCCATAGACTTGCAAGTCCCACTGTAGCGAGCAGCAAGGTGTAGGATAGTCAGTCCAGTATAGATCTATACGCAAATTCACGCTCTACCTCTAGGAGATTCTGGCTACAAATCGAGCCATGATAGGTGATGCCATGCCCCGAACGATGGTTCACATTTATGTTATTATATACGTGCATATGTAATGTATGTACTAGCTGTATTGTATGTTCTCTCTGTCTAGTATGTATGTATGTTCTCTCTGTTTCTCAAAATAGTATGTTCTCTTGTATATTGTATTGTATGTACTAGCTGTATTGTATGTTCTCTCTGTCTAGTATGTAGGTATGTTCTCTCTATTTCTCATAATAGTATGTTCTCTTTGTTTCTCATAATAGTATGTATTGACTCATGTATGAACTGACTCTTTGTATGTTTCATTGTTCTAGTAATAGTATTAGTAACTTCCTAAACTATACCTATTATAGTTTACTAGTAATGTTGTTTGTATGAATGAAGATGATTGTATACCTTTGATACCCAAAGGTATTGAACTAAATGAAGGAACTGTTATATATATATATATATATATATATATATATATATATATATATATATATATATATATATATATACATAATATATAACTAAGATTCAAACGACCTTCGGACAAACAACCGATACCCTAAGTCCACAACCAAACAAGGAACAGGAGGTAAGGTGAGCTATCAGTCCTAAGTCCTTTCAATCCTACTTATAGAACTATATCTATATATATATGCATTTGACAATGTATAAGCTTAAAAGAGTTTAATAAAAGTATTTAGCATGTAAAAGAGTTTGTAAAATGATTTGAAGTAGTTTGATTGATAACACAGTTTGAAAAGTAAGAAATCCACTTGTTTGGTAGTTATTAATCACATGTGATTGATATAATAACTATAATAGTTCAACTTGTATTCCCCCCATAAAAGCATTTAAAATCATTTAAAAGGTTGATTAAGGGGTATGAACTCACCTGTAGTGAGTGGTTTGGATGAACGGATGGTATAGGATGCTAAGTGTCAAGTGAAGACTTAAGCACACACACGGATCCTATTTACATATAATGACACATATATGTATCTAATTAGTCTATTAACAACTAATTAAGCAAGTAAAGACACCCTAGGACATGGAAAACACTTTGATTCAAGTGCTAGGAGTACCAAAGGGTTGCATCTAAGGAGAGTATGGCCCCTCATTGGAGTTTATGGCCAATATGGGTGTATCACATGAGTTTACGGCCCATGGTAATTTCCCCATGAGTTTACGGCCGTAAACTCATGGTATTTTGTACCAATTTGTGATATAAGGTCTTACAAGTCATAATGAAGTATCCTTTGATCAAGTCTAAGCCTTAGGAAGGATTGGTGGCACATATGCACCATTAACTAGTGTTTACGGCCCAAGGTGATTGCCTTGGCCGTAAACACCATTTGTTCTTGGTTCTTTTGATGTTTAAGGCCCTATACTCTTCTTGGAAGTGATCTAGACTTGGTTCCAAGGCTTTGGAAGGGACTAGGGCTCATATTGCCCCCTTTATTAGGGTTTACGGCCCAAGGAGATTGCCTTGGCCGTAAACACCTTATGATCTTGTGTTCTTGATGTTTTCTAGGTGTAATCTAAGTGATTCAAGCACACAACAAGCTAAGGTAAGACTACTTACAATATAGAAGCTTGTAAGGGTGTTTAAAGTCCAAGAACACTAGTGTGTGTTCTTGGTGTTCTTGGTGAAATGAAGAACACTTGAAGATCTATCAAAATGAAGAGATTTCATGGATGAAATCATGTACAATCACTAGATGTTGTAGTATATCAACTAATCAAGGAAAGAAACACTTACAAAGTTGAAGATCAAGAAGAAAAATCGGATGCTACTTCAGAGAGAATCACTTCTAGGCTTGAAAATGGTAAAAATGACTAAAATGACTAAGTGTCATATTTATACTGTTAGAGTTTACAGCCGTAAACTCCATGTTATGGCCGTAAACTCTAAACTCTTGGAGTTTTGAGGCTTAAATGTTGCACAATAAACTCTAGAGTATACGTTCTATAATTTCCTCTTGAAGGTACTAGGCTTTAGAACACTCAAACGAGCTCTAAACAGTGCTAAAAGTTAATAGAAATGAGTCTGACTTAGATTGAAGTGAGTGGTTGCACAAGATAGAAATTTCGAGTTTTCACAGATAAGAACATCATGTATCTTGGACTGCATTGCAAATAATTTTTCATAGATATGTGTAACGCCCTATCCCGAATCGTTTCTTATTTCGGGGTGGTGACCAAAGATCGGGTATTATAATGCTTAGGACCTTTGAGGAAATGAGATCTGGACTCATTTGGGTGTGGGTAACGTAATTTAGATGATTCGGGTGTTCGAGCTTTTATGGAAATTGGATTTTTGTTCGTGAAATTTTAAGGCAAGTATGAGTTGATAAAAATGTAGAGCTTCTTGTTACATTTTCATGGATATAAGGATCATCGAAATCGGACTTATAACAAGGAAGTTATGGCCTTCAGAGGATTATAGGGTTTAAGGATAACCCTAGTACGCGCGACGTACATAGGGAGTACGCAGAGAATACTAGTGCAAAGTTCAGTATGTAGGGCATACACTGGTGTAAGCTGTTGGGTTTTGAGCATTCTAACACTCCTATGGTGTACATGCAACCCTATAAACCTTGGATCTATGTTTTCTCTATTATACATGCAAATATTAACTATTCCAAGGTTTCATCCTAACTAGCATATTATGAAGCACCTATACTACAAAGTTCTAGTTAGATGACATACCTTTTGATGTAGCTTGATGTCTTCAAGCTTTAAGAGCTTAGCCCCAATAGTGTGGAAGCCTGAAATGGAATCACAAATCACCAAAACACCTTGGAAGAACTTGAGAGAATATGTATGCACACTAAAATCGGCCCACCCTTATTTTCACACACTTGTGCCAATTTTGTGAGCCAAGGACCCCTTTATATATTATGGAGGATTAGGGTTACATCCATGTAAACCCTAATACCCATGACCTTTCATTTACATAGGATCCATGGGTTAAAAGCTCCATGGACCATCTATGAAAGCTTAGCCCAACCTAAATGAACTTGGCCCATTCCATATATATAAGAGTCCATATTTAATCAGTTCTTTTTTATCACTTAATTAATTCTAAATTAATTCTTGATCAATACTAATTAAATAATATGATTCCATATTAATATATTAGAACTTATAATATATTAATATAAATCATAAATATACTATTCTCAAAAGACTATCCATATAAATTGTGTCAGTGAAGTGCAACCCAAATGGACCATGTCGGGTCGGGTCAAGTACATATCAAATATAGTTATGGACTTAGACATTAATCCAACAGTCTCCCACTTGGATAAGTCTAAAACTATTATTGAGTATGACTTCAAAACCTAACTGGCAATCGTAGCTCTTAAAGACGATGTCGAACTCTGACCTTCTCAATGACTTGTCCATTAGATAAGGGATCATATATTCCTCCATTCTAGATATCATATGGACTGAGACATGGATTATAATCATTCTCTCTGTCCATTTGTTGTTTCCCGATTTTCGATTTATGATGACTGACTGATTGAACAAATCAAATCAGTCATGGCTTGGCCAAGCACTCACATGTGTCATCGCTAAATCATCGAGGGGCCCACAGATATCGCTTTTATCCCGAAGGTAAAAGGAATGGATAAACTTCGACTCATATGGCTTGTTCTACTACTTCTTGAATCATACACAAAGGCACGTTTTATAACATCGAGTTACCAAATGTGTTTTCGTGCAATCAATGTATAACCAACTCATAGTAACAACTCATATCTCTAGGTTTGAAGAATATAAGATATTATCGTCTCATGATCACTCGTGATAAAATCCATGAAGTGATTCAAATGAGCGCGGGTTGAATCCAATACTCAGAACTTATGAGCACTCATGAGTGTTGTAGCACCACTTTGTCCACCAACTTGGACCTCTACAAACCAACCCATGACAGTCTTGATTTATATCTACTTCCAACATATGACCGACTATAGATGGTTTGAATAACTTAATCATTCATGAAGAGCGACTTAGTTATTATGGAAGTCAAAACATGCAAAGTGAAACACAAGAATAAATGAATCAAATATGGTATCAAACCCTATGAATATAAATAAACGCTTTTATTTATCACCATACTGATTACTCATTATTCATTGTTTCGGTTTTATCAACTTTATACTTGAATTAAAAACACTAGTTGTCCCATGCTCCAAGCATGTACACTATGTTTTTCTTACACAATAGCTTTGTCATACACCAAGTATGCACTCTATGTTTGTCTATGATCCTTACTTTGTGAAATAAACTAATTGAACATAATTTCAATGATTCTAATTTCACACTCCCAAATCCTTATCGAAAAATGTGAGAATTTCAAATTCCTATCATTTATCGAAATCTGTTTAGATTTTTAACTTATATGCACTGACCCTTCTGTAATGAATATGTACAAAGTCACAAAGACTTGTCAACAGTCATTATAAGGTATTCCAATGGAGATCAACTCCATGGAAACTAAGTCTCATATTCAAAGTACATTGCTTTGGACATGCTTCTTGCATTAAGTTTTCTAATCTTACACAGATAACTTCCACCTATGGAGACAACTCCATATTCTCATTTTGACTATCACTTCTGAATAAGAGATGCCTCTTTTCAGAATATGTCAATATGGTGCTTCCAAAATTAGCACTATACTTCCAACTGTCCCTGAGTAACCAATCTTTGGTAAACCTCAGATTGTCCTCGACAATTGCTTAATCATTTTAGTCATATCCAATTCTAGACCTTTTCCCTTCTTAATGCCTCTGGGCATTTGGAAAAATTTAGAAATGACAAATATTATAGCACATGCAATCGATCCTGTACCCACAGCAAATGGTACACAATTCATGATGTCTCACATAAAGACATGATTGTAGACCAGTCTTTTGCTACAATATTTTTATTTGCCATGTTTTCAAAATTTGACTATGAAGAGGGATGTCGTAATCATAATCGAATTTTGAGAACGCAATATATAGAATTTCCTTAAGTTGAACCAATCCAACATGAAATTCATATATATATATATATATATATATATATATATATATATATATATATATATATATATATATATATATATATATATATATATATATATTCTTGACTAAAGATGATTAAGGTCTCAATCTAAGCCTTTAGAACTGAAATGAAGTATATCCTCTCCCTTAATTATAGCAAAACAACTTTTTCAATCCATGCAGCCTCACGAATTGAAACTTTTGTTTTCTATAATTAACATTGCTAACTTGCAACACTAACAATAATTATCATGCTCCCACTAACATGATGATTAATAGCATAACACTTATGCTCCCACTAGCTTTGACATGTACTCAGAAATCAGCTGGGCTTCTAGAAATCAATACTTTATTGAGTTTCTTACCAAAGTTCAGATTTCTGATACAAGATGCTTTGATAAAACTTTATCAAAATCATACACCTTTCCTTAGATAGCATGCATGTGTGTCTAAACAATTTCAGAACTATGAAAAGGGATGTCGTAATCATAGTCTCAATTGTTTAGACCTTTTGCCATCTGCTTCAAATCTACTTGGTGGAAGTGTTTCCTCACCATCATTTTCATGAATCGGAGAGAAACCTTATGACCCTTAGATTTTATGGTTTATGTATTCATATCCATGTGAATCGTCAAAACCATAGTCACAAAACAAGGATAATGCCAAATCCAAACTCATATGGACTAAACTTATGCAATCTTAACTTCTTGCCACCTGGCAGTACAGGGCCTGCCATTGCTTCCAAGTTGTTATGCAACCAATTGAGAACTTTCAAAACTCCTATGCAAAGCCAACTTTAACTGGAATGGGCACAGAATATGTCAACACGATAGGTTATAAACCTCAAGTCGTGTGCTAGTGAAGAACCTCAGGTTTTATTCTTGATTAGTTCTTGAAATTCTTTTTAGGATCTTTAAGACTTCCACTGTCCTCTTGACATATAAGACTCACTGGCCAAATATACAAGAGATAGTGCGGATTCTTTAGCAAGACAAACATTTCACACACTTGGTCTAAGTTGGTCTCTGTTTTATCCAAAACATCACAACTTACCAATTTCAAATGTACAAGAGTAGATAACCTTTTACTCTTCTATTTGACTAGTGTTAATAAACCTTCTTTAAGATATGTCACTCAAGTAACAATCTTGGAGTATGACTCTAAGAATTGTTTTGGAATGAAGTATGACTCATCTTTTTGATTTAACCATTTCAACAATTCATGACTCCTCTTCTTAGTCATAAAAATGCACTAAGATGACCTTAGAGGATTAATTGTGATATGGTATCTTAATCATTAAGATGATCATAAACATGATACTAAAGTACTCTCCCATCTTTTCAGATTTGAGAAACTTTTATCTTTCTGCAAAATTTGATTCTTCTCATTCGTTCTGCCATACATTGAAGTATTTTCAATGTTTTTCAGAATTATACTTAAACTTGTAAGTATAACCATATTTACTAAGCTTTAGTAAATCATGACGAATATTCTTGTCCATCTTTTGTGGTGAACTTTGACTAGTGCACATAAATGTGTACATGATCCCTTAGTCCTTCTCTTGAGTCACATATACATGTGAACAAGTAACTAGTCTTAATTTTTCCAAAGTTGAAAATTCTCATTCATCATACTATACACCTTGTATGATTCCAAGTTTCGGTCCAATTGAAACTTGGGTGATGAGAAACTTTTATTATTTGGTAAATTAAGACACAACCACAAATGAAAGAATCAAAACCATTTTCCTATATTACTAGCAATGGAATCATATAAGCAACAAATTTTTTTTTCCACAAATGCCATTGTAAGGATACTTAATATAAATAAAATCAAAAATTTTCTTTTATTTTAAAATACTTTGCGGAAAAACTCATCCTTACAATCCATATGAAAACCTTGTTGTTATCTATTCCTAAGCAATGAGTCATAACTCCTAAGTAACAGCTCAAAAATTCTGATGCGATCGAGGTCCATCTTCGCGATCAGAATCAGCATATACTTCGTTTAAGCTTTCTCTCTTTTCTTTGATTCTTATAACATCAACATGTGACCCAGTCACATCATGTAATAAGAATATCCAAGTAGGAACTTAATAGATTAAGACAATGGACTTTACCTAAAATAAAGTCAAACTCATTGACTTTACCGTCCTTAGGTAAGTTTGGCAGCTTCGTAACCAAAGCCCCTTCCTTTGGCAATAGAAACATATGGACCCTTAGGTAATAGTACATGGGACTATCTCAGACTTAGCCTTTCTCTTTACCATTTGGTCAACCAAGTTGACTATGCCCAATCCCTTTCCATTGGGAAGAGAATGCTTTTCTGGATTTCCTGTGTCACTATTGTCCCTGTCCATAACGTTTTGGGAAGTCGATCTTCTAATCAAATTTGCTTTACTAGCCTTCCAAATCATTACTGATTCAGTAGTACCAAGCAAATAGATAAGATCATTAAGGGTCTTGTCATAGTCTGTTTCATAGGAGTCCCAAAGGAACTCACTATGTGACTTAGAAAGTGATTGAACAACCAACTTTCTCAAGACTTTTACACCCAACTCTCCCGGCTTGTCAATAAGTGACTTCATCTCCAAGATGTGATCACACCTAGACCTTGCCTTGCCAATAGGGCTTGAGTGACCTTGAACTTTTCAAGAACTTGTGGGTTAGGGAGAATAACTGGAGGAGGTGAAAGAAGTAAAGTTCTAAGAGATTTGGGAAGATCATAGATGTCTGAACTTAGACATCTTTTGGGAGATATTCAAGATAGTTGATCTAAAGTCCTTAATATGACACCCAATATGAAATATTAAGGTTAGGACCCAACAAACTATTTTATAACTTAGAAGAGGGATGCCGTAATCCAAGCTATAAAATATTTGAAGGTAGGTGAATGACGATTCACCAATTTCCACCAAGATAAACGAAATGTATTATTAGGTTTTAATTGGATTTGAAACTCCTAGATCTTTTGAGATTCATTGAACTTTTTAATGGCATGTTTCAATCTCGAGTGTGCCCTTCAGGTTTTGTGACTGGGATGCCGAGGATCACAAAACAAGGTGTGAAGTAACCATGCAAATTACTTAGTACCCTTAAGTGTTTACCCCTCAATCGATGTGCCGGTTAACCACACACGCTCAATCGATACTATGATAAACATTAACTTACCCTTTGCCTACCTTGTTAAGTCCAGGTTAGTGTGCCGGTTAACCACACACGCTCCACTAACGGCTTAAACAAAGTGCAAAGTGTAATTTCATGGATTAGCACCTTATTCACATTTTCCTAAGTAACTAAGATTGAGAATTTATAAGTGTTTAGTTACTTAGTATTTATCATTAATACTTTTAATGAAGGGAGAATTATAGTCTTTGTCCTACCCGTTCGGCTAACGACCATCCACCAGTCAAGGAAGCGGTGGGTGAGAGTGGACACCCATTAAGCTGCCATTTTATAGGCAACAACCTTATACCCCCCTTATAGATCGGCTTCGTGAACGAGGCCTACTAATGGTAAGACGACTTGCTCTTATACATATAATATATTAAACTTTTAATATTATAATAGTATAAGGGTGTATTTTAGACATTTAAAATACTTGATGGTTTAATCTATTAATTAAACTAGACTTTTAATTTAATTAAACTCAAACCATATATTTATGCATTTAATAATACTCTTTTAATTAAACGTTTTAATTAACTATTAATAAAGTCCATAAGAGTTAATTTGAACTATTCAACAAAACATCATAATTCTAATTATTAAACTCAAAATTAAAACCATTTAATTAATTGTTTAAGTTATGAACCCAAGAGTTTTAGAATTCAATTCTTTTTTTCATAAAAAACTTTTCTCAAATTCCAAAACTTGAGGGCAAGTTTTGTAATTCTTGAAAACCTTTGGATTCCATAACTTATGGAATTAATGGTGTTTTATGATGAAACTTTCCATGTTCCATAACTTAAGAACAAGTTATGGAATTCTTTAAAACATTAACACCAAATTTTGTAACTCCATAAAAACTTTGAATTAATTTTTTTTTTTTTAAAAAAAAACTTTCATATCCATAACTTATGGAAGTTTCAAAAACCCTTAAGATCAAAACTTTAAAAAAAACTTTTGAGCTCCAAAATTTTATGACAAAATTTGTAACTCCTTAAAACATTTAGTTCAAACTTTTAAAACTAAAAAAATAATCATATCATTTTATCTTTTACTAAATTTGACCTAATTCAACTCATATAACAAATAATTCAAATTTTACAAATAATTCGTTTTTCACAAAACAAGTAATTATCTTAAAATTTGACAAACGTCATGTTTTTTTTTCCTTTTTTTTCCAACTTGAAAATAAAACATTTGCATCAATATAACAGAAAACAACCTGGCTCTGATACCACTGTTGGGTTTTGAGCATTCTAACACTCCTATGGTGTACATGCAACCCTATAAACCTTGGATCTATGTTTTCTCTATTATACATGCAAATATTAACTATTCCAAGGTTTCATCCTAACTAGCATATTATGAAGCACCTATACTACAAAGTTCTAGTTAGATGACATACCTTTTGATGTAGCTTGATGTCTTCAAGCTTTAAGAGCTTAGCCCCAATAGTGTGGAAGCCTGAAATGGAATCACAAATCACCAAAACACCTTGGAAGAACTTGAGAGAATATGTATGCACACTAAAATCGGCCCACCCTTATTTTCACACACTTGTGCCAATTTTGTGAGCCAAGGACCCCTTTATATATTATGGAGGATTAGGGTTACATCCATGTAAACCCTAATACCCATGACCTTTCATTTACATAGGATCCATGGGTTAAAAGCTCCATGGACCATTCATGAAAGCTTAGCCCAACCTAAATGAACTTGGCCCATTCCATATATATAAGAGTCCATATTTAATCAGTTCTTTTTGATCACTTAATTAATTCTAAATTAATTCTTGATCAATACTAATTAAATAATATGATTCCATATTAATATATTAGAACTTATAATATATTAATATAAATCATAAATATACTATTCTCAAAAGACTATCCATATAAATTGTGTCAGTGAAGTGCAACCCAAATGGACCATGTCGGGTCGGGTCAAGTACATACCAAATATAGTTATGGACTTAGACATTAATCCAACATAAGCTTAGCATACTAATGCGATGATGGATCGTGCCTTCTGGCACGTATGCGGGGCTTGCGCTTATGTATGCGGGGCGTACGTGTATTTTAATGAAACCCTAATTTGGGGTGTTACATCCTATATAAGCTCCACAAGTCCTTAGGGATGGCCTCTTTATCAGACTCCGTTGCCCTAAAACCCTAATCTCGAACCCTATTAGCATCTTTGAGTGTTCTCGAGCATTGGTCTTAATTTTTGGTGGTTTATGCTCCTTGAAGTGAAAGAAAAAGAAGTTGGAAGACTCATTCATTGGAGGGAAGCTTATAGATCCGGATTTAGCTCCATCTTTTGGTGACTTTTGAGGTATAAAGTCTCAACCTTGATCTTTGTATGCTTAGATCTCTTCATGTTATAGTTATGTGCTTCTTTGTCCTTTTTGGTTGGTCTTGATGGGTTAAGTCTGTTTTAGAAGCTAAATATTGTAGATCTGGATATTTGAAGAGCTCCTTAGGATTAAAGGTGCAAACATTATGGTGTTTTTGGTCTCATGCATGCATTAAGTCATCTATTAAATCATTTTGAGCTTTAAGAGCGTCATTAAGCCATGCATGCACGTAAAGTTGACAACTTTACGTGGTAAACCACCTCAAGGATGTCAAATATAAGTTTTGGAGTGGGTGTTAATCGATTAAGAGCTAGAAAATGCAACTCAGCCAAATAGAGGAGTTCGTTGGGCATACAAGTAGGTACGCTTAGGGTACAAGCGAGTACGTTGCGTGTATGTGCTGAGTACGCCCCGCATACTTAGCCAGTTTCAGCTTCGGTGTTGTGGGCTTCTCGGTAATGGGTTATGTTGGATTTTTGTTGTCTTAGACCATCAAGATTCTCTTGTTGGGATGTTGGTATTTTATTGGACACGTTATTTATAGGCCCATGAAAGGTATTGGGCCCAACTTAGAAAATTGGGCTATATTGGGCTTTGGGAGATTATTATGGAAATTAGGCCTTTGGTCGGTTGGATTGGGCCTTGGCCTTGGGGCAAGTTATGGAAAGGGTAAAAAGGTCTTTTACCCTAGTTTGGACACTTAGTGTGGATCGGGATCTGATTATTGATAGGATGACTATTTTGTGATTGTTAGTGCGGGGATTTTAGCAGGCCAGTAGCCAGAGATTCATTCTGGGAGATTCGGCAATGCGAGGTGGGTCTCCACACTGTGTTTAGTGGGTCTAAGGAACCAATGTTGGCTCATGGTTTATTATGTTAGGATGTTAGATGTCTTCGTGACTCTTGCATGTGTTATGTGTTGGTATGCTTACCGAGCAAGGCTCGATGTTGGGCGGGACCTGATGGTTATTTTGTATGCTATTACCTTCTTATGGTTATATGATTTGTATGTGGGCGGGGCCCGTTATGCGAGTTTGGGCGGGGCCCGTTATACTTATAGGACGGGGCCCGTTATGTGAATTTGGGTGGGGCCTGTTATACTCAGTGGGCGGGGCCCGTTATATTCAGTGGGTGGGGACCGATATGCGATTGTGGGTGGGGCCCTTTACACTCATTGGGAGGGGCCCACTATGTGTTTATTTATGTATGGTATGTGGTATTTTGGGGAACTCACTAAGCTTTGTGGTTACAGTTTTCATTTTATGTTTCAGGTACTTCTGGTTTCAAAGGGAAGAGCTTGAGATGATTGCAGAGCACACACCACTCGATTATGCATTTTGTGATTTACTTTGATAATGATGATGTATTGATGAAATTTGATTGCCTTGGTTTTATGCCAATGATATGGTTTACTGTTTTATTAATTTAAAAATGAAAGATTTTCGGGTCTTATTTTTGGGATGTCACAGGTTAGTATTAGAGCCTTGGTTTGTGGGATTCGGACATACTCTTGGGTGTATCTGAACAAAAACTGAGGATTTGGTAAAGTTTTTCAACAAGAAAAGTATTTTTAAGAAAAGAGTTTTCTAACATAAGAAAGGGTGTGGTGCGTGCACACAGCCGAGCTCAAGCAAGTTTTTCCCAAAATACCCATACATGTTATCTGATATGATTTGATTTATGAATCTATGAATCGCATGCTAGTTAGGGCTAAGGATATTGTTGAGTTGAAAAACTCTTAGATCGATTAGATCATCAACAGGTTGAACAATAAAATCAAATAAACACAATGAACACAATATAGAACCAAATGATGCTTAATGATTCAAATGTAGTCACGCCTCAGCAGAGCTCGACAAAGAACTTCCACTGTAGAGGCGAGCTAGGGTTTGTAGTACAATGCAATTGATAATTATAAAAGCGCTGCCCATAAAGGCTGCATGCATGCACCTTAAATACTAAACCCTAAACAAAACAATCACGGTTGGACAGGCCCAAACCGGATAGCAAAACTGGGCTAAGGACCGAGCCCATGACGCAACACTATTCAACCCAACAGATATGCTTAGTGTTTGCATGATAGAATGCTAGGAGAGATGCCTTGTATGCTTGTTGTATGAGCTTGTAAACTTGCATGCTAGTTCTGATCAGTTAGTGATAGATTGGCCTGATATGTGATGCCTTGTAGCCTAAGAAGCATGGGATGCTAGATATTGTATAGTTTGTATGTGTATGGGAATCATCAGCAAGAGAGGAAGTTCCTAGCATGAGTTGTGGTATGTGAGATTGGATGTTCTTAGTTATTCTATGTATTGGAATGTTTCTTGCTTTGTGATTTGTGGGACTCTTAGGTGATGGGAGTTGGCTGCTAAGTGAATATGTTATGTCGCATGTGACAAAGGTTGAATAATCTCAAAGTGATGGATTTGACCCTATTGCACAACTCTCGTTTGAGTCTAACCGTTGTAGGGATCATTCTGTTACTCAAAGGATTATCTAAGCTTTGTTGCATGTGATTGTATTCATGAGGTGGGCAACTGACATTATGGGGAGATCTTCAGCAGCTGATGGCAGGGTGAGGTTGGGAACCTAGGAAAGCCTAGGAAGTGCTTCAGTGGGTTTAGTTGCGTTGTTTAGCGATCATGTGGAGTATCAGTTTGAGAAGGTGACTTAGAGGATTTGGGATGAGTCTTGAGGAAAGTATGGATAGGTGTGGAAGGTAGTATTGGGCCCATACTACCGAAAGCACAAGATCCATACTCGAATCGGGGAAAGTTCCAGAGAATATAGGAAACCTGAGGGATGAGGATTCTTGGGTATGTTATGATTATTTTCATGTTGTTATTCAGTATGGTGATGAGCACTCGGGAATGAGGTTCGGGTTCGGATTTAGGCTCAGGTGCAGGTGTTGATCCGATCAATGAGTGAATGTGGGAGTTCATCTCATCGAAGATTACCCTCGGTATTTTAGAATAGACTCTTGTGATATTTGGTTTAGTCAAGGAAGGGATTTTGGAGTTGTTGGATGGTCATATCGGGGCCTTTCGGACCGCCATTATAGCTGGGCAGTTGGGGGCTCATCTGGAATTCAAATCTTGTGGAGCCCTAGCATCCTTCAGGAAGGAGGATCCTATTGTGAGATCTTGTCATTTGGGATCGGAGGTGGGTTATGCACCATGTTTTTAGGGGAATCGATCCCATGATTGGATTGTTGTACAGGTTTCGTGAGCCTTACGCGAGGAGTTACCCGAAATCATTGGGCATGCCACATATGGATTGGTCGTCGGGTTCAGGGGTCGAACCTTAGCTGCCCAGACGGATGATGGGATAGTCGGGGTAACCCAGGAGTAGGAGATTGATTTGTAGCACCCGAGGAAGAGGGAGCCAGAGCATGTGCAGGTGGTTGAGGGTCCTGTAAAGAGACCCAAGACTTCATATCAGTGATTGAGGGGCCAGCAGGGTCGTGGTCGGTGCAGCACGTGCGAGAAGCAGTACGATGAGGTTTGTCGTTCTTGGGGCCTGGGCTGCTACAAGTGTAGAAGGGTTGTTCATGTCATTCGGGATTGTCCTCAGGGGGCAAGCCGGTTATGTTTTCGCTGCAATCAAGTGAGCCACAAGAAGGCCGATTGTCCGAGGTTGAGGGGTGGAGGAGTGAGTGCACCTTCTCCGGTTACTTTGAGGATCTATGATGGTCGTCAGGATGGGGCAGGAGCCCCAGCTGGGAGGAGCCGAGTATTGCAGTATCAGTCAGGGGAGACCAGGGTTCCATCAAGTGCTATTGCGGGTATATTATCTTTTTCTCTTCTCTTGATTATTATATGTATTTATATTGCTTTGATATCTTGTTGAGTTTGGGTAAGTAATATCTATGGGTTAGTTTTCTGTTTTTTCCTGATTTATATCATCAATAATGTTTCATGCCATTTTTCATACCAAGAGTCATTAGTGGGTTGTATTTTGATGAGCAGGATTCAGTTGTGTGGGGAGATTGTTCTGATTCTTTGTTGGGTTCAGTTCAGGGGTTTTGATTGAGAGATCTTTAGTCGAGTCAGCAGGATTAGTTCTTCAACGAATTCGGAGTATGTGCGTGATAGCATTGTTCAGGTAGGATTGGCAGCCGTCTTCGGCAGGACCTTTGGAACCAATCACTACCGTTGCTAGGTAAGGAACAGTAGCAAGTAGATGTCGATAGCAGCCACATGAGTTCGTTTGGTCATTGGAAGTTCCAGGTGAATTTTATAATCATAAGGGTGTAGATGGTTAGAATTCAGAGATTGTTTTGAGGATGGGGAGTTGGGGTAAAGATTCCCCAGTTCCGAGCAAGGGTTATGGTCTTTATTCGCCATCATAAAGGACTTCAGGCTTTGGTGCTGTATCATGGGAATCATTTGGGATTATCGGGTTGTTAGGATCTCGGGGAGTATCTATCTGGATTTCAGGAGTTGGACCATCATCGAGATTGGCTAGCAATGGAGCGCTAGTATTAGCAAGCACAGATCATAGTCGATTCATGTTATATGAAGATAAGATGGGTTGGGAATCCATCAAATTTGGTGGGATAGGAGAGCTTCGACGAATCCAAGTGGGGGAGAATCGATCAGAATTTCTGGGAGTTGGATCGGGTGTGGAACTAGGAAAAGTTTCACATCCCAGTCAGGAGGAAAGACGACCCAAGTGGCCGTCTGGATTAAAGTTGTGTAAGTTGGGAGTTCAGGAAACTTCCAACAGTTGGTCGGCATCTTCTTTATGAGGTATAGCAGGCTTTTGGATGGATACAGGTGTGTTAGATCCTCGCTCCATGTTCTTGTTTGATGAAGGATTTGGGGTTCCAAGCATGACCCGAACACCTGATTTGAATTCAGTCGAACACGGGTTCGACTTAGGATAACTGGGGTTGATATGGTTTGGATGTAGTAATACCATGGGTGGTAACCATGGTTGGTTATAAGTGTTGTAAGACTGTGATGGGACCGTAGCATTCACCAGTTTGAGGTAGCCTATCGTTGAGGTGGTCATGAGTATAAAGGAGGATCAGTTCGTTCCTTGGGCAAGATGGACAGGAGTGTCAGAGTGCATTTCTCTATTTTAGGAAAAGGACCATTAGTGTCTGAGACGGAGTCGGGCTTGTGTGGCTCTAGATGGGTCGGACCCGTGGGCATGGCCTGCTCTGTTGTATAGATTGGGTGGGACTCGTGGGCGAGGCCCGTATGAGTATGGCAATGCAGGTGGGAGCTGGTAGAGACCGTTATGTCGAAGTATTGGATCTTGGATTTGTAGGAATGGTTACGTGGTCAGTGAGTGGCGCAGAGGGATGCTTAGGCTAGGGTAGCCTCGTCATTTGAACTCTTAGGAACCTGGTGGCTGGACCAGGTGTGAGATTGGCAGTTTCAGCGATGGCTAGGGATCTTTGTATCCAGGTTTAGTGAAGGGTTGTCGTGAATCAGAAGATCTCGGGTTAAATGAAAGTGTAGATCCTTGGATCTCTGGTTGCGACTTATGTACCGAGTTAGATTTTGGTGGGAACTCGCGTTGGGAATCGCGAGTGTTTATGTACAAGATCTTTATTTTAGTAAGAATCGATTTAAGGAATTTGTATGTCAGGGACATCAGGTGTAGGGATCAGGGGAAATGGAACGTTTTTGGTTCTGGTAGTAGGAAGTAGTGTCTTGTTCAGCACTAGAAGGTTTATCTCCCAGCTTGTCTCTCGTTGTTCATTATATTTATGGAATTGTTAGCATCATGATGATCATTTTCTCAAAGGAATATCTAATCCCTTTGGTGAAGTGAAAAGTTTCCGGCATCAGCATGTGGTCTGTGATGTTGTTTTCCAGTGGTAACCTCCGGTAATCAGAAGTTGAGTAGTCAGTTTGGAAGACAAGTGGAATGGAATTAGCAGTGGTTCAGTATGGGCGGACTGTCGGGGAGTCAGACCAATTCCAGATGTCATATTTCGGATAGAGTAGAAGTGGTTATTTTGCAGGGGATTAATTTAGGTTGAGAAAGGATTCATTCATTATCAGGTTTGGAGAGCCCTGTTAGGTTGGGCTCGGTTGCCTTTGGGAAGGGTGTTGTATACTTGGGGTTGTGGTTGTGTCGCTCAAGCCGTCTGGCGTGCCTGGGATGGTAATGAGTGATTTCGAGGACGAAATCTAATTTAAGTGGGGGAGAGTTGTAATGCCCTGTACCGAATCGTTTCCTATTTCGGGGTGGTGACCAAAGATCAGGTATTATCAGGCTTAGGACCTTTTAAGAAAAAGGATATGGATCCATTTGGGTGTAGGAGATGTAATTTAGAGGATTCGAGTGTTCGGTTTGTGTTTTGGAGCCAAGGGGTATTTTGGTAAAGTGTCAGCTCGGGCTTTTATGGAAATTGGATTTTCGTTCGGCAAATATTAAGGCAAGTATGATTTGATAAAAGCGTAGAGCTTCTCGTTACCTTCTCATGGATATAAGGATCGCCGAAATCAGACTACTAATGAAGAAGTTATGGCCTTCGGAGGATTATAGGGTTTTAAGGATAACCCTAGTACGCGGGGCGTACATAGGGAGTACGCAGGGCGTACTGGTGCAAAGTTCAACACGCAGGGCGTACACTAGTGTACGTTTAGCGTACTAATGCGAGGATGGATCGCGCCTTCGGTCACGTATGCGGGGCATACGCTTATGTACGCAGGTCATACGCGCATTTTAATGAAACCCTAATTTAGGGTGTTGCATCCTATATAAGCTCCATAAAGTCCCTAGGGTTGGCCTCTTTATTAGCCTCCATCTTTGGTGGTTTATGCTCCTGGAAGTGAAAGAAGAAGAAGTTGGAAGACTCATTCACTGGAGGGAAGCTTATAGATTCGGATTTAGCTCCATCTTTTGGTGACTTGTAAGTCGCCAAAAACTAAGAACTAGCTACTGATCAACACAAAGAACAAGCTCAAATGATAAAACAAGAAAGAGTAGAAGTAAGAACGATCCAAATTGCACACGTTTATATTGGTTGTAAACGTATGGTACAATGAACTCGAAAACACACACATACGACTGTAAACTGCTACCGTACTCTGACACCTACTGACACTATATATAGGGAATAGTGGCTGCAAACACGTTTACAGCCGCAAACAAACCCAACCGCAAACACCAACCCAACTGTAAACCCTTACAAATACATGAACAAATACACACACACCTATACAAAAGAATGCCTAGCTCAAACCAACAACATATGACGTAACGGTCTCCCCCTTGGTTTGAGGCTAACATGAATTCAGTCTTTCTCAACGATCAACACGTCGGATCCTCCCATGGCCCCCAACCACATCTTCTTGTTAATAATCTCAGCGGTCATACTTGTAAACTCTTTAGCGGCAAACTCGAGAATCTCATTCTTGACCACGATTTGATGTTGAGCCAAAGTGTGAATGTCACGCTCACCAAACTGTAGGAGATCCTTCGCCTCAACAACACGAAAGACACCAGTTGGGAATTTGATTACAGCAGTGGCTGTAGCCTCGTCGAAAACCCAATATTCCATATCGTGAAGAGATCCAGCATGGAAATGTTGAATAATGGGAATTTCTTTCATTTGCTTTGTAGGATGCCACATCACAGTTTTCATGGCTTTGTTGGTTTTTAGGTCAAGAACATCTTTGGCTTTCTTCACAAAAGATTTTGCTGTCTTCATTCCATCAAACTTCCTCTTCCCTTGATTCTCTAAAAAGAGTTTGAAGTCACTCCCAGATCATTTGATGGATTATGGAAGGGAGCATTAGCAAGTTCAGGAAGATCTACTTTTGTCAGAATTCTTCATGAAAAGCCATTTCCCTTTCCTTTGAGTAGAGACACGCTTCTGAGCTAGCTTCAGAGTAACTGTGGGATTAGCTTGAGCAGGTTCGACTTCAAAGCGGTCAACAATACGAGTGGTTCTGACAGATGGAGGATCATCGAGTGGATCTTGTTGAGATGCTTGGGCAGGGGCACCGAGAGGAGTCTCGACAACACTGGACTCTCTGTTGGATGTTTTGAATTTGTCTCCAAATTCACTAATCAGCTTGTTCTTTAAATCAAAGCATCCAGCAGATAGAGCGCCAAGATTGAGTTGCAGAGCTGAAATTTGTTGAGATTTTTCAAGATTTTCATTTTCAAGATCAGAAACTCTAACGTCTAGAGTTCCTATCAAAATATCTTTCTTGATAATCTTCTGGTTTAAGATTCCAATCTGTGCTTGAAGCTCAGAAATTAATGGATCAACTCCCCCGGAACTCCCTGCACCAATAGATATCCCTTTGCCTCGGCGTGGAGGGTCAGAATCTTGTTGAGCTAAAAACCTGGAAAGCCTCTCCGAGGCAACATCATGTGCAGGTTGGGGAGTCTATTAGCCACCAGGAGCTGAGGAACTCTCGGTTTCAAAAAGTGAGCGAGCAGTGTTGGGCTCCTCATGCACTGTTTGGCTGTCATAGTGGGTTGGTTTGGTTGGAGTGTCGGCTGCAGCGGACTGTTGAGTATCTTGAGCTTGTTCCCTGATAAGCACTTACGGCCTTGGATCAAATTTTCTCCTTTTAAGTGGAGGCTGGGAGGCTGGTGTCTCATGAAGATCACTCTCAGATGGCGTAATGACTGGAGTAGCATCTGCACGGGGAGGAATCCTTGCAGAAGAATCCACATTTGCAATAACTCGGCATCTGATCAGTTGTTGGAGGTGTCACTTTAGGAACGTTAACATCTCCCCTGCCTCCGTTGAAGGATTAACAACATCATTGATGTAATAAAAAAAATTGAGATCCTCATTGCTAGGCTGGAAATCAATACTCTGCTCGAAATCAAAGTTCAAATCATCATTGTCAAAACCTGATAACTCATCACCTTCAACCATTTCAGTTCCATCATCATCTGTAACGCCCGTAGATCCGGACTAGTCAATTTAGAGACGATAAGCATCAAAAATGACTTTTTGATGAAAGATTATTTAGAAGGATTAATCTTAACCAAGTTGTAGTATATGTATCAAGGTTTCCGGATATATAAAGAATGCCGAAATCCGAGTTATAACGAAGAAGTTATGACCTGTCGAAGTTTCGCGACAAACCGGCACGGTGCCGAATGTCGTAAAAAGTAAGTTTTTGATAAACTACTTTTTAGCCTTAGTGATCTAAACTAAAGTCGTAGTGCTCGTTAAACCGAGAGTATGTATAAAAAGAACGCCCAAATCTGACTTCGTATGAGGAAGTTATGATTTTTCGAAGTTTCAGCTTAGCAGTAGACAGCTAAAAACTCGAATTTTAGATCGAGTGATTTTTAGCCGACACGACCTAAACGAGAATCGAAGGTCTCGTCATTTGTAGCACAACGGTAAAAAGACAGACGAAAACGGACGTCGGATGAAGAAGTTATGAATTTTTAACGGATTTCCTGTCCCGGTCTGTTAAAAATAATAATATAAAAATTAAAGTCAAAATTAGCCGATGAAGTCTAAATGAAAGTTGTAGAGCGTAATTTTACCTACGCGTGCATATAAAGAACGTCGAAAATGGAGCCCGTATGTGAAAGTTATGGATTTTAGAAGTTCGGGGCACAAAAATGAAGAAAAGTCTGAAATCCGAGGAATTTCGCATGGCTGGTGTTCGGCCACGTCACCCTCGCCTCGCCTGCTGACCCGTGTCCGATGCTGATGACGAGTCCGAAGCGTGGCCCAGTCAGAGACCGACGCGTGTCGCATAGGTGGCCTATCCGAAGCGAGCCACGTCTCGCCTACAAGCTTCCGATGAGCCCTTCGCATCCGAGCCACCTCCGAGCCTCGCATCTGCTGCCACGTGGAGCTTCCTGAGCCATTGATCTTCGGTCTCGCACCCAATAAAAGGGGGGGGGGGGGTTGCAAGATCTCCCGGCTAGATTTGGAAAATTGCCACTTTTCACCCCTTAAACAATATTTTTATCATTTTGACTTTCCCCGAAGCCCCGAGATCATTTCCAACACCCGGAACACGCCCCAGAGTGCTCGAGAAGCCCGGGAAATTTATTTTTTCGGTTTCGAAGCCCAACCCTCGCAGAGCCCGGTTTCTGAATAAAACTCCTGGTTTTATTAGAAACGAACGTTTTAGGAAACGAATTGCTGCCCGATTATCATCAAATCAAGTAAAGGCGCAAGAGTATAAGTTGGTTGACTTGACGAGAGATTCTGGATTATAGACCAGTAGTTGTAAATAACTATTGTAAGGTCTATTTTATACTGTTTATGCTTTTGGTCTGTATCGGAACATGACATCCCGAGATTTTATTATTTAATGAAAATACATTTCTTTAAAGAAATGCTTTGATAAATTCTTATCATATTTTGTTTTGGGAACAAATTCCGCAACTATTTTGATCAAATGATTACTCTAATTTCATAAAACAAAGCATAAACAAATCGGTCTTTTCTGGCCGTGAAAATGGGGATGTCACATCATCAACAACTAATACATCATCCTCTAGTCCCATCTCATCATCATCTTCGTCATCCTCATCATCATCATCATCATTGTCATCTTTATGGGTCACTGGCACATGTTCTTCTGCTATAATTGCAACAGGAAGAACATCTTCTTCATGATCAGAAACAGTGACATCATCATCTTCATCATTGGAGGAACTTTCTGATTCTGAATCTTCACCAATCTCAGCAAACTGACCAAATTTCTCCAACGGGTACTTTCCTTGAAACACGAATTTTGTACCCTTGCGGTTTTGCTTCATTAAACCAAACGTGTTTGCACCCAAAGATTTCAAATCCAAGGAATCACCTTTTCTTTCTAAATTCGGATATTTACTGTCAAAGATCATCTGAAGGAATCTTGGATACATCAAAAATTTGTCCTTCCTTTTCCCTTGTAAATTGATCTTCATTTCGTTCAACACATATCTTGAAAAATTAAATTCAAGATCCATGATTAAAGCAATGATGGCGCCAGTGTTCAGAAGGGAAATCTCATCAGCACTTGTTTTCCTGCCGGAGATGCAAATTACAAAGGAGTGAGCCAGAAAACTCCAATACGGAGGCAAAAGCTTCTTCATTGTGGGAGGGAACACTCCTTCATAACCCATTCTTTCAAGAACCTCTTCAGTCTTTTCCACAGGAATTTCAGTTGGAAATCCTAGATGGTCCTTAAATTGAAGCACTTCGCGTATAATCTGTTCGGACACTACAGTCTTTCTTCCTTGGATGACAGATTCCACTATGTTTTCTCCATTTTCTCCTTTATTTATTGAAGCCTTCTCCCAAAACTTCATTACCAATTCCTGATAAATGATTGGATTTGTTTGGTAAGCATGAGCAAGTCTACAAGTTCTAAGTCCATGAATCATGGACCTAAACTCTTGATGTCTGGCTGGAGGATCGGACAGATAAGCAGCAATGTTGTGACTTTCCGAAAACTTCAAGTTAGCCATTTGTTCTGCATCAAAACGAGCCAAGTGAGAAAATCAAGAATTTAAGCAATTTTAAAAAAATTTCTCAATTACAAGTTGATTTGGCCTTAAATTGATTTTGATTCATATGAAAAATAAATGTATAACTGGAAACGAGTTTACAGCTGTAAACATGTTTACGGCTATAAATGAGTTTACAGCTGTAAATGAGTTTACGGCGGTAAACGGTTTAATGGCGGTAAACGCGTTTACGGTTGTAAACGATTTAACGGCGGTAAACGCGTCTATGACTGTAAACAGGTCTATGACGTTAAACAGGTCTATGGCGGTAACAGACAAAAAGAATTGCATATAGAAGGAGATGCATAGAGATAGAGTTGCATATGTTGCAGTCCAGGTCGGATCACTTCCAATCACGGAGAGGAGGCAACATATGACTAACAGACAGAAAGCAAGAAAATAATTTTCTACAGACCTACTTTATCAGAATTCTCAGTTGCCCTATCAGTACCGGAATTAAGGACATGAGACCATACATCGAGGAAAAGTTAATCCACAATTCTAGATACATATTACTTTAGTGTATCTGTAACACCTCGTTCCTGGTACGCATTAATTTATTAAATGTCTTTTATAAAGAGCTACTCGGCGAGTAGTAGCCCTAACTCGTCGAGTAGATGTCAGGTTGGACGTGGGTTTTAAGTGATCTACTCGGCGAGCCCGCGCCTGGACTCGACGAGTAGGCCAGTCTGGATGAAACCCTAACCCTTAGGGTTTGTACCATATTTAAGTCCTTATAGCCCCCATCCCAGCCTCCAGCACCCTTAGAATGTTTCCCCCTCAAAACCCTAGCCTCCATTGGTGAGTTTGAGTGATTCCTTCTTGATTTTGAGTGGTTTGGTGTATTCTTGGAAGTGTAGAAGAGAAGGAAAGAGAGAAGGTGCAAAGGAGAACAAGGAGATCCAGAAGCTAGCTTCCATTTGCTACTTCATCTGGTAATAAAGCCTCTACCTTGTTCATTTTCCTAGTAGATCTTCATATATGCTTGTTTTTCCATTTTTGGGACATTTCAAGGTCCAAACTCGAGATTGGAGCTCCCTTAGGATAGTGAGCTATAGATCTGGACATCATTGAGCTCCAGGAGCTCAAAGTAGCTACCTTTATGCAAAGCAAGGCCTTGTTCCAAACCCAAGGTTCCCATTTCTAGCTTATTTTGGTGTTTTAGCTTCATACCTCTATGAATGTACGTAAAGTTGGCAACTTTACGTGTGATATCGGCCCTAGAAGCTCAGATCTATGAATTGGATGCACTGAAATCGATTAGAATCAACTGTTTAGTGAGGACATGCATAGGAATCGACGAGTTGTTCTTGGACTCGGCGAGTCGGAGCGCAAACCCTCCCTATTTCTCCGATTTTAGAGTTGTGAGTTGAATCAGCGAGTGGAAGAGGACTCAGTGAGTTAGAACAAGGATCTGGAAGTAAAGGGACTCGGCGAGTCCACGTCTCGACTCGGCGAGTCGAGTCGCGAGTTAGAGAAGTGTGAGTCCATGAACTCGGCGAGTTCATAGTAGGACTCGACGAGTAGAGTCAACCAGGAAGTTGACTTTGACCAGGAAGTTGACTTTGACCAGGGGTAAAATAGTCATATTACCCTGAGATCAGTTATCAGTATCTGATTTAGTATTTATGGGATTGTAGCCGGGAGTTCTGGAGCAGCAGTCAGCCAGTTTCAGATTTAGCATCTCAGCAGCCAGCATTACGAGGTGAGTCTCCTTTCAGTAGGAACGGGTCTACGGCCACAATGTCGGCCCGTTTAGATAGCAGTAGTTCTGGAATTTGGTCCGATGCAGTAGTTCAGTATTGAGTACACAGCAGTAGGATAGCCTGTTTAGGTTATGCCTGATAGTATGAGCTTAGCATTGTATGCTAGTACAGTTTCTCGTTATAAGGATAGATTTGCTTGAGTAGTTTCCTGTGTCTGAATGCTGCTTGCTTCGTGCTTTGTAGGACTCGGAGTGATAGGAGTTAGCCATTAGGTGAATACGTCACGTCACATGTGATTAGGGTTGAATAATCTCAGAGTGCTAGATTTGGCCCTATTGCGCAGCTCTTGTTTGAGTCTAACCGTTGTAGGGACGAGTCTTTTACTTGAAGGATTATCTGAGCCTCGTTACATGTGATGGTATTCAGGTGATGGCTAATTGGCATTACAAGGAGACCTTCAGCAGCTGAGGACTGGTTTGGGTAGAGTCAGAGATTTCCCTAGGGCAAACCTAGGATGAGAGTAGCAGAGATCAGTAGAAGTAGAAGGGACTTGGTTAAGTTAAGGTAACTCTTGAGGAAAGTACGGATAGATGTGGAAGGTAGTATGGGCCCGTACTACTGAAAGCAGAGGATCCGTACCCGATTCAAGAGGGGCCAAGAGGAAACCAGGGAAATTATTGAGTATGTGTGAGATCCCTCAACATCAATGAGTATTCTGATAGTTATTGTGATATGTTTTCAGCATGGTGACGTTGCGCGAGATACCAGTTGGCAGTTCAGGTGCCGGGGAGGGATCTGGCTCAGGCTCTAGAGCCGGATAGCTTGATGATCAGATGAGAGATGTCATTTCCGCAGAGATTATGCGCAACATCATTGATCAGACTCCTATGATATTCGGTTCAGTTAGGGAGGCCATCGTGGAGCTTTTGGACAGTCGTCTTGAGGTCTTTAGGGCCGGGATAGTTTCAGGGCAGTTTGGGGCTTGTCTAGAGCCCGATTCTCATGGATCCCAGGGATCCATCAGGGAGGGGGATCCCATTCTTAACTCTTGCCATCAGGGGTCGGGAGTGAGTGGGGCACCCTGTCCCCAGGAGAGTCCTTTGCATGATTGGGTCGTTGCGGAGGTTTCACGAGTCATTCGCGAGGAGCTACCCGACAACGTCGAGAGGGTCACTGATAGGTTGACCGAGAAGCTCCAGGATCAGACAGCGGTTGTTCAGACGATTGATGGGGGCGACGGGGTAACGCGTGAGCGAGAGATTGACCGGGAGTCAGAAAGGAAGAGGAAATCGGATGAGGTTCAGTGGGCCACAAGTTCGGGTAAAAGAACCAAAGGGCCGAGTTCGAGGTCGAGAGACTTCCAGGGCCGCAGCCGATGCGGTAAGTATGGCAGGACGCACGGGGGTGTGTATAGGAGTAGGAGAGGTAGCGATCCTGGTTGTTTCAAGTGCAGCCGGACTTGTCATTTTAGCAGAGATTGTACTGCTACCATCGCCCAGGGACTTGACCCAATATGTTTCCATTGCAGTAAGAGGGGCCACAAGAAGGCCCACTGTCCGAGTTTGTATATAGTAGGGCAGGTGACAGCTCCTGCCCCCGTGACATCGAGAACCACCAGCAGACGTCAGGGTCGGGCAAGGGCGCCCACGGCTAGGAGCAGAGCATTCCGGTTGATTTCAGTAAGGATTCGAGCAACATTGGATGTTGGAGGTACGTATCTTCTACCTTCCTATCAATTATTAATTATGATGTTGTTGTTATATTACTGTATCGATTTACTAGGTACATATATTGGAATATTATATTACCTATTTGTGAGTGAGTCATATGTCATTTGCATACCTTGGATTCTAGAATGATAGTCGAGAACGTCCCCTGTAGAGTAGGTTACCTCAGATGCAGTAACTGTAGCAAGTATGAGTGAGACTCGGTAGTGTCTCGCTATTTTCAGGAAGGTGTTATTTGTGTATAGATAGGTTATATTCTCAGCAGTGGTAAGCTTGAGTTCCCAGTGGAGTAACCAGAGGACGATAGGATAGTATTTCGAAGATGTTCCCCCTTAAGCGCTGGTTCTCAGGATGCAGTCACCGAAGCAGGAACAATCGGGGATTGAAAGGTGCTCGATTAGTTGACAAGATTGGTTTAGGTCTGATGAAGGGTCTACTGGGTTCAGGAGTTCAGGAGTTGGGAGTTTGGAAAACTTCCCAACCTCGGTTTCATGTTTTAGGGATCAGTAGACGATTGGTTGGGAACCCAAGCTGAAGAATTTTTCGACAGAATGCGGGTGTAGCCGTAGCATTCACTAGCAGCCAGATAGCGTTAGAGTGTTGTAAGTCTGCGGGTGTAGCTGTAACATTCACTAGCAGTCAGATAGTGTTAGAGTGTTGTAAGTCTGCGGGTGTAGCCATAGCATTCACTAGCAGTCAGATAGTGTTTGAGTGTTGCAAGTCTGCGAGCGTAGCCGTAGCATTCACTAGCAGTCAGATAGTGTTAGAGTGTTGTAAGTCTGCGGGTGTAGCCGTAGCATTCACTAGCAGCCAGATAGTGTTAGAGTGTTGTAGGCGTGCGGGTGTAGCCGTAGCATTCACTAGTAGCCATATAGTGTTAGAGTGTTGTAAGTCTGCGGGTGTAGCCGTAGCATTCACTAGTAGCCAGATAGTGAGGGAGTGGTGTTAGAATGCGGGTGTAGTTCTATCATACAAAGGTTGGTAGGTAGCATGAGCGCATTGTTAGGGCTCGGGAGGAACAGTAGTAACCACCAGTTCGGGTGCAGCAGTGAGGATTGGAAATCCACAGATTGGATTTCAGAATTTCCCACATGGTTTAGATATGGTTGAGCTAGCGATATGACAGTTGGAACGTCACTGCAGCTATGAGGGCAAGAAAGCAATGGATTGCTTAAGGGTGCTTAATATATATATAAGGCTACAATTGGTCATGTAGCAATCGCGTTTAGCCGCGGTTGGGTAACTCTAGGATTTCGACGTATGGAATCGATCGATTAGATCAGAAGGCCGTTAGGGCCACAGTGACAAGATAACTAGTAGCAATTAGTTCAGAGAAGGAATTCGTACAGGAGTTGTGTGAGACGGCTACGAAGGGAGTCCTTTGGCTCCGCGACCGGGCTGGAACCCGGTATTTCAGGTAATTGGTGAATGAGCTGAGACCAGGGAGGTCTCGTTAGATTTTGGGAGAGCAGCCATGTGGCAGCATACTGCTCAGGCAGTTCAATGTTTCAGGCAGTCAGTGTTTCAAGCAGTTTAGTATTTTCAGGCAGATCATTGTTTCAGACAGTTTTGGGTCTCCAACGGTAATGGTATTTTGGATTTTTATGGATAGCTTGGGGAGTGGCAAGTCACTCACAGCACAATCATCCGAGTTATGGCTAAGTATAAGTGAATCGCAGGGATAAGTGGATCTGTGAATTCTGTTGTTCTAGTGGGAAGCTGGTGTAGTTAGCATGTAAGGAATGATAAGGAATGATTTCGAAGATGAAATCTAATTAAAATGGCTGGAGTAATGGATAGCGTGAAAGGTATGACCTTCGCAGTGGCAGGGGAGGTGGTTAGTTATGGGGACTCGTCTTCATTTCAGCACCGCTTTCCACCCTGAGACGGACGGGTAGAGCGAGAGGAAAATTCAGATGTAACAACGTAAATTTCCAAAACAATTTTTCATTTTTAAAACATACTTTTATTCATAAGGTAATATCAAAACATAATGTATCCAATGTTATCATAATAAAACATATCCCAGAATCTCAAGACATAAACTCCATGAGTGTGTACGGATCATGTCGGCGCCTTTCCGCGATCATCGTTAGTACCTGAAACACATAACACAACAACTGTAAGCATAAATGCTTAGTGAGTTCCCCAAAATACCACATACGCACGTACGCCACTCAAGGCTATAATACCTTCCGGTCACTGTGTCTCAGAGGACTCCCGTCCCACAACCCTGGTACACCTTCCGGTCCTACCCGTAATGACCTTCCGGTCCATATCATCTTGACCTTCCGGTCCATATCATAATGACCTTTCGGTCCTTAGCATTCATAACATACATAACACATCCATATCATATAACAACATACAACACATACATTTCATACCATATAAGACCTTCCGGTCACACATAGGTACCACTCTAGGTACAGTATAGTGAGAAGACTCACCTCGTACGAAGTCGGATAAACTCTCATGCTTGACGTCCCGACCTAGCCTCCTCCTATCATACGAATAACATTCTTGATCAATACCCTCTCATAGCCTCATCTCTAAAGATTGGGTAGAAGGCCATCCTACCCTTCCCTGAACTCTCCTGAATCAGCTTGACCAAAACCCTAAGGTCAACTGAAGTCAACGGTCAAACTTTGACCCGACTCGTCGAGTGCACATGGGCGACTCGGCGAGTCCATGCGGGTCCTCAGAATCCTTCTAGCCTCACTTAGCACCTCGAGTCATCCCTTCACTCGACGGGTTACACCTGTCACGAATCGCGGGGCAACCCCGACTCGACTCGTCGAGTCCACTTGTGAACGCGGCGAGTAGCGTCCATGGCAACACTCGAATGACCTTCTGAGGTCAAATCCGCTTCTCTAATCTATAGATCTGCCCTCCCCATCTACAATAATCACGTAAAGGTCCGACCTTTACACTCATGCAACACACATAGGGCTCTCTTTGGTGAAATCATCTCTAAAAAGGCAACCTAAGATCATATCTTCCATGGAACAACATAAAGCAGGTTGGATAAGGCTCTTTGGACCTCTAAAGGTCCAGATCCAGAGTCTAACACTCAAAGGGACAATATACTCATCATTTCAAGCCAATAAAAGGGTATAGAAAACCCTAAATTCAAGGATATCATACTAAACAGAAGAAGGGATCGATTTACTACCTCAAAGTTGCAGATCCAAACTGGAAATCCACAGAATAGCAATCCCCTTGACCTCCTCTTGCTGGAAACACCTTCTTCTTTGCAAAATCACACTAATAAGGATCAAAAAGGCTCTCTCTCTTATACCACTCGTTCAAGCTCTATGTGGGTTTCTCTCTCTGGACTGGTAGCCGTAATTGAGGGCTATAAGGACCCTTAAATAGGGCACAGGCCCAAAGATTTAGGGTTTCTGTCCACAGCGTGGACTCGTCGAGTCCACCCATCGACTCGTCGAGTCCCTTCATTAATCCAGTCAAAAAATCGCGATCCTACTCGACGAGTCAAGGCGTCAACTCGTCGAGTCCCTCCTCATAACTCAAAATAGATGAATAACATAGAATACCTTGGAATCCGGATGTTACAATTCTTCCCCACTAGAATCAGACTTCGCCCTCGAAGTCTCGCTCGACAAACAACTCTGGATGCTACTCCCGCATCTCTAACTCCGGCTCCCAAGTCAGCTCGGACCCTCTCCAATGTTGCCACTGGACCTGAACCAGGGGCACCTCGTTCTTCCTCAGAACCTTGATCTTCCGATCCAGGATCGCGATCGGTCTCTCAACATAGTTCAGGCTCACATCCACCTGAATATCCTCCAGCGGCACCACCGCCGACTCGTCGGCTATACACTTCCTCAACTGAGACACATGGAAGGTATCATGAATCTGGCTCAACTCCGCAGGTAGCTCCAAACGATACGCTACCCTGCCCACCCTCGCGGTCATCCTGAACGGACCAATATACTGGGGCCCCAGCTTGCCCCTCTTCCTGAATCGGATCACTCCTTTCCAAGGAGACACCTCCAGGAGTACGAAGTCTCCCACCTGAAACTCAAGCTCGGATCGTCGCCTATCCGCATAACTCTTCTGGCGACTCTGAGCTGTCAACAACCTCTGCCTGACCTGCTGTATCTGCTCAGTCGTCTGAAGCACTATATCAGTGCTACCCATCACGCGATGCCCTACCTCTCCCCAGCAAATGGGAGTCCGACATCTCCTCCCGTACAACAACTCGAAGGGAGGCATACCAATACTCGAATGGTGGTTGTTGTTATAGGAAAACTCAGGCAACGGCAAGTACGTGTCCCAAGTTCCTCCGAAGTCCAACACACATGCTCGAAGCATGTCCTCGAGCGTCTGAATCGTCTGCTCACTCCGTCCGTCCGTCTGTGGGTGGTAGGCGGTACTGAAATGAAACCTCGTACCCAACTCCTTATGTAACTTCTTCCAGAACCTGGAAGTGAAACGTACATCTCGATCGGACACAATCGAGATCGGCACTCCATGACGCGATACCACCTCTCTCACATACAACTCGGCCAGCCTCTCTGCGGAAGAGATATCACTGATAGCAAGGAAGTGAGCGCTCTTCGTCAGCCGGTCAACAATCACCCAAATTGCATCGACACCCCTCGCAGTCCTTGGCAATTTGGTGATAAAATCCATGGAAATCTGTTCCCACTTCCACTACGGAACCTCAAGTGGCTGCAACTTGCCATGCGGACGCTGGTGCTCGGCCTTAACCCGGCGATAGGTCAAGCACCTATCAACGAACCACGCAACATCCCTCTTCATACAGGGCCACCAATAGTCTTTCTTCAACTCCAAATACATCTTAGTGGCTCCGGGATGGATCGAGAACCTCGATCTATGCGCCTCCTCCATCAGAATGGTACGTGTCCCGCCTGTATATGGCACCCAAATCCGACCTTGAAATAACATCAGCCCTCGGCTATCGGTAACGAACTCAGACACCTGCCCGATCACCCGCTCCCTCTTGCGGTTCTCTGGTATCACGGCCTCTGCCTGGGCCTCCCGAATGGTGTCCAACAAAGGATTCATCACCGTCAATCGCATACAAGTGTCTCGAATTGGGGCACTCTCTGCCCTACGGCTCAGAGCATCAGCTACAACATTAGCTTTGCCCGGGTGGTACAGGATCTCACAATCGTAATCCTTTACCACATCCAACCATCTCCTCTGGCGCATATTCAGGTTGGGCTGATCCATCAAATACTTCAAACTCTTGTGGTTCGTGTATATGGTACACCGAACCCCATACAGATAGTGACGCCAGATCTTGAGGGCGAACACCACTGCCCCCAACTCCAGATCGTGGGTGGGATACCTCGTCTCATGAGGCTTCAGCTGCCTCGATGCATACGCTATCACATGCCCCCTCTGCATAAGCACTGCCCCCAACCCCGATATCAATGTGTCGCAGTACACCACAAAATCCTCCATTTCCTCTGGAAGGGATAACACCGGGGCTTCGCACAACCTCTGGCGAAGAGTCTCAAACGAGGTTTGCTGCTCCGGACCCCACGAAAAAGCAACGCCCTTTCGGGTCAACTTGGTGAGAGGCACGACAATCTTGGAGAAATCCCTGATAAATCTCCGATAGTAGCCGGCCAACCCCAGAAAACTCCTGATCTCGGTGGGTGATCTCGGCACCTCCCAACTCATCACAGCCTCAATCTTGGCCGGATCGACCAATATCCCATTTTGGTTAACAATAACTGGACCTCCCGTAACCAGAACTCGCACTTGGTGAATTTGGCATAGAGCCTCTCCGGTCTCAAAACTCCGAGAATCTCTCTCAGATGTTCCTCATGCTTCTCTCTAGATCTCGAATACACCAGAATATCGTCGATGAATACAATTACCGACCTGTCCAACATCGGTCTGCATACCCTGTTCATGAGATCCTTGAACGCTGCTGGTGCATTGGTGAGCCCAAAAGGCATCACCACAAACTCGTAGTGCCTATAACGAGTCCTAAACGCTGTCTTCTGGATATCCTCATCTCGCACCCTCATCTGGTGATATCAAGACCTCAAATCTATCTTGGAGAACCAAGATGCTCCCTGCAACTGATCAAACAGATCATCAATCCTCGGTAGTGGATAACGGTTCTTGACCGTCAACTTGTTCAACTCCCGGTAATCAATGCACATCCGGTGTGAACCATCCTTTTTCTTGACAAAAAGGATCGGCGCTCCCCAAGGTGAGCTACTCGGTCTGATAAATCCTTTCCCCAATAGATCCTGAAGCTGTGAGGATAACTCCTGCATCTCTGGTGGCACAAGGCGATAGGGCGCCTTGGCGATAGGCGCCGCTCCCGGAACCAAATCGATGCGAAACTCCACTTGCCTCTCGGGAGGCACACCCGACAACTCCTCGGGGAAAACATCCGGGAACTCACGCACTATCGGCACATCACTAATCGAACCCGGCCCCTCTGCGGCCACCCGTGAATCCATCACATAAGCCACAAACCCGCTACAGCCCTGCTGTAGGCTCCGCCTCGCTCTAGCAGCTGAACAAAATGCTGACCCCGAACGGGTACCCTCGCCGTACACCGTAAGTAATCCCCCACTAGGGTCTCGTATCGTCACCAACTGTCGCTCGCAGTCTATAACAGCCCCAAATCGGCTCAACCAATCCATGCCCACTATAACACACACGTCCCCCATCACAATCGGGACTAGATCTATCGGGAACTCAACACCGAAGATCTCGAGTACACATCCTCGAATCACATCCGCAGCATACACCGCTCGCTCGTCAGCTATGGAAACTCGTAGAGGTCGACTCAACGCCTCCCGCTGGATACTGATGTGCTGACTAAACGCTAACAACACAAATGACCGACTCGCACCCGAGTCAAATAACACCAAAGCAGGTACAGAACTCACAAGAAAAGTACCTACGCATATCATAATATAAGCACAATATCTCAAACTCAGCATAAATAAATGAAAGAATACATACCAGCCACGACATCGGGCGTTGCGCGGACCTCCTCCGCTGTCAACTGGAAGGCTCTCCCGCGAGCCTTCGGTGCCTCGGCCTTTATCGGCCGAACCTCAGTAGCTCGCATGGTAGCAGGGGCAGATCCCTGCGGTGCTCCCTGTGCTGTCCCCCGCAGCTACGGACACTCGGCCTTCTGGTGTCCAGTGTGGTTGCAATGAAAGCAAACCATGAACCCCTTGGGGCAATCCTTGGCTATGTGCCCCTCCTTGCCACATTTGTAGCAAGCACCTGATCGACAAACCCCATCATTTCCCTTGCCGCACTTCCCACAAGTGCGGCCCTTCTGGCCTCCAGATCTCGAATCGGCGGGCTTTACCCGCTTGGCTGCCGGCTGAGACTGTGCCGGCCGCCGGTCCCTCCCCTGAGACTCGACCTCCTCCCGGGCCTGAGTCTCCAGCTCAATCTCCCTCTTCTGGGCATTTGCCTGGAGCTCAGCAAATGTCCGGTATGATGAGTTCGCCACGAACTCCCTGATATCCCTCCTCAAAATGCTTAAGTACCTACTCATGCGTGCCTGCTCAGACGACACGTGTTTAGGGCAAAACAACGCCCTCTCATGGAACATCCGTGTGATCACGGTCACTGACTCTGTCCCTGTTGAGGGACAAAAACTCCTGTGCCAACCGTTCCCTCTCCACCGGGGGAACGTACTCGTCTCTGAACATGATGGTGAACCTCTCCCAGGTCACCTCCGAAATCTCTCCAAGAGTGAAGTTCGTCGTCACAAACTTCCACCAGTCCTTCACTCCCAAGCAAAGCTGGTTCAGTGCAAACCGAACCCTCAAATGCTCCGGACACGAACAGGTGTAGAAGCATCCCTCGATATCAGAAATCCATCTCATCGCAGAAATCGGATCCTGCATCCGATCAAACTCCGGTGGCTTCGTGTTGCTGAACTCCCGGAACAACATCGAGTCACCCCCATGAGGTCTAGCAGCAGCAACAGTTGCAGTAGTTGCAGCAGCCGCAACCTCAATAACCACTGTGTACCGCTCATCAAAGGTCTCAATCAATGTGGTCTTGATATACCCAAACATCTCCGGAATCCCGGCTCAGATCGCCGCAACCACCTCATCGTGGATCATCTGACGAAGCTCCTCGTCACTCACGCTGCTCGTCTCAGGTCTGTGGTGTGTCCCAACCATGATGTCTCTGAAATACAAACATAAAATATCAGAGACTCGCTCGAGTATACTCGCACTCGATCACTCAACCCTACTTGTTCCCTAGTATCCTAAGGATTCTTACTTGGACTGCGCACTGATCCGGTGTCTTCAGTAGTACGGGCCCTATACTACCGTCCACACCGCATTAGTATTCACCCCAAGTCCTCCTCCCAGGATCCCAGATCACAAGTACTCTACATCTCGCTAGCATAGGCTACCCTTCGGTAGACCTCTCATAAGCTCCTCACTGCTACCTACTCACTCTCAACCATCTCATAGCAGCAGAAATCTTCCTAGGCTAAGGCATCACAAATCAGGCCACTCTAGTCCTAATATGAATACCTAGCCTACTCTAGCAAGCGTAACATATCATAACATAACACATAACACATAATGTAAGGGTATTTTGGGAAATCACCGTTCGGGCGCTGGCTGATCGTATACACTGATTCCTTCTGTTTTTCTCAAATTCTTTTACTTTTTAGAAAATTGTTTATTTTATGAAAAACTTTCTGAAATCCTCAGTTTGAGTTCAAATACACCCGAAGGTGCATCCGAATCCCTCAAACCAAGGCTCTGATACCAACTTGTAACAACGTAAATTTCCAAAACAATTATTCATTTTTAAAACATACTTTTATTCATAAGGTAATATCAAAACATAATGTATCCAATGTTATCATAACAAAACATATCCCAGAATCTCAAGACATAAACTCCATGAGTGTGTACGGATCATGTCGGCGCCTTCCCACGATCCTCGCTAGTACCTGACACACATAACACAACAAATGTAAGCATAAATGCTTAGTGAGTTCCCCAAAATACCACATACGCACGTACGCCACTCAACGCTATAAGACCTTCCGGTCACTATGTCTCAGAGGACTTCCGTCCCACAACCCTGGTAGACCTTCTGGTCCTACCCGTAATGACCTTCCGGTCCATATCATAATGACCTTCCGGTCCTTAGCATTCATAACATACATAACACATCCATAGCATATAACAGCATACATCACATACATCTCATAGCATATAAGACCTTCCGGTCACACATAGGTACCACTCTAGGTATAGTATAGTGAGAAGACTCACCTCGTACGAAGTCGGATAAACTCTCGTGCTTGACGTCCCGACCTAGCCTCCTCCTATCATACGAATAACATTCCTGATCAATACCCTCTCATAGCCTCATCTCTAAATATTGGGTAGAAGTCCATCATACCCCTCCCTGAACTCTCCTGAATCAGCTTGACCAAAACCCTAAGGTCAACTGAAGTCAACGGTCAAACTTTGACCCGACTCGTCGAGTGCCCATGGGCGACTCGGCGAGTCCATGCGGGTCCTCAGAATCCTTCTAGCCTCACTTGGCACCTCGAGACATCCCGTCACTCGACGGGTTACACCTGTCACGAATCGCGGGGCAACCCCGACTCGACTCGTCTAGTCCACTTGTGAACTCGGCGAGTAGCATCCATGGCAACACTCGAATGACCTTCTGAGGTCAGATCCGCTTCTCTAATCTATAGATATGCCCTCCCCATCTACAATAATCATGTAAAGGTCCGACCTTTACACTCATGCAACACACATAGGGCTCTCTTTGGTGAAATCATCTCTAAAAAGGCAACCTAAGATCATTTCTTCCATGAAACAACATAAAGCAGGTTGGATAAGGCTCTTTGGACCTCTAAAGGTCCAGATCTAGAGTCTAACACTCAAAGGGACAATATACTCATCATTTCAAGCCAATAAAAGGGTATAGAAAACCCTAAATTCAAGGATCTCATACTAAACAGAAGAAGGGATCGATTTACTACCTCAAAGTTGCAGATCCAAGCTGGAAATCCACAGAATAGCAATCCCCTTGACCTCCTCTTGCTGGAAACACCTTCTTCTTTGCAAAATCACACTAATAAGGATCAAAAAGGCTCTCTCTCTTATACCACTCGTTCAAGCTCTCTAGGGTTTCTCTCTCTGGACTGGTAGCAGCAATTGAGGGCTATAAGGACCCTTAAATAGGGCACATGCCCAAAGATTTAGGGTTTCTGTCCACAACGCGGACTTGTCGAGTCCACCAATCGACTCGTCGAGTCCCTTCTTTAATCCAGTCAGCAAATCGCGATCCTACTCGACGAGTCTTGGCGTCAACTCGTCGAGTCCCTCCTCATAACTCAAAATAAATGAATAACATAGAATACCTAGGAATCCGGATGTTACATTAGACTCTCGAGGACATGCTGCGGGCATGTGTTTTAGATTTTGGTGGCAGTTGAGATACGTATCTTCCATTAGCGGAATTTTCGTATAACAACAGTTACCATGCTAGTATTGACCGCCCTCCTTTCGAGATGCTTTACGGGAAGAAGTGTAGGACCCCGATTTGTTAGGGTGAGGTCGGTCAGAGGGTCATCAGGAGCACTGAGGTGGTGCTCAAGACCGCAGAGTTGATCCAGCAGGTCCGTAGAAGACTGCAGACTGCGCAGAGTCGGCAGAAGAGTTACGCCGACAGGAGGCGTTCGGACTTGGAGTTTCAGGTAGGTGATATGGTCCTCTTGAAAGTGTCACCCTGGAAGGGTGTTATCAGATTTCGGAAGACGGGCAAGCTGGGCCCCAGATTCATTGGTCTGTTTAGGGTTTTGGCCCGGGTGGGTCGGGTTGCTTATCGGTTAGATCTTCCAGCAGAGCTCAGCCAGATCCACAGCACGTTCCATGTTTCTCAGTTGCGGAAGTGCTTAGTGGATGATTCAGCAGTGGTACCCCTGGAGGACATTCATGTTGACGATAGCCTGAACTATATCGAGAGACCAGTGGCGATTCTAGATCGCAAGGTGAAAGAGCTGAGGAACAAGACAGTAGAGTTAGTTAAGGTGCAGTGGCAGCACCACAAGGGTTCGAAGTGGACGTGGGAGCCCGAGGAAGAGATGAGGGAGCACTACCCAGAGTTGTTTCCAGAGACAGCAGACTCCGAAGACGAAGTCTAAGATAAGTGGGGGAGAATTGTAACGCCCCGTTCCTGGTACGTATTAATTTATTAAATGTATTTTATAAAGAGCTAATCGGTGAGTAGTAGCCCTAACTCGTCGAGTAGATGCCAGGTTGGATGCAGGTTTTAAGTGATCTACTCGGCGAGCCCGCGCCTGGACTCGACGAGTAGGCCTGTCTGGATGAAACCCTAACCCTTCGGGTTTGTACCCTATTTAAACATCCTTATAGCCCCTATCCCAGCCTCCAGCACTCTTAGAACGTTTCCCCCTCAAAACCCTAGCCTCCATTGGTGAGTTTGAGTGATTCCTTCTTGATTTTGAGTGTTTTGGTGTATTCTTGGAAGTGTAGAAGAGAAGGAAAGAGAGAAGGTGCAAAGGAGAAGAAGGAGATCCAGAAGCTAGCTTCCATTTGCTACTTCATTTGGTAATAAAGCCTCTACCTTGTTCATTTTCCTAGTAGATCTTCATATATGCTTGTTTTGCCATTTTTGGGACATTTCAAGGTCCAAACTCGAGATTTGAGCTCCCTTAGGATATTGAGCTATAGATCTGGACATCATTGAGCTCCAGGAGCTCAAAGTAGCTACCTTTATGCAAAGCAAGGCCTTGTTCCAAACCCTAGGTTCCCATTTCTAGCTTATTTTGGTGTTTTAGCTTCATACCTCTATGCATGTACGTAAAGTTGGCAACTTTACGTGTGATATCGGCCCTAGAAGCTCAGATCTATGAATTGGATGCACTGAAATCGATTAGAACCAACTGTTTAGTGAGGACATGCATTGGACTCGACGAGTTGTTCTTGGACTCGTTGAGTCGGAGCGCAAACCCTCCCGATTTCTCCGATTTTAGAGTTGTGAGTTGAATCAGCGAGTGGAAGAGGACTCAATGAGTTAGAACAAGGATCTGGAAGTAGAGGGACTGCGCGAGTCCACATCCCGACTCGGCGAGTCGAGTCGTGAATTAGAGAAGTGTGATTCCATGAACTCGACGAGTTCATAGTAGGACTCAGCGAGTAGAGTCAACCAGGAAGTTGACTTTGACCAGGAAGTTGACTTTGACCAGGGGTAAAATAGTCATTTTACCCTGAGATCAGTTATCAGTATCTGATTTAGTATTTATGGGATTGTAGTCGGGAGTTCCGGAGCAGCAGTCAGCCAGTTTCAGATTTAGCATCTCAGCAGCCAGCATTACGAGGTGAGTCTCCTTTCAGTAGGAATGGGTCTACAGCTACAATGCCGAACCGTTTAGATAGCAGTAGTTCCAGACTTTGGTCTGATGCAGTAGTTCAGTATGTCTGATGTCTTTGTGATTCAGGCATGTTTATGTGTTAGTTAGTCTGGGGCTCGGTACGATGCAGTATGCAGTATATGTGCTTACGTTATATGTTATGATCATCTTATGCTATGTTCAGTTAGTCCGGACTTCGGTCCGATGCAGGGGGCAAGGCCCCAGTTAGTCTGGACTTCGGTCCGGTGCAGGGGGCAAGGCCCCAGTTAGTCCGGACTTCGGTCCGATGCAGGGGGCAAGGCCCCAGTTAGTCCGGACTTCGGTCCGATGCAGTGGGCAAGGCCCAGTAGTTCCTTTATATGTTATTGTATGGTATGTGGTAGTTTGGGGGAGCTCACTAAGCTTTGTGCTTACAGTTTCAGTTTTTGGTTTCAGGTACTTCCGCTAGTAAGGGGAAGAGCTCGGGATGATGGCATGGCACACACCACAGCTTCAGTTTATTCCTAGGAGTTTTATTCGGATATTTTGATATGTTTTGTCATCAGTTGATTTGATAAACTTAGTATGACATTTTGAGACGCATGACCCATGGATTTATCTTTTAATATTTGATATTATGGTTTAGTAAAGTTTTCAAACGAAAATTTTTGGGTTGTATTTTTGGGATGTTACAGTATCCCACAAGTTCCCATGTATATCTCATTGCTCAATCTACCCGAGCGTCGTATTGTCAGACCAAACAGAACTAACTAGGTCCACAAAGTCAAGTCCTTTCAATTGTCAATCTATATCAAGTCCTTTTGAATATTTCGTGCCTACCAACGCATTGAGCACAGAGCCTAGACTATTCAGATTCAGTACTTTACACAAGTTAAAATTACCCGTTATCACTTGATTGATATCATTTCCCAAATAAGCACCTGCAAATGAACAAACATGAGACAATATTTTTGGTTTCTTTTCTTTATAATAATTTTTTTTATTTCTCCCGCTAAATTTGTTCATGAGAAAGAAAATAAATAAAATGCGCAAATTTAAACTAATAGAGTCTATCCAAAAAAAAATTAGTCTTCAAAACGGATCATTTTTAGAAAGCTCACAAGCACATTGAATCTAGATTTGTTGAAAGGTTTGGTAAACAAATCCGCCACATTGTTATCAGTGTGGATTTGTTCCAAACGAATGAGCGAGCGCTCGTATCAATCTCGAATAAAATGAACCTTGATGTCGATGTGCTTGGTTTTGGAGTGTTGGACTGGTTTTTTAGCAATTTGGATAACAACATCATTGTCACAAAATATTGGAGTTTCAAGAAAATTCAAACCTTAATCGAGAAGTTGATGTTGAATCCAGATGACTTGTGAGCAACAGGCAGAAGCAGAAACATATTCAGCCTTAGCTGTGGATGTTGACATGGTTTGTTGTTTCTTGCACTGCCAAGACACCAACCGGTCTCCCAAAAATTGACACCCTCCTAATGTTGATTTCCTGTCACGCTCACATCCTCCATAGTTACTGTCAGCAAATGCATATAAATCGAAATCGGGATTTTTAGGATACCAAATACCCAATTTAGGGCTACCTTTAAGATACCTAAAAATCCTTTTGACAACAATTAAATGAGAAAGTTTAGGATTAGCCTGATAACGCGTGCATTGACAAACTGCAAACATGATGCCGGGTCTGCTGGCCTTTAGATACATCAGGGAACCAATCATCGAGCGGTAGTTGGTCTGATCAACAGGCTCCCACTCTGGGTCGGGAGACAACAGCGGACTTTCAGCCATTGGAGCCAGTGCGATCTTTGAATCTTTAAATCCAAACTTCTCCAGCATGTCTTCAACGTATTTGACTTGATGTAACAAGATTCCGGATGAATCTTGCCGAACATTAAGCCCTAAAAACATGGTCATTTCACCCAACGAACTCATCTTAAATCTTTTCTTCATGATAGTCTCGAACTCTTTGCACATCTTGGAACTTGTCAACCCGAAAATGATGTCGTCGACATAGATTTGTACAAGAATCAGATCTGCACCCACATGCTTGATGAATAAGGTCTGATCAATCATTCCTCGTGTATACCCATGCGCAAGCAAGTGCTCTGTAAGAGTTGTATACCAAGCTCTGGGAGCCTGATGTAACCCATATAGAACCTTGTCCAACTTGTAGACATGATTTGGAAACTTGGAATTGACAAACCTAGGAGGTTGATCAACATAAATTTCCTCTTTCAGAGCGTCGTACAAAAAGGCGGTCTTTACATCTATCTGATAAACAGTAAAGTTCATGTATGAAGCATATGCAAGGAATATACGGATGGCTTCTAAATGTGCAACCGGAGCATATACTTCTGTGTAGTCTAGACCCTCGATCTGCCTGAATCCACGAACGACCAATCGAGCCTTATTGCACACAATCACCGTGGAATCGTCATGCTTATTTCTAAAAACCCAACGTGTGTCTAAAGACTTCTTGCCCTTCGGTAACTCAACCAGCTTCGAAACACCCAGTTTTTCAAATTGATTTAACTCTTCATGCATCGCATCAACCCAGCTTAGTTCATTTAACGTCATTGCCATATTCTTGGGCACAATCTGAGAGATAAAGCAAGAATAGAGACATGTATTGACATCTCCACTCTGACTTCTCGTTTTAACACCTTCGCCAAGTGGGCCGTAGACATTTTCAATCGGATGATCGCGTTGAATTCTTGTTGGGATTGCATGACTGACATCATCGACTGAGACTGGAAGTGTGTTGATATTAAAGAATCTATCTTTAGCTGAATCACTCGCCTCAGACGATCAAGGATTGTGAGAGGTACTCGCCAAGTATTCATTTGAAATTGGATCAGGAAAGAGAAGCTCCATGAACGATTGAGTAGCAGCGGAAGTATCCCTTGACATGACTTCTCTTTCAGCAGGAGTAAGAGGAGTGGCTTCAACATTAGAACAAATTTCTTGACTTGGAGAACTTGAGGAAGTACTTGGAGCAACTTCATCCACTCTAGGAGATATGGGAGTCACCAGGGGTGCTCTGTACACAACATCTTCCTCTTAATCTTCAACAACTGCACTTGAGCGTGAGCAAGAACCTGAAACACTATTAGAATACACATTAAAGGAGTTAAACAATGATGCATAATCAAATAACTAGTCAGGTCCAACTCTCGCATCTGTCTCATTCTCCTCCAGCCAACGCACGTCATAAGATTCCACAATTTTCTTGGTGGCTTTGTTGTATACTCGGTAGGCAGTGCGTGCGGCGTATCCCACAAAATAGCAGTCATCGGCCTTTGATTTGAATATGGGGTTGGATTCAAAGTGAAGAAGGGTGCAAGGACATCAAAATATTCTGAAATAAGCGACCGATGGCTTGTGATTGTATAATATCTCTTACGGGGTCTTCATTTGGGCTTTGTTGATCAGGACTCGATTCTGAACGTAACAAGCAACGTTGATCGCCTCAGCCCAGAAGAAGACCATCAATTTGGAATCACAGAGCATCGTCCTTGCAAGTCTATCAAAGTACGATTTCTTCGTTCTGCAACACCATTTTATTGTGGTGTCCGAACGGAACTATATTGACGCAATATACCCTTTTCGGCACAGAAGTGATCCAGAACGGCATTCTTGAATTCCATGCCATTATCAGTTCGAAGCGCCTTCACCTTATCATTCGTTTGATTCTCAATCATCACAATGAACTTCTTGATCAAATCAGCAATCCCACTCTTGTTGGATAAAAAGAAAACCCATGTGAAACGAGAGTAATCATCAACCACAACAAGACAATAAGAATTCTTGTTGATGCTGAGAACGTTGACTGGACCAAACAAATCCATATGCAACAATTGAAGAACCTTGCTGATTAAATTGACCATCTTTGGCAAATGTGGCTTGCGATGATGCTTGCCCTGAGCACACTCCACACACTTTTCAAAGGTTATGAAGTCCTTGACGGGAAGACCACGCATAATCTCATTTTTATCAAGGCGATTGAGGTTCTTGGCATTAGCATGGCCGAGACGACGGTGCCAGAGCATGGCATAGTGTTCTGAGACTTTAGAGAAAAGACAAGTGATTTGTTCGGGAATGTTATGATTCATATCAATAACATAGGCATTATCTTCTCGTTCAGATCGAACGAAAATCCATTCTTCAGGTATGATGATTCCGGGCTTTAGAATGAGACACTCTTTATTCGTAAAATGAGTCGAGTAGCCTTTATCACAGATCTGAGATACGCTCAACAGACTGTGTTTCAGATCAGGAGCATAGTTAACGTTCTCAAAACTAAGCACAACATTTGTCACTGTACCCTTTTGAGTGATCTTTCCTCCTTCTCTTCCCGCAAAGGAAACAAACCCCCCGTTAAAATTCTAAATGTCTTGCAATTGGGAGATGTCTCATGTCATATGCCTGGAACAACCACTATCGACATACCAAGGTCTGACGATATTCCTCCGTAGCTGTTCCTGCACGATGAGCTGGATTAATTAGATTTTGGGACCCAGGTCATAGAGACACTGGGTTTTCCCTTGTTAGCAACAAAATTGACTTTTTCACATTTTGAATCTGATTGATTACCAGATACGGATAAAGGACATTGAGGTGATTGGACATTTTAGTTTTTGGGAACCCATTTATAATTAGGTTTAGAAACATTTACAGGTGTTTTCGAAATGTTTTTCTTTGGTTTTGATTGTTTGGGTTTTCGTATAAGATTAGCCGAAGACCCAGACGATATCTTTGACGATACCGATCTTGGCTTAACCATTTTCGGTCTCGTTAAAGTACCTGTTGAATTTTTGGTTCAAACCCGTCTGTTCTTTTCTAGATCAACCCGTTTTCTTTCTTTATTGATGTTCCATTCACCATCAACTGAATGAGATCTCGAGGATTTTCTCTTAAGAGATCTTCCTCGTGATTCATTCATTCCCCTTTGTGTATAAAAAGGAACAAATGCATGGTTTGGACAGTTTCTTGCTATATGACCACGAACTTGTGACAACCGCCAATTTTTGGTCAAGCGAAAGTCAAACAAAGTCAACAAGTCAAACCGGTCAACTCAACTAACCCTTGTGTATTAGGGTTTACATTATGTTTTACTATTGTACGATTACCTATCTCAATACAAAGTATCACTTAGAGGTTTCATGTGTTTAGGAAATCTAAGCCCTAACCATGATAAGTGATATAACGACTCGATAAAACACTATTACATACCCTTCAGGGGCATATATGTAAGTCCCTAATCTGCTTGTGTATCAATCAGATCCGTTTGATGGTGCGGAATCCCAATCAAACGGATGATGTCAGATCAAATAGAAGAGAAGGAGAAGAAGACGATGATGAATCTTGTGTGTATTGATATGGTTGAAGATCCGGATACAAGATTCACACACACTAACACACACTCTCTTTTCTCTCTCTTTCTCTCTCTATAACACCTTGAGTTTCACACACTTAAGCTCTTCTAGTGTTCATCACTCTAATCCTCACCCCTTACACTTATATTTATACATAAGAAACATGGGCTTGGTGAACATGGGCCGTAAATGGGTTTACGGTCGTAAACCTGTTTACGGCCGTAAACACAACCGTAAACACGTATACGACCGTAAACACCAAGCTGTTTACGGTCCAAGACACAAAAATACATTTTCCTAGAAAAGAAAAGTATAAACCATATTTTTGACCCAACAATCTCCCCCTTGGTTTATAGCTTTCTTTTCTTTTCTTAAATGACCCAACAAGCTCCCCCTAAAAAGTAGTTGGCTTTCTTGTTAATCTTCATTGGGAGCTTTGGCTTCAGCTTTACTCTTTGATATCTTCATGACTTCAAGATGAACATATGAATCTTTAATGAATGACTTCATCTTGAGCAGTTGGGCTTTTCTTCAGAATTTGGCATTGAACGCACATTGGGTGAGGAGGCTTTTTGTACTGATTCTTGAAAGATAATGCTTTCAGTTTGAGGATCTTCAGAGAGAACATCAGAGAGAACAAATCTTCTGGATCACTTCAGCAGGTTCAATATAGCAGCAGACTGATTGAGGAGGCTTCAATGCAATCCGTCACATATTCTTCAATTTCAGCTTCACCTTGCTTCTGGGGTTGAAAGATTGAATGTCGAAAGAATAATCTTCATTTCTTCCTCCTTCGAATGAGAATTCTTCGATGATCACGGATGAAGCCTTGGCTCAGAAATCTTCGACACAAACTCCATGAGTTTCATCTTCACCTGAATTTACTTTTCAAGACAAAACAAAACTAAAAGAAAACTTAGCACACAATATTTTTGGATTTTTTATATTTTCTGAAAAAGAAATAAAACAGAAATAACACTATTTTTGGATTTTTAATTTTTTTGATTTTTGTTTGGTTTTTAAAATTTTTAATTCTCCCCTAATATTTAAATTAGAACTATGAACAAATTTAACAAAAATAAAATGATATCTAACCTTAAGAGTGATTTGGGATCAAAGTTTTTAAACAGCCTTTATCCGTTTATCAGTACCTCTCCCTTCATGAATAGATCTGGTCAATCGCCGGTATTGTGGTCCACTTAAACATGAGAGATTGTGACAAAATTAGGACATACTATAAATGACAAGACAATGTGATCCTAAGTTCCTAGATAATATTCCTTAAGGACCATTCAGCTGACGACAACCAAAGATATTGTTGTCCACCTAAATTGAGCAGCGAGATCTACAGACAACCTAGTGATTGTTCAATTTTAAATGTACTAGAACATGTTTCCCGCTTCCTGACATACCCCAATAATCAGGAACTTCCAAAGTACTCCTTACTTTAGGTGAGCAGACAATTATTATGAGAGAAGTCAGATTTAGAATGCATATGCTATACACCCAGGTCGGATCTCTTCCAATCTCGCAGAGGGTGAAACATATGACTAACCAGATTTAGAGGGATTGAGAAGTAGAATGGTGCATATGCTGTGTACCAGGTCGGATGGTTAATCACGCAAAGGAGACAACATATGGCTAACAGACAGAAAGAATTGCATAGATAAAGGATGCAGAGAAGTAGAGTTGCATATGTTGCAGTCCAAGTCGGATGTATTTCAATCACACAGAGGAGGCAACATATGACTAACAGAAAGAAAGCAAGAAAATAATTTCCTACAGACCTACTTTATCGGAATTCCCCAGTCGCCCCATCAATACCGGAATTAAGGACAGAATCCGCACATCGAGGAAGAGTTAAACCACAGTTCTAGATACGGATTACTTTAATGTGACTGGTGGCTTATCATGTATATCTCCCTGCTCAACCTATCCAAGCGTCATATTGTCAGGCTAAATGGATCTATCTAGGTCAAGATTTGTCAAGTCTCTAGATTCCTTAAGTTCATTAATGCCTAGTCAAGTCCATTTTAATCTTTCGTGTCTACCAGCGCATCGAACACAGAGCCTAGACAATTCAGCTTTAGTCCCTTACACAGATTCAGATTGCCTGTTATCACATGATTATATCACTTCCCAAAACATCTCCCTCAAGCACATTCCATACCCAACATATTTTTTTTTGATTTTCTGATTTTCTAATGTTTTTGGATTTTTTAAAATTTTCTAATTTTTGTTTTGTTTTTATTTCTCCCCCTAAATTTGTGCATAGGAGAGAAACGAAAGTAAATGCGCAAATTTAAACTATCCTAAAACAAAAATTAGTCTTTAAAGCGAATCAGCTTAAGAAAAACTCAGGAGTATAGAGAAGAAAACTCAAAGCGTAAGTCACCGATTGAATTTGCATCCAGAATGTCTGAGAACAGCATGCGTAATCTCAAAACAGATCCAAAAATTCTTCACATCGTTAAGCACTAACCCCGTTTGTGATCTCTTCCTTTCTTTCTTTCCCGCAAAGGACACATACTCCCAAACAATGTTCTAAGTGTTGTACAGTTGAGAGATGTCTCCTATCATGTGCCAGGAACAGCCACTACCAACAAACCGAAGTCTGATGATATGCCTCCATAGCTGCTCCGACACAAAGTGGGATCAGTTGGTCTTTGGAACCCAATCCATTTTGAAACTGGGTCGACCTTTGTCATTAACGCAAGATACATTCTCCCATGACATGTCCTGTTTATCACAAACAAAAGATGTAGAAATATTAGAGTCATTAGTTGATTTGGGAGATTGAACCTTCGGAACCCATTTGTAGTTGGGTTTAACCCATTTCTTTTTAGATCTGATGGGTGGCTCAGTACTTGCTTTTGAGCTTGATGTCGGCCGTTGAGATGACTTTGACCTAACCGGTCTTTGTTTTACTGGTGCATCTCTTGGATTGGGCTTCTTGGCCGACATTTCCTTCTTGCCCTAGGGATTCAGATTCTTGGGCTTGGGAGTTGAATTCTTGGCCTTCTTGGCATTCCAGTCGCCAATGTCTGATCGTGACCTTGAGGGGTTTCTTTTGGAGTATCTCCCTCTTGGCGCGTTCTGCCAGCCTTGTGCGTAGTAAGGAACGTGTGCGCGATTAGGACAATTTCGGGCAATCTGACCAGGTGTTCCACAGTGAAAACAAGTCTTTTTCTTCACTGGGAAATTGTTTCTTCCTGCCCCTGGTGGCGTGTCTTTGCCTTGTCTCTTGCTTTTCCCACACGCACAGTTGCAACAAGCCGTCGGTTGTTTCACTTGATTTGGTGGCCTGTATTTCTCAACAGCAGGTTGATCAAAAGCAGCTGAGTTCGAAGCAACAGATTCAGAGCTCAAGGAGATGTTGGTTTGTTCAGTGGTGTTCTCCTTGTTCTCATCCTCTGCTACTTTACCTGCACATGAAGTAGATGTGCTAGAAACAGGAACATCAGTATTTTCAAACAAATAATCAAATATGTCAAAAAAATTTAACTCAACATGATCCGATGCAAAAGCATCAAAAGCATCACAAGATGTATCATCAACTTTAATATTAGAAACAGAAGGTTTTTCATTGGAAACAGAAACATCATGATTAGAAACAGAAACAGAAACAGAATCTCCAGCTTCACGCTTTGCCTGATCTAATGGTTGATCTGCAGGGGAAGTAGAAATGTTAGAACTTTCAACATTAATAAGTCCACCTGAAACGAAACCAGATGGCTTTCCATAAACCATAAATGGTTCATTGGCAATCTCATCCTTGGATAGGGGTTGATACTGATATGTATGATTATAAGGAGGAGGTACACTATCATATCCTAAACCCTTTGACTGATTTCGTTTGAACTGCATGCAGTGATCAATCATGTTGGCAACTACCTCGCTTGATCCATCAAATTTTCTAAAATTAAAATTTGCAGTTTCAAATTCTCTTTTCAATGTATCAAGCTCGGTAATTAACTCATCATTTTGTCTCCTAACATAATCATAAAGCTCACATTTTTCACTGTATTCTGTCTGAATTCTTTTAAAATCTTTTATTTTTGTCTCTAACTGGGCCTTAAGGGGTTTCTGTCCTTTTCTAAGTTGATATCCTTCATATCTCAGGTCCTCAACTTCTCTTTTTAATAAATCAATTTGTTCCCGAAGAAATTTAATCGTAGTTTCACAAGATGGAGTACATGAAACTTTATTAACTGGAACGTTTGAAGAACTCATTGTTTAAAAAAACATATGCCCTTTGACTAAAAACTCAAAAGTCAACCTCAAAAGTCAAATTTAAAAAGTCAAACTCAAAAGTCAAACTTGAAAAGTCAAACTTAAAAGTCAAACCGAAAAGCTAAATTTGAAAATTTAAAAGTCAAACGAGAAAGTCAAAGTTTAAAGTCAAAGGTCAAACTTTAAAGAAAAAAGTCAAAAATTAAAAATTAAAATTTTTGGTTGAAAATGAAATTTTAAAATAAAAGAAATTGAATTTTTGGGCTAAAATTGTCAATTTGCGAAACTGGGAACCGGAGGTATTGTATTTAAGTTAAAAAGGGAAGGAATGTAACATCCACCAATCTAGATCAACTGGTAAGGCGGAAAGCTGATGAACCAAAGGTTGCGGGTTCGATCCTCGGCACCCCCAAATCCGTTTCAATTTTTGAAGTGCGAAGGCGAGGAGACTGCTGCGATGCGAGGGCGCTGCTGCGATGCGAGATGCGAACACCGACGACACGATGCGAGGACCTCGTGCGAGGCGCGAGATCGAGGCTCCTGAACGAGGCGAGGTGCGAAGCGCTGATGCGAAGCTGCTGTGCGAGGCGAAGACCTGGTGCGAGGATGCTGCTCACCGAGCCGTCCTTAAAGCCGTTCACCGAGCCGCTACCGAATTCCGAGCCGAGGCCTCAAACTCCGGCGACCGTAAACCGCCGACCGTAAACTTCGGCGACCGTAAACCGCCGGCCGTAAACTCTGGCGACCGTAAACCGCCGGCTGTAAACTCCGGACCGTAAACACGTTTACGGCCGTAAACTCCGGACCGTAAACACATTTACGTCCGTAAACTCCGGGAAACCCTAGCCGCCGCCACTGTAAACCCTTCAAAGACCGTAAACTCTTCGCAGATTACGTGAAAAACAGCGTTTTTCACCTCTTTTTGCTCCAAAACTCGATCAAAAACTCGTTTTTATCAAAAACGCGAAGAACAAACCCCCCTAATTTTCAGAGATCTATCCAAAAACGCAAGAATCTTTCAAAAATAAGATCAAATATGCTCCAGATCTGACATAAATGACTGATACAATCCAAGCTCTGATACCAATTGTAAGTCCCTAATCTGCTTGTGTATCAATCAGATCCGTTTGATGGTGCGGAATCTCAATCAAACGGATGATGTCAGATCAAATAGAAGAGAAGGAGAAGAAGAAGATGAAGATGATGAATCTTGTATGTATTGATATTATTGAAGATCCGGATACAAGATTCACACACACTAACACACACTCTCTTTTCTCTCTCTTTCTCTCTCTAGAACACCTTGAGTTTCACACATTTAAGCTCTTCTAGTGTTCATCACTCTACTCCTCACCCCTTACACCTATATTTATACATAAGAAACATGGGCTTGGTGAACATGGGCCGTAAATGGGTTTACGGCCGTAAACACAACCGTAAACACGTATACGACCGTAAACACCAAGCTGTTTACGGTCCAAGACACAAAAATACATTTTCCTAGAAAAGCAAAGTATAAACCATATTTTTGACCCAACAATATAACACCCATAACAAGGCTTATCGAGGTTTACAAACCTTGCATTATGAGGCTAAACACTACCAAAAGTCACAAACAAAGTCTCCCTCAATCTCTCTCGCTATATATCTATCTCTCTCCCAAATCTCCCTCAAAATCTGTTTTAACTTTTTATAAACACTAGGGGCATCCCGACCCTTAACTTAGTCAAAAACCACTTGAAACGGGAATATTATTTGAAAAACAGCCTTATAGGGTCGAACCCTCTTATAGGACCGAACCCCCTTATAGGACCGAACCCTCTTAGAGCCGAACCTCCCTTAGAACCGAACCCCTCTTTAAGACCGAAACCCCACTTCGGTCCAGTTTACCTTCGGTCCGAAGAACCACTTTCGGTCCAGGTTGCTCTCGGTTTCTAGCTTCTCGGTTCATCTCGTTTCGGTTCTACCACCTTCGGTCCCTAGCCTCGCAACCGAACACTCCTTCGGCTCAGATCAGCCTACTTTCGGTTCTCAAACCTTCTTGGACCAAACCTTCAGTTCTGACCCCCAGAACTTCGCTAGTTCGCTTCTCCTTCACGGTTTTCGACCACTTTCGCTTCTTAAGCTTGGTTTTGCTGATTTTGAGGGGAAATTTTCACCCAAACTCATATTTCAACATATTAGAACCCATAAAATAATATTTCAATCATATTTTGGGAAATTCTTGCTATAAACCATATCTTTTGTGCAAGATATTTCTCTAAAAGGGTTGGTTGACTTTTCCAAAAAGTTATGACGCAACCCATTTCCCCATACCCACTCTATGACAACTATAGGGCATTATTCCCATAGTACCTAGTCAAATCAATATCTTTCCTCCAACACTCCACCAGATTTTCTTACTTAAATCCGCTCATTAAGATCTTCAACCTTCACCTACAAAATCCCAAGCACATCCTCCAAAAATACACTTTTTCTCCCTCCCACTCTTCTAACTCTTTGGAACTCGAGATTCTCCAGGAAGCATTTTGCTTCTACTTCACTCTTGGTAAGTTTTTCATTCCTACACTTTAATATTCTACACTCCTTCCTTCAAATCATGGATTTCTTATACAAATATCATTATATTTGTTCTTAGGATCTTCAAATCCTCAAGCATCCTCCAAGTGTTCTTGACTTGGAAACCTATTTTCTTCCACATCCATCTCATAAAATCACTCAAGGTGAGTTCATACCCCTATATTTTTATGTTTTCTTTAAGTTTTAGGGGGGGGGGGAATACAAGTCAAATCACCTTAACATAACTTGAAACTCATACTTCAGCTTTTCACAGAAAAGTTGGGTTCTATTCACAGACTGTTTTGACCATCTTAAACTTAATATTTTTCAAAACTGTTTAATATGCACATAGTTCAGGTTTATACCTTTCTAATGACTACTTGAACATCTCCATACGATTTTTATACAATTTATGGTGATATTTACAAAACTGTGTATCATCTCAAAAACAAACTCGGACCAGTCTGTGAATATAGACATTTTCACACAAGTTAGAAACCAGTAAAAATCATAATAAAAATTATGAAAAAGGTAGACGCATTTTCTAAACTCACAGAGTTTACGAATTCAGTTTTCGACTTCGTATGATTTTTCTGTGATTTTTCTAAAACAGTGCAGAAAAGTTAAAAACTAGTTAAACAGCTTACAATATTAATAACACTTTGTAACATGTTGAGCAAAGTGTATAACAACAAGTTTCTAAATGTTGAACGTATTTCTTGTTAGTTTAACATCATAAACAGAAATTATTCATTCATGATAAGGGTTTTCATTCACTTCGAACACGTACCATAAACTATAATAGGTATAGTTTATGAATTTTACATTACAAACATACTACATAAAGGGGATTCATTTCCACCACAGAAAAGGTTTTTCATTCACATAACACGTAAACTCGTTAACATAAGTTGTGAGACATTTCTTCATTGTACTCTTAGAGTACGGGTTATAATTTCTGTAAGTTATAACCAGAGTCTCTTGTAGGGAGAGCGTGATAATTGTATATAGATCTATATTAGGATTGACACCCCACACCTTGTTGCTAGCTACAGTTGGACCTGCACGTTTACGTGTGACAAATGTCATAACATTCTGACGTCTGAAAAATGTTGTAGCAGGTTCATGTAGTTATAGTATGGTTATAGCGACTCACATAGGGAGTTAACGACACTTAAAGTTTACGGGAATTTCCACTTTATAAGGGGTTTTATCTATATAAAATTGCATACATCGTTACAAGTACGAAACACACACATGCATTCGGGCTTGGGATTTAAGGCTGCAATTCATTTTATAAGGAAAATATTGGATTTCCTTGAACTTACACTACATTTACAAAGTAAAAGAAAGATTTTCAACTCTACATACAAAAGCTTATGCACTCACCAACTTAATTGTTGACACTCTTTCAAAATTACTTGTATTCCCAGGTAATCAATGAAATCACGTAACTACAAGCTTTTGAGGATGGAACGCTATGGCGTTTGACAAACTATTTTTGATATCATATTGTAATCGATTTTGAAACATGTAACATTTGAAACCATGTAACCTTTTCGATTATATTTATGATTGGTTGTATGTACTGAGATCACAATTATACTCGTTGTTATGATACTATACATGAAGTCATCCCACCCCCGGACGTTTTCGTCATCCTTGGTGTGGGGGTGTGACAGATTGGTATCAGAGAATTGTTTATAGTGAACTAAGTATATCGAACCACATAAGATATACCAATTATAAACACATTGGACTAAAACTCTCTGATTAAAAATTTTCATACAACTATACTTTTAGAAATAAAATATTTTTTTTATTTTAAAAGTATAAGAACATGCATACATGCTAGTACAGTGTCGTAACTAGGACAAATACAAAGTAAAAGAAGATGAGTTGTACGCTACGAGTATGCCTTGGAATATGTACTCAAGTCTGGGATGAATATAGCCTGATCAACTATATTTGTCCGAGAAGTGACTCGCATATACTAGGGGATAGTCGGAGGGGACAACAAGTCTAATAACCTAACTTTCCCATACAAGAATTGCTCCAAGAATCAAACAAAACGTTTAAAATACTATATGAGTATTTATTATTGATTTAGCGCAATATTTCTCGATTCATTATGTTCCTCTTACACCCCTATTCTCGCACAGACGTCATGGCAGGATTCCACTTACCAGGAGATCCCTACATTTCGAACCAGGGAAATGGTGGTTGGATTGAAGAAGAACCAGAAGAAGATCCCGAGGAAGTGTTCGAGGAGGAACCCGAAGAAGACCCCGAAGAAGCTAAAGAGGAAGAACCTGAAGAAGAGGAAATGGAGGAAGATGAATAAGATAACTCCGAAGAGGAACCCGAGGTTTACAATCCACTCCCTGCTCATGCCCCTGGACGAGACTTCCAGGGCTCGACGCCCAATGGGGAGTGAATCTGAGATTGTGGAGCCGAGAACAGGGCCAACGCCCTCCTTATGGAATGGACAGAGGTTTCTACAACCTCGACGGGGGAGGCTCGGAAGACAGGGCTCTCCCTGTCATTGATCACCGTATTGCTCGCCACGATCAGTAGGTCAGGGCATCCGCCAACCTGATTTTGGAGGTGGGTGTAACCACGGAGGTCACTGCATTCTGCCTTTGTCGCTTAGATGAGGATCATGACCACACTAGAGATCACACTAAGGCCCTACAGAGGGAAGTTACCACCGCCCGGAGTGAAATTCGAAAATATCAAGAGCGTCAGGCCATGATAGAAAGGCGACTGATGGAAGCAGAACGCCGAGCGGAAGAAGATAGGGAAGATGTTAGGGCAATGCGTGCACTACTCACATTTTGTTATAAACTAGGTTTATGTGCTGTCAAAAATCTAAATTGCATTGATGTGATGTAGACCTGCTTCAGGGTCAAATTTTCCAAACACTATGTACTAAATCATATCAATGAAATGGGCATGCATATTATTTCATTGGGAGCACTACCACTACATTCATAATAGTGTCTATCATTACTTGGTAAAATCTACGATTGTTTAGTGTATACAATAAAGTTATATATAGTTATGAGTCTATCGATTTAGAAATGGTGTGTCCGCCTTAGATCCTGTTCCTTGTTTGGTTGTGGGTTTAGGGCAGATCCATTAGATTCAAAGATCTATTAAATATAAATTGTGTATAACTAAGTATACACCGAGCAATTATAGTAAGGGCCTAGTATGGATCAAGTCACAAGAATTCATTTGAAAAAGTACTACTAAATTCATAAGTTTATTTTAAATAGACTTCGATTATGAATCGCTTGCAAATACTTTAAAGTCGGGACATAATATAGATAGCCTAGTGCAAGTAACAACCGACTTATCACTACTATTAAGGGCTTACCATCACTTCGTCTTTAAAAACTTGTGGCAGAATTATGCCACCACGGAGAAATCCCAGACGTTCCAGCAACGCACCACCACCACCTCCACCACCACCACAGTTTGATCCCGCAATGTTCCAAGCTGCCGTAACAGCAATCGTGGCAACCGCAATGTCACACATCGATATAAATGGCGCTGGTGGTTCGGGAAGTGGAGCCACAAACTCTAATCAGGGAGACAGTCAGGGACGCGCAAAAGAATGTTCCTACAAGGATTTTACTAATGGCAAACCCAAATCCTTTGATGGAATCGGGGGTATCATCACTCTGATGCAATGGTTCGAGAAGACTGAATCAGTATTCGAGATTTGTGCCTGTCCGGAAGCCAACAAAGTCAAATTTGCAGCTTGTACTTTCACTGACCGAGCCCTTAACTGGTGGAACGGTCGCGTAAAGTCGTTAACTCTTCCTGTGGCGAATGCAATGGGCTGGGAGGATTTAAAGGCCCTAATGCTGACCGAGTACTGCTCGAGGGGCGAGATTCAGAAACTAAAACAGGAACTCTGGGGCCTCAAGATGATCGGCTCTGACATCGCAGCTTACACTGCCAGATTCAGCGATCTGGCCATATTATGTCCCGGGTTGGTCACCCCGGAAAGTAAGAAGGTGGAGAAATACATCTAGGGACTAACCCCCCAGATTCAAAGGAGCGTGTTGGCATCAAGTCCAACTAATTTTGACAGTGCCAAGGAGCTAGCACAACAACTCATTGACCATAAAGCCAGCCATAGCGCTGTGGCGGCCTCCCCTGATCAAGCAAAAGGGGGAAACAACAAAAGAAAGTTCTGGAACAACAAGAAGAGCCAGCCGGCCCAGGACCCAGCCAAGAAACAACAAATTGTGGTGGTTCGCGCTGCCACTACCCCCGCCGCTCCAACACCGCTAAGGCAGTATGGTGGGAACCTCCCCAAATGTAACAAGTGTAACTTCCACCATATCGGCCCTTGCCGAGAAATGCACTACTGCAACTGCAACAAGAAAGGGCACACCGCTCGTTTCTGCAAGTTGCCAACCCAACAAACCACCTTGGTCGCCAATGTCGGGGCAAGCCGAGCCTGCTACGGCTGTGGGGAGGCTGGGAACTTCAAAAGAAATTGCCCAAAGGCAAGGAACGCAAATCCCGGCGGAGTCGGAAGGGTCTTGGCCTTAAGGCAAGGGAAATCTATGGAAGATCCCACGGCGGTTACCGGTATGTTTCTTCTCAATAAGTCATATGCATACATATTATTCGATAGTGGAGCAGAGAGGAGTTTCGTTGGCCACCAATTCAAACAATTACTAAAACAAAATCCCCAATCATTAAAAGATGCATACATCATAGAAATGGCAAATGGGGAGGTAGAGAGCACTAACAAAATATACACAGGGTGTACCCTCACTCTAGATAACCATTCATTCAAAATCGACCTAATGCCTGTCAAAATAAAAACATTTGATATCATCATTGGCATGGATTGGTTAAGTTCAAATCGTGCTGACATTCTGTGTTACGAAAGGGTCGTTCGCCTTAATCAGCCAAGTGGCGAAACGCTCGTCATTTATGGAGACAAACCTAGTACAAACCTACACATAATCTCTTGAGCCAAAGCCCAAATGTATCTCCGCAAGGAATACCACGCCTTCTTAGCCCACATAGTGGATAATAAACAAGAGGTGAAGAACATCAAGGACATTCCGGAGGTCTGTAATTTCCCTGACGTATTTCCAGAAGACCTTCCCGGAGTTCCACCCACACGACAAGTAGAATTCCGAATCGACTTAATTCCCGAAGCTACCCCCGTAGCCAAAGCGCCCTACCGCCAAGCGCCATCCGAGATGCAAGAACTATCCAGCCAACTAAACGAACTGCTGAGCAAAGGATTCATCAGACCAAGCTTCTCGCCTTGGGGAGCACCAGTTCTGTTTGTGAAAAAGAAGGATGGATCGTTCCGCATGTGTATCGACTACCGCGAGCTAAATAAGCTTACCATCAAAAACTGATACCCTCTACCCCGAATCGACGACTTATTTGACCAACTCCAAGGAGCATCTTACTTCTCAAAGATCGATCTGAGGTCAGGATACCATCAACTACGAGTCCAGGAGGAGGATGTTCCTAAAACAGCGTTAAGGACTCGGTACGGTCACTACGAGTTTGTAGTAATGCCCTTCGGATTAACAAACGCACCCGCATTGTTCATGGATCTAATGAACCAGGTGTGCCGGCCTTACTTAGACAAGTTCGTGATTGTCTTCATAGACGACATTCTGGTCTATTCAATGAGTGAGGAAGAGCATAGCCAACATCTACGACAGGTATTGGAGATATTAAGGGCAGAGAAATTATATGCAAAATTTTCAAAGTGTGAATTTTGGATCCGAGAAGTAGACTTCCTCGGTCATGTGGTTAGCGAGAAAGGGATACACGTGGATCCCTCCAAAATCAAGGCAATCGAGAACTGGTCAGCACCAAGGACGCCTACAGAAATCCGTCAATTCTTAGGCCTTGCTGGCTACTACTAGAGGTTCATCCAAAACTTCTCCAAGATTGCCAAACCACTTACCATCCTGACTCAAAAGGGTGTAACTTTTAACTGGGGAGAGAAGGAAGAAGCCGTTTTCCAAACACTAAAGCAGGCCCTGTGCAGCGCCCCGATTTTATCCCTACCAGAAGGAACTGAAGACTTTGTGGTCTACTGCGACGCGTCAAACCAGGGTCTTGGATGTGTGTTAATGCAACGAGGAAAGGTCATTGCCTACGCATCGAGGCAATTAAAAACTCACGAGGTCAACTACGCTACATATGACCTTAAATTGGGAGCAGTAGTATTCGCCCTAAAAATCTGGAGGCACTACCTTTCCGGAACAAAGTGTACTATCTTTACCGATTACAAAAGCCTTCAGCACATCCTCAATCAAAAAGAGCTCAACATGAGGCATAGACGATGGGTAGAACTACTGAATGATTACGAGTGTCAGATTCGTTATCACCCAGGTAAGGCCAACGTAGTAGCTGACGCCTTAAGTCGAAAGGAATACTCGGGTCGCCGAGTAAAGTCATTAACCATGACAATCCATTCGCTCCTGTCCATGCAAATCAAAGAGGCCCAACTGGAGGATTTGAAACCAGAAAATGTGACATGAGAGGCGTTAAGAGGAATGGATAAGAACCTCGAAGTCAGGAACGACGGAGTTCGTTATCTCATGAATCGGATCTGGACACTGAAGTTCGGTGGATGCAGGGATGTCGTCATGAATGAAGCACACAAAACTCGATATTCCATAAATCCTGGTTCAGACAAGATGTATCTGGATTTTAAAAATCTTTATTGGTGGCCGAACATGAAAGCTGACATCGCTACCTTTGTGAGCAAGTGCCTGACTTGCCCCAAGGTCAAGGTACAATACCAAAAGCCCTCGGGTTTGTTGCAACAACCAGAGATACCCGAGTGGAAGTGGGAGTGGATCACGATGGATTTCAAAACCAAGTTACCCAAGATATCAGGTGGTCTCGATACCATTTGGGTGATCGTTGACAGGTTGACCAAATCCACATATTTCCTGCCAATCAAGGTCGCGCCAGTCGAAGCCCTCTACGGCCGCAAGTGCAGATCGCCGTTATGATGGGCTGAAGTGGGAGATACGCAACTAACTAAGGGTCAAGTTCCTAACAGTACTCTCACTGGCCCAGAAATCATAAGAGAAGTGACTGAGAAGATTGTTCAAATTCGAGAACGATTAAAAGCTTCTAGAGACAGACAATGAGCTATGTCGATAACAGACGGAAGCCCTTGGAATTCCAGGTCGGAGACCGGGTGCTGTTAAAGCTCTCACCCTGGAAGGGATTAATACATTTTGGAGAACATGGGAAACTAAATCCAAGGTATATCGGGACGTTTGAGATCCTCGCCAAGATTGGCCCGGTAGCATACAAGCTTCGACTGCCGCAGGAACTCAATAATGTTCATCCTACCTTTCATGTGTCCAACTTAAAGAAGTGCTTGTCCGATAAGACTCTCGTCATCCCTCTTGACGAGATTGAGATCAACGAGAATCTCCATTTCGTATAGAAATCATGGACCGAGAGATCAAAAGAACAAAACAAAGTCGCATTCCCATTGTGAAGGTCAGATGGAACGCTAAACGAGGACCCGAGTTCACCTGGGAATGCGAATATCAAATGAAACAAAAGTACCCACATCTTTTCCCCAACGCCTAAAGTCCCAGTCGAAATGCTAATTTCGGGACGAAATTCCTTCTAACGGGGGAATGATGTGACAACCGACAATTTTTGGTCAAGCAAAAGTCAAACAAAGTCAACAAGTCAAATCGGTCAACTCAACTAACCCTTGTGTATTAGGGTTTACATTATGTTTACTATTGTACGATCACCTATCTTAATACAAAGTATTACTTAGAGGTTTCATGTGTTTAGGAAATCTAAGCCCTAATCAGGATAAGTGATATAACGACTCGATAAAACACTATTACATACCCTTCGGGGGCGTATAACACCCATAACAAGGCTTATCGAGGTTTACAAACCTTGCATTATGAAGCTAAACACTAACAAAAGTCACAAACAAAGTCTCTCTCAATCTCTCTCGCTATATATCTCTCTCTCCCACACCTCTCCCAAATCTCCCTCAAAATCTCTTTTAATGTTTTATAAACACTCGGGGCATCCCGACCCTTAACTTATTAAAAAACCACTTGAAACGGGAAGATTATTTGAAAAACAGCCTTATAGGGCCGAACCCTCTTATAGGACCGAACCCCCTTATAGGACCGAACCCTCTTATAGGACTGAACCCTCTTAGAGCCGAACCTCCCTTACAACCGAACCCCTCTTTAAGACCGAAAACCCCCTTCGGTCCAGTTTACCTTCGGTCCGCAGAACCACTTTCGGTCCAGGTTGCTCTCGGTTTCCAGCTTCTCGGTTCATCTCGTTTCGGTTCTACCACCTTCGGTCCCTAGCCTTGCAACCGAACACTCCTTCGGCTCGGATCAGCCTACTTTCGGTTCTCAACCCTTCTTGGAACGAACTTTCGGTTCTGACCCCCAGAAGTTCACAAGTTCACTTCTCCTTCCTGGTTTTCGACCACTTTCGCTTCTTAAGCTCGTTTTTTATGATTTTGACGGAAAATTTTCACCCAAACTCATATTTCAACATATTAGAACCCATAAAATAATATTTCAATCATATTTTGGGAAATTCTTTCTATAAACCATATCTTTTGTGCAAGATATTTCTCTAAAAGGGTTGGTTGACTTTTCCAAAAAGTTATGACGCAACCCATTTCCCCATACCCACTCTATGACAACTATAGGTCACTATTCCCATTGTACCTAGTCAACTGTATATATTTCCTCCAACACTCCACCAGATTTTCTAACTCAAATCCACTCATTAAGATCTTCAACCTTCACCTATAAAATCCCAAGCACATCCTCCAAAAATACACCTTTTCTCCCTCCCACTCTTCTAACTCTCCGGAACTCGAGATTCTCCGGGAAGCATTTTGCTTCTACTTCACTCTTCGTAAGTTTTTCATTCCTACTCTTGAATATTCTACACTCCTTCCTTCAAATCATGGATTTCTTATACAAATATCGTTATATTTGTTCTTAGGATCTTCAAATCCTCAAGCATCCTCCAAGTGTTCTTGACTTGGAAACCTCTTTTCTTCCACGTCCATCTCATAAAATCACTCAAGGTGAGTTCATACCCCTACATTTTTATGTTTTCTTTAAGTTTTAGGGGGGAATACAAGTCAAATCACCTTAACATAACTTGAAACTCATACTTCAGCTTTTCAGAGAAAAGTTGGGTTCTATTCATGGACTGTTTTGACCATCTTAAACTTAATATTTTTCAAAACTGTTTAATATGAACATATTTCAGGTTTATACCTTTCTAATGACTACTTGCACATCTCCATATGATTTTTCTACAATTTATGGTGATATTTACAAAACTGTCTATCATCTCAAAAGCAAACTCGGACCAGTCTGTGAATATGGAGATTTTCACACAAGTTAGAAACCACTAAAAATCATAATAAAAATTATGAAAAAGGTAGACTAATTGTCTAAACTCACAGAGTTTACGGATTCAGTTTTAGACTTCGTATGATTATGTGATTTTTCTAAAACAGTGCAGAAAAGTTAAAAACTAGTTAAACAGCTTACAATATTAATAACACTTTGTAACATGTTGAGCAAAATGTATAACAGCAAGTTTCTAAATGTTGAACGTATTTCTTGTTAGTTTAACATCATAAACTGAAATTAGTCATTCATGATAAGGGTTTTCAATCACTTTGAACACGTACTATAAACTATAATAGGTATAGTTTATGGATTTTATATTACAAACATACTAACAGAAACCAAGCAGCAACAACAACAACAATGAAGATTTGCAATAAGAAGCTTGAACGGTCACCAAAAATGGATGCCTTTACTGCCGTAAACTGAGCTGTAAACTAAGCTTGATTTAGATTTGACACTATATTGGCTCTGATACCAATTGTAAGTCCCCAAAAACTAAGAACCAGCTAGTAATCAACACAAAGAACAAGCTCAAATGATAAAACAAGAAAGCGTAGAAGTAAGAACGATCCAAATTGCACACGTTTATATTGGTTGCAAACGTCTGGTACAATGGACTCGAAAACACACACATACGACTGTAAACTGCTACCGTACTCTGACACCTACTGACACTATATATAGGGAACAGTGGCTTCAAACACGTTTACAGCCGTAAACGTGTTTACAGCCGCAAACACCAACCCAACCGTAAACCCTTACAAATACATGAACAAATACACACATAGCCTATACAAAAGAATGCCTAGCTCAAACCAACAAAATATGACCTAGCATGACTTTTGAGGTATAAAGTCTCAACCTTGATCTTTGCATACTTAGATCTCTTCATGTTTAGTTATGTGCTTCTTTGTCCTTTTTGGTTGGTCTTGATTGGTTAAGTCCGTTTTAGAAACTAAATATTATAGATCTGGATGTTTGAAGAGCTCCTTAGGCTTTAAGGTGCAAACTTTACGGTGTTTTTGGTCTCATGAATGCATTAAGTCATCTATTAAGTCCTTTTGAGCTTTAAGAGCTTCATCAATCCATGCATGTTCGTAAAGTTGGCAACTTTACGTGGTAAACCACCTCAAGGGTGTCAGATCTAAGTTTTGGAGTGAGCCTTAATCGATTAAGAGCTAGAAAATGCAAGTTGGCCAAATGGAGAAGTACGTTGGGCGTACAAGCAGGTATGCTTAACGTACAAGCCCTAAAGCAAGTACGTTGCGCGTACGTGTTGAGTACGCCCCGCGTACTCAGCCAGTTTGGCCTTCGGTGTTGTGGGCTTCTCGGTAATGGGCTATGTTGGATTTTTGTTGTCTTGGGCCATCAGGATTCTCTTGTTGGGCCATTGGTATTCTATTGGACACCTTGGTTGTAGGCCCATGAAAGGGACTGGCCTAATTTGGAAAATTGGGCCATATTGGGCTTTGGGTGATTATTATGGAAATTGGCCTTTGGTCAATCGGATTGGGCCTTGGCCTTGGCCACGTTATGGAAAGGGTAAAAAGGTCTTTTACCCTAGTTTGGACACTTAGTGTGGATCGGGATCCAATAGTTGATTAAATGATTATTTTGTAATCGTTAGCGTGGGGATTTTAGCGGGCCAGCATCCAAAGATTCTTTCTAGGAGATTCGGCAATACGAGGTGAGTCTCCACACTGTTTTTAGCGGGTCGATGGCACCAATGTCGGCCCATGTTTTATTATGTTAGGATGCTAGATGTCTTCAAGACTCTTGCATGTGTTATGTGTTGGTATGCTTACTGTGTAAGGCCCGATGCTGGGTGGGGCCCGATGGTTATTCTGTATGCGATTACCTTGTTATGCTTATATGATTTGTATGTGGTGGGGCCTGTTATGCGAGTTTGGGCGGGGCCCGTTATACTTAGTGGGCGGGGCCTATTATGTGAATTTGGGCGGGGCCCATTATACTCAGTGGGCATGGCCCATTATATTCAGTGGGCGGGGCCCGATATGTGAGTGTGGCCGGGGCCCATTACACTCATTGGGCGGGGCCCATTATGTGTTTATTTATGTATGGTATGTGGTATTTTGGGGGAACTCACTAAGCTTTGTGGTTATGGTTTTCATTTTTTTGTTTCAGGTACTTCAGGTTTCAAAGGGAAGAGGGCGGGATGATTGCAAAGCACACACCACTCGATTCCTCATTTTGTGATTTACTCTGATAATGATGATGTATTGATGAAATTTGATTACCTTGGTTTTATGACAACGATATGGTTTACTGTTTTATTAATTTAAAAATGAAAGATTTACGGGTCTTATTTTTGGGATGTTACAATATGAAGGTGGATTGGGTGGACAAGATGATCGTCTTACAGGTGGTGAATGGTGTTTAGTTGGTGCTTCATCATCATGTAAATTAGTTGTTTTATGTAACGTCTCAAAAATCACAACAAATTTAAACTTTTCAAAACAACCCATTTTCTGAAAAGACGTGTTTACATAACCATTGTTTTCAAAACATTATTAAAAATTAGAGTCTCCCAAGATCTAATCAACATAAACCAAGGAAGTGTACGGTCACACTCGCCTTCGCCTTGCCACGGTCGTCAAAAGTACCCGAAACAAAACTAAAAATGTAAGTCAACGTTTAGTGAGTTCCCCCAAAGTACCACCACATAAACATAATAAACAACAACATGCATACAAAGCCTTCAGCATGACAGGACCGCCTCACTGGGCCTTCAATCTATCTGGACTGTTCTCTGGGCCTTCGGCCTAACTAGTCCGCCCCGCACGCCTTCAGTCTATCCGGACCGCCCTGGGTATCTTGGCCTTCAGCACAAAGTAGGACCGCCAGATCCCAGTACACCATCACATATCATCATATACCATAACAATCAATAGCTAGCACATATACAGGTAGTCATAGAGATCTAACAGATCACTATAGCATAACAACATCCTATATACCAGGATATAGATCTAACAGATCACTACATCATAGCAACATCCTATATACCAGGATCTAGATCTAACATATGACTACATGATAACAACATACGGTAATACCAGCATATCAATCCAATGAGCCAGCCTTGGTGTCTTCGACCCCAAAGTCCAGTGGGGTAGACTCACCTCATAATTTGAATGCAGTCTGATTAGCTCCCAACTCCAAAAAAACCGGCTCAACCCAAATCCTAAATGTCAAAACATTTCCCATTTTAAATTTATAACATTTCCCCAAAATATCCTTGTTCAAAACTGGTCAAAATCAACAAGTCAACTGAGTCAACCCAGCTGAGTCAACTTAGGGCTCGTACGCGGCGCGTACTCTGGAGGTACACGGGGGGTACTCGAGCTTTGACTGCAGTTGAGAGATTAACCATGTACGTGCTGCGTACTCCAGGTTACGCAGGGCATATGCTCGCACTTCCCATTTTCTCAATAAGAGCTTAATATATTAAGCTCTCATGTCCAACTTTCAGATCCAAAGCCAAAATACCACTAAGAGTCATAAAGTTTCCATCTTTATGACTTTGCATGTCCATTAAGTACTTGATACACAAAATCCCAACTTCTTAATGCCTTAAGACCTTCTAGAGCATGCATGGATGAAAACTAAACACCAAGACCATATTTTTATGACTTAAGACCCCTCATAGGGTCTGAAAGGACGACTTATTTGGTCAAGAGCATGCCATGCTCAAGAATCACCATATTTTGGGACCAAAAGTGCCATAAATGATGAAATAGCTAGATTTACAAGATAGGGTGATCAAGCAAGGAGCTTTTTACCTTTTGGAGGTAGCTAACAAGTGAAGAATCTCATATCCAAGCTTTTCCCAAAGCTTTAAGGTCGTTGGACCAACTTCTTCTTCTTCAAGAACAACACCAAAGCACACAAATGAGCTGAAAATGCACTCTTCTCACTTAGGCTTTGCTAGAGGGGCGTTTTCTTAGATGGGGGCTGATGAGGAAATGATAAATGAGGCTATAATGATGCTTATATATGGACCAAACCCTAAAAATTAGGGTATGGAGTTCCTCTACGTACGCATTATGTATGTTGTGTACGCCCAACGTACTAGGCTTCGCCCTAGTACGCTCAACGTACACAACGTATGCCCAACGTAGTACCCCACTGTCCAAAATTACCAAAATGCCACTATAGGCCTTTTTGCACTCTTTCTTATACTCAAGGACTAAAATGCTATATTTATCCATACATAGGGCTAAATTTGAAATTACCTCAACATCGGGATGTTACAATTCTCCCCCACTTGAACTAGATTTCGTCTCAGAAGTCAGCTGCCACGAATAACTCAGGGTAATGCTCCCGCATCTCCGCCTCCGGCTCCCATGTCCACTCGGAGCCTTTCTGATATTGTCACTAAACCTTTACCAAGGGTATCTCCTTGTTGTGCAAGACCTTCATCTTCCTCTCCATTATAGCTACTGGCCTCTCAATATAATTCTGGTGCTCATCGACCTGGATATCATCCAAAGGAAGCACTGCCTCATCGTCTAACACGCACTTCCGCAACTGCAAAATATGGAAGGTGTTGTGGATCTGACTGAGCTCCCTCGACAAATCCAACCGGTAGGCCACCCTGCCTACCCTGGCGATCACTTGGAACGGTCCAATATACTAGGGACCCAATTTCCCCCTCTTCCTAAAGCGCATCACACCCTTCCAGGGTGATACCTTCAGTAGAACCATATCGCCGACCTTAAATTCCAACTCTGATCAGCGTCGGTCGGAATAACTCTTCTGCCAACTCTAAGATGTTTGCAGTCTCTGTTTGATCTATTGAATAAGCTCTATGGTCTGAAGGACTACCTCGGTACTTCCCATAACTCTGTGACCAAGCTCCCCCTAACAAACTGGGGTACGACATCTCCGACCATACAGGAGCTCAAAAGGTGGGGCACCAATGCTGGAGTGATAGTTTTTGTTGTAGGAAAAATACGCAAGTGATAGGTAGGAATCCCAACACCCATCAAAATCTATGACATAGGCCCGCAATATATCCTCAAGTGTTTGAATGGTCCGCTCACTCTGGTCATCGTTCTGCGGATGATATGCAAAGCTGAAATGTAGTTTCGTGCCCAGTTCCTCGTGGAAATTATGCCAGAATCAGGAAGTGAACCGAACATCTAGTTCAGATACAATGGAAATCGGAACCCCATGACGAGCAACAATCTCCCGAACGTACACATCTGCCAACTTTTCGGCCGAGGAGCTCTCACGGATGGCCATGAAGTGGGCACTCATGGTCAATCGATCCATGATGACCCATATAGCATCAAATCCCTTGGCAGTATTCGGTAACTTGGTGATAAAATTCATGGTGATTTGTTCCCACTTCCAAATAGGAACCTCCAAAGGCTCCAGCTTGCCATGTGGCCTCTGATGCTCTGCCTTGACCATCCTACATGTCAAGCACATCTCAACATACCATGTTATCTCTCTCTTCATAAACGGCCACAAGTAACTTAGTCTCAAATCTCGATACATCTTGGTGGCTCCCGGGTGTATTGAAAAGCGAGACTAATGAGCCTCCTCCAACACTATCTGCCTGATCCCACCAGAAACCGGAACCCAAACGTGACAACATCGGGTTAACAATCCCTGGCTATCAGTGACAAAACCTGTCGATCCCGCCCCTGATCCTCTCCTATTTCCATTTCTCCTTCTTGAATCCTTCTTCCAGTGTCCCTCTGATCATATCTAAAAGTGGAGAATCAATGGATATCCTCATACGCATATCCCCAGCTAAAGATCCACCCGACTTGCGGCTCAAGGAATCTGCTACCACATTCGCTGTACCCGGATGGTAAAGGATCTCGCAGTCATAATCCTTGACCACGTCCAGCCACCTGCGCTGCCTCATGTTCAGGTTCGGCTGGTCCATAAGATATCATAAACTCTTATGATCTGTTTAAACGGTACAACGGACCCCATATAGATAATGTCTCTAAATATTGAAGGCAAACACCACTGTCCCCAACTCAAGTTCATGAGTAGGATAACGTGCCTCATGCGGCTTCAGCTGCTGAGAAGCATATGCAATCACTTGTCCCCTCTGTATAAGAATTGCCCCTAAACCAGTGATGGATGCATCACAAAATACCACAATATCCTCGACACCCTTTGGAAGGGTCAATATCGGGGCCTCACGTAACCTCTGTTGCAGCGTATCAAATGCAACCTGCTGCTTAGGTCCCCAACAGAAATCCATGCCCTTCCTTGTAAGACGAGTGAGGGGTACTGTAATATTGGAGAAATCTTGAATAAATCTCCGATAATACCTTTCTATTCCCAAGAAACTCCTGATCTCCGAAGGCGACTTCGGGACCTCCCATTGCATAACCGCCTCAATATTGGCTGGATCGAGCAAAATCCCATCTTGATGAACGAGGTGCCCCAAGAACTGGACCTCTCGTAACCAAAGCTCACACTTTGAGAACTTGGCATACAACTGTTCTCGACTCAACACTCCCAAAAGCTCTCAAATGTGCTCATCGTGTTGCTCTCTGGTATTGGAATACACAAGATATCATCAATGAATACAATAATTGATCGATCGAGCATCGTCCTGCATACCTGATTCATCAAATCCATAAACACTGTAGGCACATTGGTGAGCCCAAATGGTATCACCACGAACTCGTAATGACCATAACGAGTCTGAAAATGTTGTCTTCTCCACATCCTTCTCTCTCGCCCTCACCTGATGATACCCCGACCTCAAATTGATCTTGGAGAACCAAAATGCACCATGTAAATGATCAAAGAGGTATTCAATCCGTGGAAGGGGATAATGTTTCTTCACTGTCAACTTGTTCAACTCCCGATAATCAATGCACATCTGGTGCGAACCATCCTTCTTCTTGACGAACAAACGGTACGACGTCTTGGCAATCGGAGCCGCACCTAGCACTAGGTCAATCCTGAACTCAACCTGCCTCTCGGGAGGCACACCGGTCAACTCCTCCGGAAACACATCATCAATCACTCTAATAACTGGCACATCTGAAACCGAAGTCTGCTTCCCTACCCGAGTATCAACCATATAGGCAAGATAACCCATACACCCATTCTGAATATACTGTCGAGCCCTGGCCGGCGAATAAAACCTTGATCCAACCCTGGTACCCTCTCCGTAGATAACCAATTCTCCCCCACTTGGGGTTCGAACTATCACTCACTGACCCTCACAATTGATCATAGCACCAAACCTACTCATCCAATCCATCCCCACTATCACGCATACATCCCACATAGGGATAGGGATCAAATTAATCGGATATGGCACCCCGAAGATCTCCAATACACAACCCTGATACACTCTGGATGCAAAAACCCTATGTTCGTTGGTGATAGAAACCCGTAATGGACACTCCAACTCACTAAGGGTCATACAAAAATCCCTACTAAAAGATCGAGACACGAAGGACCAATTCGCGCCCGAGTCAAATAACACAAGAATAGACAAAGAATCCACTAAGAATGTAACTATCTGAAACATAACACAAGCATACCATGATATAATTGACATAATAAATAATAAAACATACCAGTGACGACGTTTGGCACTGCCCTGGCCTCCTCGATAGTGAGCTGAAAGGCACGACCCCGAGCCCTCGAGGGCTCCGCCCAACCCTGGCGCCCATCGGTGATTCTCAAAGTAGCTGGTGCTGGGGCCTGTGTTGGCTTGATGACGAGCAATGGACATTTGACCTTCACATGGCCAACCTGATCACAATGGTAGCAAATCTTGGTGCTCGGTACTGGGGCCGGCTGGCAAAAATCCCTCGCAAAGTGCCCCTCCTTACCACATTTGTGGCATCCAGAAGTAGATCAACAAGAAACCTTGTGAAACTTGTTGTACCTGCCACAACTGTGTCCCCTCTGACTCCCAGATCTCACATCAGTGGCCTTAAACCGCTTCGATGCAGGTTGCGACTGCACCGAAGCCTGCCTCTGCTCCCTCGTTTGGAGCTCCAACTCAATCTCCCACCGCCTAGCGGCCTCCTATAAATCAATGAGTGAATCATATCGCTAAGTGGACACAAACGATCTCTCAGTGAACATCTTCGTGATCTCTGTAACCGACTCAGTACCCTACCGCAAGTCCAAATACTCCTGGTCCAATCTCTCCCTCTCAACCAGAGGAATGTTCTTGAGCGGAACATATAAAAAAAATTGCTCCCATGATACAAAATCTCTCTTCTCTGGAGTGTATTAACCAGTAACCAACCTCCACTAATCCTTCGCTCCAGACCGAAGAAGGTTCAGAGCACACTTGACCTTCTGGTCAGCTGGGCAGGAGCAAGCAAAGAAACATCCCTCAATGTCAGACATCCAACTCATGACAATGATCGGATCATGAACCCTATCAAACATAGGGGGCTTTGTATTGTCTAATTCCTGGTACTAGAAGGATCTCCCCCCCCCCTGCGCAACAGCCTCAAAAAGTCCAGTGTATCAGTCATAAAAGAACTCCATTATGGCGTTCTTGATAGACCCAAATAACTCCGGTATCTACCCCCAGACAATAGAAACAACCTCAACATGAATCGTCTCCCTAACCTGGTCCTCAATTAACCCTGGCTTATCCTGGCCACTCGCTCCGACTCCTGATCCGGATCCTGACTCAAATCGCCTCGTAACCACCATACTAAAAATAAACCAGAAAATATTAGATGAGGCGCATAACATACCATAGGAACCATTCCACAACAAAACCCTAGGGGTTGTGACTTTCCTGCTATGCATACGGGTCCTGTGCTTCCATTATGCGGGCCCATACTACATTCCACACCTACCCATATTTGTCTTAGAAGATCATCACAACAACCCTAACAACACACACATAGATACGCATGCATCCTATTCTCACTTCCTAGAGAAAGGCTAGAAATTCCTCAACTGGTCGACTAATCCCTCATAACTCATCCATGAAACTTCCACCAACCCTGCAGCACTCGTGTATGCTAATCATACATAACACTGAATCCTATAGATAGTCGAATACATGATTCTACCCTAAGCCCTTCATCAAATAAGAACAGGAAATAATGTCAAACCGAACATTTTCAGGCTATAGAATATTAGTTACATACAACTATGATGCATACACTAAGCAACTACAGTAATGATGTCAATTTCATATAAAGAAGAAACGCTAGGCTATCATGCATCAATTATCAGGCAATTCTATCATGTAATTCCTGAAGATCCCTAGCCTATCACTAGCATGTTATTCTAACATAACATAAAATAACAGTGTGGTAACTTGGGGTATACTTACTAGCTCCGGCTGATGATACACATCACATCCTTTCTTGATTATTTTTTAAAACAATTTTGAAAATCATTTTTAAAACTTTTACAGTTCCTTAGTTCGAGCCTGGATTTACATGAATGTTCCTCCAATTCACTCAAACCAAGGCTCTAATACCAACTTGTAACGTCTTAAAAATCATAACAAATTTAAACATTTCAAAACAAACCATTTTCTAAAAGGAAGTGTTTACATAACCATTGTTTTCAAAACATTATTAAAATTCAGTCCCAAGATCCAATAAACGTAAACCAAGGATGTGTACGGTCAGGCCTACGCCTTGCCACGATCCTCGGAAGTACATGAAAAAAACTAAAACTGTAAGACAATGCTTAGTGAGTTCCCCCAAAATACCACCACATAAACATAACAAACAACAACATGCATACAGAGCCTTCGGCATGAATGGACCACCTCACTGGGCCTTCAGCCTATCTGGACCGCTCTTTGGGACTTCGTCCTGACTGGTCAGCCTCGTAGGTTTTCAGTCTATCCGGACCGCCCTAGGTATCTTGACCTTCAACCCAAAGCAGGATCACATCAACCCGATACACCATCACATATCAACATATACCATAACAATGAATAGCTGGCATATACATGTAGTAATATAGATCTAACAGATCACTATAACATAGCAACATCCTATATACCAGGATATAGATCTAACAAATCACTACAGCATAGCAACATCCTATATACCAGGATACAGATCTAACAAATCAATACAACATAACAACATATGGTAATACCAGGATCTCAATCCAATGGGTCGGCCGTGGTGCCTTCGACACGTAATTCTAGTGGGGAAAACTTAACTCACAATCTAAATACAGTCTGCATAGCTCCCAACTCTGACAACCGGCTCAACCCAAATCCTAAATTTTCAAACATTTCCCATTCTAAATTAATAACATTTCCCTAAAATACCCTTGTTCAAAACTGGACAAAATCAACAAGTCGAGTCAACCCAGCCGAATCAACTCAGGGCTCATACGCGGGGGGTACTAGAGCTTTGACCGCAGTCAGGAGATTCAGAGTGTACGAGCTGGGTATTCTAGATTACATAGGGTGTATGCTTAGACTTCCCATTTTCTCAATAAGAGGTTAATGCATTAAGCTCTCACGTCCAACTTTCAGATCCAAGGCCAAAATACCACTAAGGGTCATAAAGCTTCCAACTTTATGACTTTGCATGTTCATTAAGTGCCTAATATACAAAATCCCAACTTCTTAATGCCTTAAGACCTTCTAGAGCATGCATGGAGGAAAACTAAGCACCAAGACCACATTTTTATGACTTAAGACCCCTCATAAGGTCTGAAAGGACGACTTATTTGGTCAAGAGCATGAAATGCTTAAGAATCACCATATTTGGGACCAAAAGTTCCATAAATGAAGAAATAGTTAGACCTACAATATAGGGTGATCAAGCAAGGAGCTTTTTACCTTTTGGAGGTAGTTAACAAGTGAAGAACCCCAAATCCAAGATTCTCCCAAGATCCAAGGTCCTTGCACCAACTTCTTCTTCTTCAAGAACAACACCAAAGCACACAAATGAGCTCAAAATGCACTCTCCTCACTTAGGGTTTTCTATAAGGGCGTTTTCTCATATGGGGGCTGATGAGGGAATGATAAATGAGGCTATAATGATGCTTATATATGGACCAATTCCTAAAAATTAGGGTTTAGAGTTCCTCCACACACGTCCTGCATACACGGTGTATGCCCAGCATACTAGGGTCCGCCCTAGTACGCTCAGCGTACACAACGTACACCCAACGTACTACCCCCACTATCAAAAAATATGAGAATGAAACTATGGGCCTTTTTGCACTCTTTCTTATACTCATGGACTAAAATCCTATATGTATCCATACATAGGGCTAAAATTGAAATTACCTCAACCTCGGGATGTTACATTTTAACTGGAACTGATTGAGAATGAGGAATTTCAATATTTTCTTCTGAAATAACTAATGGTTATACAATATGAGAAAATATATATGTTGACTTCATGACGGAACCATTTTGAAATGGAAAGATAGCTTCGTGAAACACAACATCACAAGAATAAAAACATCTTAGTATATGTTGGATCCAAAAATTTGTATGCTTTCATCTCTGGTGGATACCCCATAAACACACAAGCTTTGGCCCTTGGACTAAACTTGGTTCGATTAGCTGTGAGAGTAGATACATATGCAAGACAACCAAATGTTCTCAAATGTGAATAATTTGGTTGTTTGCTATATAATTTAAAGAATGGAGACTGGTTATGAAGTAATTCATATGAAATTCTATTGATGAGATAAGTGATTGGAAGGATACATTCAGTACAATGTTGATTAGGTAAAGCAGCTTAAAACATAAAGGCTCGTGCAACATTCAATAAGTTTTGATGCTTACGTCCAACTACTGCATCCTGTTCTGGTCTTGCAACACATGATCTTTGACGTAAAATGACCTTCTCATTAAAAAAAACATGTGAAGTTTAGTTCCATTGCATTATCATATTGAAATTTCTTAATACACTTGTTGAATTGATTGAAGATCATGTTATAAAAACCAGGAATGATATGTTGTACATCACACTTGTTTTTTAGGAGAAATACCCATGTGTATTGAATATAATTCATAGAAACAAATGGAAACTTCTTTTGCTTAGCAACATGACATATTGAACAATGAAAAGTAGAAGAAGGCTTAGAAACTACATGATCTAATTGATCTTTAACAGATACAATTCATTTTTTGGAAGGATGACCTAAACGTTTATGCCATGTATCCAGAGTAACAACATTAATCCTTTGATTTGTACATGCTCCAGTATGATTCAACACATACAAATCATGCACCTTATCAGGCCTGCCAATCATCTTCGTGATTTGGGTATCCTAGATAAAACCATGATCACAAGTTAACTGAATCATTAACTTTTGAGCCTTTGTAAGAGAACTAACCAATATCAGCTTAAGATTGAAATTTGGGACATATAAAATATCTTTAAGAACTAAAAGATGATCAAATTTTATATGCCCAATGATTTGAACTGGTAGAACCATTTAATTTGGAAAATTAACAATGTAATTACTAACCCTTTGTTTATTGAAGAACATGTCAAGATTATGACATATGTGTTGTGTAGCACCAGAATCTATAATCCAAACTTGAGAATGATTTCCATTATGAACAAATAAAGAATAATGTTTACCTGTAGCAGTTTTATCATGTGGATTAATATAAATCATGTCATTTAAAAGGGCATACATTAAGTGTTGACATTGAGATGGAGTAAGTCCTTGAAAAACTTTATTTAAAGAATGATTGGAATGATTTTCACCATTGTCAATAGTAACAGCTATAATGTGATTCACTTTGCTCTTTGATTTGTACCATGGTGGTTAACCATCAATTTGTAACACCTTTCCACTATGTGCCATTGAATTTTGCAGTGAGAGTAATAAGGACGATCTCTTCTCATGTTGTTAGGAACAGGCTTGTGAACATTGGATTTTGTAAGAAATTGCATTAAATTGGAATTTTGATGGTCAACTGGAATTGATTTATGTTTTTCTTCTTGTGCAACCAACGAAAACACTCGATTAAGTGCAGGAAAAGGATACATTAACAGAATTTGTCCCCTATTATTAGAGAGCGAATCATTCAACCCCATTAAGAAATTTATCACATGCTCTGTTTTGAAGTACTCATCAATTTTCTAAGCTCCTTGACATTCACACTTGCCACATGAACATTGAGAATGATAATTAGACAATTATTCCCATAGAGACTTAAGTTTAGTGAAATAAACACCAAATGAGTCTTGATTTTGAGTGAGATGTGTTATTTCTCTTCGAGTCTTGATTTTGAGTGAGATGTGTTATTTCCATTAATCATTTTCAAGTAAATAATTTCAAATATAATGAGTACCCATAGTATGAAAACTACATTCTCGTTTGTAGTACAATAAGATTCAGATCAGTGAAAAAACAAAGTAAGATTCAGATCAGTGAAAAAACAATGCTTACTTCGTTAATGACTTATATTACAAAAAGGTTTGTGTTTTTTGTGTATGTGCATACTATTAAAAACTTGAGTGTGATAGAAGGCGGAAAAAGCTTATTATAGGTACTTATAAATATTGTTTATAAATACACCGTTATAACGTATGAAGTATATTTATTTTATGTAAATAATGTTACTTTTGTTGTAGATGTTGTAGGGCAGATCATTATGGGTGAACGAGTAAAATATGGACACATGTTTGAAATATTTATACATGACGCAACATAAGTATCTACATATGTTAAATTGGTTTTTTCATGTTTGTGATTAATACAATGTAAACTACCTCTACTTTTATTGATATATCAAGGTCCATATTATGTTCAGGGGACACAAAATTCAACTGAGGTTGAATCACTCGAATCATATAGATGTTGTTGATATGCTTCTTCCAATTTTAATGAAATCTATAATATGAAGTTGGTTTATGCCCGCTATAACTTGCCTCTATTATATTTTATAATTTTCTTACATTATTTATTATAAGCTAATAAAAATTATTTATTTATTATTTTTAAAGTGGATATTTTGAGGTCTACATGTTTTATGAGTATACCATCAATCTTGATATGCATGAAGCAAACATTATTTTAGGTGCTAAGAAATCTATAAATATAAGCAAAAATAAATTAAAGGTAAAATTATGATATACTCTTATTGAATTGGTTGTAAGTTGTTATGTGACATTGGTTATATTTATATGTCTGATGTTATTTTTATGTTTTCTTTGTTTTTTTGTTTGTTTTACATAGTGAATTATTGGATGTACTTTTATATTTGCTGAAATTCCGTATGTTTTATGAATTTACTTATAAATATGTTATGTTTGTTAAAAATACAAATGGTGTATTTACATGATATTATATTAAAAAAATGAATGAAAGTGTATTGTTTGAACATTTACAAACATTTGTATTTTATGTATGATGTATCTATTTAACTCTAATATAATTTTAATACTAAATTTTGATTTAGTTATCTTCCACCATATTCTTAAAATTCTAGGAAGTTCTTTTTCATAGTTGTGTGCTAACTAATCATTATTTTTATAGAAATAATGATGATTAGACCTTTGACCGAACTTGCAAATAGACACCTCAAGGACACCTTATATCAAAACATCAACATATGATTAACTATTTATTACTAGCTTTTTTTCAAAAAACAATGCAATTATAACCCCTAACAATAACTAAATAACTAAACAAGATGACTATATGGTAAAATAGAATGTCATTTTAACCAACCCCTATCTTTAAATACGTTTTTTTGATGAAAATAAATCATTCCCTCTTATGATTAAATAGTTTTAGAATAAGGGAAAAATAATCCAGGTAATTTTATCTTATTAGCATAATGTCGGAAGCATGAAATAATAGGATGTTCTTACATTATTTATAGTATGCTAATAATTTTTTTATGTCTTTATTATTTTTAAAGTGAATATTTTGATGTACACAGATTTTACGAGTATCGTCATGAATCCAAAGATGCATAAGGAAAATATTATTATAGGTGCTAAGAAATCTAAAAATAGTAGAAAAATAAATAAATTAAAGGTAACATTATGATTTATTTTTGTTGAATTGGTTGTATGTTGTTTTGTGAAATTGGTAATATTTGTATGTTTTATGTTCTTTTCATGTTTTCTTAATTTCTTTTGTTATTTTGACATAATGAATTATATGGTGTACTTTTATATTTGTTGAAATTCTCCATGTTGTATGAGTTTACTTATAAATATGTTATGTTTGTTACAAATGTAAATTTTGTATTTACGTGATATTATAATAAGCAAATTAATGAAAGAATACTAGTTGAACACCTACAAACGTTTGTATTTTGCATCTATTTCTTTAATACAATTTTAATACTAAATGTTGTTTTAATTATCTTTCACCATATTCACACAAATCTAGGTATTTTTTCATAAGTAACTGCTAAATAGGGAAAATGTCATAAAAACCCTCAAATTTACAACCTTTTGTCGATTTTACCCTAGATCGTTTTTACGTCCACTAATGCCTTAAATTTGCAAAGTTTTTTTCATTTATGGATTTTATCAGGTAATTCTTCTCTTAGTAGGTTAACAGCCACATGGCTTCCATGTTGTCTTGTTGAGTTGAATTCTTTATTGAACAAAGAACCTACATCATTTATACAAACAAAAGAACGAGCCCATTTCATGGTTTTTTTTGGAGATTTCCACCTACAATTCGATTAAACTAAAAGCCATGTTCATGTTTCTTCCCACACATAGGTCTGCTCAACAATGAACTGAAAAATAGGGGTGCGAGTCTCCATTTTCTTTAAAACTACACTATTCATCATTTCTACATTCGTCTATGTTCCCCTGTTTTGTTAATTTTTGCTAACCCATCTCATCACCTCCATCTTTTCACAATCAAGAAAATAAAAAGAAATTACCGTCCGATCTCACTTGAGTACCTCATGTGTATTTGAGGATTTCACCCTAATGTAATATGAAATTGATAGAATTTCACCATTAAGCCTTGTTCTTCGAGAGCCATATATACAAACACGCACATCAAGAATTCAATCCATGTTCTAGATAGTCAACTTTTAATATATCTAGACTAAAAAATTAGTCGCTAATATAGCAAAGTATCAAAGATAGAAAATAAGTCTTTGAAAATATCTCATATGGTCTCTAATTTATTTCTTAAAATCCCCAATTCGGTATCATATAATTCATTGATACTATCTTTTACGGACTGAATATCAGCTCTTTATAATATATCATTTAGTCTCCAATATGTTTCACTAAAATCTCTATTTTATGTTGTATCAATCTCGGATACTAAATTTTAAGGACTAAATACTATCATGTGTAGTCTCCAATATATTTCCTTCAAGGAAATAATTATATCATATTAGTACTTGATACTATCATTTTAGGATTAGATATTACTTTTCTAAGAAATCTAGTATAGTTGATTACATTTTTATTCAACGAATGAGTATTAGTCTCAGATACAGTGTTATCCAGTCCCTAACCTAATTTGTCAAGGACTAGATATAAGTCTCAGATACAATGTCATTCTGTTTCTAACCTGTTTTTTTCGGGAATAGCTATCAGCCTTGGATACAATATCCTTCAGTCTCTAACTTGAGTTTTTAATGACTAAATATTAGTCCATGATACAATTTCATTCAGTCAATTACATATTTTTAGTGATTGGATATCATTGTAATATTTAATGTCATTTAGTCTCTAACTTGAGTTTTTAATGATCGAATATCAGTCTTAGATAGAATATCATTTAGTCCCTAACATGTTTTTTTAGTGACTGAATATCAATCTCAAATGTAATTTCATTCGGTTCCTAACATGCTTTTTAGGTGACTGGATATCAGTCAATACTACAATGTCATTCAGCTTCAATTGTGTTTCTTTTAGGACCGATTAACATATACTAATGGAACATCATTCAATCTCTACTTTATGTTTAGTAGGAATAATATTTGGTCTTTGATACAAAATTTAATATTGATAATCAGTTGTAAATGCTACAGTTTAAGACTAAATTTTAGTCTCTAACTAGCATTTATAGTGACTAAAATATTCATTTCTCGTTAATAAAGGAAATATACTACTACTACTACTACTACTAATAATAATAATAATAAGGGAAATCTTTGGAAAAGTCCTAATATTTCACCCTAATTTACGAAAAAGTCCCAAACTAAAATTGGTTTACGAAAAAGTCCCGATTACCGGAAAAAATGATGATTTGACCTTTTTTTTCCGGTTTATCGGTTTCAATACTTACCCAGTTTCATTAAAGTCTCATTATTTTACCAAAATTTTCATTAAAGTCTCATTATTTTACCATAATTTGGGACTTATTCGTAAATTATGGTAAAATAATGGGACTTTATTAAAACCCGATAATTAATGAAACCGGTAAATCGGGAAAATAGGGTCAAATCGTCGTTTTTACCGGTAATTGAGACTTTTTTATAAACAAATTTTAGTTTGGGACTTTTTCATAAATTAGGGTAAAATATTGGGACTTTTCCGGAGATTTCCCTAATAATAATAATAATAATAATAATAATAATAATAATAATAATGTATCATAATCTAGACATCATATCTAAACTTAAAACTATAAAAAAAATGTGTAACAACTTGTCAAAAATTAAACCATATGTTAAAAAAGTTCTAAGTTTTAACAAAATGTCATAACTATTACTCGTGATCTTATATATTCGTCATGTCATCATGTGCACAAAGTCTGTCTTTATCAGGTAGGCATAACTGTTGGGTTTTGAGCACTATAACACTCCTATGGTGCACATGCAACCCTAAATGTTTTGGATATATGTTTTCTCTAATTATATATGCATTTTTCAATTTTTCCAAAGCATTTTCTCTAACTAGCATACAAATGAACAATTGAACAATACAACTAGTTAGATAACTTACCTCTTAGTAGGACTTGTAGTTCTTGGCCTTCAAAAGCTTGAGCACCTCAAGTGTGATGCCTCTAATGGTTCACAACACCAAATGAAAGAGGAGTTTATTCTATATTGCATAGTAATGGTTTAAATTTAGATTTGAATAATTGTTGATGCTCGGCCGATATGGCGAGAAATATTATTTCCTATCACAATTTGTATAAACAAGGTTTTACACTTGAGCACCTCAAGTGTGATGCCTCTAATGGTTCACAACACCAAATGCAAGAGGAGGCTTGAGAGAATAAGTTACTTAGCACAAAATCAACTTCACTCTCTTAGAATGAATGGGGTAGCCGATTTTGGGACTAGGGGTATGCTTTTATAGTGTTACTAAGCTAGGGTTACATTCATGCAAACCCTAATGCTCCATGACCTTTCACATTCTTATGGTCCATGGGTTAAACCTCCAGGGACTATCCATGGATTATCTCATTGGTTTAGCCCATCTAAACAATCATGGATCATTGGCCCACACTATAAGAGTCATTGATTTGCATAATCAATCCACATATATTTCATTAGTGTCTTTTGATCACAAAATTAATTCCAAATTAACTTTTGATCAATACTAATTAAATAATATGATTTCTCAATTAATATATTATACTTATAATATATTAATAAATCACAAATAACCTTATTCTCAAAAGTCCATCCTATCAAATTGCACTGATGAAGGCAACCTAAAAGGACCATGCTATAATCGGGTCAAGTACATCCCAGTTACAGTTATGGGCTTAGACACCAAATCCAACAGTCTCCTACTTGGATATGTCTAATAACTATAACTGCCAATGCAACTTCGGGATCTGATTAACAATGGTAAGCTTTTAAAAGCCGCTGTCAAACTCTGACCCAATCAGTGACTCGTCCTTTAGATAAGGGATCATATATTCCTCTGTTCTCAAGATATCTATGCAGAAAAGTACATGGAACATAGTCATAATTATTGACCTACAATTTGTTTCCCGATTTCCGATTCGTCTGACATAGAACATAACTGAACACATCAATTTAGTTCTAACCGGGCCCGACACATAGTCAAAACAGAATCATCGAGGGGCCCAAGATATCGATTTTAATCCTCTTAGGATAAAAGGAACATATAAACTTCGACATTATATGCTTGTACAAACTACTCATCAAATCATGCACAGCGACACGTTTTATAACATCACGTTACTGATGCATTTTCATGCCATCAATGCACAACCAACTCATAGTCAACAACTCATATATCTTAGTTTGAAGACTATATGATATTATCGTCGCACAATCACTCATGATAAATTCCATGAAGTGATTCAGGTGAGCGCGGGTTGAATCCAATACTCAAATCTTATTTCAGCAGCACTCATGAATGGTGTAACACACTTTTGCTATGTCTAACGCCTTAGACAATCTACAAACCAACTCACGACAATCTTCTTTCATACTTACTTCCAACGTATGAACGACTGTGGATAGTTCGAATAATTTTATTATTCTGGAAGTCAAAACATGCAAAGTGAAACAATAGTAAATAATTGACACAAGACAGTAACTTTACTTATAATAAAAATCCTTTTATTTAATCATCAAATGTCAATTACAATTTAGCTATTACAAGTTTCAATTTATCTAATAACTAAAACTAATATTGTCCGTTAGCCCAATGCCTATTGCATACTGTAAGTGCTTAACCATGTTTAGTCCCTTTGTAAGGGGATCTTCCGGGTTGTCCTCTGCGATATCCTCTTCACCACGAGGTGTCCTTCTTCTACTTGATATCTTATGAAGTGGTACTTTATGTCGATATGTCTGGATCTACTATGATCTCTCAGTTCCTTGGTTAAGGCAACCGCTCCTTCATTATCACAGAAAATCTCCAGAGACTCCTTTATGGATGGTATGACTCCAAGGTCTCCGATGAAGTTTTTCAACCATATCGCCTCCTTCGATGCTTCTCTTGCTGCTATGTACTCTTATTCGCACGTTGAATCAGCTACAGTCTCCTGCTTGGAACTTTTCCATGTTACTGATCCTCTATTCAGGGTAAACACCCACCCCAACTGAGAGCAGAAATTATCTCTGTCAGTTTGAAAGGTGGCGTCACTATACCCTGTCACTCTCAAGTCATCACTCCCACCGAGGGTAAGGACCCAGTCCTTAGTCATCCACAGGTACTTAAGAATGTTCTTAACCGCAATCCAATGAGCTTTACCAGGATTCCCTTGATATCTGCTGACCATGCTCAAAGCAAAGGCCACATCAGGGCGAGTACAAGTCATAGCAAACATGATCGAACCAACTGCGGAAGCATATGGTATGTAATTCATCTCTGCTATCTCATTCTCTGTACTCGGACTCTGAGTCTTACTCAATTTGGTATTGCATTGGATAGGTAAGTCACCTTTCTTGGAGTTCTCCATGCTGAAACGCTTCAACACCTTGTCCAAGTATGTACTTTGACTAAGTCCTATTAGTCTTTTACTCCTGTTTCTCAATATCCTTATCCCTAGGATGTAAGCAGCTTCTCCAAAGTCCTTCATAGCAAAACACTTCCCAAGCCAGGACTTAACCTCCTTCAAGGTTGGGATGTCGTTTCCTATGAGTAGTATGTCATCTACATACAACACCAGAAAGCTAACTATACTCCCACTAGCCTTGACATACACACAGGACTCATCCTCGCTTCTCGAAAATCCAAACTCTTTGACTTTCTCATTGAAACAAAGATTCCATCTGCGAGATGCTTGTTTCAATCCATAAATGGAATTTTCAAGCTTACACACTCTATTAGGGTACTTTACATTGACAAAACCCTCTGGCTAACTCATGTAAACATCTTCAGCCAACTTTCCATTAAGGAAAGCGGTTTTGACGTCCATTTGCCATATTTCATAATCATCAAATGCAGCTATGGCTAGCATAACCCTTATAGATTTAATCTTCGCTACTGGTGAGAAGGTCTCATCATAGTCAAATCCATGAGTTTGAGTAAAGCCCTTCGAAACCAGTCGTGCCTTATATGTGTGTACTTTCCAATGCATGTCGTTCTTCTTCTTGAAGATCTATTTGCACCCGACTGTCTTACGACCCGATACATTGTCAACCAAGTTCCAAACTTGATTGTCATACATGGACTGAATCTCGATGTCTATAGCCTCTTTCCATTCTGCAGACTCGGGGCTTACCATGGCTTCCTTGTAGTTGTTAGGTTCATCCAGATTTACCAGTGTGCTATCACTGATAAATGTATCACCTTCAGCTGTTATATGAAAACCATATAACACAGGTGGAACACTAACTCTACAGGAACGTCTCAGAGGTATGGACTGGTCATTCGGTTCAACAGGAGTTTACTCCTCAGGTTGATCGCTAGTGTTTGAGGTTCCTTCACCGCTTAACTCTTTAAGCTCTTCAAGGTCAATTTGCCTCCCACTGTCCTCTTGGCATATGAGTTCTCTCTCACAAAAGACTTCTCTCTTTGCAACGAAGACAACATTGTCACTCGGTCTGTAGAAGAGATATCCAAAGGACTTATGTGGGTAGCCGATGAAAATACATCGCTCACTCCGAGGTTCGAGCTTGTCGTGAGTCTCGCATCTCATGAAAGCCTCACAACCCCAAACTTTGATGTGGTCTAACGAGGGAACCTTCACTGTCCACATCTCGTGAGGTGTTTTGGAAACCTTTTTGGTAGGGACTAGATTAAGGATATGTGCGGAAATCTCTAAGGCATACCCCCAGAATGAGATAGGTAACGAAGCTCGACTCCTTGAACTTTTCAAAAGTTTCCGACTTGTGCTTGATTAAGTAAATATAGCCATACCTACTTTAATCATCAGTGAAAGTCACATAGAAGAGGTTAGCATCCCTTGTGGTGGTTCTGAATGGTCCACACACATCAGTGTGTATGAGATCCAATAGACCTTCACCCCTTTCACAAGTACCAGTGAAGGGTGACTTGGTCATCTTTCCAAGTAAACAAGATTCGCAAGTGTCATCCGACTTCAAGTCAAATGACTCGAAGACTCCATCCTTTTGGAGTTGGGCTATGCGCTTCTTGTTGACATGTCCAAGACGACAATGCCACAAGCATGCCTTGTCCAAAACATAGGACGAATCAATATTCAACACATTATATCCTTAGGTATCTACAACCATCACAGTTTCATATATACCATTGCAAGGTAATGCTTCAAAATAAAATACACCATTGTAATAAGCATTAATACTACCAACTTCATTATTAAAAGAAAAGGTAAAACCTTGTTTATACAAATTGTGAAATGAAATAATATTTCTTGCCATATCGGCCGAGTAACAATAATTATTCAAATCTAAATTTAAACCATTACTAAGCAATATAGAATAAACTCCAATCTTGGTTACAAGCGACCCCTTCCTATTTCCCATGATTAAGTTTTTCTTCTCGTGCTCCACATCCCTACTTCTTTTTAGTCCCTGCAAATCAGAACAAATGTTAATACCACAACCTGTATCAAGGACCCAAGAATTAGCATGTGATGAGTTATTAGATTGAATAGTGCAAATACCTGCAAAGGAGGGCTTGATCTTGCCATCCTTTATATCTTGCAAGTACTTGGCGCATCTTCATTTCCAGTGCCCTTTTTCATGACAGTGGAAGCACTCTGCATCCTTTGGATTGGAAGAAGGATTAGCTGAACCAACTTTGGTCCCACTTGAAGAGGATCCATCAAGAGACTTTCTCTTGCGGCTCTTGGAGGGAGCCTTCCTCTTCTTTCCCTTCTCATGTCTAATTGCCAAAACAGGGGCAGAAGTAGTAGTAGTAGGAGTGGACACAATCGACTTGCCTTTCAAGTAGCTTTCTATAGTTCTTAGAAGGCGTTGAATCTTGCTAAGAGTGACCTCCTCCTTGTTCATATGATAGGTCATACGAAACTGATCATAACAAGAAGGTAAAGAGTGTAGAATAATATGTATGGCCAACTCTTCATCAAAATTGACATTCAATTTAAGCAAGCGGTCCACAAATCTCTGCATCTTTTGCAAGTGGGCCGTGATGGGTTCACCATCCTTCATTTTGGTTGTGATCATGGAGGAAATGATCTCATACCTCTCCTGCCGAGCACTTTGATGGTATCTTTCCATAAAATCTTGATAAATTTCAAAAGGATAGTAGTCCTCATAGGACTTCTGCAGCTCAGCAGTCATGGTAGCAATCATTAGACACGACACCTTTGTCGCATCCCTCTCATGAGTAGTATGTTCAGTGATTTGTTCAGGAGTAGCAGTGGTGACATCAATCTTCTTAAGCTCTTTATCTAGTACATATTCTTTGTCCTCATAGCGAATAGCCATTCGGATGTTTCGAATCCAGTCATTGAAGTTCGAGCCATCGAAAATAAACCTCCCATACATTTTCATGAGGGAGAAAGAGCCTGAAGGGATTGGGTTGGAAGCATTGTTTGGGATAGTCTTCTGAAAAAAAAAAGTTTAGATTAGATGATAATCCTTAATATTACACCCAAATGAAATATTAAGGCTAGGACCCAACACAATATTCTATAATTGCGAAAAGGGATGTCGTAATCCAATTGTAAAATATTTGAAGGTAGGTAAATGACGATTTCCCAATTTCCACCATGAAAAACGAAATAGATTATTAAGTTTTAATTGGATTGAAATTCATAGATCCTTTGAGATTCATTGAACTTTTCAATGGCATGTTTAAATCTCGATTCTGCTATTCATTTTTGTGACTGGGATGCCGAGGATCACAAACAAGGTGTGAATAACCATGCAAATTAGCTTGGTACACCCAATGTTACAAATCACCTAATCAATGTGCCGGTTAACCACACACGCTCCATTGAATTATGATTAACATCAAGCTACCCTTTGCTACACATTGTCAGTCCCAGATGAGTGTGTCGGTTAACCACACACGCTCCACTAACAACTTCACAAGGTGTAAAGTGTAATTTCATGGATTATCACCATTTTCACATTTTCCTAAAGTAACTAAGATTGGGAATTTAATAAAAGTTTAGTTACTTTATATTTATCATTATACTTTTAACGAGAATTAATGTCCTATCCTACCCATTCGGCTAACGACCCTCCACCAGTCAAGGAAGCGGTGGTTGAGAGTGGACACTCATTAAACCACCATTTTATAGGCAGTAACCTTATACCCCCCTTATAGACCGACTTTGTGAATGAGGCCTACTAACGGTAAAACTGACTTGTATATATATATATATATATATATATATATATATATATATATATATATATATATATATATATATATATATATATATATATATTATTAAACTTATAATATTCTAAAGTATAAGGGTTGAATTTTAACTTTTAAAACTCTAGGGTTTGGAATTAAAGTTACATTAGTGAGACTTTACAAATTCCAAAACTTGAGGGGAAGTTTTGAACCTTGTCAAAACTCTTGGTATTCATAACTTATGAGTTTAATGCAATTTTAAAGATGAGACCTTTCATTTTTCCATAACTTGAGCACAAGTTATGGAGGTTATTAAAATTCATTTAGATCAATTTCTCACAACTAAAATTATCATATAATTCAAGATTGGTCTAACTAAACTCATAAACAAGATAATATCTAGTCACCAATTTCCAAGCAACTTTGTTTATCATATAAATCAACATTTATCTTAAAACTATGATAATTATCTTGTGATTGGATGAGCATAATCGCTACCATATCATAAAAAAAATTTAATGATGTAAAACAGTTTGTAGTAGTGATTCCAATCCAATCTAAGCCAAGAAAACTCAAAATTATGCACTCAGGGCCATCTAGTCGACTAGTGCACGAACTAGACTCGTCGAGTTGCTCTTTTACTGAGTGGACTCGTCGAGTCAGTTCATGGACTCAGCGAGTTCATCAGTCAGTGGCTAAAAAATTGATTTTTTCAACTTTGAAAAATAATAAGTATCAAGTATAACAGAAAACAACCCTAGGCTCATGAGGTCAATGTTGGGTTTTGAGCACTATAACACTCCTATGGTGCACATGCAACCGTAAATGCTTTGTATCTATGTTTTCTCTAATTATACATGCATTTTTCAATTTTTCCAAAGCATTCTGCCTGACTAGCATACAATTGAACAATACAACTAGTTAGATAACTTACCTCTTAGTAGGACTTGTAGTTCTTGGCCTTCAAAAGCTTGAGAACTTCAAGTGTGATGCCTCTAATGGTTCACAAACACCAAATGCAAGAGGAGGCTTGAGAGAATAAGTTACTTAGCACAAAATCAACTTCACTCTCTTAGAATGAATGGGGTAGCCGATTTTGGGACTAGGGGTATACTTTTATAGTGTTACTAAGCTAGGGTTACATTCATGCAAACCCTAATGCTCCATGACCTTTCACATTCTTATGCTCCATGGGTTAAACCTCCAGGGACTATCCATGGATTATCTCATTGGTTTAGCCCATCTAAACAATCATGGATCATTGGCACACACTATAAGAGTCATTGATTTACATAATCAATCCTCATATATTTAATTAGTCTTTTTTGCTCACAAAATTAATTCCAAATTAATTGTTGATCAATACCAATTAAATAATATGATTTCTCAATTAATATATTATACTTATAATATATTAATAAGTCACAAATAACCTTATTCTCAAAAGTCCATCCTATCAAACTCCACTGATGAAGGAAACCCAAAAGGACCATGCTACAATCGGGTCAAGTACAACCCAGTTACAATTATGGGCTTAGACACCAAATCCAATAATAACATGTTTTAAGAAACTGGGAACTTGGATATTATAAATTTAAATACATTTTCACATTTGTCCTCACCTTGATTGAGCTTCTCTTTGTTTTTCTCGATGCTCCTCCTCTAGTGCAGCAACTTGACTTTTCAAATATACTTCAGCTTTTGAGGTTAATTGAGGAGTTTACGTTGCTGATAACATATGCACATATTTTTTCCTTATAATAGGTCCAGTTGAAGCCTCCCATATAGATAATAATATTTTTTGTTTTTCATAACAGTTTTAATAAGTTTTTTCTCTACATCGTATTCCATTTGGAGTAATGCTTGTTCCGGTCAAAAATAATTTGGAACATTTATCCACTTTCATTTGGAGAATATTTTTTCTAAAAGAACATAAAAACATATTATAATGAACTTATAAATAACACCAAAATCAATTTGAAAATTAATATTGGTCAGGAAATCATTCTTACATATTGAATTCATGACTCTTCATTGAAAGATCCATATGCTCAAGAAATTATAAAATGATATTTGCTCATAACATATGATCATATAGGGTTACTCTTGTATTCAATTGAGAAATTATGTTTTTGTGAAAATAATATTTCTAGAGAGTATAGATGGCTATCATATCATATGGTATGATTTATATGCTGTATACATCCTTTTGGACCTAGTTAATATCATTTATATATATATATATATATATATATATATATATATATATATATATATATATATATATATATATATAGTTCTTTTATATAAAAGATTTAAATGTAAAAATAAGAGATGGAGTGAAACACACTTAAGCCACACATCTTTCTTGTAATTATCATGCACTTCTTCCCATGGAAGAGGGTTGAGTGTCTTCCACCATCATACACTCCCATGCTTGTCATATGTTCCATGCATTCGTTTATTGCAAGTATGGTGCCTTATATCTCAGCGTTAGTATATAAAGGAGAGTATAGCTAGTTTTTTTAACGACATATCTAATCTACACCTAAACTACTACTTAATTCCACCTATGTCTACAACGGGACTTGAACCATCATCCTTAAGGAGGGATGGCAACACCTGATACCATTGGGCTAGAAGCCCTTTGGTGTGTATAGCTAGTTGGAAAGGTTTATCTCTTCTTCCTCTTTTCTCTCTAAATGTCAAGAACATCATGCTCTAGTTCACTCTCCTCTCTTGTAATGTGTAGTTTAGACTTTAAGTCCTTAAGTGCTTGTCCTTTAAGGATAAATGTTGTTTACTTCATAAAGGCTTAAGAAGTACAAAATACAAGAGAATACTAGCATCTTTTGTGGCTAACACTTGCGTTGTGGATACATATAAAGGAACTCTACTTTGCGTCTCTTTGGCCATCTTCATTAACTTCCATGCCTCCCTTTGAAGAATCAAAGTACTTCATTTAAGGATCAAAAAACATGATAACATAGAACACAATAACATTAATACAAAATAGATAACTCATGTATCAAAATAGATTACATGTCATTACTACATAGTTCAGAATATCTAGATATTAATTATTTAAATCCAATCACTAGCTAATCGAAGTCCACTTCCTTTTGCATGGCCCTCAAACTTGTTTTGACAAAGAGGTTTCATGAATGGATCTGCTATATTATCATCTTTATGAACCTTCTCAATGCATATATTTCCCAATTCCAATTCTTGACAAATAAAATTCAATTTCAGTTGAATGTATCTAGTCGTGTTGGTAACCATCAGGTCTCTTGCGATAGTGATAACACTAGAGTTGTCACAAAACATCTCAATGATGTTTTTGATGCTTGGAACTACATCTATATCACCAATTAATTTCTTCATGAATTGGCTCGATCAGTGTTAAAGCTAGTGCAACCACTTGTTGCTTTGAACTTTTCTAGGTAATGGTTCCTTCATTGAGGGTGAATACGTATCCCGACCATGACCGTGAATTATCTCAACCAGTGTTGAAGTTAGCATCAGTGTAACATCTTAAAATAAGCTCTTCATTAGCTCCTCCACAAACTAGGAACATATCTTTAGTACTTCTCAAGTACTTAAGGATGTTCTTTACAACCATCCAACGTATTTCACCTGGATTAGATTGATATCTACTAGTCAAACTCATTTGTCCTTGTATATATTATAGTGTACATTTCCTTCTTTTGAATCATATGCTATTCTATTCATTCTTTTGGTATAATCATCTATCGTAAGAAAATATGTCTAAGAAAGAATGGTGCTAAACAGTATAGGTAAAAGTCTTCATTTTGAGTTATCTATTGAAAAGCATTTTATGGATTTATCAATATATGTACTCTGACCCAAACCATTGAGTCATTGGGATCTATCTATGTAGATCCTAATTATGATTATGTATGCAGCATCCCCTAGATCTTTCATTTCAAAGGACATGCTTACATAGACTTAGTCTATTTCATTGCCAGAATATATTTCCCTATCAATATATCTCCTATACGTATACAGTTAGAAAAACAATTTTGCTCCCACTTGCTTTGATATATACATGTTACACGTTGTCGCTGACATATTAAGCAAATAAATTTATCACTGCTGGTTGCACTAAAAATATAGCATAGGGAAACATAGTCGAATCTTGAGGGACACAGCCTGATGGTCAATGCCTTTTTGCATCAGGCACATTCTAGTCAAGAAACAAAAAATATAAAGGGGGGGGGGGTGAATTACCTAAAAAAACAAAAATATGCGGTGATATTAAATTAAACAAAAATTAATATTAAAAACGATTTCATTTTTGCTGCGAATTTCCCAATCATGCAATCAGTTACGATCTGGTTATTTAGAATGCGTTCTATGTAAGCTGGTACTGAAAAAAACTAACAGGATCTAGTATAATCTATTTTACCTAAATTAGTTAACCAAAACAAGCTCTTTGAATTAACCCTAACTTTTTATTGTTTAATTAAACAAGCTCTTAATTAAATCAGAAAAATTACATTAAGCTCTATGCAAATTTCCCAGCAATACCCAATACTTCTCACAAGCTCAGAAGTGTAAAGATATGCTTTTTTCAGTTTATATCAGAGTTAAACCCCAAACACGGAACCCATCTGATACTTGTTACTTTTTACCAGTTGACAAGAACAATTACGGATTCTATTAACTGATTAACTGGAATGAAAAAAACCCTAGCTAGGTGATCAAACTAATAATAATTAAAATACAAACATTTAGTAAGTTCAAAAAAGAAAAATCTAGATAGAAACATAAAACAAAACCAAATTTGAAAACTAATCACATGAAAAGTATCACAACTCGAAATTTTAAACCTAGCAAAGTCCAAACCCTAATCTAGCTCAAGTGAATCTACATTGCACTCCTAGTTGCAATGTATCCTCTATAGCCTGTAGGGCTTGTGTATAAGCTAAATAACTAAGCCTAGATTTAAACCTAAGTTAAGTTAGGTTAGCTTAATGTAATGTAAATCAAAATAAAAGGGTTTAAAACATAAATATTCACCATTTATTGGAGAATTCGGTCAAGGAAAGGAATTAAATGATGAAATCGGTTTCTAGAATCTTTTCAAATGGTTGTGTTCGGTCACCACATCCAAACCAAATGGAATTCGGTCAAGGTATGATCGAATTTACAATTCAAAGCCCAACAAGGACCGAATTCTCCCATGGCCTAATCCATTAAGACCGATTTCTCAATTCTATATATATATATATATATATATATATATATATATATATATATATATATATATATATATATATATATATGTTTAACCGAACACCCAATTCATTTCACATGTTCCTCACCGAATTCTTTCCAAATTTTTTCTCAATCTTCATCCGAGAACACTCTCACATCTTCATCACATATTCATAAATCCCACCGAGTTCATCCACCGAGTTCGTCAACCACATTCAAATCTTCAAATCTTCATCCCACCGAGTTCATCCATTTCCCCACCGAGAACTCCAATCCCACCGAACACACCTTTCCCCCTTTATTTCCAAACATTTCTAATTAAATTGTAAGTCCTCTTTATATAATTAAATTATTATTTAACCCATTATTTAAATTAATTTATTATTAATTTAAATACGACGATGAATACAATTATTTTTAGGATACGACCATTGTTACGTATTCTAACCGAAGGAGCATTCGCAATCACTTCGAGTCCAATCAAGCACGCGCACTAAAGGTGAGTTCATACCCCCACATTTTTGCAAGCTTTTTTTATGTTTTTAGGGGGGGGGGGGGGAAATACAAGTAAAACACAAGTAATCTTGTGTTTAAAAATATAATTTTGTTTATTATATTTTCCTATTGTTAACACGCATTTGAACGCAGAACTTACTAAACATGACAAACAATTTTACCACTAGATTTACGAAAAAATTTACAAACACGTTAAGATACAAACTTTACAAGCACAGGTTTCTAACACAGAAACAAACTTATGAACTATGGAACAAATGTATTGTTTTTACAAGGATACATGTTATAAACAAAAAGGGTTTTCATTGTATTATTCGTGAATGCGTCGAGAGAACCAAATTGTGAGACACGTCTTCTGGGAAGTCTACACCTTAGGAACCAGAGTCTCCTGGAGGGAGAGCATGAGTTTGTGTATAGATCTATACGGGACTGACAATCCTGCACCCTGACTATTAGCTACAGTCATCCTGGGGTGACAAATGTTATTATAGTTTATGACGTCCGAAGTACGTCGTAGTGTCTATCGTCCATCAGCATGGTTATAAGAACTCATAGGGTTAAACAATGACATCGTTCACGTAATAATATAGTTAACAAATAGTCTCCATGATTAATAACTAAGTGATTACTTGGTATATACACAGGGGTGATATGAAACTAACATCCGACATGCAGTGAGATGTGTGGTTTTCACCTCATTTCCTGTTCCTTGTTTGGTTGTGGGCTTAGGGCAGAATCACCCAATCGAGTGTCTGTTCGATATAGATTTCTATAACTCGTATGTACTAAGTGATCACAGGAGGGTATTAACATCACTTCCAGTTTACAGAACAAACACGTTTTCAGGTAGTTTTATTTAATAATAAAGCTACACTTTACAACTTAAGTATGGGAATATACTTGTACTTTTCAGTTTTCGAACAGTTAAGACAATAACTCACTTTTATGGAAAATGTAGGATTTTCCAGGACAAACATCGGTATTTTACAAACAATCGATTATTCATTCAACTAACGAAAATTCATTGTTAATTCTATAATTTACTTAGTTTATGCATCAGGGTTATATATGAAGAATATCCGATAGACAGTTGGATGTGTGGTTTCCGCCTCATTCCATGTTCCTTGTTTGGTTGTGGGCTTGGGGCAGATCCACACAATTAACTGTCCGTTCGGTATTGGTTTATATGTAGCTAGTATAAATTAAGTGATCATAGAAGGAACTGGTATTATCATACTTTTATTAAGAAAATATAGGATTTTCTTGAGGAACACTTTCAACAGATTTAAAAGGACTGGTACATTTAACTCTGTAAGTACCTAGTGAATACTTCAGGGTTTTATACATGAGGATCCGACGACCAGCGGGATGTGTGACCTCCGCCTCATTTCCTATTCCTTGTTTGGTTGTGGGCTTGGGGCAGAACCACACAATCGATTGTTTGTTCGATCTGGATTGTATATGACTTGTATACACTATGTACTCGTAGAAGGAATTGGTAAGAATCATTTTACTTATCATTCATCACGTCAGAAAATATAGGATTTTCTGGAGAAACACATCACATTTTACAAAGAACAAAGAACTTGTTTTCTAAAACAAAACGCTTATGAACTCACCAACTTTAATGTTGACACTTTCAAAACCTACTTGTATTCTCAGGACACTAGTAGACATGTACACGCACCGGTTTCTAGAAGATGGAGCATAGTAGCTTCAAGTCTTTACTCGTTATTTACTTTTGGAGTCAGTTATATATGATTCGAATTCAATGTAAACATTATACTATTAATACAATTGTTGTTGTTGCTTTGATTACTATTATTCAATTGTGATACTATACATGACGTCCTCCGCCCCCGAACGTTTCCGCCGTTCTGGTTTGGGGGTGTGACAGATTGGTATCAAAGCATTGTTTATAGTGAACTCAATATATGAACCTATAAAAGATATACAGCTATAAATACAATGGGGCTGAAGTGGTCTGACTAAAAGCATACTTTTAAAATATAAGTATTCTTATATAAGTGTACATACATGCATATATATATACATACTAAGAACAAGTATCACAAGAAGAACAAAACAAAAGTATTTAGATGTTGGACACTATAGTGAAACCTAGGCAGTTATGTAATCATATCTGGAATAAATATAACCCGATCAACTATATTTATTTGAGATACGACCAACATGTGTTTGGGAGTGATAGTGGTGTCGCAACGAGTCTAAAACTTACCTAACCCTATATACAAAGGATCTCTAGAACAAAACATAAAATTAAAATACTATAGGAGTATTTTATGGTACTATAAGATAACAACAAGTCTGAAAACTTACCAAGCCAATATACCAAGAAACTTCAGAAAACAATCATACAACTAAAATACTATAGGAGTATTTTAGACACTATAACTAACATACGTGAAAACTAAAAGACCCTTACTGGCAGATCTATAATTGTGAAGTGTATGCTTCCAGGGTTATATATAATTGGGATCTTATAGACTTAGAATTTGTGATCTTCGCTCTACTACATGTTCCTTGTTTGGTTGTGGTTTTAGAGTAGGATCACCTATTCGAATGTCTATTTGATCTTGGTTAGATACAGCTTGCATGCACTGCATGGCTATAGGAGGACCCAGTTTGGATCACCAAAAACTTAAAAAGAAATGTCTCTTTAATCTCATAAGATTCTTTAGACATTCCCATTCTCGCATGAACAACCTAGATAGACTTAGTCACTCCACCACAATAACCGACAAAGGAAGTCAAGGGAGAAAAAGAGAGGATTCATAAAGTGGATTCCGAGAAGGAATAATACGAGGAGTCAGACTTTCCATCATTAAGTGATGGAGGTCAGTGATAGAACCTGAAGCATTACAGATTAAGGATTCAACACACCTACGGGGAACAAGAACACCTTAGGAAGGTCCAGAGACAACGAATCCCTACAACCGAATCTAAGATAATCATGTCACGAACATAGAACAAAGAGAACCACTCACTAGACATGCGAAGAGACTGAGCACTATATACGTCACACTAATAGTTAACCAATTAATACAATATAGTGACTTAGTGATTACACTACTCACACTATGTGTTAGGCTTATCGCCTTTTTCATAACAACTAGTAACAGTAAACCAAGTCACAGAACTTCACTAAGAGGGTAGTCACCACCAGAAATTCATAAGTCTATTTTGTATAGACCTCTGTTATGAATTGTCTTCAGAACACTATAAAAGTCGGAACATAACTCAATCAGAACTAAGATAACTTAGATTCAAATAACACTCGACATGTAACCACCACTACAGACTTACCCTCGTTTCATCTTTTAAACCTTATGGCAGAAATATGTCACCGAAGAAGTTGAATAAAAACAAAACAACGCACCACTGCCATAGTATGATCCGGTTGTCTTTCAGGCTACTGTAACAGCCACAGTGGCAGCCGCCATGACACAAATCCACGCAAGTGGTACCAGTGGATCGGGTGGTAGTACTAACCACTCTAACCACGAGGAAAGCTACGGACACCCAAGGGAGTGTTCGTAAAAAGACTTCATGAATTGTGGACCCAAATCCTTCGATGGAAGTGGGGGAGTCATCACCCTAATGAGATGGTTTGAGAAAACGGAGTCGATTTTTGAGATATGCGTGTGTCCAGAAGGGAGCAAAGTGAAGTTTACTGCCTGCACCTTCTCTGACAGAGCCCTTACATGGTGGAATAGCCACGTCAAGTCACTGACCCTACCAGTGGAAAACGCAGTGGGCTGGGAAAATCTGAAATAGATGATGCTCGAAGAGTACTGCCCGAGGGGCGAGATACACAAGCTAGAGCAAGAGCTATGAAACCTTACCATGAAAGCCTCAGACATAGTAGCCTACACCGATAGATTCAGCGATTTAGCCGCGCTATGCTCTGGGATGATTACCCCAGAGAGCAAGAAGGTAGAGAGATACATTTGGGGACTACCTCTTCTAATCCAAGGAAACGTGATAGTAGTGAAACCCCTTACGTTCGACAGTGCCAAGCATCTGGCTCGAACACTGGAGGACCATGGAATCCGCCAAGGCATAATGGCACCCGTTCCTGAGTCAACCAAAGGATGTGATGATAAATAAAAATATGGGAGCGGGAAGAAACGACAATCACCACAAGAGCCCTCAGATGGACAATAGATAGTTGCGGTTCATGCTACTACGACACCAGCCACTCCATCACCCGTCAGTCGATATGCTAGAACCATCCCTAAATGTAATAAGTGCGACCTTCATCATACCAGAAAGTTTCGGAAGATGTATTGCAAGAACTGCCTCAAAAGGGGACACACCATCCGTTTTTGTAGGGCACCGGCACGACCAATCTCTCAGGTCCCATATGAGGAAGTATGTCAGACCTCCTACGAATGTGGCAAAACGGGGCACTACAGGAGAGATTTTCCCTTTGCAAGAAAGTCCGGTGAAGAGGGAAGAGTGTTGATGATCACCGCAGGAGAGTCTAACCCGGAACCACCTGAGAACAGCGGTACGTTTCCCAACTCGAAACATTTCTAAAACTTACATTTTCACGAAAACCGTTACCAACTAGATCCTAACTATAAAATTTCTTCCTCATCCAAATGAAGCACATGATCTATATAGATCTAAATACCCTTACAGGTAAGCTATAATGGTTTGGTGTAAACATTAGGGTCATATATAATTAAGAACCTATTGACTTAGAATGCGTGATTCCGCCTTATTTCCTGTTCCTTGTCTGGTTGTGGATTTAGGGCAGAGTCACCCAGTCGACTGTATTCTCAGCCTTAATTATATATGACTTGTAGACACCAAGCGATTATAGAGGGACCGGATAGGGATCATAATACTAAGTATCAATATCATTCATCAAAACAATTCTACAGTTAGTACTTGCTTAGCACAGTACAAAACGTTCGCAGTAGTAATAAGATAAAACAGAAAGCAGTAGACACATACACATAGATGCACTATTGTTCTAACCAACACTCCTTCCGAACCAACTTAACACGTGTGTCAACAAGAAGTTACGACGACTTCATCCGACCTGGATTGGCTGGGTCCTCACCATACCAATCACGCGTGCTACCGAAAAGACCCTTCGCTTTAACCACCCGATTAACAAAGCTTCCGTCACTCATAACGACAAATTAGATATGAACATCATAATCATCTCTCGCTTCAAACCTCCGAAGTACTCATGCGAGGAGTATTATATTCTTCCGTAACCTTCCCGAAGTATTCTCAACCGACCTTCCTCAAACACCACATATGCAGCAAGTGAAGTTCAAGCACAGAGGCTAGAGACAAATATGGTTAGCCTATCACTGTTAAGTGTATACGCGAGGGTGGTATATAATTAAGATTCTACGGACTTTGGATGTGTGTTTTCTCCCTATCTCCTGTACCTTGTCTGGTTGTGGACCTGGGGCAGAGTCACACATCCGACCGTCACATCAATCTTAATTATATACGACTTGTATACACGAGGCGATGATGGATGAGCCAGGTATGAGTCCTACCTTGAACTTCAGGACAAAGGCTGCCCAAGACTACGAGCGAGCACCTATCATTTGAATGAACAATAGACCAGTAAGCCAAACCCACACACTTTCTACTGATCAGAACAACAGACCCAACAGTGAAGATCCGTTGGAACGCCAAATGAGGATCGGAATTCACTGGAGAACGAGAAGTTCAGAGGGAACTGAAGTACTTACCCCTTTCCAAATTCCTAGCAGCCGCTCAGAATTCGAATTTTGGGATGAAATTCCCTCTATCGGGGGGATGATATCACAACTCGAAATTTTAAACCTAGCAAAGTCCAAACCCTAATCTAGCTCAAGGTAATCTACATTGCACTCCTAGTTGCAATGTATCCTCCATAGCCTTTAGTGCTTGTGTATAAGCTAAATAACTAAGCCTAGATTTAAACCTAAGTTAAGTTAGGTTAGGTTAATGTAATGTAAATCAAAATAAAAGGGTTTAAAACATAAATATTCACCATTTATTGGAGAATTCGGTCAAGGAAAGGAATTAAATATTGAAATCGGTTTCTAGAATCTTTTCAAATGGTTGTGTTCGGTCACCACATCCAAACCAAAGGGAATTCGGTCAAGGTATGACTGAATTTACAATTCAAAGCCCAACAAGGACCGAATTCTCCCATTGCCCAATCCATTAAGACCGATTTCCCAATTCTATATATATATATATATATATATATATATATATATATATATATATATATATGTTTAACCGAACACCCAATTCATTTCACACATTCCCCACCGAATTCTTGCCAAATTTTCTCTCAATCTTCATCCGAGAACACCCTCACATCTTCATCCCATATTCATAAATCCCACCGAGTTCATCAACCACATTCAAATCTTCAAATCTTCATCCCACCGAGTTCATCCATTTCCCCATCGAGAACTCCAATCCCACCGAACACACCTTTCCCCCTTTATTTCCAAACATTTCCAATTAAAATGTAAGTCCTCTTTATATAATTAAATTATTATTTAACCCATTATTTAAATTAATTTATTATTAATTTAAATACGACGATGAATACAATTATTTTTAGGATACGACCATTGTTACGTATTCTAACCCAAGGAGCATTCGCAATCACTTCGAGTCCAATCAAGCACGCGCACTAGAGGTGAGTTCATACCCCCACATTTTTCCAAGCTTTTTTTTATGTTTTTTTTTGGGGGGGGGGAATACTATTAATACAATGGTTGTTGTTGCTTTGATTACTACTATTCAATTGTTGTGATACTATACATGATGTCCTCCGCCCCCGAACGTTTCCGCCGTTCTGGTTTGGGGGTGTGACAAAAAGTACTAGTCTATGCAGAACTGAAAACTAAGGTTTAGTCAGACATGGCTGAAAACAAAACTAAACTAGATAAAAGAAACATTAACTGAATAATCTAGATAAACTAAATGTGTGAGATGATTTGAAGGTTCAGATCTTCAGAAATCACTAAAAGGTATTAGAAATCGCCTTCAGAAGGGTATTCTTTCGTCTGAAACTGTCTTACCTTTGAATATGATAATAAGGGTCATATTTATATGCGAGACGGAAACTTCTGGACAAAGAAACCGAGAAATTCGATCGCAGGTTGGTTATATGCGATCACATATTTTCGAATTTTTTCTAGATTTTCCCCTAAATGATGCATAATGCTATTTTCGATGTTTCTGGAACTTCGGGCCATTTATGCGATCGCAAGTATAGGTTTATGCGATCGAATATTTTTTATTTTTTTCCACGATTGTGTCTAAATGAAGTACGAGCCAAATTTGAAGTTTCTGGAGTTGTGGGAAGAAAATGTGATCTTATATTTGGTCTTTTCTGCTCAGATGGCCTCCAGATGAGTTATTCCGACCCTGGGAAACTTCGTGGCAAAAATGTGATCGCATATATACTGGAAATGCGATCGCAGATCTGGGTTCCTGGCTCGGGCTGGTTCGGACGCGATTCTTCAGTTTAAGCACTCCGTGTTATTCCTTAGCATCCTTCTTCAATTCCATTTCCATTTAATCTATAAACATGCATCCATATGCTCCTAAAGTAGTGCTCCACTCTAACTATCTAAAATTGACACAAAAAATGCTAGCAGTACGAGAATTCTAATAAAATACATGAGCTGAACAATATTTAAACAAATGACATGCAAATGTACAAAATATGATGCTAAATGCGAATAAAAACTATCCTAAAAGATGCATAAAATGACATCTAAGAAATCTCCCCAAGCTTGAACCTTACTTGCCCTCAAGTAAGAAAAAGATTAAACATTATAAACAAATGAGAAGATGTAGATGACCTAAAAAGAATTTAGAAGAACAACTGAAATAAATAAAAGGAAACTTAAAAACTTGAACTAAAAATGCTTCGCTCTTTTTTTTGTTCACATGATCAGATTCAGAACGAGGAAGCTCCAATGAAATCACTACCTAGACAACAATATCAATACCTTTATTTCGGATTCAGAATTCATATTATAAGTCAAACCAAGCTTGAGCAAATAATTTTTACGCTGAATTAAATTTGTGAAAACAGTGTATTTTTAAAAATAATTTCACGAAAATTCGTTAATAAAAACTTAGATTAACCAACCCCTCATTTTTCCGAACTCGTCCAGCAAACGTGGTAAGCTCCATTATGGACAAAAAAATCCAAGCTTACCCCTATGATTCCACTATCGAGGGATCTATCTCATTATACCACACATCTTCTTTGTCTTGATCAGCTCTTCAGATTGAACTTGCTTGCTTCTTGATTTAGACTTGAACTTAACTTGAATTTAACTTTGAATTTCAGATTTCTTCAAGTTGCTTGATATACCATTTCTAACATATATACTGACTAGGCACAAATTTTACTTTTAGGCCCACCATATTTCAATACTTCAAAATGATAATAAATTGTGGGTATAACAAGAGTTCCCTCTTAACCTCAAAAGGCGCAGAAACTATAGGGTTCAGTACTTTAAAGAAAGAAAAGGGTTATCCAGTCTAGGTTATTTTTAAGGCATTTAAGAAAATTATTTCTAAAGCATTGTTCATTTTTCCATCCCATACTTCCATTGTAAAAATTATTCGACTCATATGTTGGTTCATATTTCGAAAACATTTAAAACACTCTCAAAAGATAATTTTAAAAATTAATTGTAATGAGACTTTTATTTTCAGTTACTATCACATTTCATCTTAAAAGAGTTATCGAATGTAAATAATATCCCAATCTCATGTAAAATAATTTCAAATTTTTTTTTTTTTTATTTTTTTAAATGCAGAAATTAAAAAATTAAAAATAACTAGAAATAAAATATTTTTGTTTTTTTTCTTTTTATGAATGTAAAAATAATAAAAAGGAAAATATTTTTTGGACTTTTCGAATTTTTTATTCAAATGCAATTCACAAAATAAAATGCAAAAATAAAATTGAAATTTTCTAAATTTTAAATGAAAAACTGAAAAATTTAAAATTTTTAAACAACAAATGCAAATTTTCACACTAACCCCGTCCCCAAGCTTAAAATGATATTTTGTTCTCAATGTTGAGAGATGAATGAACAACTCAATAAACCATATAAAAGCAAAAAGGGTGCAGCTAGGAATGATTGTACCTGATAAGATTGCAGAAATCTGATTTTGATGATGAATGTTGACGAAAAATTCTGAATTTCAACAATTATGTCGATCATTTGATTTCCCCAAGCTTGCTTGGAACTGAGACCATCTCTTTATTGAAAACGTAAAAAAAACTAAAACTACTCCTCGGGTTGCCTCCCAGAAAGCCGCCCATTTTTAAAGTCGTTAGCTCAACTTTGCCAAACCAGATTTGCTAACTGGTGTGCTTGGGACTTCTCTGAAGCTCAACTCTCTTCCTTAACACTATAGATCCCTTCAAATATGGCAAGATTGGTGGATCTGTAACTTGTTTAGCAAACTGGAAAGACTCCAGATTGTCTTCAGATAACTCTTTCAGATTTTTAAACTTCTTTCTCTTTCTGATCTTCCGTTTTCAAGAATTCTTCTCTTTCTTCTCTTTAAATTTTCTTCTTTTCATATTTTTCTTTTCAGAAGCTTTCTCAACAGAAATCATCACTTTTTTCTTAAATCCTTTTTCCAGAAATCCTATTTTCTTCCTCCCCAAGCTTATCTCCGATCAGCTTCATCTCAGCTCCTTCAGATAACTTCTTTTCAGCAGTTAATATATTTTCTTCCCAAAGATTTCCCTTTTCCAGCTCTTCTCATGTGTCTGATAAATTCCTATCTATAAATATTCCTTGCACAGAGATATTATAAGACTCACAGCAGCCCCCAGATAAAGGACTGCTGGTACACATATAATTAACATAAACTTATCAGAAGAAAAATTATCATCATTAATTTTAAAGCTAACCACTTCCTCATCAAACTCCATTGAAATCATTCCATTAAAAACATATATTTTTGTTTTTGCAGTTTTCATAAATGGCCTTCCCAAAATGATAGAATTTGTATCTGAAGTGTCCAAGTTTCCCATTTCCAGAATATAAAAATCAGCGGCAAAAATAAGATTATCCACTTGGGCAAGAACATCCTCTAGTACACAATTTGGGTGTACTATCAAGTGGTCAGCCAACTGGATAGTTGTCCCGGTCTTTTGTAAAGTTCCCATTTTTAATTTTTCAAAAATAGAAAAGGGAAGGGCATTGACTGAGACTCCTAATTCAACATGGCTTTTGGAAAATTAAGGTTCCCCAATTTACAATGAATCGAGAAAATCCTCAGACCCTTGCACTTTGCAGGCAAACCTTTTTGTAAAATTAAAAAAATATTTTTGCTAGCTTTTATAGTTTCACTAAATTTCATATTTTTTTTCTTAGAAATACATAAATCTTTTAGAAACTTGGCATAACGAGGGATGTGTTTGATAACATCTAAAAGTGGAAGATTTACCTCAACCATGCAAAAAATTTCCATAATGTCCTCATCTTCTCTTTCGCGTTTCGTATTCTTCAGTCTTGATGGGAATGGAGGTAGGGGCTTATATTCTTTCAGATTTGACATCACTGGTGTTGGAGATTCTTTTTCTTCCATCTTTTCATATTCTTCTTCAATCAACACCTCTTCATATTCTTCCTCTTGTTTTTCTGACTCTTTTACATCTTCTTCTTCAACCAGAACTTCTTCAAACTCTTCCTCAGCTTCTTTTTCTGGTTCGATTGCACCTGTGTCTCGATAATGTTTTCCACTTCTCAAGGAAATAGCACTCACATTGTGCTTCAGATTGTTTTCAGTGTGACCCGGTAACTTTCCTTGAGATTCCAGACGACCCATAGAAGTGGCAAGTTGAGACACCTGTTGTTCCATATTCTTGATACTAGCTTTCGTTTATGTCTGGAAAGCTTGGGTGCTTATGGAAAGACTCTTAACTATATCTTCTAAGGCTATGTTGGAACTGCTGGGAAGCTGATGAGAATTCTGGTTCTGGAAGTTTTGCTGTTAGTGATTCTGAAAATTGGGCTGGTAATTTGGTTGCTGCTGAAAACCTAGAGGATGTTAAAATTGTTGTCTTAGCTGAAAATGATTGTTATGATAGTAGTTTGGAGGTTGGTTATAAATCTTCTATTATTGTTATTCTCCGACAACTTTGACTGGAGCAACATCCTCTTGCAAAATCGGACACATATTAGTAGGATGCTCCGCCTTCAAGTAAATTCCACATTATTTTTTCGCATCAGCTTTCTCTTTCGTCAGGAGCAGAACAACGTTTGTCAGTTTAGAAATCTGAGAATCTAGATGGGCATTGCTGACTTCTTTGACACCCCTTGGCTGATCTGGATACCACTCATCTTCGTTTCTAGAATGTTTCGACTCTGTCGCCAACTTTTCGATTAGCTCTCGGATTTCGGTTGGTGTCATATCACCGAAGGAATGACCACTGTAAGCATTTATTAGGCGCCTCTGTATGGGTGTCAGGCCTTCACAAAAACAACTGTAGAGTTCGTAATCACTGATCCCATGTTGTAGACACCAAACCAGAAGCTTCTTGAACCTTTCCCAGTAACCATGTAAAGCTTCTCTTTTCCTTGTTTGATACCAAGGATTTCTCTTTTGAGACTGGAAACTCGCGTTTCTGGAAAATATTTCTCTAAAACATATTCGCAAGTTCTGCCTAAGCAGTGATGGAACCAGATGGGAGTTCATACAGCCATTCCCTTGCTGAATCTTGAAGTGGAAAATGGGAATGCCCTTAACTTTATCTGGTCTTCAGTTATCGCATGTGGCTTCATTCCTGAACAAACCACATGAAATTCCTAGAGGAATTTATATGGGTCTTTGTTTTTCAAATATCTGAACGCGCGAAGAACGTGTATCAGTCCAAATTTCCACTCAAAGTTCTAAGCTTCCGGAAAAGTAATGCAGAGGGGCTGTTGATTGACCTCTTGAGTGGCCCACTCTCTGAAAATCTTTTCTGCTTCGTCTCCACTCATGTCTGATTACTCAAATTCGGTTTCTGAAGAGTCTGTGGTTTCAGATTTAACTGAGGGTGGTTTTATAGGGGCTGTTTGAAGGTAAAGATGGGGGTACTTTCGGAAAAACGGATATGGTTCGTTCCACAAAGGAGTGCCTTGTGGTGTGATGATTTCTGGTGGTAGGGATGATGATGAACCAAAGAAACCAGCTGATTGTTTTTTCTTTGGTGCTTCTTTCTTCAGTTTCCTTGTAGTTCTTTTGGTTTCTGAAAAAAAAAACTAAAGGTGTACCTATACGAAAATTTCTTGGAAAAAAACTATTAGAAAGCACCGTTTCCCCGACAACGGCGCCAATTTCTTACAAGCTGTCGTAGGCATATTAAGCAAATGAATTTATCATTGCTGGTCAATGCCTTTTTGCATAAGGCACATTCTAGTCAATAAACAGAACATGTAAATGGGGGGGAGGGGGTTGAATTAACTAAAAAAACTAAAATTTGCAATGATATTAAATTAAACAAAAATCAATATTAAAGACAATTTCAGCTCTGCTGCGACTTTCCTAATCATGCAATCAGTTCAGATCTGGTTATGCAAAATGCGTTCTATCGAAGTTGGTACTGAGAAAAACTAACAAGCTCTAATATAATCTATTTTACCTAAATTAGTTAACCAAAACAAGCTCTTTGAATTAACCCTAACTTTTTACTGTTCAATTAAACAAGCTCTTAATTAAATAAGAAAATTGCATTAAGTTCTATGTAAAATTCCCAACAATACCCAATACTTCTCACAAGCTCGAAAGTGTAAAGATATGATTTTTTCAGTTTATATCAGAGTTAAATTACAAACACGAAACCAATATGATACTTGTTACTTTTTACCAGTTGACAAGAACAATTACGGATTCTATTAACTGATTAAGTGGAATGATTAAAACCCAAGCTAGGTGATCAGAATAACAAGAATTAAAAATCAAACGTTCATTAAGTTCAAAACAGAAAAATCTAGATAGAAACACAAAACAAAACCAGATCTAAAAACTAATCACATGAAAAGTACTAGTCTATGCAGAACTGAAAACTAAGGTTTAGCCAGACATGGCTAAAAACGAAACTAAACTAGATCAAAGAAACATTAACCGAATAATCAAGATAAACTAAATGTGTGAGATGATTTGCAGCTTCAGATCTTTAGAAATCACTGAAAGGTATTAGAAATTGCCTTCAGAAGGGTATTCTATCGTCTGGAACCGTCTAACCTTTAAATATGATAATGAGGGTTGTATTTATATGCGAGATAGAAACTTCCGAAGAAAGAAACCGAAATATGCAATTGCAGATTGGTTATATGTGATTGCATATTTTCCAATTTTTTCTAGATTTTACGCTAAATGATGTTGGATGATATTTTCGATGTTTCTGGAACTCCGGGCCATTTATGCGATCGCATATTTTTGAATTTTTTCCAGTATTGCGTCTGAATGAAGTATGAAGCCAAATTTGAAGTTTCTGGAGTTGCGGGAAGAAAATGTGATCGTATAAATGCTTTATGTGATCGCATATTTGGTCTTTTCTGCTCAGATGGCCCCCAGATGAGTTATTTCGACCCTCAGAAACATTGTGGCAAAAATGTGATCGCATATACTGGAAATGCGATCGCAGATCTGGGTTCCTAACACGTTTCGGATGTGATTCTTCAATTTAAGCACTCCTTTTTATTCCTTAGCATCCTTCTTCAGTACCAGTTCCATTTAAGTTCTAAACATGCATCCATATGCTCCCAAAGTACTGCTCCACTCGAACTATCTGAAATTGACATAAAAATGATAGCAGTACGTGAATTCTAAAAAAAATACAAGAGTGGAACATTATTTAAAAAAATGACATGAAAATGTACAAAATATGATGCTAAATGCTAATATAAACTATCCTAAAAGATGCATAAAATGGCATCTAACAATACACATGGTTCATCTGGACTTTCTAAGAAACCAAACCTTTTGATGTTCTCATTAAAACGATCATACTTGGGACCTTGATACCCATTTGAATCCATAAATGGACTTCTTCAATTTGCATACCTTTTTTAGATTAATTAGGTTGACAAAACCTTCAGGTTGTTCCATATAGACATCTTCCTCAAGATATTCATTAAGGAAAGCGGTTTTCCTCAAGACATCCATTTACCATATCTCATAGTCATAATATGCGGCTATGGCCATGATACTCCTAGTAGATTTAATCTGGGGAACCGGCGAGAAGGTATCTTCATAGTCAATAACATGAACTTGAGTATAACCTTTCACGACAAGTCATTCCTTTAATGTTTGTACATTTTTCGATGTAAATCTTCTTCTTACAGATCGGCTTTCTTCCAACAGTCCTGTTGTTAGGGGCAAGTCACCGAAGTTCCATACTAGATTGTCATTCATGGACTGAGTTTCAACTTTCATGGCTTTAATCCAGTTTTTAGATTCTGGATCTATAGTAGCTTCCATGAAATTGATGGGCTCATTTTGAACCACCAAGAAGTCTTCCTCTTCAGGAATGACCAATCTAAATCTGTCAGGTTCCTGATGAGGTCTACTTCAGCGTCATACAGTTAGTGTGTTAATTGGCATTTGAATGATAGTTTCAGGTTCAACAATGTTTTGTTGATTATCATTCTCAACTACAGGTTGTGTTTCTTGTATTTCTTCGTGATCAATGAGTCTACCACTTTCTTTATTCACAACAAATTCATTTTCAAGAAATGCAGCTTTTTGAGCTTGATTCTCTTCTTTCTGGAAGAAGTAATATCCTATGGTTTCTCTTGGGTATCCCACAAAGATACACTTTTGAGATATGGGTTCAATCTTTTTAGAAGTCTCTTTTTTAATATAGGCTTTAGAACCTCAAATCTTTAGATAAGACATTGATGGAATCTTTCCATGTCATAACTTGTACAAAGTCTTACTAACCTTTTTAGTTGGGACCATGTTTATAATTCGAGGTACGGTTTCAAGGAAAATTCCCATAACGAATAAGGATGGGAAGTATGACTCATCAGTAATCGTACCATATTAAGTAAAGTATGATTTCTCCTCTCGGAGACACCGTTATGTTGTGGTGTTCTAGGTGGAGTGAGTTGTGACACTATATTGCAACTCTTAATATGTTCATCAAAGTCATAACTTAGATATTTACCACCACAATCCGATCGTATAGCTTTAATCGTTTCGAGTAGCTGATTTTGTACTTCATTTTGGAATACCTTGAAGATATCAAAAGTTGCATGTTTATTTTTCATGAGATACACATATCCAAATCTACTTAAGTTATCAGTAAATGTAATGAAGTATATTTCATTTCTTATGGTCATTATCCTAAAAGGCCCACATACATCAGTATGTATGAGTCCTAACAGATCAGAGGCCCTTTCACTAAGACTAGTAAAAGGAGTTTTGTTTATCTTGCCACATAGACAAGATTTGCACACATCAAATGACTCTAAGCCAGTTGATTCTAAGATTTCATCCTTTAAAAGATTAGTGATGCAAGTTTTGTTTATGTGTCGAAGTCGACAATGCCATAAATAAGTTTTATTTATGTCTAGATATGTTTTCTTATTTTTCAAGTTGTGAACTGAATTGTCTTTTTTGTACGAACCATTTAAACCAACCTCATATATTCCATTATCGGGATAAGTCTCAAAATATAAAATATTATATTTTAATAAAAATATGTTTCCAGAATGTAAGTCAAGTTCATAACGAAAACCTTGTTTATAGAAATGAAAAGTATAGATCATATTCCTACTTACACTAGGTACATAACTAAAATTGTTCAAAATAATTTAAAGAGAATTTGGAAGTAGGACATGATATTGCCCTATGGCTTTGACAGCTACTCGAGTTCCATTACCCACATGCAGTTCCAAATTGCCTTCTTTCAGTTCTCTAACATTCTTTAGTCCCTACAAATCATTACAGATGTTATTACCACTTCCAGTATCGAATACCCAATAATTAGTATGGAATGCATCTAATTCAATTATATATATATATACCTCAGGTGCTGATATGGTTAGCCTTGTTTTTCTTAACTTCCTCTAGGTACATGAGACAGTTGTATTTCCAGTGTCCCTTCTCATTGCAATGTCCCTTCTTCTTGGAGATTTGACCCTCGCAGATCATCAACACTTGATTTCCAGATTTCTTGATGTTGATCTCGACATTTTTCAGAATTAAATGAATCTCATTAATGCTTCTCTCCAAGAATTCGTTATAAAGTTCAACATCATTTTGAATATGATTCTCAGTTGATCGATCATGTCAAGTGCTTCATGGAACTCAAAAGCTTTCTGAAGCTCATGATACATTTTGGAAAGCATGATGCAAACCACCTCAAGCGAATCATTGACTTGTTTCACTAGAGTGTCTTTCAATCACTTTGGGGCATTGGCTCGGAGTTCATCTGTGATAGGTTCATCAAGGACATAGTCATTTTTCTCACGTTTGAGGACAATCCTAAGTTTCCTAAACCAATCAAAAAGTAGGTCCGCTTAGTTTTTCTTTATCGAGGATGGAATGAATAGTGAGATAAGAGGTGGTTACAGTTGGGGTAGTCATCTAAAAAATAATAAGATTAGTTTTAATATCTTTGACATAATTCTTTTTAATAATAATTATCCTTTGAATTAATATTGAAAAGCTAATATCCATATCACACATAATTACTTGAGGCGGCGACCCGCTACACAAGTGATCATGTTGATTGGTAGGTTGCGATAACCAACTGCAACTCTTATGTACTTCTTAGTATTAATGGGATCAGAAAAACATCTTTTGTTTTAATGTCATGTTAATCCAATCTATGCCTCAAGTATCTCATGCTTAGGTGATCTTTATCACATAAGATTCTTGATCAAATCATCCACATAAAATATCTTATTAATTATACTTTACCAACGGTTAGGTGACCTTTATCTCATTAGTAAATATAAAATACCTCGACCATTATAGGACAATCCAAATGGATAAGGTGACCCAAAATCCACAAGGATTCCACAAATCATGCACAAGTGATATTTAAGTGGATGGCATAGATTTGAATTTTTTTGGAATAAAGGATTTATAAATGCTTTATTATTCTCTCATTTTAAAATTTTTTGCATCAGGAATATTCCATGACACATTACACAATGTTCCAAAAGTGTAAATTAAATCAATATCTTATATTCAATTTTAGTTTGTTAAATTTAAACAAATATTAAATTCGGTCTTCTAATGATAGGAACCAATTTTAATTTTCTAACAAAACTTCATTTTATTGTAAAGTTATGGAGTTTAGATTAAGTTAAAAAATCATTTCAAAACTTTTTAAATATTTAAAATTTTGGCTATATGAAGAGTTTTAACATAAAACTATTTTTAATAAAATAAAACTCAATTTTTGTACATATTATGTTGAAACTTCATTATTTAAAATTATAAACTCCAACTTGATGTTATTTTTGTCGAAATGTCATATAACATGGTAAACATATTTTCATACATACAACCTTTTATAGCAACATAAAATAAATATCATAAGCATACATTATAAAGTGTATAAACAAAGTCATATCTAGTAATAATTATTGTGAACCGTCACAAAATTATTAAGTCACTTATTAAGGGACCTATTAGGACACTTCAACATTCTTCAAAACCACCATGTATTGAAAGGTCTTCATTGCTAAATTTTGTTACATTTTTAGTAAAATAAAATAGTCAAAACTACTATATTACATACAAAAATATGAATAGATGAAATACTACCAATTTATATGTTACATCATCATATGAATAAATAAATAACAACCACAAATATCCTAAGGATTTGTTTATACACAACTTCAACATATTAAATAAACAACACTTTGTTTTTTCTAAGACAACTCTTATATAACCGAAATGCATGGAAAAATGGTTATATAAAAATAAACAATTTTAAAACAAATTGCCAAAGAAAACCAATATGGACATTTCTTAGCCAAAAGTAATTCATGTTTTTATTATAAAAACCAAAGATTATCATACATAATAAATTACTCTAACATATAAAATACGGCTATGATAGTACAAATGAATTTGGATACATAAAATAGAGAGTTTTTCTAAAAAACGACAACATAAGCATTAATAAAATAACTAGTTTATTCTAGACCATATTAAAACAAAACCATCAAGGATCCTTTTACATAGTTTACAATGATATTAAAACAACCAGAGGGTATTTTAGAGTGACAACTTCAGGAGCCTTAGTACCCACTTTGTAACGTCCCAAAATCTGAGGCCAAAAATTTCACTTTTGATTAGGTTATTTATTAAATGGTTCATCAAAACGTTGCCAAAAATCATGTCAATACATAAAACTATAATATCATGTCTCAAAACCAAATCATCTGGAGTAACAAAATATCAGGGTACAATCCTAGAAAACTCTAAGCGGAAATCATATGTGTGCGTGTGTGATGCGTTGCTACACCGCCGGCTCCTTCCCCTTGGACGAAGAGGTACCTGAAACCAAAACTGAAACTGTAAGCACGAAGCTTAGTGAGTTTCCCCATCATACCACATACCATACGATCAAATAGCATACATACTGTCGGGCAATTCTGGGGCGCCCGTCCTACCCATGTCAAGCCATTATGGGGTGCTGACCTACCCATGTCAAGCCATTTTGGGGTGCTGACCTACCCATGTCAAGCTATTCTAGGGTGCTGGCCTACCCATGTCAAGCTATTATGGGGTGCTGACCTACCCTCCGGTCTATCTCAACCGAACTTGGGGACTATTTCACTCCCTACTACTAACACGTAATATCATATCATAATCATGCTGTCAGACATATCTGGGGTGTCCGACGTACCCATTGGTCCTAGCGACCGAATCGGGGACTAGTCCCCTTCTACTGATACTATCTCATATAACATAGTAACTAGCAAACTAGCATACTCATATATATCACAATAACAGACCAGACAATTATCATAGAGATAATCGTCCCAACTATCAATCACTAGTGGGCCGGCCTTGGTGCCTTAGACTCACTTCTACTGGAAGGTAACTCACCTCGATGTCGAGTGGTGTATGAACTTTCCTCGGCGTGAAGGTCGGCTCTCCTCGACTCCTCAGTCCCTACACGACAACCCTCAAGTCATCAAACAGAACATACAACCCTAACCAGGGTCAATACCAAAACTAGGCAAAGTCAACATTGGTCAAAGTCAACACCCAGATGACCTGACTCGCCGAGTTGTCCTACCAACTCGTCGAGTCCATGCCCCACTAATCTGATCCAACCCCGACTTCACTCGTCGACTCTAGCAAGAACTCGACGGATTCTCCTTCATCCAAACCGTCGAGACCATCTTCATCCTACTCGCCTAGTTCTTCCTTGAACTTGGCGAACTCATCTCCCTCATAAGAATGTGTCCGATCTACGACTCGCCGAGTTGTATGAACAACTCGTCGAGTCCATCTTCAAAGATTGGGAGATTGCCTTGGACTCGCCGAGCCTGCTCATACACTCATCAAGTCCCATGATTCCCAGGTCCCTTTTCGCGTCTAAACATCTACATGACTTTTTTCCCTAACAACTGGTCTATCCACAGAAAGGATTTGGTGGTCATTACACCGCGACTGGCCGAGTCCCAAGAACAACTCGGCGAGTCCATCCTTGACCAACACTATACAGTCGACTTAGATGAGACTTAACACCTCAAAACCATAGATCTGGCCCCCTAATGTCCATTTCATACGTAAAGCTCCAAACTTGATGCACATGCATGGGGGCTTTGGCTCAAAAAGCCATAAAAAGTGTTCTACAAGATGCATGGGGCTCTCATGGCCATAATGTTGGCACCTTTATGCATTCCAATGACTCAGATCTGAAATCAAGACCTCATATAACACTCCACAAATCCAACTATGGCTTGGAAAGCCCTGAATGTGTCCAAAACCCAAGTCTAAAGATGAATAAACACATAGAAGACCAAGACAAGGGCATTTTACCTTGATTGAGCTGATCCCTGAATCTCTAAGCCCCAACTCGAACTCTCAAGCTTCTTTCTTCTTCTCCAAGCTACACAAACCACCAAATGTACCAAAATGGCCTTAGAACACACAAAACGGCTAGGGTTTTGTTACACAGCTTTTCGGGAGTGATAAGGGCGATGGAGGATGAGATAAGGTGTTTAAATAGAGTGCAAACCCTCAGATTTAGGGTTTCATTCAACCAGCACCTACTCGCCGAGTCGGTATTCCGACTCGTCGAGTAGGTCACTTAAACTGTCCGCGGATCTCGACTCTAATCGACGAGTTGGTCCTCCAACTCGTCGAGTCCCAGAGAAAAACACAAGAAATGCTTGAATTAACTGTGTACCAGGAATCGGGTGTTACAAATCTCCCCCACTTATCTTAGACTTCGTCGTCGAAGTCTGCCGCTGAATCCGAAAAAATCTCGAGGTAATGCTCCCTCATCTCGTCCTCCGGCTCCCAGGTGCATTCCGAGCCCTTGCGGTGTTGCCACTGCACCTTTACCAGCTCCACCCTCTTGTTCCTCAGATCCCTTGACTTCCTGTCAAGGATTGCCACTGGCCGCTCAATGTAGTTCAGGCTGTTATCAACCTGAATATCCTCTAGAGGCACCACCGCCAAATCGTTTACCAGGCATTTCCGCAACTGGGAGACATGAAATGTGCTATGAATCTGACTGAGTTCGGCTGGCAGATCCAGCCTATATGCCACCTTGCCCACCCGGGCCGTAACCCTGAAGGGTCCAATATACCTGGGGCCCAGCTTGCCCCGCTTCCTGAATCGAATGGCGCCCTTCCAAGGCGACACCTTCAGGAGCACCATATCCCCGACCTGGAACTCCAGATCCGATCGACGCTTGTCGGCATAACTTTTTTGCCGACTCTGAGCAGTCTGAAGCCTGCTCCGAACCTGCTGGATCCTATCCGTGGTCTTAAGTACCACTTCGGTACTCCCCATGACTCTCTGTCCGACCTCTCCCCAGCATATCGGGGTCCTGCACTTCATCCCATACAACATCTCGAAAGGAGGATGGTCGATGCTCGCGTGATAACTGTTATTATAAGAAAACTCCGCCAACGGAAGGTAAGTATTCCAACTACCTCCGAAGTCTAAAACACACGCCTGCAGCATATCCTCCAAATTCTGGATGGTCTGCTCGCTCTGGCCATCCGTCTATGGGTGGAAGGCGGTACTAAAATGCAGACGAGTACCCAGATCGTCATGGAACTTCTTCCAAAACCTGGAAGTGAACCGCACATCCCTGTCGGAAATCACTGAAACTGGCACCCCGTGCCGCGCCACCACCTCCCTGATATAGATGTCAGCCAACTTTTCGGCCGAAATACTCTCCTGGATCGGAATAAAATGGGCGCTCTTGGTCAATCGATCAACGATGACCCAAATCGAATTCACTCTTCACGCGGTCCTGGGAAGCTTCGTAATGAAGTCCATATTAATATCCTCCCACTTCCACAGCGGGATATCTAACGGCTGGACTTTTCTGTGTGGTCTCTGGTGCTCAGCCTTGACCTATCTGCAGGTCAGGCACCTTTCTACAACCCAAGCTATGTCCCTCTTCATACAGGGCCACCAATAATCGAGACGAAGATCCCAGTACATCTTCGTCACCCCGGGATGGATAGAGAACCTGGATTTGTGCTCCTCTGCCATCAATACCTGGCGCACACCTCCATGATATGGGACCCACACCCTACGGTGAAGAGTCAACAATCCCCGGCTATCATAGTCGAAGGAGGAAACCTGACCCACAATTCGCTCACTCTTCCGATGTTCCTCCTTCATGGCCTCCTGTTGGGCCTCCTGAATCTGCTCCAACAGCGGAGTCACAACTGTCATCCTCAGACAGATGTCCATGATCGGCACTGCCTTGCGGCTAAGCGCATCGGCCACGACATTAGCCTTCCCTGGGTGGTAGAGGATTTCACAATCATAATCCTTCACCACATCGAGCCACCGACGCTGCCTCATATTCAGATTTGGCTGGTCCATGAGATATCTTAGGCTCTTGTGGTCCGTGTAAATGGTACAACGAACCCCATAGAGGTAATGGCGCCAAATCTTGAGGGCGAAAACAACAGCCCCCAGCTTCAAATCATGCGTCGGGTAATTCGCCTCGTGAGGCTTCAGCTGCCTTGAAGCGTAAGCAATAACATGCCCCATATGCATCAATACCGCGCCCAAGCCGGAGATGGACGCATCACAATATACTACAAAGTACTCCATGCCCTCTAGCAGGGCTAAGATTGGCGCGCCGCACAATCTCTGTCTCAACGTCTCAAATGCGACTTGCTGCTCAAGCCCCCAGCGAAAGACCACGGCTTTCCTCGTTAACCGGGTCAGGGGCACGACTATCTTGGAGAAGTCCTGAATGAATCTCCGATAGAAGCCTGCCAGTCCCAGAAAGCTCCGAATCTCATATGGAGACCTCGGAACCTCCCATCTCATCACGGCCTCCACCTTGGCCGGATCAACCAAAATCTCGTCCTGGTTGACAAGGTGCCCAAGAAACTACACCTCGCGCAACCAGAACTCACACTTGGAGAACTTAGCATACAAGCTCTCCCTCCTCAAAGTATCCAAAACCTCTCGCAAGTGATCCTCATGCTGCTCTCGCATCTTGGAATAAACCAAGATGTCATCGATGAAAACTATCACAGACCGATCTAACATCGGTCTGCACACGCGGTTCATGAGATCCATGAACGCGGCAGGAGCATTGGTGAGCCTGAAAGGCATCACCACAAACTTATAGTGGCCATAACACGTCCGAAACGCAGTCTTCTGCACATCCTCCTCTCTAACCCTCATCTGATGATACCCTGAACGCAAATTAATCTTGGAGAACCAAGATGCTCCCTATATCTGGTCAAAGAGGTCATCAATCCTCGGAAGTGGGTAACGATTCTTCACCGGTACCTTGTTCAGATCCCGATAATCTATACACATCCGATGCGACCCATCCTTCTTCTTAACAAACAGAATCGGGGCTCCCCAGGGTGAACTGCTCGGTCTAATGAATCCCTTGTCTAACAGCTCCTGCAGCTGTGTAGACAACTGCTGCATCTCGGGAGGAGCCAACCGATATGGTGCCTTGGCTATCAGAGCTGCACCAAGGACTAGGTCGATCCTAAACTCTACCTGCCTTTCCGGAGGTATCCCATGCAACTCCTCTGGGAATACATCCATAAACTCTCGTACCATGGGCACATCGCCCACTGTCGCCTTACCCGCCTCCCGGGTATCCATAATATAGGCGACAAATCTTGCGCAACTCTGCTGAAGGTAGCGCCTAGCTCTCGCAGCTGAACATAAAGCTGGTCCTCGCTGTGGCCTCTCGCCCTGAATCACCAGCTCTCCCCCAATTGGGGTCCTGATCCGCACCAACTGATGCGCACAGTCAATCATTGCCCTATTGGGGCTTAGCCAATCCATACCAATAATAACCTTGTTCCCCCGCAAAGGTATGGGAACCAGATCTACCAGATAACACTCCTCGAACAGCTGCAAAACACAATCTCGGTAGACCTCTGATGCTCGCACTGACCGGTCGTCCGCAATCTCGACCTCCAGAGGGCAATCCAACACGCCCGAAGACTCGGGAAACTTCTTGCTAAGCGCAAGAGAGACAAACGATCGGGTAGCACCCGAATCAAACAATACCTGAACTGGGATACCGTTCACATGGAACGATCCTAAACAGAGCACATACATAACATATCAAAATCACAGCGTCATTACATAAAAGCATAAGAAAGAAATTGTACCCGTCACCACATCGGGTGCAGCGCGTGCCTCCTCGACTGTCAACTGAAATGCTCGGCTCCGCACCATAAGAGCCTTTGCCTTGGCCTTCCGACAATCCGTAACCCGCGCTGTCGCTGGAGTCGGCGCCACCGCTGGCGCTGCTGCTGTCGCTGCTGTCAATCTAGGGCAGTTGGCCTTCTTATGGCCCCTCTGATTGCAATGGAAGCAAATCAGGTCTGACATCTGCACTGTGGGGGCAGTACAATCCCTGCCAAAGTGCCCCGTTTTGCCGCACTTGTAGCAACCTGACGATCCCGCTCTACAAGCTCCCTCATGCGGCCTGCCGCATTTCCTACAGCGGCTCTGGCCCGGCTGGCCCTTCGACCTAACGTCGGATCCCTTGGGTTTCTTCCCCGAAACCCCTGTCACCTGCTCAGACTCTGCTTTCCTCTTCCTGACATGCTCCAAATCGAGCTCCCTCTCCCGCGCCCTAGAAATCATGGAATCTAGGGTCGGGCAGGCTAAATAGCTGACATGCTCACGAATATCAGCCCTCAACATATCATGGTAGTGGGTCTTCCGCATCTCCTCATCCCCCGCATACTGGGGTACCAACAGGGCCCTCTCCCTGAACTTGGCGGTGATCTCCACCACTGACTCAGTCGTCTGCCTCATATCCAAAAACTCCCTGGCCAGCTGCTGAAGCTCCACAGCCGGCGCAAACTCAGCTCTGAATCTGGTCACGAAATCTGACCACACCATAGCCTCGACGGCTGGAGCTCCCAACGATTCACCAACCGACTCCCACCAGTCTCTAGCTCTATCCCTCAGACATCCTGCAGCAAAGCGGACCTTCGAACCTTCCGGGCAGAAGCTCATCAACTGCGCAGACTCAATGTCTGCGATCCATCTCCTGGCAGCAATGGGGTCCTTCACCCTATGAAAATCCAGCGCACCACTTCCTCTGAAGTCCTTAAAGGACAGTGTGCGCGTACCCGACTGGCTGGCCGCCAAGTCACTCCTGAATGCTCAGAGGCGATCCTCCATCAGCTCAACAATCCCTTCCTTGATCGACCCGAAAATAACCGGGGTCGACTCAAGGATGCCTCTCGTGATCTCAGACGCGATGAACTCGCGTAGCCCGTCATCAACCTGCTCGGATCCTGCACCTGAACCTGATCCTGATCCTGATCCTGATCCTGAACCTCCCGCTCCATGACGTGTGATTGCCATACTGTAAATAAACACATAAATGTCAGGATCATACATGCTCTCGAGAGGTCTCACACACTCTCCAAGTTCCCTGGTTCCATCTCGGCCCTCCCTGACTCGAGTACGGATCCTATGCTTCCAGTAGTACGGGCCCATACTACCTTCCACATCAATCCGTACTTTCCTCAAGGATTGCTTCAACTTCACCAAGTCCCTTTACCGATACCCTTTTCCACTAATCTCGTCCTAGGCTCTCCTAGGGCACCCTCCGACCTACTCTCCGCCATCTGCTGCACTAGGAGTCCTTACTTCCCTTCCCTAACTAGCTTGCGAATACTGTTACATAACCGCTCACTCGTTAGTTAAAGTTAGCCAGGACCCATTTAGCACAAAGCAAGCAGCATTCGTGCATTGAGTAACCACATCAGGCATAACCTAATTAGGCTATCCTACCGCTGGCTAAACAGTCCTAGCATACAGCTCATACAACATGCATTCCAGGCATCCTCCTAGATCCTTTGCCCGACTCTAGCATGTAGTTCTCAGAATCACATATCAGGCATACAAGGCATCCTCCTAGATCCTTAGCCCTAATCTAGCATGCAGTTCTCAGAATCATAAATCATACACATAACATAACAAGTATGGGTATCTTGGGGAAAACTTACTTGAGCTCGGCCGGTCGCACACATCACACACCTTGTCCTTTCTCAAAATTCTTTAACTTAAAATTTTAGAAACCGTTTTCTTTGTAAAAATCTTTCAAGCCCTCGGTTTGAGTTCAGACACCCCCGAGGGTGTGTCCGAATCCCTCAAACTTAGGCTCTGATACCACTTGTAACGTCCCAAAATCCGAGGCCAAAAATTTCACTTTTGATTAGGTGATTTATAAAATGGTTCATCAAAATGTTGCCAAAATCATGTCAATATATAAAACTATAATATCATGTCTCAAAACCAAATCATCGGGAGTAACAAAATATCAGAGTACAATCCCAGAAAACTCTAAGCGGAAATCATATGTGTGCGTGTGTGATGCGCTGCTACGAAGAGGTACCTGAAACCAAAACTGAATATGTAAGCACGAAGCTTAGTGAGTTCCCCCATCATACCACATACCATACGATCACCTAGCATACATACTGTCGGGCAAGTCTGGGGCGCCCGTCCTACCCATGTCAAGCCATTTTGGGGTGCTGACCTACCCATGTCAAGCCATTCTGGGGTGCTGACCTACCCATGTCAAGCTATTCTGGGGTGCTGACCTACCCATGTCAAGCTATTCTGGGGTGCTGACCTACCTTCCGGTCTATCTCAACCGAACTCGGGGACTATTTCACCCCTACTACTAACACATAATATCATATCATAATCATGTTGTCAGACATATCTGGGGTGTCCGACGTACCCATTGGTCCTAGCGACCGAATCGGGGACTAGTCCCCTTCTACTGATACTATCTCATATAACATAGTAACTAGCAAACTAGCATACTCACATATCTCACAATAACAGACCAGACAATTATCACAGAGATAATCGTCCCAACTATCAATCACTAGTGGGCCGACCTTGGTGCCTTAGACCCACTTCTACTGGAAGGTAACTCACCTCGATGTCGCGTAGTGTCTGAACTATCCTCGGCGTGAAGGTTGGCTATCCTCGACTCCTCAATCCCTACACGACAACCCTCAAGTCATCAAACAGAACATACAACCCTAACCAGGGTCAATACCAAAACCAGGCAAAGTCAACATTGGTCAAAGTCAACACCCAGTTGACCTGACTCGCAAAGTTGTCCTACCAACTCGTCGAGTCCATGCCCCACTAAGCCGATCCAACCTCGACTTCACTCGTCGAGTCTAGCAAGAACTCGACGGTTCTCCTTCATCCAAACCATCGAGACCATCTTCATCCGACTCGCCGAGTTCTTCCTTGAACTCGGCGAGCTCATCTCCCTCATAAGAATGTGTCTGGACTACGACTCGCCGAGTTGTATGAACAAATCGTCGAGTCCATCTTCAAAGATTGGGAGATTGCCTTGGACTCGTCGCGCCTGCTCATACACTCCCCGAGTCCCATGATTCCCAGGTCCCTTTTCGCGTCTAAACATCTACGGGACTTTCCTCCCTAACAACTGGTCCATCCACAGAAAGGATTTGGTCGCCATTACACCGCGACTCGCCGAGTCCCAAGAACAACTCGGCGAGTCTATCCTTGACCAACACTATACAGTCGACTTAGATGAGCCTTAACACCTCAAAACCATAGATCTGGCCCCCTAATGTCCATTTCATACGTAAAACTCCAAACTTGGTGCACATGCATGGGGGCTTTGGCTCAAAAAGCCATAAAAGGTGTTCTACAAGATGCATGGGGCTCTCATGGCCATAAAGTTGGCACCTTTATGCCATGAGACCCTTCCAATGACTCAGATCTGAAGTCAAGACCTCATATAACACTCCACAAATCTGAATATGGCTTGGAAAGCCATGAATGTGTCCAAAACCTAAGTCTAAAGATGAATAAACACATAAAAGACCAAGACAGGGGCATTTTACCTTGATTGAGCTGAAAATGGAACTAGATCCCTGAATCTCTAAGCCCCAACTCGAACTCTCAAGCTTCTTTCTTCTTCTCCAAGTTACACAAACCACCAAATATACCAAAATGGCCTTAGAACACAAAAAACGGCTAGGGTTTCGTTACACACCTTTCTGGGAGTGATAAGGGTGATGGAGGCTGAGATAAGTTGTTTAAATAGGGTGCAAACCTTCTGATTTAGGGTTTCACTCAACCAGCATCTACTCGCCGAGTCAGTATTCCGACTCGTCGAGTAGGTCACTTAAACTGTCTGCGGATCTCGACTTAACTCGACGAGTTGGTCCTCCAACTCGTCGAGTCCCAGAGAAAAACACAAGAAATGCTTGAATTAACTGCGTACCAGGAATCAGATGTTACACACTTGGTATTGGGGTGTTAAATAAGAATGACAAGAACAAAGAGCTTGGACTTCTTGATGGAGATTAGTATCCATAGCTATAAAAAACCGGTAATATTACTATAGATAGTAGTGCCCTATTGGGGTACACGCAAGAGCAAAAATAAAGCAGCACTAAAAATATATTTATATTAGGGACTTTTTTGTTAATTAGTTAATATTTTAATTAATTAATTAGAAAAAAAAATGAATTTAGAATATTCCAAAATGATTTGAAAATGTCAAGATAATTACAAATATATTGGTAATTATCTTTAGGTTTCAAATCACATCCATATATAAAGAGGGGTCAAAATCCAATTTTGGGTACATGAGATAATACCATTCTACCTCAAAAGTTCAAAACCATAGAATCGTTGGAGCTCATTCACTATGCCATGGTCGATCAATTGCCATGCAGTGGTCCTTTGCAGATTTATTTAATCGATTCTTATTGCAGCTGGTGTTCGAGGAGCTTTTACATCTGTAATGTTTTTGTGTCTTGGGTGTAATCACAAGAAAGGAACTCTATGTTGGGTTCTCAAGTTCGATCAAATGGCTACACCAAAGAAATCCAAAAAGAAATAGAAGGTATGATTACTTTTTTTATATCCTTTAAATTTGCATAGATTTGTTTGGGTTAGATCTGTAAGTTTCAAGTCTATAGATCAGGAAAAAGTTGTCACTTCCGTTGTCACGATTTAGTCTTTGACTAGGCTCGAAACCCATCAGTGGTATCAGATCATTTGGTTAACTCAAGTCTATTGCACTTAGACTTTGTATTTGATTGTATGTTAGGGTTTGTACCTGTAGTATTTATGTGTTTAAATCGTTTTAAATAGTATAGAAATTTGCGTTGTTAAAATCGAATATGTTTATGCTTGATAAAACGACTTTCAGGTTGTTCTGCCTCTTCAACACGTCGTGGCTGGTCCACCACCACGTTGTGGTTCCTGCTGGTGTTGAATCTGGATTGCGGCCACCTCGTCGCGATGTTGTAGTCCCTACCTCGACATGTCATGGTGTGCTACTAAAAACATAAATTAATATTTATTAATTGTCTCATTTTTTGTGTCCCACGACATGGTTGCCCATTCCCCACGTCGTGGAAAATAAGTTCCAGAATTATAAATTTGTTCCTTGTTTTTAGATGCTTCATTCCTTTTCGATTTTAAAACACATACAAACTAGCCTATATACTAAAAGATAAAAGTAAATTTGATTTAATTATAAGATTACTTAAGAGACAAAAGATTTAGACTTTAATAATTTAATTATTGACTTAAATATTTTGTTTTGTCAATAGAATTAAAAGACATAAAGTTTAAAGTGTTTAAATTCCAAATGTGTATATATAGTAAAATCATATTTACATGTATCATACTATAACACAAACATTGCGTCGTCGCGTGTTTCTCAAATGTGCATTGTTAGTCTTACCACGACTAGGCTCACCTACTTTAATGCTATAAGGAAGGTTTAAGGTAGGTCTTTTTGATTCCTAATGAGGTTGGCTTTTATGTGGGATTTAGTGCTTTCCACCCTCACCGCCTTCTTGCATTTTAAGTAGAGTTACCGAAAGGGTTTGATAGGACAATTGTGCAAAGTTAAAAGTATTAACTTAATAAGTGGTAAAACAAAATCCCATTTTACAATAATGTGAATCTTATGCTTCCTATGGAAATTACGTCTTGTGGTATATTCTTTTTGACGTAAGCATGTATGGTTTACCGGCTAGTCAAGAGAATAATATAGTCAAAGAAAGGTATATGGTAATCACGATTTTCAAACATTACTTCAGTTGAATCTCATTGTAACTTTGCATGGTCGATTGACCATTTGGATTCATGATCCTCGGCCAGTCCAGTCATGAATGCTAAATGAGCATTAGAATAGATTATCATGCTATTGACATAAGTCAATAAATCTAGTTTTCTATGAATCTCATAGAGATTCAGATCGACGATAGTTTGTCCACCTAAATAACTTCATTCTATAATTTTCGGCTAATCCACTTTACATAATGAAGCCAAATATAGATCCAATCCTTTTAATTAATAATTTGATGATGGATAATTATATTTAAAGGATTTATAGATCAAACTATTTGTGTTTCTATTTTTCTTAAAAAGATGGCTCCTGATTTGAGTGACCCTTTTCCCTCATGCACCGACCACTTCATTAAACTTCTCACTACTCCAACTCCTCTCGCAATATAAGCTCATTGTTTTCAAATTACCTTGATTGGATTCGTAACCTGATGATCACTCTCAGGTACGAGAAAAAGGAGTATGTCTTGGACGATCATCTGGATGAGGAGCTTCCTGACGATGCAACTAAAGAAGAGGCTGCCAAACATGAAAAGCATCGGTATCACTCTATCGAGTTCTCGTGTCTGATGTTGGAGACCATGTCTCCTGAACTCCAAAAGAGTTGCGAGAATTTGGGGTGTACGACATCAACGAACAACTCAAAGACATGTTTTAAGAGCAAGATCGAACTGAGAGATTCAAGATCATGCAAATAATTCTAGGTTGCAAGCGATGGGAGAAGGGTTCTGTGAGTGACCATGTGCTAAAATTAAAAGGGTGTTTTAACAGACTTGAACGTCTTGGCTTCCTATTAATTGAGTACTTCACTATAAACTAATATATGAATGGTTTGGAAAGGAGTATCATGAACCTACATGTGATGCTCAAGACAGTCTAGGAAAGCATAGTTCCTCAAAGAACTCAAGTTCAACCACATTCTGTTATGGCTATTAGGGAAGGTGTTGTCATGAGAAAAAGGCCCTTTCATCCCAATGCTAAGGGAAAAAGTTAGTGCTCCCAAGTCCAACCATAAGAAGTATGCTTCTGACATACTACCTATGAATGACCCTAAAGAAGCTATTTGTTATTATTGTGAAAAAAAGGACCATTGGAAATATAGTTGCCCTAAATATCTAGATAATCTTAAGAATAATAAAGCCAAGGGTGCTCGCTCTTCAAGTATGTTCACGATTGAATTACATTCGACTTCGACTTATGACAATTGAATACTTGACACATTTGGAAAGACCATCAGTGTCTACAAGCACATGATCAAACACCTCCCTGATGACTAAGTCAGATGGCATGTCTTTTGGTATGTGTGTCTTTTGTTTGTATTTTGTTGTTCTGCCTATAGTTTTTGTGTGTCTGTGTCTCTTTTGGCTAATAATGATGTACTGTATTCTTGAAGTAGTTAATTTAAGTATGTTTCTATACATTTTGTTTTCATTTTATTTTCTATGTTTCTATATTTGAAGTATTTAGTCCTGAAATATTAGTGGTTGAATAGAGTAATATTTGTACTGTGAAGTGTGATACATATGTGAACAGACTAATATTCATATTGTGAATTGTGATACAAATGATATTAGTATAGACAAATATTATTATAAAAAGTTTAAGGACTACTAGTGCATAAATATAATTTATTTCTTTAGTTGTTTATATGTAGCATGGCTAGCCGGTTGGTTAGACATTTGAACATGTATAACATATTTCCGGGTTCGAACCTCGACTTATGCTTTTTTTCTTATTTTTTCAGGTGATGTTCGATGGCGGAGGGAGACAGAAGGTGGCAGCAGTTAGGGATGTCAAAAAGTCATGTGGGACCTTGAACCCGTGGGGCCCCGATCCCATATGGGGAATATTTGTTAAAATAATAAGGGGTTGGGGCAAAGTTAAACCCTGTTTTAATTTCAGGGGCGGGAACGAGGATAAGAAGTCCCGTCCTGAACCCCCAATGGGGACCCCGTTAACATTATATATATATATATATATATATATATATATATATATATATATATATATATATATATATATATATATATATATATATATATATATATATATATATATATAATAAACAATAACAATGATTTTGAGCTTCCAACAGTCAACAAAAAAAATCATGTTTTTAATTTGTTAGTATATTGCTTTTTAGATGTGATAACATTTTTGTTTTTAACATGTAAAATTATGTTATAAATAACTATTTTTAACCCAAAAAATAGATTTTTAAGCCCAAAAAACAACTTCTTTTAGCCGAATAAAAAATATCCCAAAATCAATCAAGGATGGGGACACGGGGGCGGGGGCAGGGGTAATCTAGGAATTTGGGGATGAGGAGGCTGGAAATTTTGTGGGTGGGGACGAGGGTAGGGGAATGAGGAAATTTTGGGGGTGGGGACGGGAGATACAATTTCCTTCCCGTTTGCCCCCATTGACATCCTTAGTGGTAGTCTAGTGACAGATGGTGGTGGTTGTTGAGTAGAATGAAGGGGAAGAGGTGCTAGAGGGTGGGGGTGGGTTGGGGGGATGGGATATTGGGGTTATTTTTCTATTTTTTTTATCATTAATAAAATCAAAAAATGTTCAAAAATTGGTCCTTGCGGCATAGAAAATATTAATTTGCCCTCATGTAAATGGACTTAACACAAAAAAACTAACAAAGTTAGGGTTAAGGACCATGTTGTAATGCCCTATTTTGAATTGTTTCCCATTGCGGGCTAGTGATCAAGGAGTGGGTATTAGCATACTTATAACCCTTGAAGAATTGAGTTTGGGCTCATTTGTATGTGGATTATGTAGTTTGGATGATCCGGGTTTACGGTTTGGGTTTTGGAGCCCATGGGTATCAGTAAAAGCGTTGGTTCGTGACTTTTATGAATTTTGGATTTTAGTTCAGTTGGTTTTCAGGCTAAATAAAGTTTCTAGAAGTGTAGGGCTTCTCGCCACCTTTCTGTGGATATAAAGAACGTCGAAAACAGATAAGGGATGCAAAAGTTATGATCATTTGAAGTTAGAAGGGTTTGGACCGAACCGGGTACGCATGGCGTACCAGGTAGGAACGCATGGCGTTTAAAAAGGAATTTGGATGCGGAAGCATTTGGGAACGCCCTGCATTGATGGAAACCCTAATTTAGGGTCTTAGACCATATTTAAACACCTTAACTCACCTCCAACCCTCATTTCCTTCATCCTCCATCCCCTCTAACCCTATAAACGAAACCCTGCCCCCATTTGAGTGATTCTTGAGCTTCAAAGTGATTTATGAGTATTTTGGTGCTTGAGGAGGAATAAGGAACTTCTTGAAGAGTCATTGCTTGACTTGGAGCTTTTGGATCTAGGCCTTGTGCACCTAGATCTATCTTCTGGAGGTATAAAGTCTCAAACTTGACAACTCTTTCATGTAGATCTAGCTAAGTGGTATTTTGTTATGGTTTTGGTCCCTTTGAGGTGGTTCTTGTGAGTATAGGTTACTCTAGAACCTTTGAGCTTCACATTTTGGCCCTTGTTGAGGTTATGGAGTCATAAAGTTTGGATCTTCATGGGTATAGACCTTCCATGCATGATTTGGTAGTCATTAGATGAAGTTTGAGACTTAGGGTTTTGATTTGGGTCCCATTGAGTTATGCTAAGTCATAAAGTTGGAAACTTTATGAATTAAGAAGTCCCTTTGAATCAGATCTAGAAGTTTAGACTAAGGTCTTAAGGTAAAAGCTTGCATCTTGGCCTCTTTATGGAGTTAGAATGCTTAAAATCATGATTGGGTCCTTTTGGACCATGCAAAGGTTCCAAGTTGACAACTTTTTGGATTAAGTCACTGATATGAAGCTATTTTAAGGATTTGAACGTTGGTCTTACGCAATTAAGACATTTGGGGCAATTTTTGGACACTGGCCGGGAACGTTGTGCGTTCATCTCAGGAACGCAGCACGTTCAGGCAAAGGGTCCCGATCACTGGTCTGGCAACGAACACCCAGCGCTCCACCAGGGAACGTAGTGTGTTCGGTTGATCAGTGGATTTTTTTTTTGGCTTTTGGTCATGGACTTGTTTTGGGGTTCGGACTTGTTTCTTTGGGCTATGAATTATCTATTTGGACTCTGGTTTGGCCTCAAGACCTTGATTGGGCCTTAGGTTTGGTTTGGGCCTCGAGTTGTGTTGTTAGGCCATTATTGGGCATTGGGCCAAGTTTGGGTTGGACCCATTAAGGAAAGAGTAAAATGGTCTTTTACGCTAGGAGTCGGGACTTATGAGTGGAGGCCGTGATTAATGGATTATGGCATAATTATTAATTGGGATTTATTTGTTGTTAGTGTGGGATTTCGGGTTCGACGGTCGAGTGTTATCTGATTTGTAGCAGATCGAGGTGAGTCTCCCTTCGTGAATGTTACGGGTCGAAGGCACCAAGGCCGACCCTTTATTTATTGCATAGTATGATGGTTGCTTGTGTGATAATTATCATTGTTCCCATATTGTGTCACACCCCCAAACTAGAACGGCGGAAACGTCTGGGGGTGGATGACTTTCATGTACAGTATCATAACAATTAAATAGTAGTGATCAAAGCATTACAACCATTGTATTGAATATTTAATAAGTTTACATTGTACTCAAAAACGTTGTCTACTTGACATCAAATGCATATGACAAAAATTAATAATGTGATGCGACAACGCCCTATCCACCAAAAACTCTTGTGATTACCTGTTTACTGGTTTCCTGAGAATACAAGTGATTTTGAAAAGTGTCAACAATTAAGTTGGTGAGTTCATAACATGTTGTATGAGAAGGATTTGTAACTGTTTCGTGTAAAATGATAGTGTATACTTCCATAAAATCCAGTATTTTCTTTAAAAAAGAGCTGTAAGTCTTAAACCCAAGACTAAAAATGTAAGTAATGCTATACTAGAAAATACTGTTATGAAGTTTTATCTTTATATAAAACTACTTGAATGTATGTTAACCCTGTAAACCAAATGTTTTGTTAATACCCCATATGAGTTATCATAACCATGCTAACGACTAGTTGGCCTGCTACGACGTTCTTCAGGCGTCGGAACTGTTAGACATTTGTCACCCTAGATTGGCCGGTCTAACTGTAGCTAAAAGCTTAGGTGCGGGGTTGTCAATCCCGTATAGATCTATACACGAGTGTCACGCTCTCCCTACAAGAGATTCTGGTTATAATGCAGGACTTAGTGTGTACTCTGGTAGGTAGGGTGAAGCCAAATGTCTCACAAAATTGTATCAACCGGTTTACGTGAACTAAAAATCCTTTTTCTTGTAAATGAATGCATTACTCTTCCAAAGTGTGAAAATAATTATACCTTTAAATAATTATATGTTTCTTCCGTAATGATAGTGTAGTGTTTGTGACTCCCAAACTATACCAATTATAGTTTATTATGTTTGTTTGTTAAGACTATTTATATAATCATTTATATAAATACATAGTAGTTATCTTGTTTAGTTTCAAAATGTAAGGTTAAAGCATCATATTTTTGGTCTGTATCCCTCAAAATGGTGAAATAACTAGAATGTACCCCTTTTTGTTAGAAAAACTATATTTTGGTAAAAAGCTCAAAAAACCTTGTAGTTTTGTAATCATAATTTTCCTTATGATTATATAACATAGTTTATATCTTGTTTTTGTTAGTTTTGCATCTCAAAACAATTTTATCACAAATAATTGTCCAAAAGCTATTGATAGTTCATATTTTATGCAAATAATGTTTAATATTTAACATAGAGATGAAACATGCAAGTATTTGTATGATAAAACAGTTTTACTTGTATCCCCCCCCCCCTAAAACATGAAAATCGCAAAAATGTAGGGGTATGAACTCACCTTGAGTGTGGTCGTGGTTGAAATAAGAGATGATTGTGAAGATCTTCAAGCCTAAAACACTTGATTGTGGTTGATGAACTCTTTGAAGATGATATTATCCTAAGAGTTTTAACACATAATAATGTGTGTAAATAAGATGAAACTACTGTAAAAGTGTGTAAAAACACTAGATTAGCAAGAAAACTTACCAAAACTCTAAGAATAAGCTTGGAGAATTAACCCTTAGAAGTTTAGACTTGATCCTTGAGAGAATTTGGAGTTAACAGGAAGGTGAAATGGAAATGGTGAGGAGTTTGGGGGATGATTTCGGCCAAGATAAGGGGGAAAAGGTGATGGGATATTTGCTTTGTTATCTGTTGGGTAATTGCTTTGATAAATGTTGGGTAATATTTTTGGTATTGGAAAAGATGAAACTTCAAATCACAAAGTCAACCCTCCTTTCTTCTTATTCCCATCGAAAACCCCTTAGCATGACCGAAATCACATGTGATTTTGGTCCTAGGTATGAATTCGGTCATGTATGATTTCGACCTAGTGATGATTTCGGCCATGGCATGTGATTTCGGTCCTTCACAACCGAAATCTCAAGGTTCTTGGGTCCCAAGACCGAAAACCTTAAAAATCAAGGCATAATTCATGCTTTATGTCCTAACTATTTGACTTTTGTTTGACTTGCTTGACTTTTGTTGTCCCGAAATAGCCGGTTGTGACATATTGCTTGATGATCATGGGATTTATGGATGTTATTTTGTGGTACTGGCAGGGGTGAAATAGACCTGTAACCGGTTGAAATAGACCGGAGGGTAGGTCAGACACCCAAATATGGCTGGAAGGGTAGGTTGAGGCACCCAAACATGCCTGGCAAGGTAGGTCGAGCACCCATATATGCTCGGCAGGGTAGGTCGAGCAACCATATATGCTCGGCAGGGTAACTCGGGCACCTAGATATGCCTGAAAGTATGTTTGTGTTGTATGTGGTATGTTGGGGGAACTCACTAACCTTTGTGCTTATGGTTTTTATTTTGTGTTTTAGATACTACAGTTTTCAAACAAGGGAGCTCCGGATGACTCTAGGGCACGCAGCACATGTTTCAGCATTTTATAATTTACTCTGATTTGAAATAATACTCATACACTTACTTTGTTAAACTTGTATGGATAATGTTTGGAGCACTGTTTTTTATTTGATTAAAAATGAAATTTTATGGTCTTATTTTTGCGACGTTACAAGTTGGGCTCAGAGCCTTAGTTTGAGGGATGCCGACATACTGTTGGGTGTGTCTGAACTCAAACTGAGGATTTGGTTAAGTTTTTCAAAAAGGAATACATTTTTAAAAAAAGAGTTTTCTAAGACAAAAAACTGTGTGGTGCATGCAATCAGTCGAGCTCAAGTAAGTTTTCCCAAAATACCAACACATGTAATTATGTTATATGAGTGTGGAAGGTAGTATTGGGCCCGTACTACTGAAAGCACAGGATCCATACTCGAATCGGGGAGAGTCTTGGAGAATCTAAGAAGCTTGTAGGAGGAGGATTCTTGTGCATGATGTGATCATTTCATGTTGTATGTCAGTTTAGTTATGAGCACTCAGGGAGGAGGTTCAGGTTCTGGTTCCGGCTCAAGTGCTAGTACTGAGCCGATTAGCGAGTAGATGCGGGAGTTCATCTCATTGGATATTACCCCGTGGTAGTTTGGAGCAGACTCCTATGATCTTTGGTTTGGTCAAGGATGGAATTTTGTAGTTATTGGATGGTCGTCTCAGGGCCTTTCGGGACGAGGTCATATCGGGACAGTTAGGGGCCCATTTGGAGCCCAAAGCTTGTGGATCCCCAGGATCCTTGAGGAAGGAGGATCCTGTTGTATGCTTTTGTCCTTTGGGGTCGGAGGTGGGTTATGCACCATGTCTTCGGGGGAGAGGGCCACATGATTGGATTGTCGCGGAGGTTTCTTGAACCTTAAGCAAGGAGTTACCCAACATCATTGGGCGTGTTACTGATAGATTGGTCCCCAGGTTCGAGAGTCGGACCTCGGCTGTTCAGGTGGATAATGGGTTGGTAGGAGTAACCAGAGAGCACGAGATTGGTTCGGATAGGCAACTGGGGAAGAGAAAGCGGACTCATGGTCAGGCTCGACAATTTGAGCAGTTAGACGCTGTCATAGCTAGTATGAGAGCCCCGAGGGGCCGGGGTGGTTGCATGAAGAATGAAGGGACCGATGAGCATGTGCGCAGCAGGTCTAAGTGTGGCAGGTGCGGATGGAAGGGCCACATTCGGTGGCCCGAGTATTTTTTTCGACTCAGGGCGTCTGCTACTACGTTGGCCTTGCCTAGATGATAAGGAATTTCGCATTCGTAGTCATTTAGCAGTTCCACCCATCGCCGTTGTATCATGTTGAGCTCCTTTTGATTGAGAATGTGCTTAATACTCTTATGATCTGTGAAGATGGTGCATTTGGTGCCGTAAAGGTAGTGTCTCTAGATCTTCAGGTCAAACACCAGTGCTCCTAGTTCAAGGACGTGCGTGGTATAGTTGACCTCATGTGCCTTAAGTTTCCTTGAGGCATAGGCGATGACCTTTCCTCGTTGCATGAGCACACATCCTAGGCCCTACTTGGATGCATCATAATAGACCATAAAGTCTTCAGTCCCTTCTGGGAGAGACGAGATTGGAAAGCTGCACATGGCTTGCTTAAGCGTTTGGAAGGCAGATTCTTGTTTATTCTCCCAGCTGAAAGTCACTCCCTTCTGAGTCAAGGTAGTGAGCGGCTTTCCGATCTTAGAGAAGTTGTGTATGAACCTTCGGTAGTAGCCAGCAAGGCCCAAAAACTAGCAGATCTCTGTTGGTGTTCTTGCTGTTTCCCAGTTTTCAATCGCCTTAACTTTGGAAGGGACCACTTGTATCCCTTCCTCGCTGACTACGTGCCCCAAGAAGTCTACTTTTCGAATCCAGAATTCGCATTTCGAGAACTTCGCGTATAGCTTTTCTGCCCTTAACGTCTCCAATACCTTTCGTAGGTGTTGACTATGTTCCTCCTCACTTCGTGAATAGATTAGTATGTCATCGATGAATACTATTACGAATTTATTCAGGTAAGGTCGGCACACACAGTACATTAGGTCCATGAACACCGCAGGCGCATTAGTCAGACCAAAGGGCATCACCACGAACTCGTAGTGACTGTATCAAGTGTTGAATGTCGTCTTAGAAACATCTTCTTCCTGAATTCGCTGTTGATGGTACCCCGACCTTAGATCGATCTTTGAGAAGTAGATCGATCCTTGTAGTTGATCAAATAATTCGTCGATTCGAGGTGGGGGATAACGGTTCTTGATAGTGAGCTTGTTCAGTTCACGATAATCTATGCACATGCGGAAAGATCCGTCCTTCTTTTTCACGAACAATACCGGTGCTCCCCAAGGTGAGAAGCTCGGTCTGATTAATCCTTTGCTCAACAGTTCGTTTAGGTGGCTGGACAGTTCCTGCATTTCAGTCGGTGCTAAGCAGTATGGGGATTTGGCTATGGGGGTGGCTCCAGGAATTAAGTCGATTCTGAATTCGACTTGGCGTACGGGGGGGGGGGGGGGGAAGTCTCGGAAGGTCTTCCAGGAATACATCGAGAAAGTTGCAGACTTCGGGAATATCCTTGATGTTTTTCACTTCCTGTTTCCCATCCATAACATGGGCTAAGAAGGCGTGGTATTCCTTGCGTAGATACTTCTAAGCCTTAATGCAAGAGATGATTTGTAGATTCACGTCGGGTTTGTCGCCATAAATGACGAGGGTTTTGCTACTTGGCAGGTTAAGGCGAACGGCCTTTTCGTAACATAGGATATCGGTATGGTGAGGACTTAACCAATCCATGCCAACAATAACATCAAAACTCCTTATGGTGACCGGCATTAGGTCGATTTGGAAAGAATGGTTGTTTAGAGTTAGAGTGCATCCTATGTATATATCCTTAGTCCTTTCTGTTTTATCATTTTCCATTTCTACGGTGAATGTTTCATTTAGCAATTGGGGTTTCTATTTGAGTAATTGTTTAAACTGGTGGCTCACGAAGCTTTTCTCCGCACCACTATCGAAAAGTATGCATGCATATAACTTATTTAGGAGGAACGTACCAGTAATCACGGTGGGATCCCTCATGGCCTCCTCATGCCCTATTGCTAGAACCCTTCCCACACCTCCGTTATTTCTGTTTTGGGCCTTCGAGCACTCCTTCTTGAAATTTCCCGTCTCACCGCACCCGTAGCATGCGCGACTCACCCCAGCATTAGCGGTTTGCGTGGTTTGTTGTGCCGGTGCTTTGCAGAAACAGGCGGTATGCCCCTTCTTGTTGCAATTGTTACATTGCCTTTCTCAGCAGGGTCCGTGGTGATGGTCATTGCACTTGTCGCGTTTCGGATGAGTTCCAGCATATTGCTTGGCTGGTGCAGGAGCGGTAGGGGCGGTGATGGCATGGACGGCCACCGTTCGTTGTTTCTTGACTGGGTCTTGAGCGGGTCGCCCCTCTTTCTTATTTCCGAACTTCTGCTTGTTGTATCCCATCTTCGGTTGTTCGGGCGTGGGGGTTATAATGCCTTGACGAACTCCCTGGTCGACAATAGTCTGTGCCAAACGCTTGGTACTGTCGAGGGTGCTCGGGTTGGCAGATATGCCCATTCCCTGGATCTGAGGGGATAGCCCCTAAATGTAACGTTCCACTTTCTTGGCCTTTAGGGTGACCATTCCCGGGCATAGAGTTTCCAGTTCGTTAAATCGGGTAGTGTAGGTGGCAATATCAGAGCCCTTCATAGTGTGTTCCCATAGTTCATGTTCCAGCTTCTGCATCTCACTCCTTGGACAATATTCCTCGAACATCATGGCTTTCAGGTCCTCCTAACTCATGGTATTGGTCACAACTAGATTCAAAGTTTTAATGTGGCCGTTCCACCACGACAAGGCCGAGTCTGCAAATGTACATGATGCATATTTGAGTTTGAACTCGTCCGGGCATGCACAGATTTTGAATATGGACTCGGTCTTTTCAAACCATCTTGTCAGAGTTACGACTCCGCCGTAGCCATGATAGATCCTGGTCTTGCAATTCATGAATTATATGTAGGAGCACATCTGTTGGTGCCCTTTGTTGTCACCATGATTGGAACTGCCAGTCCCGTTCCCATTCCCGTTGTCGTTTCCATTCCCGTTCACATTCGTGCCGTTACTACTGATTTGGGCCTTGGCAGCAGCTACAACGGCTGTTACAGCAGCCTGGAAAACAACAGAGTCCATTGGTGGAGGTGGTGGTGGCAGTGGAGTTACTGAGGTGTTGACGACACGTCTTCTAACTCTTCGGGGTGGCATCTTTCTGCCATAAAGTTTATAGGTGGGATAACGATAAGTCCTTGATAATGGTCATGAATCAGGCATTACCGTAATGGAATGTCTTGGTTATATGTGTATTAAGTCCCATTGTTATTGAAATTTGCAAGCAATTCATAAATGGATTTTACTATAAGAAGTAAACAATTGCATAACAAATAACAACACCCAATGAAATAAAATGCATTCAATTTCATTGATATTGTAGTTTTAGTACATAATTTGGCAGCATAACAACCCCTTGAATAGTGTAATCACTTACTCATAGGGTCGTACTTACATGCAGGAAAGAGTAGCACCAACACCTACTCGTAAACCTAATCTATAACACAAATGTGAGTAGTATGAGCCCTACTCGTGGCGGGTGGTCTCATATGGGCCATGGGATGAAGTCGAGGAGGCCTGCATCTCCGCTATCCGACGCTCAGCTGCAATCACCCTCTCCTTGAGAGTCGAGTGCCTTTCTTGGTACTCCCTCGTTTTCGCTCGAGCGGTGGTGAGGTCATCATGGAGGCGGTCAATGAGATGACATGTCCGGGGGTAGTCCCTCTCTAGTTGTCGAGCTCGTACGTCAATGAATTCCGCAGCGGCCCCCAGATCCAAGATCCGATTTGCCGATGCCCTGTTCTGATCCCTGAGGTGTGTGATTCGCTGAACCATGACAGGGAGGGCCATGTCTGCCAGTCCTCCATGACTGAGGTTATAGAAACCTTGCTCCATGTCATAGGGGGAACGCTGGTGTTGTTGTCGGCTCCACCTCTCTAGGTCCTCCGCCCAACGGGGCGTGGGTCCCTGGTAGCCCATACGATGTGTGGGGACCCGGGCGACATAAGGGGGATTAATGAATTCGGACTCTGCGTCCGAGTCCTCCTCGTCTTCTTCCTCCTCTGGATCTTCTTCGGGCTCTTCCTCCGTTACCTCCTCAGGATCCTCTTTGAGATCCTCTTCGATCCATCCATCATTTCCCTGGTTAGGGAAATAGGGGTCTCCGGGCATGTGAAATCCTGCCATGATGTCTGTGCGAGAATAGAGATATGTGAAATACATGAAAACTTACGTGTATGGTTCTATAATATTCTAAAATACTCCTATAGTATTTTATACTTGATGTTTGATTCTAGGGTTTCTTGGTATATAGGGTTGGTAAGTTTTAGATTCGTTGTTCACCACGACCATTCCCGGGCACTCAGGCTATATTCATCCCATATATGATTACATAACTATCTAGGCTTAATCGCAACGTCCAACTTATCTAAATACTTTTATATGATTCTTATTACGATACTGTTTTAGTATGCATGCATGTGCGTATACTTTTATAAAAAAAATAATTATATTTTAAAAGTATACTTTTAGTCAGAGTGTTTTATCGCCATTGTATTAATAGTTTTATATCTTACATGGTTTGATATACTTAGTTCACTATAAACAATGCTCTGATACCAATCTGTCACACCCCCAAACCAGAACGGCGAAAACGTCTGGGGGTGGATGACTTTCATGTACAGTATCATAACAACTGAATAGTAGCGATCAAAGCATTACAACCATTGTATTGAATATTTAATAAGTTTACATTGTACTCAAAAACATTGTCTACTTGACATCAAATGCATATGACAAAAGTTAATAACGTGATGCGACGACGCCCCATCCATCAAAAACTCTTGTGATTACCTGTTTACTGGTTTCCTGAGAATACAAGTGAGTTTGAAAAGTGTCAACAATTAAGTTGGCGAGTTCATAAGCGTTTTGTATGAGAAGGATTTGTAACTGTTTCGTGTAAAATGATAGTGTATACTTTCAGAAAATCTAACATTTTCTTTAAAATCGAGCTGTAAGTCTTAAACCCAAGACTAAAAATGAAAGTAATGTTGTAATAGAAAATAGTGTTATGAAGTTTTATATTTATATAAAACTACTTGAATGTTTTGTTAATACCCCATGTGAGTTATCATAACCATGCTAACGACTAGTTGGCCTGCTACGACATTCTTCAGGCGTCGGAATTGTTAGACATTTGTCACCCTAGACTAGCCGGTCTAACTGTAGCTAAAAGCCTAGGTGTGGGGTTATCAATCCCGTATAGATCTATACACGTGTGTCATGCTCTCCCTACAAAAGATTTTGGTTATAATGCAGGACTTAGTGTGTACTCTGGTAGGTACGGTGAAGCCAAATCTCTCACAAAATTGTATCAACCGGTTTACGTGAACTTAAAATCTTTTTTCTTGTAAATGAATGCATTACTCTTCCATTGTGTGAAAATAATTATACGTTTAAATAATTATATGTTTCTTCCGTAATGATAGTGTAGTGTTTGTGATTCCCAAACTATACCAATTATAGTTTATTATGTTTGTTTGTTAAGACTATTTATATAAGCATTTATATAAATACATAGTAGTTATCTCGTCTAGTTTCAAAATGTATGGTTAAAACATCATATTTTTGGGTTGTATCCCTCAAAATGGTGAAATAACTAGAATGTACCCCTTTTTGTTAGAAAAACTATATTTTGGTAAAAAGCTCCAAAAACCTTTTAGTTTTGTAATCATAATTTTTATTATGATTATATAACATAGTTTATATCTTGTTTTTGTTAGTTTTGCATCTCAAAACTATTTTATCACAAATAATTGTCCAAAAGCTAGTGATAGTTCATATTTTATGCAAATAATGTTTTATATTTTACATAGAGATGAAACATGCAAGTATTTGTATGATAAAACAATTTTACTTGTATTCCCCCCCCCCCCCACCCTAAAACATGAAAATATCGAAAATGGGTGGGGGGGTATGAACTCACCTTGAGTGTGGTCGTGGTTGAAATAAGAGATGATTGTGAAGATCTTCAAGCCTAAAACACTTGATTGTGGTTGATGAACTCTTTGAAGATGATATTATCCTAAGAGTTTTAACACATAATAATGTGTGTAAATAAGATGAAACTACTGTAAAAGTGTGTAAAAACACTAGATTAGCAAGAAAACTTACCAAAACTCTAAGAATAAGCTTGGAGAATTAACCCTTAGAAGTTTAGACTTGATCCTTGAGAGAATTTGGAGTTAACAGGAAGGTGAAATGGAAATGGTGAGGAGTTTGGGGGATGATTTCGGCCAAGATAAGGGGGAAAAGGTGATGGGATATTTGCTTTGTTATCTGTTGGGTAATTGCTTTGATAAATGTTGGGTAATATTTTTGGTATTGGAAAAGATGAAACTTCAAATCACAAAGTCAACCCTCCTTTCTTCTTATTCCCATCGAAAACCCCTTAGCATTACCGAAATCACATGTCATTTCGGTCGTAGGTATGAATTCGGTCATTTATGATTTCGTCCTAGTGCGATTTCGGCCTAGTGATGATTTCGGCCATGGCATGTGATTTCGGTCCTTTACAACCGAAATCTCAAGGTTCTTGGGTCCCAAGACCGAAAACCTTAAATGCAAGGAATAATTCATGCTTTATGTCATAACTATTTGACTTTTGTTTGACTTGCTTGACTTCTGTTGTCCCGAAATAGTCAGTTGTCACATTATCCCCCCTTAGAGGGAATTTCATCTCAGAATTAGTTCTAGAGTGGACACTGATGAACTAGGGAAGAGATGTGGGTACTTTTGTTTCATCTGGTCTTCTCGTTCCCAGGTGAATTTAGGCCCTCACTTGATGTTCCAACGGACCTTCACTATGGGTATACGGCTTTGTTTCGTTCTTTTGACCTCCCTATCCATGATTTCCACAGGCTCCTCTACGAAGTGTAGACTCTCGTTTACCTCGATTTCATCGAGTGGGACTACGAGAGTCTCGTCAGACAGACATTTCTTCAGGTTGGACACGTGGAAGGTGGGGTGTAGGTTACTGAGTTCTTGTGGTAGTCGAAGTTTGTAAGCCACTGGGCCAATCCTAGCAAGGATCTCAAATGGCCCGATGCACCTAGGATTTAGTTTCCCACACTTGCCAAAACGTATCATTCCCTTCCAGGGTGAGACCTTTAACAGCACTCGGACACCAACGTGGAACTCCAAGGATTTTCGTCGCTTATCGACATAGCTCTTTTGTCGATCCCGGGATACCTTTAATCATTCACGGATCTGCACAATCTTCTCTGTAGTTTCCGATATGATCTCTGGGCCAGTGAGTGTGCTATTAGGCACTTGCCCTCTCGCTAGCTGCGTGTCGCCCACTTCAACCCAACACAGAGGTGACATGCACTTGCATCTGTAGAGGGCTTCGAATGGCGTGACTTTGATGCTAGTGTGATAGCTGTTATTGTATGAGAATTTTATGAGTGGTAAATGGGTATCCCAGGCTTTACCAAAGTCTATCACACATGCTCTCAACATGTCTTCCAACGTCTGTATGGTTCTCTCGCTTTGCCCGTCCATTTGAGGGCGATAAGCTGTACTCATGTCGAGTTGGGTTCCTAAGGACTTTTGAAGTGAATGCCAAAACCGTGAGGTGAATCTACTATCCCGATCAGAGATGATGGATATTGGCACCCCATATAGTCGCACGATTTCTTTAATGTATGTCCTTGTTAGCTTCTCCATCTTGTCGGTCTCTTTTATTGGTAGAAAGTGTGCGGATTTGGTTAACCTGTCAACGATCACCCAGATGGTGTCAAGTCCACCCGTCGTCTTGGGAAACTTGGTTATGAATTCCATGGTTATCCGCTCCCACTTCCACTCGGGTATATCCGGTTGCTGAAGCAAACCCGAGGGCTTTTGATATTCTACCTTCACCTTGGCACAAGTCAGACACTTGCCCACATAGATAGCGATTTTTGCATTCATGTTCGGCCACCAATAAAGTTTCTTGAGGTCCAGATACATCTTGTCTGAACCGGGATGAACGGAGTATTTGGTCTTATGAGCCTTGTTCATGACTACGTCTCTGTACCCGCCAAATTTTAGTGTCCAAATTTGATTCATGAGATAATAAGCTCCGTCATCCTTAACATCAAGGTTTTTATCCATTCCCCGTAAAGCCTCACCTGAGATGTTCTTGGGTTTCAAAGCTTCTAGTTGCGCCTCTTTGATCTGTGCGGACAGGTGTGAATAGATGGTTATGGTTAATGATTTTAGTCGGCGGATCGAGTATTATTTTCGACTCAGGGCGTCTGCTACTACGTTGTGCTTGCCTGGATGATAACGAATTTCGCATTCGTAGTAATTTAGCAGTTCCACCCATCGTCGTTGTCTCATGTTGAACTCCTTTTGATTGAGAATGTGCTGAGGACTCTTATGATCTGTGACGATGGTGCGTTTGGTGTCGTAAAGGTAGTGTCTCAAGATCTTCAGGGCAAACACCACTACTCCTAGTTCAAGTTCATGTGTGGTATAGTTGACTGTTGGATTTGGTGTCTAAGCCCATAATTATAACTGGGATGTACTTGACCCGATTGTAGCATGGTCCTTTTGGGTTGCCTTCATCAGTACAATTTGATAGGATGGACTTTTGAGAATAAGGTTATTTATGATTTATTAATATATTATAAGTATAATATATTAATTGAGAAATCATATTATTTAATTAGTATTGATCATGAATTAATTTGGAATTAATTTTGTGATCAAAAGAGACTAATTAAATATATGGGGATTGATTGTGTAAATCAATGATTCTAATAGTGTGGGCTAATGATCCATGGTTATTTAGGATGGGCTAAACTAATGAAATAATCCATGGATACTCCATGGAGGTTAACCCATGGATCCTAAGTATATGAAAGATCATTAGGGTTTACAAAATGTAACCCTAGCATTTGTCACACTATAAATAGAGTCCCCTAGAGCTAAAAATCGGTTGCCTCATCATTCCAAGAGAGTGATACATGATTTTGAGCTTGCTAACCTATTCTCTCAAGCCTCCTCTTGCATATGGTGTTTGTGAACCATTAGAGGCATCACACTTGAGGTGCTTAAGCTTTCAAAGGTCAAGAACTCTACCCTACTCAAGAGGTAAGCATCCAAACTAAGTTTTTGTCATATAGCTTCAATTGTAAGAAAGCTAGGGTGAATGCTTTGGAAAAAAAACAAAATGCATGTATAATTAGAGAAATCATAGATCCAAAGCATTTAGGGTTGCATGTGCACCATAGGAGTGTTATAGTGCTCAAAACCCAACAGTGGTATCAGAGCCAGGTTTGTTTTCTATTATATTTGATGCTTGCAAATTTTTCAAAGCTGAAAAAGTCGATTTCCCTGCACCTGATTGGTGAACTCGCCGAGTACATGAACTGACTCGACGAGTCCACTCAGTAACAGAGCAACTTGGCGAGTCAGTTCATGCACTCGACGAGTTGAAGGCTCTGTTTGCAGAATTTTGAGTTTTCTTGGCCTGGATTGGATTGGGAACCCTACCAGAAACTGTTTTGGATCATTAAAATGTTTTTTCTGATTTGGTAGTGATTGTACTCATCCAACCACAAGATAATTGTCAAAGTTTTGAGAAAATTGTTGTTTTATATGATAAACAAAGTTGCTTATAAATTGTTGACTAGATATCATCTTGTTTATGAGTTTGGTTAGATGATTATTATGGTTGATTTATTTGTTGAAATTGATCTTAATGATTTTAATGACCTCCATAACTTGTCCTCAAGTTATAGAAAATGAAAATTTTCATCCATTAAAATGCAATTAAACTCATAAGTTATGAATTCCAAGAGTCATCAAAGGATAGTTGTCAAAAAATTCTTATGATAGTTGTTAGTTTATAAGTTAATCTAATTACTTGTATCATTTGATTTGAAACTATTTTGCCTTATGAGTTAGCTTATATCATGATTAAAAAAATTATATAATAATTTTCCTTGTTAGAATTGATCTAAATGTTCTTTAAATGAGTTCCATAACTTGTCCTCAAGTTATGGAACATGAAAACTCTTATCATAAATGTTTTAATGAACTTCATAACTTGTCCTCAAGGTATGAAAAATCAAGAGTCTTTTCATAAAACCAACATTAACTCATAAGTTATAGAAATGAAGAGTTTTGACAAGTTTCAAAACTTGCCCTCAAGTTTTGGAATTTGTAAAGTCTCGCTAATGTAACTTTAATTCCAAACCCTAGAGTTTTAAAAGTTAAAATTCAACCCTTATACTTTATAATATTATAAGTTTAATAATATATATATATATATATATATATATATATATATATATATATATATCTATATATATATATATATATATAAGACATGATTCATAATGTCTTATATAAAGACATGATACTTGATCAATCTTTTGTAATAATATTTCTATTTGCCATGTTCTCACAATTCGAACTATGAAGAGGGATGTCGTAATCATAATCAAAATTTGAGAATGCAATTAACATTTACATATATAGAATTTCCTTATGTCGATTATTTTCAACATAACATTCATATATGTCTTTGACTAAATTTGATTAAAAATCTCAATCTAAGCTTTTAGAATTGAAAAATGAAGTATAAGTTCCTCTCCCTTAATTATAGCAAATCAACTTTCCAACCCTGCAACTTTGCGAATTGAAACTTTGTTTTTTATAATTAACATTGCTAACTTGCAACACTTACCATAATAATTATGCTCCCCCTAGCATAATAACTATTATTATCTTACTGGAATAACACTTATGCTCCCACTACCTTTGACATGTATCCAAAATCAGCTGGACTTCTAGAAATCAATACTTATTGACTTTCCTACCAAAGTTCAGATTTCTGATACGAGATGCTTTGATAAGCCTTTATCTAAGCTTCTGAAAGTCATACACCTTTCCTTAGATAGCTCATATGTGTGTCTAAACAATTCAGAACTTACAACAATAAGTTCCGAATGTTCAAACTATTTGCCATTTCTCATATTTCGAACTATGAAGAAGGATGTCGTAATCATAATCGAATATGAGAATGCAAATATCACAATTGCTAATTCTTTAAAATCTACTTAGTGAAAGCGTTTCCTCACAATCATTTTCATGAATCGGAGAGAAACCTTATGACACTTAGATTTTTATGGTCTATGTGTTCCTATCCATGTGAATTTGTCAAAACCATAATCACAAGATAAGGTTAGTGACAAATCCAAACTCAGATGGACCGAACTTGTTCAATCTTAATTTTCTTGCCACCTGGCAGCTTAAGGGCCTACCATTGCTTCTTGGTTGTTATGAAAACAATTGAGAACTCATAGAACTCACATGCATAGTGAACTTCAACTAAAATAGGCACGGAAACAAGAATATGTCAACACGATAGGTTACAAACCTCAAGTCGTGTGCTAGTGATTAACAATATGTCTACTCTTGATTAGTTGTTGAAACTTTTCAAAACCTTTAGGACTCCCACTAACCTCTTGACATATAAGCTTCTCTTTGTCAAGAAACATTACTTGACAAACAAATATTCAAGAGTCAGTGCGGTTTCTTATCAAGACAAAACACTTCACACAATTGGTCTTAGTTGGTCTTTGTTTTACCCAAAACATCACAACTTACCAATTTTAAATGTACAAGAGTAGAAAACTTTTTACTCTACATTTGCTGATGTGTCACTCAATATACAATCTTGGAGTATAACTCTAAGATTTGATTTTGGAACGAAGTATGATTCATCTTAATTGATTTAACCATTTTAACAATTCCTGAATCCTCTTCTTAGCCAAACAAATGCACTAAGGCGTCCTTAGAGGATCAAATTGTGATGTGGTTTCATAATCATTAAGATGATCATAAAACACGATACTCAGGTACTCTCCCATCTTTTTAGATTGGAGAAACTTTTATCTTTCTGCCTAGTTTGATTCTTCTTTATTCGTTCTGCTATACATCGAACCTTTTTCAATGGTTCATAATTATACTTAATTTTGTAAGTATAACCATATTTACTAAACTTTAGTAAATCATGACGAATAGTCTTATCGTTCTTTGTGGTGGACCTGACCAGTGGACAACCAAGTGTACCCGATCCCCTAGTCCTTCACTTGACTCACATTTATATGTGAACAAGGAATTAGTCTTAATTTCCCAAAGATGAAAGTCCTCATTCATCACACAATACAATTTGCATGATTCTAAGTTTCTATCCAACTGAAAGTTGGGTGATGAGAATCTTTCCTTGTTTGGTAAATTTAGACACTACCACAAATGAAAGAATCAAATCTTTATTGCTAAAATAGAAACATACAAACATCAATTTTCACAAATGTCATTGCAAGGAGATATAAAATAAGATAAAACTCAAAATTTTTCTTTATTTATAATATGCGGAAAACTTTTCCTTACAATGCAATTACAAATGAAAACTATGTTATTACATATTCCTAAGCAATCTATCATAACTCTTAAGTAGCACCTCAAAAATCTGATCATCAAACCATGCGATCGAAATCCATCTTTTCGCGATCAGACTCTGCGTGCCTTTCCTTTAAGCTTCCTTTGATCCTACAAAACATCAAAATGTAATCTTATCACATCATGTATTAAGAATCTACAAACAGGAACATAATAGAGTTAGATATTGGATTTACCTGAAGTAGAGTCAAACCTTTTTGACTTTACCTTCTCTTAGATCTTTCAAGTATTCAGGATAGCTTCACTTCCAATGTCCCTTCAAATGGCAGTAGAAACAAGTGGAATCTTTGGCATTTGTACATGGAACTATCTCAGAACTGGCTTTTCTCTTATGGTCAAATCTTTTGACCATAGCCAATTTCCTTCCCATAGGAGAAGGGATCTTTTCTGGACTATCTATGTCATTGCCTATGTCCATGGCAGCTTGGGAAGTAGATCTTCCAATCAAATTTTCTTGACCATTGCGCCAAATCATTTCTGACTCAGCAGCAATAAGGAAATAAGTAAGATCAATAAGGGTCACTTCGCGGTCTGTCATATAGTAGTCATTAACAAACTGACTATACGACTTGGGAAGTGACTGAAGAACCAAGTCAACAGCCAACTTCCTTGGAAAAACAACAGCCAACATTCCCAGCTTGTCAATGTGTGACGTTATATCCAAGACATGTGCACATACAGACCTACCATCTTGGTGTTTACTAGCCAATACGGCTTGAGTGACCTTGAACTTTTCAAGTCTTCGAACTTGTGGGTCAGGGAGAATAATTGGAGGAGGTGGATGAAGTGAAGTATGATATTGTGGAGTATCATCTTAATGTGGAAAGCTTTTTCCAACAGATTCGGGAAGACCATAGTTGTTTGAACTAGACATCTACAAGGGAGAAATTCAAGTTAGTGGATTTATGTCCTTAATATAACACCCAAAACGAAATATTAAAGCTAGGACCCAACACAATATCCTACAATTGCGAAAAGGGATGCCGTAATCCAATTGTAAAATATATGAAGGTAGGTAAATGACGATTTGCCAATTTCCACCATGAAAAACGAAATAGATTATTAAGTTTTAATTGGATTGAAATTCCTAGATCCTTTGAGATTCATTGAACTTTTCAATGGCATGTTTAAATCTCGATTGTTCCCTTCAAATTTGTGACTGGGATGCCAAGGATCACAAATAAGGTGTGAATAACCATGCAAATTAGCTTGGTTCACCCAATGTTACAAATCATCTAATCAATGTGCCGATCAACCACACACGCTCCATTGATCTATGATTAACATCAAGCTACCCTTTGCCACACATTGTCAGTCCCAGATTAGTGTGACGGTTAACCACACACGCTCCACTAACGACTTAACAAGGTGCAAAGTGTAATTTCATGGATTAGCATATAATGTCGAAGCTTATATGTTCCCTTTTATCCTAAGAGGATTAAAAGCGATATCTTGGGCCCCTCGATGATTCTGTTTTGACTTAATGTGTCGGGCACGATCAGAACTAAATTGATGTGTTCAGTTATGTTCTATATCAGACGAATCGGAAATCGGGAAACAAACTGTTGGACAATAAATATGACATTGTTCCATGTATTTGTCCAGCTGATATCTTGAGAACAGAGGATTATATGATCACTTATCTAAAGGATGCGTCACTGACTGGGTCAGAGTTGATAGCGGCTTTTGAAAGCTTACGATTGCTAAGTCGGATCCTGAAGTTGCATTACCAGCTATAGTTATTAGACTTATCCAAGTGAGAGACTGTTGGATTTGGTGTCTAAGCCCATAACTATAATTGAGATGTACTTGACCCGATTGTAGCATGGTCCTTTTAGGTTGCCTTCATCAGTGCAATTTGATAGGATGGACTTTTGAGAATAAGGTTATTTATGATTTATTAATATATTATAAGTATAATATATTAATTGAGAAATCATATTATTTAATAACTATTGATCAATAATTAATTTGGAATTAATTTTGTGATCAAAAGAGACTAATTAAATATATGGGGATTGATTGTGTAAATCAATGATTCTAATAGTGTGGGCTAATTATCCATGGTTATTTAGGATGGGCTGAACCAATGAAATAATCCATGGATAGTCCATGGAGGTTAACCCATGGAGCCTAAGTATATGAAAGATCATTAGGGTTTACAAAGTGTAACCCTAGCATTTGTCACACTATAAATAGAGTCCCCTAGAGCTAAAATCGGTTGCCTCATCATTCCAAGAGAGTGATGCATGATTTTGAGCTTGCTAACCTATTCTCTCAAGCCTCCTATTGCATATGGTGTTTGTAAACCATTAGAGGCATCACACTTGAGGTGCTCAAGCTTTCAAAGGTCAAGAACTCTACCCTACTCAAGAGGTAAGCATCCAAACTAAGTATTTATTATATAGATTCAATTGTATGCTAGCTAGGGTGAATGCTTTGGAAAAAAAAATGCATGTATAATTAGAGAAAACATAGATCCAAAGTATTTAGGGTTGAATGTGCACCATAGGAGTGTTGTAGTGCTCAAAACCCAACATTGACCTCATGAGCCTTGAGTTTCCTTGAGGCATAGGCGATGACATTTCCTCGTTGCATGAGCACACATCCTACGCCCTGCTTGGATGCATCACGATAGACCACAAAGTCTTCGGTCCCTTCTGGGAGAGACAAGTTTGGAAGGCAGTTTCTTGTTTATTCTCCCAGCTGAAAGTCACTCCCTTCTGAGTCAAGGTAGTGAGCGGCTTTGCGATCTTAGAGAAGTTCTGTATGGACCTTCGGTAGTAGCCAGCAAGGCCCAAAAACTGGCGGATTAGTATGTCATCGATGAATACTATAACGAATTTATCCAGGTAAGGTCGGCACACACGATTCATTAGGTCCATGAACACCGCAGGCGCATTAGTCAGACCAAAGGGCATAACCACAAACTCGTAGTGACCGTAGCGAGTTCTGAATGCTTTCTTAAGAACATCTTCCTCCTGAATTCGCAGCTGATGGTACCCCGACCTTAGATCGATCTTTGAGAAGTAGCTCGATCCTTGCAGTTGGTCAAATAAGTCGTCGATTCGAGGTAGGGGATAACGGTTCTTTATAGTGAGCTTGTTCAGTTCTCGATAATCTATGCACATGTGGAAAGATTCGTCCTTCTTTTTCATGAACAAGACCGGTGCTCCCCAAGGTGAGAAGCTTGCTCGGATGAATCCTTTGTTCAGCAGTTCGTTCAGTTGGCTAGACAGTTCCTGCATTTCAGTCGGTGCTAAGAGGTATGGGGATTTGGCTATAGGGGTGGCTCCAGGAATTAAGTCGATTCTGAATTCGACTTGGCGTACGGGGGGAATTCCTGGAAGGTCTTCTGGGAATACATCAGGAAAGTTGCAGACTACAGGAATATCCTTGATGTTTTCACTTCCTGTTTCCCATCCACAACATGGGCTAAGAAGGCGTGGTATTCCTTGCGTAGATACTTCTGAGTCTTAATGCAAGAGATGATTTGAAGATTCATGTCGCATTTGTCGCCATAAATAATGAGGGTTTTGCTACTTGGCAGGTTAAGGCGAACGACCTTTTCGTAACATAGGATATCGGCATGGTGAGGACTTAACCAATCCATGCCAACAATAACATCAAAACTCCTTATGGTGACCAGCATTAGGTCGATTTGGAAAGAATGGTTGTTTAGAGTTAGAGTTCATCTTATGTATATATCCTTAGTGCTTTCTGTTTTACCATTTGCCATTTCTACGGTGAATGTTTCATTTAGTGATTGGGGTTTTTGTTTGAGTAATTGTTTAAACTGGTGGCTCATGAAGCTTTTCTCCGCACCACTATCGAAAAGTATGCATGCATATGACTTATTTAGGAGGAACGTACCAGTAATCACATAGGGATCCCTCATGGCCTCCTCATGCCCTATTGCTAGAAACCTTCCCACACCTCCGCTATTTCTGTTTTAGGCCTTCGGGCACTCCTTCTTGAAATGTACCGTCTCACCGCACCCGTAGCATGCACGGATCACCCCAGCATTAGCGGTATGGGTGGTTTGTTGTGCCGGTGCTTTGCAGAAACAGGCGATATGCCCCTTCTTGTTGAAATTGTTACATTGCCTTTCTCGGCAGGCTCCATGGTGATGGTAATTGCACTTGTCGCGTTTCGGAAGAGTTCCGACATATTGCTTGACTGGTTCAGGAGCGGTATGGGTGGTGATGGCATGGACGGCCACTGTTTTTTGTTTCTTGACTGGTTCTTGAGCGGGTTGCCCCTCTTTCTTAATTCTGAACTTCCACTTGTTGTATCCCCTCTTCGGTTGTTCGGGCGTGGGGGTTATAATGCCTTGACGAACTACCTGGTCGCAAGAGTCTGTGCCAAACGCTTGGCACTGTCGAGGGTGCTCGGATTGGCACATATGACCATTCCCTGGATCTGAGGGGATAGCCCCCAAATGTAACGTTCCACTTTCTTGGCCTCTGGGGTGACCATTCCCGCGCACATTGTTTCCAATTCGTTAAATTAGGAAGTGTAGGTGGCAATATCAGAGCCCTTCGTAGAGTGTTCCCATAGTTCCTGTTCCAGCTTCTGCATCTCGCTCCTTAGACAATATTCCTCGAGCATCATGGCTTTCAGGTCCTCCCAACTCATGGCATTGGTCACAGCTAGATTCAAAGTTTTAACGTGGTCGTTCCACCACGACAAGGCCGATTCTGCAAATGTACATGCTGCATATTTGAGTTTGAACTCGTCCGGGCATGCACAGATTTCGAATATGGACTCGGTCTTTTCAAACCATCTTGTCAGAGTAACGACTCCACCGTAGCCATGATAGGTCTTGGGCTTGCAGTTCATGAATTATTTGTAGGAGCACATCTGTTGGTGCCCTTGGTTGTCACAATGATTGGAACTACCAGTCCTGTTCCCGCTCCCGTTGTCGTTTCTATTCCCATTTACATTCGTGGTGGCATCTTTCTGCCATAAAGTTTAAAGGTAGGATAACTATAAGTCCTTGATAATGGTCATGAATCAGGCATTACCGTAACTGAATGTCTTGGTTATATGTGTATTAAGTCCCGTTGTTATTGAAATTTGCAAGTAATTCATAAATGGATTTTACTATAAGAAGTAAACAATTGCATAGCAAATAACAACACCCAATGAAATAAAATGCATACAATTTAATTGATATTGCAGTTTTAGTACATAATTTTGTGAAAATTGACCTTTAGGAAGGTCTACAATACATTAAGAAAATAGAAAATTTTGGCGGCATAATGACCCCTTGAATAGTGTATTCACTTACTCATAGGGTCGTACTTACATGCAGGAAAGAGTAGCACCAACGCCTACTCGTAAACCTAATCTATAGCAAAAATGCGAGTAATATGAGCCCTACTCGCGGCAGTTGGTCTCCTGTGGGCCATGGGATGAAGTCGAGGAGGCCTGCATCTCCACTAACCGACGCTCAGCTGCAATCACCCTCTCCTCGAGAGCCAAGTGCCTTTCTTAATACTCCCTCGTTTCCTCTCGAGCGATGGCCAGGTCCTCATGGAGGCGGTCAATGAGATGACATGTTCGGGGGTAGTCCCCCTCTAGTCGTCGAGCTCGTGCATCAGTGACTTCCGCAGCGGCCCCCAGATCCAATATCTGATTTGCCGATGCCCTCGTCTGATCCCTGAGGTGCGTGATTCGCTGAACCATGACAAGGAGGGCCATGTATGTCGGTCATCCGTGACTGAGGTTATAAAAACCTCGCTCCATGTCGTAGGAGGAACGATGGTGTTGTTGTCGGCTCCACCTCTACAGGTCCTCCGCCCAACGGGGCATGGGTCCCTGGTAGCCCATACTATATTTTGGTAAAAAGCTCCAAAAACCTTGTAGTTTTGTAATCATAATTTTCCTTATGATTATATAACATAGTTTATATCTTGTTTTTGTTAGTTTTGCATCTCAAAACTATTTTATCACAAATAATTGTCCAAAAGCTACTGATAGTTCATATTTTATGCAAATAATGTTTTATATTTAACATAGAGATGAAACATGCAAGTATTTGTATGATAAAACAATTTTACTTGTATCCCCCCCCCCCCTAAAACATGAAAATCTCGAAAATGTGGGGGTATGAACTCACCTTGAGTGTAGTTATGGTTGAAATAAGAGATGATTGTGAAGATCTTCAAGCCTAAAACATTTGATTGTGGTTGATGAACTCTTTGAAGATGATATTATCCTAAGAGTTTTAACACATAATAATGTGTGTAAATAAGATGAAACTAGTGTAAAAGTGAGTAAAAAACTAGATTAGCAAGAAAACTTACCAAAACTCTAAGAATAAGCTTGGAGAATTAACCCCTGGAAGTTTAGACTTGATCCTTGAGAGAATTTGGAGTTAACAGGAAGGAGAAATGGAAATGGTGGGGAGTTTGGGGGGATGGTTTCGACCAAGATAAGTGGGAAAAAGGTGGTGGGATATTTGCTTTGCTATCTGTTGGGTAATTGCTTTGATAAATGTTGGGTAATATTTTTGCTATTAGAAACGATGAAGCTTCAAATCACAAAGTCAACCCTCATTTCTTCTTATTCCCACAGAAACCCCTTATCATGACCGAAATCACATGTGATTTTGGTCCTAGGTATGAATTCGGTCATGTACGATTTCGACCTAGTGGTGATTTCGGCCATGACATTTTTTGTCTGTCCTTCACAACCGAAATCTCAAGGTTCTTGGGTCCCAAGACCGAAAACCCTAAAAGCAAGGCATAATTCATGATTTATGTCATAACTATTTGACTTTTGTTTGACTTGCTTGACTTTTGTTATCCCGAAATAGCCGCTTGTCACATATTGCGTGATGATCATGGGATTTATGTATGTTATTTATTGGTAGTGGTAGGGGTGAAATAGACCCCAAACCGGTTGAAATAGACCGGATGGTAGATCGGACACCCAAATATTCCTGGCAGGGTAGGTCGGGCACCCAGACATGCCTGACATGGTAGGTCGAGCACCCATATATGCTCGGTATGGTAGGTCGAGCACCCAGATATGCTCGGCAGGGTAGGTCGGGCACCTAGATATGCCTGACAGTATGTTTATGTTGTATGTGGTATGTTGGGGGAACTCACTAAGCTTTGTGCTTACGGTTTTCAGTTTTGTTTTAGGTACTAAGGTTTTCAAACAAGGGAGCTCCGGTTGACTCTAGGGCACGCACCACATGTTTCAACATTTTATAATTTACTCTGATTTGAGATAATACCCATACACTTACTTTGCTAAACTTGTATGGATAATGTTTGGAGCACTGTTTTTATTTGATTAAAAGTGAAATTTTATGGTCTTATTTTTGGGACGTTACAAGTTGGTCTCAGAGCCTTAGTTTGAGGGATGCCGACATACTGTTGGGTGTGTCTGAACTCAAACTGAGGATTTGGTTAAATTTTTCAAAAAGGAATACATTTTTGAAAAAAAAGTTTTCTAAGACAAAAAAGGGTGTGTTGCATGCAATCAGTCGAGCTCAAGTAAGTTTTCCCAAAATACCAACACATGTTATTATGTTATATGATATGATTATGTGAATCGCATGGTAGATTAGGGCTAAGGATCTGCTCAGTATTATATGATAGGAGAGATGCGTTTATATGCCTGATTGTATGAGCTTTTAGAATTACATGTTGGTATGGTTTCCAGATCAGTGGATATAATGGCTTGATTAGTGTATGTTGGTTAGATTTTTGGTTGTCTGAATGCTGCTTTGTTTGTGCTTTGTGGGATTCTTAGTGATGTGGATCAACTACTAAGTGAATACGTTAAGTCATATGCGGCACGGGTTAAATAATCCAAGAGTGATGGATTTGGCCCTGTTGCGCAACTCTCGTTTGAGTCCAACTGTTCTAGGGTTGAGTCCTTTACTCGACGTAGATCAACTACTAAGTGAATATGTTAAGTCATATACTACTGAAAGCACAGGATCCATACTCGAATCGGGGAGAATCTTAGAGAATCTAAGAAGCTTGTGGGAGGAGGATTCTTAGGTATGATCTGATCATTTCATGTTGTATGTCAATTTGGTGATGAGCACTCAGGGAGGAGGTTTAGGTTCTGGTTCTAGCTCAAGTGTTGGTATTGAGCTGATTAGCGGGTAGATGCGGGAGTTCATCTCATCGGAGATTACCTGCGGTATTTTGAACCAGACTCCTATGATCTTTGGTTTAGTCAAGGATGGAATTTTGGAGTTATTGGATGGTCGTCTCAGGGCCTTTCGGTACGAGGTCGTATCGGGACAGTTGGGGGCCCATTTGGAGCCCAAAGCTTGTGGATCACCGGGATCCTTTAAGAAGGAGGATCATGTTATCTACTTTTGTCCTTTGGGATCGGAGGTGTGTTATGCACCATGTATTTGGGGGAGATGACCACATGATTGGATTGCCTCGGGGGTTTCTTGAGCCTTAAGCATGGAGTTACCCGACATCATTGGACGTGTTACCGATAGATTGGTCCCCAAGTTTGAGAGTCAGACCTCGGCTGTTCAGGCAGATAATGGGTTGGTTGGGGTAACCCGAGAGCAGGAGATTGGTTCGGATAGGCAGCTAGGGAAGAGAAAGCGGACTAATTGTTAGGCTCGCCAATTTGAGCAGTTGGATGCTATCGTAGCTAGTATGAGAGCCCTGAGGGGCTGGGGTGGTTACACGAAGAATGAAGAGACCCATGAGAATGTGCGCAGCATGTCTAAGTGTGGTAGGTGCTGATGGAAGGGCCATCTCCGTCAAGAATGCACATCGAAGGTATAGTTGTGCCATCGTTTTCATCATCTTGGTCATGTCCGGGCGAATTGCCCCCGCTTGGTGGTTGGGGTTGCTCAGGTTCTATTACAGGTTCTTCGACAGGAAGAAGAAGTCAGGGTTTCTTTAGGCGATATTGCAGGTATGTTATTTGTTGCTTTCTTCTTGGTTATTATCAGAATTTATATTGCTTGGGAATTTTGCATCGATTTGGGTAAGCGTATCTTTGGATTCAGCTTGGGTGTTTGTTCGAGTGCATGCTCGACTGTGGATGTGTTCGAATTAATAGACTAGCAGTAAGGCTTCGGGCGGTGGTTGTGGCAAGGTGGAAGTGTTGTAAGACTGCGGGGTGGCCTGTAGCATTCACTAATTAGCAGTTAGTGCGGTAGTATTGTAAGACTGCAGGGTGGCCTGTAGCATTCGGTCAGTTAGTGTGGGAAGTGTTGTAAGACTGCGGGGTGGCCAGTAGCATACACCGGTCCCTGTACAACAGTGAGATTATGACAAACCTGTGATTTGCTCACGGATTTCTTCAGATGGTTTAGGTCAAGGTGGGTCTATTCGCGAGGCTGTGGGGGGGCCACAACATGTTTGGAATCAGGAACTGGTAGGTCGTTGGGGACCAGGTATGAGTTAATACTACAGTTAGTCCTGTAGCGTTCAGTTTAGCATCGGGTTGGTGTCGTGATGGTTCGGGAAAATTAGTGCCAATCGAGGTTTTCTTTCGGAAGTCGTGTGGGGCGACTGTATGAGTGTCTTTTGGCTCAGCAACCAGGCGGGAGTCCGGTATTTCAGATAGTTGGCAGACAAGTTGGGACTAGGGAGGTCTCAACTGCTTTTGGGAAAGCAACTAGGAGGCAGTGTGATGTTTCAGACAGTAGTAGTGATTTGAGATCCGTATAGGTGGAATAGCTTGTTGTTCGGAAGTGCTAAGTCACTTACAGTGGGATTAAATAATCTTAGAGTAATTGATTTGGCCCTATTGTGTGGCTCTCGTTTGAGTCTAACCATTGCAGGGATGGATCTTTTACTCGAAGGATTACCTGAGCATCCTGTTAAGTATAGGTGTTCTGCAGCTAGTTATGGTTAGTGACCTTGTTCCCAGTTGTGGCATCGAGATACTAAAGGTTGGAAGTGTTCTGTTTAGTCTGGTATTCAAGGTGGAATTGGCACGGTAATGGTTCGGTGTGGGCGGTCTGTCTATGGGTCAGACCAACTTGAGACTTCAAGTTCGGGAAGGTAGAAGTATTTTTATGCATGGGTTTTTGGATTCATCTTCGCTGGGTCGAAGAGTTCTGCCAGGGTTGGGTTCGGTTGCTTTGGGAAGGTTGTTGTATGCTCAGGATTTCCGGTTGCGTTCTTCGGGTTGTTTATGATATGAGTGTTAGTAAAGAGAAATTTCGAGGACAAAATCTAATTTAAGTGGGGGAGAGTTGTAATGCCCTATTTCAAATTGTTTCTCATTGCGGGCTGGTGATCGAGGTGTGGGTATTAGCAGACTTAGAACCCTTGAAGAATTAAGTTTGGGCTCATTTGTATGTGGTTGATGTAGTTTCGATGATCCGGGTTTGCAGTTTGTGTTTTGGAGACCATAGGTATCGGTAAAGGCGTTGGTTCGGGCCTTTTATGAATTTTGGATTTTAGTTCGGTTGGTTTTCATGCTAAATAAAGTTGTTAAAAGTGTAGGGCTTCTCGTTACCTTTCTCTGTATATAAAGAACGTTGAAAACGGATAAGGGATGCAAAAGTTACGATCATTTGAAGTTAGAAGGGTTTGGACCGAACCGGGTACGCATGGCGTGTTGGATTAGGTGTCTAAGCCCAAAACTATAATTGGTATGTACTTGACCCGATAGTAGCATGGTCCATTTGGGTTGTAACACTCTGGAACAATTTGATAGGATGACATTTGAGGAAGAGGTTATTGTGATTTATTAATATATTATAAGTATAATATATTAATTGAGAAATCACATTATTTAATTAGTATTGATCAAGAATTAATTTGGTATTAATTTAGTGATCAAAAGAAACTAATTAAAGTTACAGGGACTGATTAGGTAAATTAGTAATACTTTTAGTTGGACTCATGACTCATGTTGACTAGGGTTGGACTAAACCTACATGAAAGTCCATGAAAGGTTTAGCCCAAAAGGCCTAAGAAATATTAAGAGTCATTAGGGTTTGCATGGTTGTAATCCTAAGCTATAAAAGAAGTCCCTAACACCCTAAAATCCCCCCTCCCCACCCCATGCACACTAGAGTTGTAGCTAGGCGATTTTGAGCTCCCAAACCTCTCTCTCAAGTTCATTCTTTTGTTATTGGTTTGTTATAAGACATTTGAGGCATCATACTTGAGGTGCTAGGCTCGTAAAGGTCAAAGACAAGCAAGCTACTACACAAGGTAATCTTCTAACTGTTTTTATGATTCAAATGTTGCCTTGCATGCTAGTTTAGGCTTTATGCTTTGGAAAAACAATGTTGCATGTATAATTAGAGAAAACTTATATCCAAAGCATTAGGGTTATATGTGCACCATAGGAATGTTAGAGTACATAAAATCCATCATGGCGTACCAGGTAGGAACGCATAACGTTCAAAAAGGAATTTGGACGCGGGAGCATTTGGGAACACCCTGCGTTCGCCAGGTCAGATGGAAACCCTAATTTAGGGTCTTGGACCCTATTTAAATACCTTAACTCATCTCCAACCCTCATTTCCTTCAACCTCCATCCTCTCTAACCCTAAGAACGAAACCCTAGCCCCCATTTGAGTGATTCTTGACCTTCAAAGTGATTTATGAGTATTTTGGTGCTTGAGGAGGAAGAAGGAACTTCTTGAAGAGTCATTGCTTGACTTGGAGCTTTTGGATCCAGGCCTTGTGCACCTAGATCTATCTTCTAGAGGTATAAAGTCTCAACCTTGACAACTCTTTCATGTAGATCTAGCTAAGTGGTATTTTGTTATGGTTTTGATCCCTTTGAGGTGGTTCTTGTGAGTAGAAGTTACTCTAGAACCTTTGAGCTTCATATTTAGCCCTTGTTGAGGTTATGGAGTCATAAAGTTTGGATCTTGATGGGTTCAAACCTTCCATGAATGATTTGGTTGTCATTTGATGAAGTTTGAGACTTAAGGTTTTGATTTGGGTCCTATTGAGTTATTTTAAGTCATAAAGTTGGAAACTTTATGACTTAAGAAGTCCCTTTGACTCATATCTGGAAGTTTGGATTAAGATCTTAAGGTAAAAGCTTGCATCTTGGCCTCTTTATGGAGTTAGAATGCTTGAAATCATGATTGTGTCCTTTTGGACCATGCAAAGGTGCCAAGTTGACAACTTTATGGACTAATTCACTGATATGAAGCTATTTTAAGGATTTGAATGTTGGTCTTACGCTATTAAGACGTTTGGGGTAATTTTTGGACAATGGCTGGGAACGTCGTGCGTTCATCTCAAGAACGCGGCGCGTTCAGGCAAAGGGTCCCGATTAGTGGTCTGGCAACGAACGCCCTGCGCTCCACCAGGGAACGCAGCGCGTTCGGTTCATCAGTGGGTTTTTTTTGGGCTTTTGGTCATGGACTTGTTTTGGGGTTCGAGCTTGTTTCTTTGGGCTATGAATTATTTGTTTGGACTCTGGTTGGGCCTTAGGAATTTGAGTGGTCCTTAGTTTTGGTTTGGGCCTCGAGTTGTGTTGTTGGACCATTAGTGGGCCTTGGGCCAAGTTTGGGTTGGACCCATTAACGAAAGGGTACAATGGTCTTTTACCCCAGGAGTCGGGACTTATGAGTTGAAGCCGTGGTTAATGTATTATGGCATAATTATTAATTGAGATTTATTTGTTGTTAGTGTGGGATTTCCGGTTCGGCAGCCGAGTGTTATCTGATTTGCAGCGGATCGAGGTGAGTCTCCCTTCGTGAATGTTATGGGTCGAAGGCACCAAGGCCGACTCTTTATTTATTGCATAGTATGATGGTTGTATGCGTGATAATTATCATTTTTCCCGTATTGCTTGATGATCATGTGATTTATGTATGTTATTATGTGGTAGTGGTAGGGGGCGAAATAGACCCCGGCTGGTTGAAATAGACCCGAGGGTAGGTCGGGCACCCAAATATGCCCGGCAGGGTAGGTCGGGCACCCAAATATGCCTGACAATGTAGGTCGAGCACCCAGATATGCTCGGCAGGGTAGGTCGAGCACCCATATATGATCGGTAGGGTAGGTCGGGCACCGAGATATGTCTGAAAATATGTTTGTATTGTATGTGGTATGTTGGGAGAACTCACTAAATTTTGTGCTTATGATTTTTAGTTTGTGTTTCAGGTACTACGATTTTCAAACAAGGGAGCTCCGGATGATTGCATGACACGCACCACATGTTTCCGCATTTTATAATTTACTCTAATTTTAAATAATACTCATATACTTACTTTGTTAAACTTATATGAATAATGTTTGGAGCACTGTTTTTATTTGATTAAAAATGAAATTTTATGGCCTTATTTTTGGGACGTTACACATGCATTACAAATTTTGAAACCACATGGACTAACATTGATGACCTATATAGTTAATGACTGAACTTGGTTTTTTTGGAAACCATGAGGACAATTTTTGAAGATTTGCCATAAAAAAATATAATAAAAAGGTGGTTATGAAAAATGAAAGTGTTATACAATAATATATACAATTTGATGTAGATTTGTTAAATAATTATAATAAAATCATAAAAGTATTAAGTTCAAAAAACAATTTGTTTATATAATATATTAACCAAAGACAAATGGTTCTATGGTTCAATGTGAAATATCTTAAATGAATTGAAATAGAAAGAAATTTGAATTTGATGGAACCTTTCTGTGTTGTGTTGTGATATTATAACTATTTAAATTTCAATATTAAAAACTTTTTTACGTTTTAGTAAAATCAGTTTATTTATATTTTAGTTTATTTTAACAGTTTGTAGACGTTAAAAAACAAATATTTTTAATCTTGCAGAATGTAAATGTTTGATTCTCCTTTTGTATCGTAGATGTATGTAGATAGGATCCGAAAAAAATTCTTTTACCTCCGGAAAGATAAATACCACCTTAGAAGTGATGGTTAAAGATAGAAGGGTTAAGTTGGATAATAAGAAAAAAAATAGAAAAAAATAATCATTTTAATTTAAAAATGGGCCAAAATCAAAACAAAATTAAACCATTGATATGGTTAACGTTTTAATTGAAAAAAAAATGAAGTTATTCAAGAAAACCACGTACCAACATGGACCATTTTAGTAATTTACTCTTATATACGTATTTAATAAGACAAAGAAAAATTAAGAGAATATAGCATGATTTTAATATTATATATTTCAGTTCTCATGCGTAGAACAAATATAATATTTGGAAGGTTTCTCTTGAAACATTTAAAAAGCAAGTTTGAACCAGAAACACTCATCAGTTGAGCTGCTCCCTCTTCATCCAACCCCCTTCCTTTTTCCATTATTATCCCCTCATAAACACCGAACAAAACAAACACACAAGCACTTCCCATTAAGATGTTCGTCCTCCAAGCTTGCATATATTCCTTTAATCACCCCAATGTCCCTCTCTACAACTTGAAATAAACTTAACTCTCTTCCTTAGGTCTATGGATTTTGGGGTTTTAGATGGGTTGGTATCTTCAGAAAACCACAACAAAAACACTCTGATCTCCTGTTGCGATTTGGATCCTAAACCAAAATGGTTCGGATCTGGAGGCGGATTTGGTAAACAAGAAAGCCCTATTTCTGCTCTTGCTACTGGTACTCGTGAAGATGAATGGAGAGACTTAAAAATGGCGAAGATTGGTGAAGATGATATTTCAAGGAGATCTAATGGTGCCCAGAATATGCTTAGCTTTTCTTCACCAAACACACAGACTGTCACATTTCCTTACTACGCTAGACATAATACGGGTACAAACAGTTCTTTCTTTTTTTCCCTGTTTCCTTTACATGCACAAAACCGTCTTTTTGTTGGTCGTTTTCGTGTTTGTAGTCAGAAATTCGTTCTTCTCAATGATTGATTATACGCCAATTTTGTTGACGTTTTTGGGGATTTATCAGATGGGTTTTTGAAATGCTTAATAGTTCATGTCTTTTCGAGATGAACATACAAAAATTTGGAAGATTTTTTCTTACTTGATTTGAAAAAAGGAATTTTTACCCCATGATTGTCTGTTTTGCCCATAAATGTTCCAGACAAGTTCTTAAACTCTTTAATAGTTTCCTTTTTTTTTTTTTTTTCAGAATCATACATAAATATCTCTCTCTGTCTCCGATAAATCTTTAGAATTTATTTTCGGGAATAATTTTGGAAAAATAAAAACTATTTAAATCAGTTGCAGGTTATGGTGCTGGAGCTGGAGGGCCTTTCACACCATCACAATGGATGGAGTTAGAACACCAAGCTTTGATCTACAAATACATCACTGCCAACGCTGCGATTCCTTCTAATCTCCTTATTCCGATCAGAAAAGCCCTTGAATCCGCTGCTTTTTCTGCTTATTCAGGCGCACATCTCCGACAAAATTCTTGTAACCTTACTAACCCTCTTAATCCCTGTCTTTATTTCCGGATTTGAACTTCGATTTGGGTGTTTTTAAGATGGATAAACAAGTTAATTTTTTGATTTTAAGCAGTTGGATGGGGTGCGTTGCATCTAGGTTTCTGCAACAGCTCCGATCCGGAGCCAGGGAGGTGCCGGAGGACAGACGGGAAGAAGTGGCGGTGCGCCAAAGACGCCGTTGTTGACCAAAAGTATTGCGAGCGTCACATGAACAGAGGCCGACACCGTTCAAGAAAGCTTGTGGAAGGTCAAACTTGCAAGCTAACCACCAGCACCGCCGTCCTCCCCCACACCAGCTCACAGCCTGTTACACCCAATCCGGCGGCAACATCTTCTGAAGATAACATGTAAGTATTCATACACTTCATGTTTTTTTTTTTAACTTTTTTTTTTGGGTAAAAAAAGTCGATGCTTTAAAGTCAACATTACAGAACTGGAATTATCAGCTTAATAGTTAATAGATTCCCTCCATGGTCAAGTACCACTTTTTTGGGTTATTTGGATGCTCCCCACTTCGCAAACAAACCTCTTGCATAGGATTCAAAAAATATACAATAGGACAGGGAAAAGAGAATGTACTGTGTTTGTGGTGCATTGGACTGAAAGTCGTTATACAAAATTTCTAATTTTTTTTCATAGATAAAAAGGTGGGACATATACGGGGTAAAGACATGAATGTCCTTATTATCTTTGATCATATATATAAAAAAATAGCTATAGAAAACTTTTCAAGTCAATCAAGATTCAACTAAATTCTAAATTTGTGATTCTTGTATAGGAGTGTGGTAAACAAGGCAAGTTTTGAAGCAACGGTTGTTCCAATGTCATCTCCAACATCGGTTGACCTAAAAAAGAATCAATTTTCTATAGGTGGAACAGAATTTGGGTTCGTTTGTTCTGACTCCTTGCTTAATCCGATGCACAAAAGTGATCTAAAATCCCAAAATCCACTTCATCAGTTCATGGAAGATTCCAACCAAGGGCAACTCTCTATATCTGTTTCGACAAACTCAGATGGCTTTGTCTCCTCGACAACATCCCCAACCAGCCATTCTCTACTAAAAATGGGGTTGGGGATGGGTAAGATGACGACCAATGTACCACATGATGTCTCTTGGGAGACATCAATGGGTGGGCCCCTGGGTGAAGTGTTAAACACTTCACCTGTTGGCCCTGTCGGCCCTAAACTTGATGACGGAGGGTTGGGAACCACCATTGGGTTAGGGCACTTCTTGTAAACATAAATCTATCGGGTTAGGGCACTTGTTGTAAACATAAATCTTGATATTTTACATGTTGTATCTTAGTTAACTTTTATGATGAAAGAAAGACCGAAAGATATTGGATTTTGAATGCATGTGCGAATGAAGTAAGCATCAATTATGGATGCAATATTTGGTTGGTGGGAAGCATGTTTGTTGTTAGGTTGTTATAACTTCTGATGGCAAATTGTGGGGCTCAAACCTTGAGTCTCTCAATGCCAGCTGCCCTTTCCAAGGATAAGATTTCAACCACTTAGTTTATTCTTTTAAATGTTTCTTTTCTGTTGCTTGTAGATGTGATATTTTAAGTAAATTTTAATTATTAAAAATCATAAAATTTAAAAAATCAGAAAAGTTAATTTTATAGATATTGCGTAGGATTTTTTTTTTTTTTCACGCAATCTCTTAATTAAACATATACAGTTTCTTGTAACTGTATTATTAAATATAAATTAGAGGCTTGGCTTGACATAGGCTCCTCGTGTTAATACGATATAGGGTTCTCTTCATTAAAATATACAATTTTCTTTTAGGCTGAACTGTATAGTGTCGGACTGCCGGTGTCACCATACTACAAGGTGATTGTGATATTTTTGTCATTTGTTATGCTTTTAATTGAGGTTAGGTTGTGGTGTTTATTGATCAGTGTCCGGCAAAGAGGGAGGGAAAGAGTGATTTTGAACGGTGAAGGAAGAAAGAGATAACGGCAAACTTTCACCGCCGGCAAAAAGAGAAACACGGTGTGGTGTTTTCTGCTGGTAATGGTGTCCACGCAGGTTCACCATCGGTAAAACTTGCATAACACCATGCAACCGTAAGGATTCTAGTGTTTAGAAAAACGTAATTATATTAAAATTAGGGATATCAACCATAATGATAAACTTTTGAGAAAATTACAAATATAACCAAAACCATTAATTACTTTGTAGAAAATAGCCATATACGAACGTACAAGTCGCTAAAGCACATCTGTGCTTTAGTGAGTTGTACATTCGCAAATGATATATATATATATATATATATATATATATATATATATATATATATATATATATATATATATATATATATATATATATATATAGAGAGAGAGAGAGAGAGAGAGAGAGCTAGGTTCAAGTATTTAAAGTAATTGTTGTGTTATTGTATGAATAAATGTAAGCCAATAATTTCAAAAGAGTAAATATATAATCTTACATTTAATTAGTTATGATAAATATATAAATCAATTAATATCCCTTTAATTTAGGAATATCAGTTTTAAAACCCAATTTCTAGTATATATCCTCACGTCCGCCTCTTCCCTCTTCTCTTCTATTCATCGTCACCCCCACCTTTTCCCTCTCATCTCCCTCTCGTACACACTCCTCTGCCATCAACTCCGGCAGATTCAGGTAAAGGGTAAAGGCTGGCAACAGCCTGGATTTGGTGGTGTTTCGGTGGATCTTTTGGCGACTGTGGCTTCTTTCCCCAACCCCGACGACAAGATCAGAAGCACCAGCATGAAGGTAATAAATAATCTAGGTGATCCATTTCACCATTTGTTGCTTTAGAGTTTATATCGGTGCTGATAATGTTTGACACAACAGCTCGTTAATCGATCAATTAAGTCAAGTTTTGTGACTTCGATTACTGGATCTATTATTTGGGGATCTGGAAATTGTGATATTAGTGATGCTTTTTACCTTTTTTTATGTATGCAATTAATAGCTTATTTTTTAGTGAAATCCACGGCTATTGCAGAATTTGCAGTACAAACTTATCCATAATCACTAACACTCAACAGTCTATTTAATCTTATTACCACTGTTTTCTTTGTAAACAAGGTGTAATATTTTTGGTGAATTGAGAATTTGTTCTGATTGTCTAATTTTTATAGGAAATTGAAAGTTGTTTTGATGCACACCAAACGCTCGCTAAAATGCTTCAACTGAATGATATTTCTTTGTTTATAGTATTCTATCAGAAAAGAATGTTTTTTATGATAATCATGAACATATTCTGTTAGAATTACACGAATTAATATAATTATTGGTAAATAAATTCCAATTCTATCAGAATAGAATCACGAATTCCAATTATGTTGGAATGAAATATGGATATTTTCTCACTAATTTATTCATTGGATTTGTTTCCATAGAAGCTGATGTTTGAAGAACGAACCACGAAATTTGAACGACGTCTCTTAGCAACATTATTCTTTTAGAATGTATTAGTGTCTTTGTTAGATTTTGATGTTTTTTTTTTTTTTTTTTCAGATTTGAAAGTTTTTTTAGTTTTATTCTTTAACAATAAATATAATTCTTAGCAATTGTTACATGTATTCTATAAGAGTTTGGTTATTCTACAAGAAATTTTTAAAGTCATGATCAAGAAATACGTTCAAGAATATTTTTATTATTTTATGGTTCAAGAATATTTTTATTTTTGTACATACTCGAACATATTCTGTCAGAATGTCCGAATTAAAAACCTTATAATTCGTAAAATCGGATTTTTAAAATTAATAGAATCTATGATCCTTTAAAATATGCAAATTTCGTTTATTAAATATGTATTAATTGACTAAAATACCCTTCTAGTTAAATTAGATGGTATTTTTCAATTATATTTAATTCAATAATATGTATTAATCACTTTCTTAAAATAAGTAAAATGATTGGCTCACATTTATTCATACAATAACACAATAATTACTTTGAATATAATAACCTAAGCATATATATATATATATATATATATATATATATATATATATATATATATAACATTCATATTATTCACAGCTTCTATATGTTTAATGACACTGGTACAAAAAGTTTGGGGAATTTTAAAATTGTTTTCTATTTATCTCCATTTTTGTTAGAGTAAATGCACCAAAATAATAAAATCGGGTTAAACTGTTTAGAAATCCATTTTCATATTTTTCCCATTTAAGTATGTTTAATAATAGTATTACAAAAAGTTTGGGTAATTTTGGAAACTTTTTTCTATTTATCTCCATTTTTGTTAGAATAAATGCACAAAAAAAAAATCTGGTTAAACTGTTTAGATATCCATATTTATATTTTTCCCAACTTAAGTATGTTTAATAGCAGTATTACAAAAAGTTTGGGAATTTTTATCGTTTGAATGCTATTTTTCACGAATTTATATTGATATGAAGACTTAATTTTTTTTAAATAACTAATCACATAAAAAAATTCAAGAGAAATTTTCTGAAAGACCTCTATTGTATTTTGGATTTTAAGGGTTTGAAACACCTTTAAATATGTTGAAATACCCTCAAATAATATTACAAAAATCTGGAAAATAGTATCCAAAATTGTCTTAATCTCATGAGTTATAAAATTTCACAATTTCAGAAAAATTGTTACCAATTAATATAAAACCAATATTAGAACAATTTTTTTTGGCATTTCTCTATATGTAGAATTTAGTATATTAGCGTTAGATTTCGAAAAAGAAACTCACTAGTGTGTGTTTGATGTCATAGGATCCCGGTAGTAAGGTGTTGGTGTATTCCAAGGCACCACTTGTAGCAACTTGAAACATTGTGAGTATTCACGACTCCCCCTATTTTCGGTTTTTATGTTTTGGGGTGGAAAAACATATCCGAAAAACTATTTATTGTTCGTTGTATATAAATTGATTTGTATCAAACATGATCGCTATATTTTTCTATGTATGTTTATGCAACTTGAAACATGAGGCCTTATCGTCTTAAGTCTCTTCCCTTACACTTTACTCCAACCATTAACTCTTTGAGCCAATGGTCATTATGGATAGCGCTATTAGGAATTGACAACTCCTCACTCGCTCGATTGCTTGAGTGCATGATACCATATTCATCTATGGAACGATAAGCATAGATCTTGATAGGGCATCAATCATAGGCTTGGTTGTGAACTCATTGTTTGCTCATATACATACAAACTTGTTACTTATTATAGCAATAAACTTTGTTTCTCATTATAACAACGAACTTTTGTTACTAGAAACTTATCTACTTGTCTTAGCAACGAACTTGTTTGCTCCTTGTAGCAACGAACTTGTTTGCTCCTTGTAGTAACCAACTTGATTGCTCATTATAGCAATGAAACTTGCTTACTCGTTTTAGTAACGAACTTTATTTCCCATGAGAATATGAACGTTGCATCTCATTTGGGCAACATACTTTATCTCTCATGATGACAACGGACTTTGTTTATGAAAACTTATTTACTCATTTTTGCAATATATTTTTATTTATGGAAAGTTTTATCAAAACTTTGATTTCGATTCATGAAACCAATATTATTTTTAATCTATGAACTCACCAACTATTTTTATAGTTGACGCTCGTTTTACATGTTTTTTCAGGAATCATCTAGTAACAGGCACGTAGAGACACAACACTTGTAGGAGCATTTGCATGTGTTGTCTTTCAAATACATTGTAATTTATTTTAAAAAGTTGTTCAAAGTCATTGTACATTGTAATTATTTTTAATACTATCGTTGGTGTTGTCTTTTAACTTTTTCTATGACACCCTTTGTACTGTTGCACCTTGTGTTTCCGCTTTAGCGGTATGTGACATCAGCTCCGTAATCTCCTCATTGATAGTACCAAAAATCACAGGTGTGCCCTTCATGATACCACGTGTAATCTCAAATGTGATAAACTCGTGCAACCACTCATTAATTGGTTCTGGTCCAGAGCTGGAAAGCGATCCAGAAGCTCTTCCTCGTGTGATTGCCAAACCCAACTGAAATACAAACATAAATATGATTAGCACACATATGAGGGAACTATCATTCCACACGCTGCTTAGGATTTCCCAGATAATCCTTGTCTCGAGTACAGATCTTGTGCTTTCAGTAGTATGAGCCCAATACTACCTTCCACACCTATCTGTACTATCCTCAAGAACCATCCTGAGTCCTCTAAGTCACCACACTAAATTAATACACACTATCCCTATGGTTAACAACATACATATCCTACTATGACATTTCTTGGACTCTCCTAGGAATTCTCAACTCAACTACCCTGCAACACAGGGAACCTTAACCAAAACTGTCGGTTGCCTTATGTATGCAAGTTCTACACAAAATGGGGTCACATAGACTGTCAAATAATGATTCTACCCCAAGTCCACAACCAAAAAAGGAACATGAAATGAGGCTAAATCGATCATTCTACGGTTATATGAACCTAATCATATACAAATTTTAATTTATACACTTAGCAATTAACTGAGCCGATATCAATTCCAAGTAACACATAACATCTAATTCTCCTAGGCTCGAGAATGGACAGGATATTGACGAGAGGAGATTCCTTCATGCCTATGATCACATCGAGGAGCGTCATGATCAAATTTACTCGCAACAACCTGAGATGGGATTATCAGAGCAACATGTAGACGAGTTAGAGCAGATAGCGATAGTATCTGAGATCAGGACGATTACCTCAGAGCTGATGAGTGATTATCTTCATTATTAGATGGCTCAGTTGATTGTGTTGGTGGCTGTCTATTTTGGGATTTGGTGGTAGCTCTAGCTAGGGAAGCTACAACCTGTATTTTTAGGTTTGTAGGATGGAAAAGCTTTAGGCAGATAATAGATACTTCATATCTTTTGTATGTAAAATAGAATCTTTTTTTTTGTTCAAACAACAATCTTTTGCTTGATTTTGAAAAATCATGTTGTATAAAACTTAACTTGTAATCAAACCTATGTTAATATATGAAACTGTGTATTTCACGAATAAGTATCTTGCATTGTGAAATGATTGCGTGTGATATAACAAACTTACTTGATTGATGCTTTATTTTGCAATGTTCAAAATTTTCTAACCCTCATGGACTATTAACCAAACAATGAAGGGATTATAATATTTAACAATTACCTTAACATTATTATAAAATCAGAGCTCGTACAAGAGCCAACCAAAATCAATCAGGTTCCTAGACTAACCTAGACCCTATACCTATGGACCTGGAAGCTATCGAAGCGCTAGTATCCCAAAGAGTCTCCACTGCTATGGCTAATTTCGAAGCCAATAGGAATACGGGATCAAGAGCTGGAACTAGAGGAGAGAGTTCCCAGGGAGACAACCGATGTCCACCTAAGGCCTGTTCTTATAAATATTTTATGAAATGCAAGCCGAAATCATTTTACGGAAATGAAGGTGTAGCAGGCTTATCTCGTTGGATAGAGAAAATAGAGTCTATTATTGATATTAGCTTTTGCCTTGAGGATTGCAAACTGAAGTTTGCTACCTATACCTCGGCAGATGTAACCCTCACCTGGTGGAATAGTTACGTGAAGACAATAGGTGTTAGCAATGCTAATTCCATGTCTTGGAGAGAACTAAAGAACCTCTTGATAGAGGAGTATTGTCCATGCAAAGAGATACAGAAGCTGGAATAAGAAATATGGAATTTGGAGATGAAAGAAGCTGATGTGAATGCATACATGAACCGTTTTAAATTATCTACCTACCTTGTGTCCCAAAATAGTGACTATGGAGTACAAGAAGGTTGAAAGATACATTTGGGTTCTGCCCCAACCCATTCAAGGATTAGTTATTGCCTCTAAGCCAACCACCTATGATAGTGCCAAATGGATGGCAGTCAGCCTGGCGAACCAAGAAATACGTCGTGGCACCATGGTCCCAAAGGATGATCTTCCAAAGGCGAGGAGTAACAAAGGAAGGCTGGAAGATATTCCAGAGAAAAGTCTAGGTAGCCATCAAAGAAGAAGCGTGAAGCATTTCAATCATATGCAGTTATAGCAGTAGCAACCGAGACTACCACCCGAAGAAGTATACATGAACTAGTCTAAAGTGTAATAAATGTTGGTATCATCACAATGGTGCTTGTTGGATATGTAGCAATTATGCCAGGAAGGACCACCTGCACTAACACTAGTGAGAAAGCAAGGAGTGGCAACATCAGCAGGAAGCAGAGTTGTTATCTGTACATCACGTTGAAATCTTATGCTTCGAGAAAGCAGTATGTCTATAATTGTCGAATGAAGGATCCTTAATTTTCCTCGAAGACAACCCTAGTAAGAACCTTAAGAACATTTTATGTATGAAGGCCAAGAAATACCTACAAAAGTAGTATTATGCCTTTTTATCCCACATTATCGATATGGGAGACAAGAAGAAAGAGATCAAGGAAGTACCTCCATTGTGCGACTACCCAAATGTATTCCCTGAGGATCTACCAGGATTACCACCTACATGTCAATTTAAATTTGGGATTGATCTGATTCCAAGAGCATCCTTTATAGAAAAGTCTCCTTAGATATTGGCACCGTCAGAGATGCAAGAGCTCTCTAGCCAAATATAGACCCTTCTTGATAATTCATTAGACCAAGCCTTTTGCCTTAGGGAGCACCAATAATACATGTCAAGAAGAAGGATGGATCTTTCTGGATGTGCATCGACTACCGCGAGTTGAATAAGTTGACAATCAAGAATAGGTATCTACTTCCCTGAGTCGATGATCTTTTCGAGCAGCTTTAAGGATTGAGTTATTTTATCAAGATCGACCAAAGATCGGGATACCATCAACTCCGAATCATAGAAGAGGACATTCTAAAGACTGTATTTAGGACACTCTACGGTTATTATGAATTATTGGTCATGCCATTTGGACTGACTAGTGCCCCAACTATTTTCATGGATCTTATGAAACGAGTATGAATTCTCGGTTATGCCATTTATGCTTTCTCTATTAGTTATTGTCTTGGTAATGTGCCTTTGATCCTTTTGTGGTTACTCATAGAGTTTGAGAAACTCCAAAGTTTGTTATGGCACTTTCATGGTTATTGGACTCTTGTTTAGTGAGAAAAGGTACCTAGCATGGGTTTTCTTGAGTACATGCACAAAGATTTGATCTTTAGAGAGCTTAATAGACTTAAGGTTTAAGATCTTGCATTGTGGTGATGTCTAATTAGATAAAGTTGGAAACTTTATACATTAACTCTCTAAGTGAATATGAACTGGTGAACCTAGATCTGTAAGAATTTAGCTCTTAATGGAGAAATAGATTTTGACCAAAAATGCAGCGTAGCCAAGGGCTATTTGCGGCACGGTTATGCATTGCATCGTGTCTCTTTCTTGCTTTAGTGATTGGGGTAAGGTTAATGGGTTTTAAGCTATAGACAATGGTTTAGTTTAGGCAGTTCGTGTATTTGATTCTTTGGTCCTTTGGGTAATTGGATCAAACTCTTTATTCAGGTGGGTCTTCTCTTTATATTGTAGGACACTAGGTTTCATGTTATGCTAGTTGTCTGTGTGACACCTGCATGTTGTGTATTGTGAGAACAAGATCGATGCGCAGGGACAAGGTTTGAGAACTCAAACCTTGAGTGAATGCTTAAGATCAATGTCTGCTTGCTAAACAATGTTCAAGTCAAGGCTGGAGAGACCAGTCAAGTCTTAGATAATGTATTCAACAAATGATCAAGTCATTAAATGAAGAATAATAATAAATGATCAAGGCAAGGCTAATAAATGAAGAACAAGAAGAATGTTTAGAATATGCTTATAGTGAATGCTAAAAAGTGAGTAAAAGATCCGTGGTTGACTTCTATTGAAAGCTCCTATAAATAGGAGAGAATATTACAGCGAATTAACCCTGATGTTTACATAGGACCGGACAATAGACATAAGTCTGACATTCTGATTGTCTAAATACAACTTTAGACTAAGTCCTATGAAACGTTACATCAAATACAAGACAAAAGTAATAAATGCACAAAAGACAAATGACTTCATTCCGGACAAGCAATGTTCCGGACATGAAAGTTGTTTCCGGATCAGCATGCATTCCGGACATGAGGATAAGCTCCGGAATGCCTTCACTCTTCTTTCCTTCTTTATTGGTCCGGACAGGTTTCGGACAACTTCTTCTCTTCAGAATTCATCCACTTCGGAATAGCGAGTTAGGATTGCCAAAGGTTCACTTTCAGGTTCCAACAATCTCCCCTAAGTGAACTTAGCAATCCAGCAGGCTTAGTTCATTTCTTCCTTGATGAAGGTGTATGCTCTGAACAACCATTCTCGGACCGTAATATACCACGCCAATTGACTCACAAACTTTGCCTTGACCTTTTCCGGAGCATCAGACTTGGATGCACGGGATATGAACTTCTGCAGAGCTTTGGTTGGAACTAAGTGTTTGTCAAGGACTCGGAAGAAGTCCTTCTTGTTAGTTTTCCTTGTGGTGTAGACAAACCCTAGGACCGGTTCTTCAATCGGACCATCTGCGAGAATTTCAGCTTCCGGAAGAACGAAGTCAATCTTGGCAACGAACTGTTCTGTTCCGTAGAGGTGTACAAGTTCGTAGTCGCAACGGCAGAACTCAGCAACGTAATCTTTAAGAAAGTTGAGAGATGCATGGTAGGCACCCATACTGATGTCATCCTTTTGATTTTCTCTGAAGTAAGCAGCTAGGGTGAGGATGTCGTTCGGATTCATTGAAGGAAAATCCGCATTAGTATTGGTCCGGGCAGTTGGCTTGTTCCGGAGGAGGTGGAAACGGAACAGAGGACAGTTCAAGTCAAATTTTACCAAAATTTTTCTTCCGAAGCCTTGAACCTTGGTGATCCTCTTCCTTGTCCACACTTCCTTGAAGGGTTGAGCATTCTTTTCATAAAAGGTTTTGAGCCTTTCTCGTTCTGTCCGGATGATCAGTTCCAGATTATCGTTGGGGTGAAGCGGAGCGAATTTGATGTAGAGTTTGCTGTAAGGAGAGAGAGGAAGATCCAGTTGGTCGGTGTCTTTTGTGGGAAGATCATAGTAAAGGGTTGGGATGATCTCTTGTGCTTGCAGAATGCCTTCACGGCAGAGAGGAGAAATGCCATGCATCGGATCGGGATTGTCTTTTAAGGCTTGAATCCGGATGCAGTCCTCTAATGCCTTATGAATTTCCTCCTGAGACCATCCATATTTTTGCTTGAGGGGTGGTCCGGAGTGGAAGGCTTGCTATTCGGAAGTCATTGGTTTCTTCCCTTTGTCTCTACGAAGCGCATCAATAACCAGCTTCATATTTTCATCAATCGAAAATTCCGGAATGGGAGTTGGAAGTGGTTCTTCCGGAATCTCATCAGGGGTCCGGAGGGGAGAGCCCTGGTCGATTGGAGCTATTCTTGGTTCCGAAATAAGAGTCTGAGCTGAAGGAGTGGCTCGGAAGGCTTGAGCGGTTAAAAACGATTTTGCTTTTGCCATTTTCACAGCCATTTCAAAAGCGACCGGAAGAGAGGATGGCCATGAGACTGCAGACCAAATCCTCTTTTGTTCTTCAGTTAATTCCTTCAGAATGGACAATTTCGGAGCTTGAAGACCAAGAACTCCTTTGGGAGCTTCATCCGGAAAATAAATGTTTTCATCTTCACTTTCTTCTCCTTCCGTGATCCCTAGAATTCCGGAGACGATTTGGACGTCTTCTTCGGAATCCAGATCTTCATTCCAGAGTACGAATTCCGAGGCGGGTTTCCATTGTCTGCTTGGGCCTTCTCCCCCTCTTGCATCGATGAATCTTGGAACCGGTGCAAGCTGTAGAACTTCTTTCAGATCTTCAAATTTTGAGAAGACTTTCTGAAGGCCGGAGGTGAGTTGAAGAGTGAGAGCATCATAAGTGTCAGCAGTGGGGGCCTGCTCAGAAAGATGTTTGAAGGTGCTACTGAGGATGGCTATCATCTCATCAAACTTCTTGTTCGGAACATCAACAATGTTCCAAGTTGAGCGGAGAAGTTTGATGAGGACTTGTTGGATAATGAGGTTCATCTCGTCCTTCTTCCGGATCTCCTTCTCCAACCGTTGAATTTGTTTTTCATGACGAACATGAGTCTGCTTGATTAGGTCGTTGGAGGCAGACACCATATCATCATGGACCTTGAGCATTGAGGAGATGGTGTTGAGATAATTTTCAACCAAGGCGTCATACTTGGAGTCAATTTGCTCAACTATGTGCTTGAGCCGGATGGAGATCAGCTGATCAAGGTGGGCTTCTCTTTCAGCAACTGATGGGCCGGACGGTTGGGAGAGAGATTGGAGAATTGCATCAAGTTTGGAATCAAGTCCGGAGACTTTTAGATCCAATTTAGAGTTCAGCTCTGTTACGGATTTATCTATGGATGACACTTTCTACATGGTGTCATAGACATTGGATCGGATCTCTTGAAGAGCGAAGGGGTCAACATAATCACCAGCTGAGGATTCTGTATCCAAAGAGGAGGGACCCGGTTTGGTTGCATCATCATCTTATTGATGTTTGGAGTTGGAATGGCCGTCAGGAGTGGTGGAGGAGGAGGATCCGAAGTCATAGGCAGACTTGGATGTGGATGCCTTGGATTGGAAGTGAACTGAGGTCATGAGATGTGCATCCAGAATGGTTCTTGCCTCTTCTTCCAGCATAACTTCTTCAGATATTTCTTCTTCCGGATCGGTATGGAAGATGATTTGATGAGTGATGATGGGGGGCAGTTCCGAGGTGAATTCTTGAATGGCATCGGCGTCAGTAGGAGGAACATAGGGCAAATTGCTTTGGATGGCCCTGTTCCTCATGGAAATGAGCGTGGGCTCCACCTGAGCTCTGGTGATATCCGGACGGTTGAATGCAGCCCTGTTCACAAAATCTTCCCATTGGGGATCATTAACTCCTGGTCGTCCTGTACGCCTTCCGTGTATCAGACCAGTTGAGGCTTCCGGAGGAGGAGGGACTACTCCAGCTCCGGACAGCTTGGGGTCCGGAACAGTGGTTCCGGAGTGTGTGAGTGTTGAAGAGATAATGGGATCATCAAAAGTGACACGTGGGTGTGTTCCAGGGGGCTGCAAGGAACTTTGTTCAACACCGGCATCACCCTTTTGGGAGGGTGAGGATGGATTATGTGGTGACTCCCCGTGTGTGTGTGTGCGTGTGTTTTTGAAACATTGAGGGGTGCCTCGGATGAGTGGGTAGGAGGGGTGTTCGGATGGTCAGAATCAGTCGCAATGTCATGGGTGCCCTCCTGTTGAGAGGGGGGCACTGACTTTGGTTTTCTTTTGGGCGTTGGGCTTGGTAGGAGAAGCCTTTCGTTTGGCTGGTTTCTTGGTTTTGGGTCCGGACGCAGTTGGAATGGCCGCTTCCGAGATGGCTCAACAGAGACAGGGGCAGGTTGTGTTGGGTCGAACACAACCGAAGTCTCTAAGTGTTGTTTTAAGTAAGGGGACTCGGAAGGAATTACGGCCAACATGTGGTCCGGAAGGCGTCTGACCGGACCAAAAGAAGATTGGTCCGGAATCCTATAAGATTTCACAAGCTTGAATGTAACACATACCTCAGGAGGAATGGTGGCAACCGGAAGTGGTTCCGAAAGCTCCTTGAAGACAAGTTCAATCGTCAGAGCCTAGAACCTAGGGCTTGAAATTTCGTTCGGCTTCCTCTTGGTAGCAAATTTACAGAAGTCTTGCCACATGACCTCCGGAAGATCAACAACATTCTCGCGTCCGGAGTAGATGTTGAATACGACGTTGAGCCAGTCTTTGCTTAAGGTGTCCGTACCTCCATGCTTTCCGGACAACCCTCTGATGATGAGGTGCATCAATACCGTCCATAGTCCGGACACAACTGTCTTCTTGAAATCCTTTGCTTTGTAGTCTTGTGAATATCCAATGTAGTTCAAAAACGTCTGAAACTCTTCAGACGTTGGTTTAACAACGTTAAAACCCTTTGGATTAGCCTTAACACCAATCGCCTTGAGAAAGGTCGATTTGAAGACTGGAACTATTCTGTCACCGAGGATTGGGATCATTAGAGCACTGTCGTCAAGTTTAATGCTGGTAAAGGAACGGTGAAGGTGATGAATGGGAAATGGCAGTTCAGGGATTTTAGTGAGTGGAATGGAGATGGGGTGGTTTGCGATAAACTCGATTATAACTCTAATCGATTCATCGTAATCTAGTGGGTTGAGGGAGAAGAGTTGGGTAGTATCTCTCAAGAAAGGTTCTGGATCAGCGGAGGATGAGGAACCTTTGGAGCCCTTGGAGGATTTCTTTCTTGAAATCGACTTCCTAGGAGCAGAGGCTGTTTGAGTGATTTCTGGAGAAGACGCCATTGTTGCAGGTATGAGTTCTTGAAGAACACGAAGAACAGTGAGAGGTTTTAGGAGATTTGAAGGATCAGAGAGCGTAAAGAGGTAAAAGGGATCTTGAGAGGGTATTTATAGGTAAGGAGAATGGGTTGGGTTAGGAAAAGTGATGATTAGGATCCGAGGACAAATGAGTCGCATTTAATGTTTGGAAAGGAGATTTGACAGGTGAGGTGAAAGGGCAAGGTAATTTGGGGCCAAAATGGAGAATGCTGTTGGATTAATGTCTAAGTCCATAACTATATTTGGTATGTACTTGACCCGACCCGGCATGGTCCATTTGGGTTGCACTTCACCGGCACAATTTATATGGATAGTCTTTTGAGAATAGTATATTTATGATTTATATTAATATATTATAAGTTCTAATATATTAATATGGAATCATATTATTTAATTAGTATTGATCAAGAATTAATTTAGAATTAATTAAGTGATAAAAAAAAGAACTAATTAAATATGGACTCTTATATATATGGAATGGGCCAAGTTCATTTAGGTTGTGCTAAGCTTTCATGGATGGTCCATGGAGCTTTTAACCCATGGATCCTATGTAAATGAAAGGTCATGGGTATTAGGGTTTACATGGATGTAACCCTAATCCTCCATAATATATAAAGGGGTCCTTGGCTCACAAAATTGGCACAAGTGTGTGAAAATAAGAGTGGGCCGATTTTAGTGTGCATACATATTCTCTCAAGTTCTTCCAAGGTGTTTTGGTGATTTGTGATTCCATTTGAGGCTTCCACACTATTGGGGCTAAGCTCTTAAAGCTTGAAGACATCAAGCTACATCAAAAGGTATGTCATCTAACTAGAACTTTGTAGTATAGGTGCTTCATAATATGCTAGTTAGGATGAAACCTTGGAATAGTTAATATTTGCATGTATAATAGAGAAAACATAGATCCAAGGTTTATAGGGTTGCATGTATACCATAGGAGTGTTAGAATGCTCAAAAACTATCAGTGGTATCAGAGCCATGAGTTGTTTTCTGTTATATTGATGCAAATGTTTTATTTTCAAGTTGGAAAAAAAAGGAAAAAAAAAACATGACGTTTGTCAAATTTTAAGATAATTACTTGTTTTATGAAAAACGAATTATTTATAAAATTTGAAGCATTTGTTATATGAGTTGAATTAGGTCAAATTTAGTAAAAGATAAAAGGATATGATTATTTTATTATTTTAAAAGTTTGATCTAAATGTTTTAAGGAGTTACATATTTTGTCATTAAATTTTGGAGCTCAAAAGTTTTTTTTTAAAGTTGTGATCTTAAGGGTTTTTGAAAACTTCCATAAGTTATGGATATGAAAGTTTTTTTTAAAAAAAAATTTGATTCAAAGTTTTATGGAGTTACAAAATTTGGTGTTAATGTTTTAAAGAATTCCATAACTTGTTCTTAAGTTATGGAACATGGAATGTTTCATGATAAAACACCATTAATTCCACAAGTTATGAAATCCAAAGGTTTTCAAGAATTACAAAACTTGCGCTCAAGTTGTGGAATTGGAGAAAAGTTTTTTATGAAAAAAAGAATTGAATTCTAAAACTCTTGGGTTCATAACTTAAACAATTAATTAAATGGTTTTAATTTTGAGTTTAATAATTGGAATTATGATGTTTTGTTGAATAGTTCAAATTAACTCTTATGGACTTTATTAATAGTTAATTAAAGCGTTTAATTAAAAGAGTATTATTAATCCATAAATATATGGTTTGAGTTTAATTAAATTAAAAGTCTAGTTTAATTAATAGATTAAACCACCAAGTATTTTAAATGTCTAAAATACACCCTTATACTATTATAATATTAAAAGTTTAATATATTATATGTATAAGAGCAAGTCGTCTTACCATTAGTAGGCCTCATTCACGAAGCCGGTCTATAAGGGGGGTATAAGGTTACTGTCTATAAAATGGCAGTTTAATGGGTGTCCACTCTCACTCACCGCTTCCTTGACCGGTGGAGGGTCGTTAGCCGAACAGGTAGGACAAGGACTATAATTCTCCCTTCATTATAAGTATAATGATAAATACTAAGTAACTAAACACTTATAAATTCCCAATCTTAGTTACTTAGGAAAATGTGAATAAGGTGCTAATCCATGAAATTACACTTTGCACTTTGTTTAAGCTGTTAGTGGAGCGTGTGTGGTTAACCGGCACACTAACCTGGACTTAACAAGGTAGGCAAAGGGTAACTTAATGTTTATCATAGTATCGTTGGAGCGTGTGTGGTTAACCGGCACATCGATTGAGGGGTAAATATTAAGGGTACCAAGTATATTTTCATGGTTACTTCACACCTTGTTTTGTGATCCTCGGCATCCCAGTCACAAAACCTGAAGGGCACACTCGAGATTGAAAATGCCATTGAAAAGTTCAATGAATCTCAAAAGAATCTAGGAGTTTCAAAACCAATTAAAACCTAATAATACATTTCGTTTATCTTGGTGGAAATTGGTGAATCGTCATTCACCTACCTTCAAATATTTTATAGCTTGGATTACGGCATCCCTCTTCCAAGTTATAAAATAACTTGTTGGGTCCTAGCCTTAATATATCATATTGGGTGTTATATTAAGGACTTAAATCAACTTTACGTGAATTTCTCCCATTGTCGATGTCTGGTTTAGACAACAATGATTTTCCCAAACCAAGCTTTCCTAATGAATATGACTTCCCGAGTTTGGCTCATGGAAGTCATACTTCTCTTCCTCCACCTCCTCCAATTATTCTCCCTAACCCACAAGTTCAAGGTCACTCAAGCCCTAATGGCAAGCAAGGTCTATGTGTGATCACATCTTAGAGATGAAGTCACATATTGACAAGCCGGGAGAGTTGGGTGTCAAAGTCTTGAGAAAGTTGGATGTTCAATCACTTTCTAAGTCATATAGTGAGTTCCTTTGGGACTACTATGAAACAGACTATGACATGAACCTTAATGATCATATCTATTTGCTTGGTGCTGCTGAATCAGCAATGATTTGGAACGATAGTAAAGCAAATTTGATTAGAAGATCAACTTCCCAAAAACTTTATGGACAGTGACAATGGTGACACTGGAAATCCAGAAAAAGCATTCTCTTCCCAATGGAAAGGGATTGGCCATAGTCAACCCGGTTGACCAAATGGTAAAGAGAAAGGCTAAGTCTGAGATAGTCCCATTACCAAAGGGTCCATATGTTTATTTTGCCGAAGGAAGGGGCGTTGATTGCAAAACTGCCAAATTTACCTAAGGATGTTAAAGTCAATAAGTTTGACTCTACATCAGGTAGAGCCCATTATCTAACTCTGTTAAGTTCTATTATGAGATCCTCATTACATGATGTGACTGGGTCACATGTTGATGTTTTAAGAATCAAAGAATAGAGAGAAATCTTAAAGGAAGTATATGCTGATTCTGATCGCGAAGGTGGATTTCGATCGCATCAGAATTTTGAGCAGTTGCTTAAGAAGTTATGATATATTGCTAAGGAACAGATAACAACAATTTGCCATGTGGATTGTAAGGATAAGTTTTTCCGCAAAGTTTTAAAATAAAAGAAAATTGTTTAATTTTATTTATTTGAAGTATCCTTACAATCGCATTTGTGGAAAATTGTTTCTTATATGATTCCACTGACAGCAATATTGGAAAATGGATTTGATTCTTTCATTTGTGGTAGTGTCTAAATTTACCAAATCAGGAAAGTTCCTCATCGCCCAAGTTTCAATTGGACCGAAACTTGGAATCATGCAAGTTGAATAGTATGATGAATGAGAACTTTCAAGGATTGGAAAATCAAGACTAATTACTTGTTCACATGGATGTGTGAGTCAAGTGAAGGACTAAAGGGATCGAGTACACATTCTTGTGCACTGGTCATGTCCACCACAAAGCTCGTTAAGACTATTTGATTTACTAAAGTTTAGTAAATATGGTTATACTTACAAGTTTAAGTATAATTCTGAAACATTGGAAAAGTCTCAATGTATGGCAGAACGAATGGGAAGAATCAAATTAGGCAGAAAGATAAAAGTTTCTCAAATCTGAAAAGATGGGGGAGTACTTTAGTATCATGTTTGTGATCATCTTAATGATTTAGGAATCATATCACAATTAGTCCTCTAAAGGTCATCTTAGTGCATTCTTATGACTAAGAAGAGGAGTCACGAATTGTTGAAATGGTTAGATCAGGAAGATGAGTCATACTTCGTTCCAAAACAATTCTTAGAGTCATACTCCAAGATTGTAACTTGAGTGACATATCTTAAAGAAAGGTTTAAAACACTTGTCAAATGTAAGAGTAAAAGTGTCCTACTCTTGTACATTTGAAATTGGTAAGTTGTGATGTTTTGGATAAAACAAAGACCAACTAAGGCCAATTGTGTGAAGTGTTTGTCTTGATAAAGAATCCGCACTATCTCTTGAATATTTGGCAAGATAGTATTATATGTCAAGAGGATAGTGGGAGTCTTAAAGATCCTAAAAAGAATTTCAAGAACTAATCAAGAATAAAACCTGAGGTTCTTCACTAGCACACGACTTGAGGTTTATAACCTATCGTGTTGACATATTCTGTGCCCATTCCAGTTAAAGTTGGCTTTGCATAGGAGTTCTGAAAGTTCTCAATTGGTTGCATAACAACTTGGAAGCAATGGCAGGCCCTGTACTGCCAGGTGGCAAGAAGTTAAGATTGCATAAGTTCAGTCCATATGAGTTTGGATTTGTCATTATCCTTGTCTTGTGACTATGGTTTTGACGATTCACATGGATAAGAACACATAAACCATAAAATCTAAGGGTCATAAGGTTTCTCTCCGATTCATGAAAATGATGGTGAGGAAACACTTCCACCAAGTAGATTTGAAGCAGATGGCAAAAGGTCTAAACAATTGAGACTATGATTACGGCATCCCTTTTCATAGTTCTGAAATTGTTTAGACACACATGCATGCTATCTAAGGAAAGGTGTATGATTTTGATAAAGTTTTATCAAAGCATCTCGTATCAGAAATCTGAACTTTGGTAAGAAAGTCAATAAAGTATTGATTTCTAGAAGTCCAGCTGATTTCTGAGTACATGTCAAAGCTAGTAGGAGCATAAGTGTTATGCTAATAATCATCATGTTAGTGGGAGCATGATAATTATTGTTAGTGTTGCAAGTTAGCAATGTTAATTATAGATAACAAAAGTTTCAATTCGTGAGGCTGCATGGATTGAAAAAGTTGTTTTGCTATAATTAAGGGAGAGGATATACTTCATTTCAGTTCTAAAGGCCTAGATTGAGACCTTAATCATCTTTAGTCAAGAATATATATATGAATTTCATGTTGGATTGGTTCAACTTAAGGAAATTCTATATATTGCATTCTCAAAATTCGATTATGATTACGACATCCCTCTTCATAGTCAAATTTTAAAAACATGGCAAATAAAAATATTGTAGCAAAAGACTGGTCTCGAATCATGTCTTTATGTGAGACATCATGAATCGTGTACCATTTGCTTTGGGTACATGATCGATTGCATGTGCTATAATATTTGTCATTTCTAAATTTTTCCAAATGCCCAGAGGCATTAAGAAGGGAAAAGGTCTAGAATTGGATATGACTAAAATGATTAAGCAATTGTCGAGGACAATCTGAGGTTTACCAAAGATTGGTTGCTCAGGGACAGTTGGAAGTATAGTGCTAATTTTGGAAGGACCATATTGACATATTCTAAAAAGAGGCATCTCTTATTCAGAAGTGATAGTCAAAATGAGAATATGGAGTTGTCTCCATAGGTGGAAGTTATCTGTGTAAGATTAGAAAACTTAATGCAAGAAGCATGTCCAAAGCAATGTACTTTGAATATGAGACTTAGTTTCCATATAGTTGATCTCCATTGGAATACCTTATAATGACTGTTGACAAGTCTTTGTGACTTTGTACATATTCATTACAGGAGGGTCAGTGCATATAAGTTTAAAATCTAAACAGATTTCGATAAATGATAGGAATTTGAAATTCTCACATTTTTCGATAAGGATTTGGGAGTGTGAAATTAGAATCATTGAAATTATGTTCAATTGGTTTATTTCACAAAGTAAGGATTATAGACAAACATACAGTGCATACTTGGTGTATGTCATAGCTATTGTTTAAGAAAAACATAGTGTACATGCTTGGAGCATGGGACAACTAGTGTTTTTAATTCAAGTATAAAGTTGATAAAACCGAAACAATGAATAATGAGTAATCAGTATGGTGATAAATAAAAGTGTTTATTTATATTCATAGGGTTTGATACCATATTTGATTCATTTATTCTTGTGTTTCACTTTGCATGTTTTGACTTCCAGAATAACTAAGTCGCTCTTCCTGAATGATTAAGTTATTCAAACCATCCACAGTCGGTCATATGTTGGAAGTAGATATGAATCAAGACTGTCATGGGTTGGTTTGTAGAGGTCCAAGTTGGTGGACAAAGTGGTGCTACAACACTCATGAGTGCTCATATGTTCTGAGTATTGGATTCAACCCGCGCTCATTTGAATCACTTCATGGATTTTATCACGAGTGATCATGAGACGATAATATATTATATTCTTCAAACCTAGAGATATGAGTTGTTACTATGAGTTGGTTATACATTGATTGCACGAAAACGCATTGGTAACTCGATGTTATAAAATGTGCCTTTGTGTATGATTCAACAAGTAGTAGAACAAGCCATATGAGTCGAAGTTTATCCATTCCTTTTACCTTCGGGATAAAAGCGATATCTGTGGGCCCCTCGATGATTTAGCTATGACACATGTGAGTGCTTGGCCAAGCCAGGACTGATTTGATTTGTTCAATCAGTCAGTCATCATAAATCGAAAATCGGGAAACAACAAATGGACAGAGAGAATGATTATAATCCATGTCTCAGTCCATATGATATCTAGAATGGAGGAATATATGATCCCTTATCTAATGGACAAGTCATTGACAAGGTCAGAGTTCGACAACGGCTTTAAGAGCTACGATTGCTAGTTAGGTTTTGAAGTCATACTCAATAATAGTTTTAGACTTATCCAAGTGGGAGACTGTTGGATTAATGTCTAAGTCCATAACTATATTTGGTATGTACTTGACCCGACCCGGCATGGTCTATTTGGGTTGCACTTCACCGGCACAATTTATATGGATAGTCTTTTGAGAATAGTATATTTATGATTTATATTAATATATTATAAGTTCTAATATATTAATATGAAATCATATTATTTAATTAGTACTGATCAAGAATTAATTTAGAATTAATTAAGTGATCAAAAAAAAGAACTAATTAAATATGGACTCTTATATATATGGAATGGGCCAAGTTCATTTAGGTTGGGCTAAGCTTTCATGGATGGTCCATGGAGCTTTTAACCCATGGATCCTATGTAAATGAAAGGTCATGGGTATTAGGGTTTACATGGATGTAACCCTAATCCTCCATAATATATAAAGGGGTCCTTGGCTCACAAAATTGGCACAAGTGTGTGAAAATAAGAGTGGGCCGATTTTAGTGTGCATACATATTCTCTCAAGTTCTTCCAAGGTGTTTTGGTGATTTGTGATTCCATTTGAGGCTTCCACACTATTGGGGCTAAGCTCTTAAAGCTTGAAGACATCAAGCTACATCAAAAGGTATGTCATCTAACTAGAACTTTGTAGTATAGGTGCTTCATAATATGCTAGTTAGGATGAAACTTTGGAATAGTTAATATTTGCATATATAATAGAGAAAACATAGATGCAAGGTTTATAGGGTTGCATGTACACCATAGGAGTGTTAGAATGCTCAAAACCCATCAAATGCAACCGTCAATTCGATTTCGAGTTTAAGGGGCGTGCAATCGTGTCACACAAATCGAGGAGGATCGGATAAGGATCTCCCAAAAAAGTAACCGTTGAGAAGAAAACTGTTTCACGTTATTACCTTTTGGTATTCTGGATGAACTGTTCCGTACAGTGTATGATCCGGAGGGTAAGAGTGGTGTTCCGGAGCATACTTGTTTGAAAAAGGTTCCGGAGCAAGTAATGAGATTCCGGAGCAATTTTGAAAATTCAGGAGCACTTTTTAAAATTCCGGAGCAGTTTGAAATTCCGGAGCACAATTTGAAAATTTCCGAAGCAATTCGAAATTCTGGAGCATTTTGAAATTCCGGAGCACATTTTTGAGAATTTCGGAGCACTTTTGAAAATTTCCGGAGCACTTTTGAAAATTTCCGAGGACATTTGAAAATTTCTGGAGACATTTGGAAATTCCGGAGCAGTTTGAAGTTCCGGAGCAATTTTTTAAAAAAATTTCGGAGCAAAATGAAATTCCGGAGCACTTTTGAAATTCCGGAGCGCATAATGTGACACATTTTCCGAGGAGGGGTTTCAGAATTCTATTATGAAGTATATTCCGATCATCATGGTACGGTGAGATTTGAAAAGCAAACAAACAAGGTGAACTGTACAAACTCAAGTGAAGGTCAGAGATAAAGACAAGTAAAATGATCCTATGTATTTAGAGAGAAAGTAGTTCCGAAAAAAAAAATCGAAACTAATTTTCTTTCAAAACACGTCTATCAAAGAGAACAAGTCTCTTGAAAGAACTGAGGATCTGATATCATCATACCCATCTTGTTCAGAAAAACGTTAAATTTGGTTTCGTCTAATTCCTTGGTAAAGACATCAGCAATCTCATCATCAGATGGAACAAAAATGAGTTCAATGTTACCATTTAAAACATGATCTTTTATGAAATGGTACCGTATATCAATGTGCTTAGTCATGGAGTGCTGGATTGGATTATGAGAAATAGCAATAGCATTTTGAGAGTCACAATAGATAGGAATGCGTTGAAAACGGTAACCATAATCCAAGAGTTGAGATTTCATCCACAAAACTTGAGATATACAGCTGGCAGCAACAATGTATTCAGCTTCGGCTGTAGAGAGTGCAATGCAATTCTGTTTCTTGGAGGACCAACTGACCAATCGACCACCTAAGAATTGACAACCACCTGAAGTGCTTTTTCTATCGAGTTGAAGAACACCATAGTTAGAATCTGAGTAGGCTTGAAGAAGGAATCTCTCATTGGCTGGGTACCAGAGTCCGAGAAATTTTGTGCCTTTAAGATATCGAAAGATTTGTTTCACAGCAAGAAGATGAGACATCTTTGGGTTGACTTGAAATCTGGCACATAAACATGTTGAGAACATGATATCCGGACGACTTGTTATGAGGTAGAGAATAGATCCAATCATTCCGCGGTATTTCTTTTCATCAACAGGAACACCGGAAGGGTCGGCGAAAATCTTGTGTCCGAAGCCCATTGGTACCTTGGCAGAGGCACAAGTGTCCATAGACTATTTCTTGAGGAGTTCCAAGATGTACTTTTCTTGGTGAACGAATATTCCTCGGTTGGTCTGTTTGACTTGGAGACCAAGAAAGAAACTTAACTCCCGATTCATACTCATTTGGAATCGATTGATCATTAGTTTAGCAAAGTCAACAACCATAGATGAATCCGTAGATCCAAAAATGATGTCATCCACATAAATTTGTACCAGCATGAGATGCTTTTGATGGGTTTTGAGCATTCTAACACTCCTATGGTGTACATGCAACCCTATAAACCTTGAATCTATGTTTTCTCTAATATACATGCAATTTTGATTTTTCAAGGTTTACTCCCTAACTAGCATGGCATGGGGAATATGTAATATAAAACTAGTAGAAGTACATACCTTTCTTGTTGCTTGGATTCCTTGAAGACTTTGTGAGCCTAGCACCCCAAATGTTGTGCCTCAAATGCTTCACACAACACTACAAGACTTGGAATAACTTGAGAGAATACACTTGCACTCAAAAATCGGTTATGCCCTCTTAGAACTCACTAGTGGTCCGATTTTGCTAGCTATAGGGCTCCTTTTATAGTGTTGTCACAATTAGGGTTTACACATGAATGCCCTTAATTGTCATGACTCTTGATTTCTAATGATCCATGGGTTTGTAACTCCCATGAACTATCCATGGAGCTCTAAATGGTTATAACCCAACTCCATAAACCATGGATCATAAATCCACCATAAAAGATTAGATGATTGTCATAATCAACCCTATATATTTAATTAGTCTCATTTTGATCACCAAATTAATTCTAAATTAATACTTGATCAACACTAATTAAATAATACTATTATTAATATATTAGAACTTATAATATATTAATAATCACAAGTGTCCTTTCTCTCATTTAGTCTATCCAAGTATTACAATGCCATGCAACCCAAATGGACCATGCCGGGTCGGGTCAAGTACATACCAAATAAAGTTATGGACTTAGACACTATATCCAACAGTCTCCCACTTGGATAAGTCTAATAACTATATTTGCAGATATGACTTCAGGATCCGACTAGCAATCGTAGCTCTTTCAAAGTCTCTCGGAACTGAGATAATAATGATACGCCATTTAAGATAAGTGATCATATAATCCTCTGCTCTCAAGATATCAGCCAGACAAACACATGGAACATGGTCTTACTTATTGTCCAACATTTGTTTCTCGATCTCTGATTTGTTTCGACATAGAACTAAATTGAACACATCAATTAGGTTCTAACCGGGCCCGGTACATAAGTCAAAACCAAATCATCGAGGGGCCCAGATATCGCTTCTATTTCTAGAAGGAACAGATAAACTTCGACTCATATGCTTGTACTGACTACTTGTTGAATTATACACAAAAGCACGTTTTATAACATCGAGTTACCAATGCATTTTCGTACAATCAATGGATAACCAACTCATAGTCAACAACTCATATCTCTAGGTTTAAAGATTTATATGATATTACCGTCTCACGATCACTCGAGATAAATTCCATGAAGTGATGCAAGTGAGCGTGGGTTGAATCTAATACTCAGAACTTATGAGCACTCATGAATGTTGCAGCAACTATTGCTATGTCTAATACCCTTTAGACATATCATACAAACCAGATTCATGACAGTCTTAAATCAATACCTACTTCCAAAGTATGACCGACTGTGGAGAGTTTGAATAATATGATATATACCATAACATAATTATTCTGGAAGTCAAAACATGCAAAGTGAAACACAAGAATAATACTAATCTTATATGGCCCCAACACTTTGAGTGTAAATAAAAAACACCTTTTATTTAAGCACCATATTGATTACTCATTATTTATGTTTCGATTAATCAACTTTATACTTGAATTAAAACACTGGTAGTCCCATGCTCCAAGCATGTACACTATGTTTTCTAGACAATAGCTATGCCATACATCTAGTATGCACGCTATGTTTGTCTTTACTTTGTGAAATAGACCAATTTGAACATAATTTCAATGATTCTCATTTCACAATCCCAAATCCTTATTGTAAATGTAAGAATACCAAACTCTTGCCATTTACAGTAATCTGTTAGATTCTAAACTTATATGCAATGATCCCCTTGTAATGAATATGCACACAAGTCACCAAGACTTAGCAACAGACATTACAAAGTATTTCAATGGAGATCAATTCCATGGAAATGAAGTCTCAGATTCAAAGTACATTCCTTTGAATATCCTTCTTTGCATTAAGTTTTCTAATCTTCAAAGAATAACTTCCACCTATGGAAATATTTCCATATGCCCATTTTGACTATCACTTTTGAACAAGAGTTGCCTCTTTTCAGAATATGTAAATATGGTCCTAACTATATACTTCCAATTGTCCATGAGCCACCAATCTTTGGTAAACCTCAGATTGTCCTCGACAATTGCTTAATCATTTTAGTCATATCCAGTTCTATTCCTTTTTCCCTCTTAATGCCCCAGACATTTAAAAAATTTAGAATGGATAAATATTATAGCACATGTAATCGATCCTATATCCAAAGAATATGGGACACCATCCAAGCTATAAAAGATTTTATTTGCCATGTTCTCACAATTCGAACTATGAAGAGGTATGCCGTAATCATAATTGAATTTTGAGAATGCAACATATATAGAATATCCTTATGTTGAACCATTCCAACATAACATTCATATATATATCCTTGACTAAAATTGATTAAAATCACAATCTAAGCTTGCAGAATTGGAATGAAGTATAAAATCTTCTCCCTTAATTATAGCAAAAACAACTTTTCAAAGCAAATTAAAACTTTTGTTTTTCTATAATTAACATTGCTAACTTGCAACACTTAACATAATAACCATGCTCCCACTAGCATAGTGATTATTATCTTACTAGCATAACACTTATGCTCCCACTAGCTTTGACATGTACCCAGAAATCAAATGGACTTCTAGAAATCAATACTTTATTGACTTTCTTACCAAAGTTCAGATTTCTGATGCGAGATTGCTTTGATAAGACTTTATCAAAACCATACACCTTTTTGTAGATAACTCAGATGTGTGTCTAAACAATTATGAAGAGGGATGCCGTAGTCATAATGTTTAGACCTTTTGTCATTCTCACAATTGCTATCTACTTAAAATCTACTTAGTGAAAGTGTTTCCTCACAATCATTCTCATGAATCGAAGAGAAACCTTATGACACTTTAGATTTTATGGTGTAAGTGTTCCTACCCATGTGAATTTGACATAACCATAATCACAAGACAAGGTTAGTGGTAAATCCAAATCACATATGAACTGAACTTATTCAATCTTCATTTCTTGCCACCCGACAGCACAAGGGCCTACCATTGCTTCCAGGTTGTTATGCAAACAATTGAGAACTCATAGAACTCATAAGCATAGCCAACTTTAACTGGAATGGCACAGAAACAAGAATATGTCAACACGATAGGTTATAGACCTCAAGTCGTGGGCTAGTGATTAACACAACTCTTGACTAGTTCTTGAAACTTTTTCCAACATCTTTAAGACTCCCACTGTCCTCTTGACATATAAGATTCTCTTGTCAAGAACCATTCCTTGGCAAAACAAATATTCAAGAGTTAGTATGGATTCTTATCAAGTTAAACACTTCACACAATTGTTCTTAGTTGGTCTTTGTTTTATTCAAAACATCACAACTTACCAATTTCAAATGTACAAGAGTAGAAAACATCTTACTCTACATTTGACAAGTGTTATAAACTTTTCTTAAGATTATGTCACTCAAGGCTCAATCTTGGAGTATGACTCTAAGATTTGTTTTCGGATCAAAGTATGATTTATCTTTTGATTTAACCATTTCAACAATTCATGATTACTCTCCTTAGCCAAACAAATGTACTAAGGTGTCCTTAGAGGATCAATTGTGAAATAGTTTTATGATCACTAAGATAATCATAAAACAAGATGCTCAAGTACTCTCCCATCTCTTCAGATTGGAGAAACTTTTATCTTTCTGCCTAATTGATTCTTCTTATTCATCCTGCCAGACATTGAAACATTTCCACTGTTTCAGAATTAGATTTAAACTTGTAAGCATAACCATATTTACTAAACTTTAGTAAATCATAATGAATAACCTTATTAGCCTTTGTGGCGGACCTGACCAGTGCACAACCTAGTGTACCCGATCCTTTAGTCCTTTACTCGACTCACACATACATGTAAACAAGGAATTAGTCTTAATTTCCCAAATATGAAAATCTCATTCATCACACAACACAACTTGCATAATTCCAAGTTTCGGTCCAATTGAAACTTGGGGGATGAGAATTTAGACACTACCACAAATGAAAGAACCAAATTTACCTTTCCATTATTGCTAGAAACATACAAACATCTTTTTCATAAATATCATTGCAAGGAAATATAAAACAAAAATTTTATTTATTTATAAATGCAGAATAAACTTTTTCCTTACAATGCAACTTTAATGAAACTATGCTATTACATATCTTCTAGCAATCTATCATAACTCTAAATAGTAGCTCAAGAATCTGATCTTCAACCATGCGGTAGAAATCTATCTTCACAATCAGACTCAACATATTCTTTAAGTTCCCTTCCCTTTGCTTGATCCTGCCAAACATCTAAATGTATTAAGAATCTTCAAATAGGAACTTAAGAGAGTTAGACAGTGGACTTACCTGAAGCAGAGTCAAACATTTTGATTCCTGTCTCCTTTAGATCCTTCAGGTAGCTAGGGCAGCTTCGCATCCAATGCCCCTTTTCTTTGCAATGAAAACATATAGACTCTTTGGGAATGGTGCAACAAGCTATCCCAGACTTAAACCTTCTCCTTACCTTTCGGTCAACCGGGTTGACCAAGGCCGATCCCTTTCGATTGGGAAGAGAAAGGTTTTCTGGACATCCAATGTTACCATTGCCCATGTCCATGCAGGTTTGAGAAATAGACCTTCCTTCCATATTTGCTTGACTATTGCGCCACATCATTTCTGATTCAGCAGCAATACGCGAATAAGAAAGATCTATCAGGGTCATGTCGTGATCTGTCACATAGTAGTCATTAATAAACACATTATATGACTCAGGAAGAGACTGAAGAACCCAGTCAATAGCCAACTTCCTTGGGACATCGACACCCAACATTCTCAACCTGTCAATCTATGACTTCATCCCTAAGACATGAGTGCACACAGGACTTCCATCTTTATGTTTCATTGCAAGCAGGGTTTGAGTGATTTTGAACTTTTCAAGTCTTAGAGCTTGTGGGTTAGGGAGAATAATTAGAGGAGGTGGAGGAAGAGAAGTGTGATTTCTATGAATCAATTGTAGGAAATCATTTCCTTGAGATTTGGGAAGATCATTTTTGTCTAATCCAGACATCTATAAGGGAGAAATTCAAGTTAGTTGATTTAAAGTCCATAATATAACACCCAATATGAAATATTATGGCTAGGACCCTACAACCTACTTATAACTAGAAGAGGGATGCCGTAATCCAAGTTATAAAATAGTTGAAGGTAGGTAAATGACGATTTACCAATTTCCACCATTAAAAACGAAATATAATTAAGTTTTAATTGGATTTGAAACTCCTAGATCTTTTTGAGATACATTGAACTTTTCAATGGCATGTTTGAATCTCGATTGTGCCCTCTCAAGTTTGTGACTGGAATGCCGAGGATCACAAACAAGGTGTGAATAACCATGCAAATTGACTTGGTACCCTTAACTTTATCACCTAATCGATGTGCCGATTAGCCACACAGCTCCACCGATCTATAATAAGGTCAAGTTACCCCTTGCCACACTTACTAGTCCTTGTTAGTGTGCCGGTTAACCACACACGCTCCACTAATGACTTGGTAAGGTAAAAAGTGTAATTTTATGGGTTAGCACCAATTTCACATTTTACTAAAGTAACTAAGATTGGGAATTATTAAGGTATAGTTACTTTATAATTTCATTATACTTTTAATGAGGATTAAGGTCCTATCCTACCTTTTTCGGCTAACGACCCTCCACCAGTCAAGGAAGCGGTGGGTGAGAGTGGACACCCATTAAACGCCATTTTATAGGCAGTAACCTTATACCCCCTTATAGACCGGCTTCGTGAATGAGGCCTACTAATGGTAAGATTGACTTATTCTTATACATATCTATATAATTAAAATTATAATAATAGTATAAGGGTGTATTTTAACCATTTAAAATACTTGGTGGTTTAATCTATTAATTAAACTATATTCTTAATTTAATTAGACTTAAACCATGTCTTTATGGAATTATTAACTCTTTTAATTAAACACTTTAATTAATTTAATGAAGTCCATAAAGTTTGAATTTTTAACTTTTAAAAAATCTAAGGGTTAATTTGGAACTAAAGTATTTAAGTGTAAGACTTTACAAATTTCAAAACTTGAGGGCAAGTTTTTGAAACTATTTCAAGACTCTTCAATTTGTAACTTATGAGTTTTAATGGTTCATAAAGTTGAAGACTCTTCATTTTATGAAACCTCCTATTCTTTAATGACAACTTTTAAAGAAGTGACTTTTGGTTATCCATAACTTGAGGACAAGTTATGGACACCATCATTAGCATTAAGATCATGAATTAAACAAGCATGTAGGTTACACACAATTCCTATGATCTTCTAAAACTCATAAGAACAAATATTAATATCAAACAATTTCAAGAAATCATATTAACACATATAAAACTTGAAAATTGATAATAGTCATTTGAAATGGGTTAACATAATCATTACCACTTTAAAAAACAGATTTTACAAGTCCAAAACAGTTTGGGATAATGATTCTAGCCCATTTCCAGCAACAAAACTCGGAAAACTGCCCAACACGCACCTACTCGTTGAGTGCATGATCCTACTCGACGAGTAGGATGAATTTTGCCTTGGAGTCGTCGAGTTCTCCCCTTGCACTCGGCGAGTCCAGTCGAACAGTGAGCATTTTTTCGATTTTTCAAGCAGTTTGCATCAACTATACAGAAAACAATCCTAGGCTCTGATACCACTGATGGGTTTTGAGCATTCTAACACTCCTATGGTGTACATGCAACCCTATAAACCTTGAATCTATGTTTTCTCTAATATACATGCAATTTTGATTTTTCAAGGTTTACTCCCTAACTAGCATGGCATGGGGAATATGTAATATAAAACTAGTAGAAGTACATACCTTTCTTGTTGCTTGGATTCCTTGAAGACTTTGTGAGCCTAGCACCCCAAATGTTGTGCCTCAAATGCTTCACACAACACTAAAAGACTTGGAATAACTTGAGAGAATACACTTGCACTCAAAAATCGGTTATGCCCTCTTAGAACTCACTAGTGGTCCGATTTTGCTAGCTATAGGGCTCCTTTTATAGTGTTGTCACAATTAGGGTTTACACATGAATGCCCTTAATTGTCATGACTCTTGATTTCTAATGATCCATGGGTTTGTAACTCCCATGAACTATCCATGGAGCTCTAAATGGTTATAACCCAACTCCATAAACCATGGATCATAAATCCACCATAAAAGATTAGATGATTGTCATAATCAACCCTATATATTTAATTAGTCTCATTTTGATCACCAAATTAATTCTAAATTAATACTTGATCAACACTAATTAAATAATACTATTAATAATATATTAGGACTTATAATATATTAATAATCACAAGTGTCCTTTCTCTCATTTAGTCTATCCAAGTATTGCAATGCCATGCAACCCAAATGGACCATGCCGGGTCGGGTCAAGTACATACCAAATAAAGTTATGGACTTAGACACTATATCCAACAACTTTCCATTTGATCTTTAGAATAGAGTGGGATCTAGAATTCCTCTTTGAAACCCGAAGCATTTGAGAAAATCAGTGAGGGTTTCGTACCATGCCCGAGGAGCTTGGTTGAGACCGTAGACAGCCTTCCGGAGTTTATAACAGTAGTTCGGAAAGGAAAGATTAATGAATCCGGGGGGCCGTTGAAGGTACACTTCCGTATCAAGTTCACCGTTAAGAAATGCACTCTTAACATCCATTTGGTAAACTTTGAAGCCTTTATGAGCTGGATAAGCAAGAAAGATTCTGATGGCTTGAAGACGTGCAACAGGAGCAAAAGTTTCGTCGTAGTCGAGCCCTTCTATTTGAGTAAAACCTTTAGCCACCAGTCTTGCCTTATTTCGGATGATCACTCCTGCATCATCAAGCTTGTTTCGGAATACCCATCTTGTACCGACAATGGGATGATTCTGAGGAGGAGGCACGTCAGTCCAAACTTTATTTCGGTCAAATTCTGCCAGTTCGTCTTGCATGGCTGTAATCCAGTCAGCATGCTCCAATGCTTCCTTGATGGATATGGGTTCAACCATGGAAATGAATGCTGAGAAATGACATTCGTTTTGAATATTTGTAGCAGATCGACTCTGTACACCAGCATTGGGGTTACCGATTACTTGGTTCGGAGCATGATCCTTCGTCTAAACATGTAATCGTGGGAGTTCTTGTGCAGTCGTCGAACCGATATCAACAGTGGAATTGATTTGCTCCCCCTGAATGGTTTGAATGTTGGGATGATGCTCCCCCTGAACTTCTGAACCAGAGAGGTTGACATCATCATCAGAAGGGAACTCAAAGAATTGTTCACTTTCATCATTGTTGATCGGATTGGAGTCATCGAACTCAGCAGCTGCATCTTGGAAGGCATTCACATTTGATTCAAGAGAGGAGTTGGCATTATTCTCCCCTCAACCTGAGAAAGTTGAAACGGAGTAGAATCAAATGGAGAGAGACTTGGGATTGGACTGGAAACATTACGAGAGACTGGAACTTCCGAAGAGGGGATTGGAATGAGAGGAGATCTTGATCGAGATTCCGAATCAAGAGCAGTTTCGGAAGGACCAAAGAGAGATTCAAAGTCAACTTCAAGAAATTCCTGAGGGTTCAGACATCCTGGCGGAGGAGCATCAGACTCCATAATGTGAGTTGTGATGTGAGTAGGGCCAGAATTCCGAACAAAGTTGTCATCGAAGGTAATGTCAAAGCTTTCTTCAAGAACATGAGTTCTCCGGTTAAGAACTCTATAGGCTTTCGATGAAGAGTACCCAAGGAAAATGGCTTCATCAGCTTTAGGTTGGAACTTGGTAAGCTAATCACGGTTGTTCTTGATGAAGCATCTGCATCTGAAGACATCTAAAAACGAGATTGATGGCTTCCGACCATTTATTGCTTCGTATGGTGTCATGTTGAGACGTCGATTGATGATACTCCGATTTTGAGTGAAGCAAGCAGTAGAGACGGCTTCAGCCCAAAGGTAGAGTGGTAGATTTGCGAAATTCAGCATGGATGGAGAAGCTCCAATGAGAGTTCTATTGCATCTTTCGACTACACCATTCTATTGTGGGGTATAAGGAGCTGAGAAGTTGTGGTCGATTCCTTTGTCAGTAAGAAAGTTCTCAATGGTGGAATTAGTGAATTCCGAACCATTATCACTCCGGATTCTCCTAACTGGGAGTTTTGTAAGAACGTCTATTCCTTTGATGAAATTTATGAGCTCTGAGGTTGTTTCGGATTTCAACCTTAGGAAGAAGACCCAAGTGAACCTTGTAAAATCATCTACAATCACAAGAATGTATTTCTTATGATGAAGACTTTCTACAGTGGATGGTCCATAGATATCAATGTGTAGAAGCTCCAATGGTTCCGAAATGGACTTTTCGATAATAACAGGATGAGCCTTCTTCGATTCCTTACCACATTCACAAGCAACACACAAATGATCATTTTCGAATTTGAGAAGAGGTAAACCTCTTACCGTTTCGCCGGATACAAGATCATTCATATACCGAAAGTTTAGATGAGCGAGCCTTCGGTGCCATAACCAACTGACGTTAGGAACAACTTTGGAGAGAAGGCAGAGTTACGGTTTTCCAATAATCATGTTGATGTCGAGCGGGTACATGTTCTTGTTGCGAAGCGACTTAATTAAACACTCTTTCCGGTCTTTGGTCATTACATAACTGTACTTTTTGCAAAATTCCACACGTCGATTTGAGTCAGTGAGCTGAGCAACACTTATCAAATTATGTTTTAGGTCAGCCACATAAGACACATGCGAAATAGAGAAGTTTCCATTGGTGAGAGTTCCATAACCACGAATTTGAGAGTTGGAGTTGTTGTCATACGTCACTTAACCAGCATTTGGAGAAAACTTTAAATCTCGCAGAAAATCTTTCTGCCCCGTCATGTGCATGGATCAAGCACTATCAATATACCATATTGTTTCTTGCTCCGAAGCACAAAGTGCCTGCAAAATTAGTGAGTGATGGAGTTTTTAGGCTCCGAATTAGACTTTGGGACATAGGCATGGGCTTTGGACTTTGATTGTGACTTAGGAACAACTTTGTGTTTCTGGGTGATATTCTTGGAATTCTTTGGAAACAGACAGAATGCTAATGTCTTTTCATCTATCCAGTAGTCATATTTAATGAATTGAAGATTCCGAACTGCCTTGTTCGGATTTTAGACTTCCGGAGGGTTGGTATAATTGGTTTCCTCCGGAATGATTGTTTCAACAATGGGAGTTTTGACTTTCCACACACAATTTTTCGTGGAAGAAGATGTTTTCTTTTCATTTGAGAATTTTCTTGATGACACATTGGCTTTAGAAGGATTTGGTTTAAAAATTATGCCATCAGATTTTGCAATAAGGACAAATGAAACATTCCGAGATTCTATTGGAGTTTTTCAGACGGATTTGGTAGCTACATGAGCTTGAGACTGAGTTGAGCTGATGACTTTATTAGGTTCGATATGACCAAGAGTTTCATAAGGTCATTTGAGAATTTTAGAGGGAACAAAAGAGTTTTGACTATGAGTAGATGCATGAGAATTCCGGGATAAACTTGGTTTGGAGTCAGCAAGGAACCTGGAATTTTGTCTAGTCTTAACTTCCTTTTTATGAGCATTTCGAGCTTCTACTTTGGGATCTACGATGTCCTTCCTATTCAATATTGGTTTTCTCTTAGGATGAGACGAGGATTTTGAGGTTTGTCCGACTGATGGATTCTTAAACTCAGGAGTGATGGGAACCACTCTAGTTTTTGAGATGACTAAGGAATCCGATTCACAAGAGTCAGAGGACACACAACTTGAGACTTCAACTTTATCATCTAAGGATGCCCATACAACCTCAGAAGCAGTGGTTTCAATTGTCACCGGATCTATTTCTTCAATCACACAATTGTTCACATGATTGCTTTTAGGGACGTAGTCTACACAATTCGTAAGACTGTGATGAAAATCCATGGTCTGATTCAGGTCCAGGTTTGTCAGAGGCGGAAGAGGCGTGGAATCAGGACATATGACAACTATTGGTTTGAACTCAGGAATTAGGGACTCAAATTGGTCTGAAGTCTCAAGAAGTGGTGACAAGGGAGAAACAGGGGTGTCCGAATGTTTGATACTCGGAACTTCTCCCATGAATGTCAAAATTTTCAATTCCTTCAAGGGACTGACAACTGGTTTCGGAAACTCGCTTCCGAGACCAGGTGCTTTAGACCATGGATGACGAAAATTGTGTGTCATCCGAATGTCCGCTTCAAGCATGTCAACAGAATTATCCAAAGCATCTATTTTTGCATTGAGACGTTTGTTATCAGCAATCAAAACATTTCGTTCAGAATAAGTGGTTTCACATTTATCTTTCAAAATGATACATTCATCGTTTGACATTACAAGCTCATGCTCTAACGACTCGATTTTCAATTTTTTATCCTCAAAACGTAACTTAAGACGATTTAGTTCACAATCCTTCTTCTCACTGGCTTCTATGGCAGACTCATAGCTTTATAAATGGTGTTCATATCTGTTTGGATTTGGGTCAGATAAGGTTCACAAAGAGATAAATCAAAATTATTATCAGAGATCATAGATATTACCTGCTGAACAATGCTGCGGCCAGGTGGATCGTTTATGGCCATGTAGCAGTGGTGAGGTTCAATAACATCATCATCATCTTCAGAACCAGAAGACCAGTATCCTTCCTCACATTCAGCCATTTGTCTTGCCATCAAACACATGTTTCTTCCAGTCAACATGTCATCATCATCTCCGGATGACCAATATCCTTCAACATCTCTTGAAACAGTTGTAACAAACGCTTTCTCACTTTCAGCTAATTCTTGTGCTTTTCGGACATAGTAGGCGAAGTCCTTGACTTTTGGTTTTGGAGGAGCATTAGCCAGGCAATCTTTTGAAAAATGATTTGCATGTCCACACTTATGACACACAATCTTTGATTTGTCCGATTTGGAATTCTGAGAGGATTCCGGAGCAGTGTTTGGTTTACTGATGCTTGGTTTATATGATGGAGGATTTTCGGAAGTTGGCTTAGGTTCAGGAGCAGAGTGAGGGTGAGGATTTTTATGGTGAGGAGCATTGAATCAGTTTTGGTAAGGTTTGTAAGAGGAGTTTAACGGACGTTGGTACTTCATTGAGAGTAGGGCGAACTCCTGTTGAAAACGGAGTTCAACGTTCATGGCTTCAAATTCATCAACTGTTAAGGTTTGCGTGGGTAAGGTAGGTGTGGATGTTTGAACCAATGGAACAATGGGTGTGAAGGGATCCAAGGTAGATGAATTCGGAATGGTTGGTTCAAAGGAAATGACAAGGGCAAGAGGACCTCCGGAGAGTTCCCTTATGTTCTGAGCAACATTTGACTCATGTCCTTGAAGTTCATCAAAAAGTTGATAGAGCTTCAACTTTTTCAAGGAACCATTGCTTTGGAGACGAGATTTCACATTTCCCTATCCTTTGCTGAGACTGTTGATAAACTTGACATTGTACTCCAAAGGAGTTCGAACAATCCCATGAGCAGTCATGTTGTTGACAACGATTCGGTAACGACTGGAAGCAGATGCCACAGATTCACTTGGAGTGGTAGTGAAGGTTTCAAAGTCGTTGACAACTGAGGTGAGGTGCTTGTACTTCATGTTTTCGGAACCTTCAATCAGGTCCTGAAGAGTGTCCCATATCTCTTTTGCAGATTTGCACATCTTGATATGCTCGAAGAGTGAGGGAGGAACACCAAACACCATTTCAGAGAAAGCAACTTGATCAGCATGCAGCTTCTCGATATCATCAGCAGTTAGAGGAGCTGGGCGAGTTTCATCTTCAAGCATGAGCTGAGCACTTGCATCTCTTACAATTATTCTTACAGGAACATGTGGACCTTCAGTTACGGATCTCCATATTTCTTCACCTTTTTCTTTTCCAACTAGAAATATTTCCATTCTAACTTTCCAGTGATCATATTCTTCCACAACTATCAATGGGGCACGTGTAGGGCTACCCACACTATTTGCGATTTGCATTGAAATCATTTGTTGAGAATTAGAAGCAGCCATTGAAGTTAAGATATCTTCAAGCTAAAGTGGTATATAGAAGAACTTTTATCCTCGACACAGAAATGGTTAAGATATCATTTGTTGAGAATTAGAAGCAGCCATTGAAGTTAAGATATCATTTGTTGAGAATTAGAAGCAGCCATAGAAGAACTTTTACCTAGCATGGGTTTTCTTGAGTACATGCACAAAGATTTGATCTTTAGAGAGCTTAATAGACTTAAGGTTTAAGATCTTGCATTGTGGTGATGTCTAATTAGATAAAGTTGGAAACTTTATACATTAACTCTCTAAGTGAATATGAACTGGTGAACCTAGATCTGTTAGGATTTAGCTCTTAATGGAGAAATAGATTTTGACCAAAAATGCAGCGTAGCCAAGGGCTATTTGCGGCACGGTTATGCATTGCATCGTGTCTCTTTCTTGCTTTAGTGATTGGGGTAAGGTTAATGGGTTTTAAGCTATAGACAATGGTTTAGTTTAGGCAGTTCGTGTATTTGATTCTTTGGTCCTTTGGGTAATTGGATCAAACTCTTTATTCAGGTGGGTCTTCTCTTTATATTGTAGGACACTAGGTTTCATGTTATGCTAGTTGTCTGTGTGACACCTGCATGTTGTGTATTGTGAGAACAAGATCGATGCGCAGGGACAAGGTTTGAGAACTCAAACCTTGAGTGAATGCTTAAGATCAATGTCTGCTTGCTAAACAATGTTCAAGTCAAGGCTGGAGAGACCAGTCAAGTCTTAGATAATGTATTCAACAAATGATCAAGTCATTAAATGAAGAATAATAATAAATGATCAAGGCAAGGCTAATAAATGAAGAACAAGAAGAATGTTTAGAATATGCTTATAGTGAATGCTAAAAAGTGAGTAAAAGATCCGTGGTTGACTTCTATTGAAAGCTCCTATAAATAGGAGAGAATATTACAGCGAATTAACCCTGATGTTTACATAGGACCGGACAATAGACATAAGTTTGACATTCTGATTGTCTAAATACAACTTTAGACCAAGTCCTATGAAACGTTACATCAAATACAAGACAAAAGTAATAAATGCACAAAAGACAAACGACTTCATTCCGGACAAGCAATGTTCCGGACATGAAAGTTGTTTGCGGATCAGCATGCATTCCAGACATGAGGATAAGCTCCAGAATGCCTTCACTCTTCTTTCCTTCTTTATTGGTCCGGACAGGTTCCGGACAACTTCTTCTCTTTGGAATTCATCCACTTCGGAATAGCGAGTTAGGATTGCCAAAGGTTCACTTTCAGGTTCCAACATGTATACTTTCTTGGTTGGGCCCGTTGGGCTACACCCATTTATATACATTTATTAGTCTAGGCCTGATTGTATGCTTATTGGGCTAGGCACGGATGTATGTATGTTGGGTTGGGCCTGCATAATAAGACATAGTTGTTGGGCTAGGCCCAATAATTGTATACTATGTGGTATCTTGGGGAATTCACTAAGCTTTGTGCTTATGATTTTATATTTAAATGTTTCACATTCTTGTAGTAGCAAGGAGAAGGTTACAACGAGATTGCATCATGTATGCTATTTATGATTTTGATATGTGTTCATAGTATTGATTTACTCACAACTTTGATTTATGTTGTTAAAACAATTAGTTGATTTCTTCTTATGAATGAAAACTGTGTGAATTTATTTGATTATAAAATAAAAAAATTGGTTTTTAAATTTGGGACATTATATTGTTGTTGGATACATTATAGAGAAGAATTACTTTAGGCTCACTTGCCATCTTCATCTACTCCCCAAAACCATGTGGGATCAAAGGCATCAAAAGTTGTCATATAAATATCATGTAATTGGATCCTTGATAGTTTTTGCTTAAAATGGTCTGAAAATAATTATTATTTTAAAGTTGCTTCTATTGTTGTTTATAAGAAAAAAATATCATTTTTAGATATCCAAATCCATTAGTTAAGCACAATCCATTTTATGGAGAATCGGCTAGGACTATATAAGTAGCCTTTTTGTTGGTCCCCTATTGTCAGAATATTTGTTGTTCATTTTTATTTTGGAGAAACATAGAAAGCAATGTCATTTTAGATGTATTTGTTTTTAGAATTTATGCACATATAATTATTAAATAGATGCATAGAAGGTTAACATGAAGTTTAGAAACTTCTTCGATTTCCATGTATCATAAATATCCATTATTTATGGGGGAACTAACTCATGGTACCAATTTTGAATGTCTAAATCGTAACCTCCTTCAATGCTTATAATAGTATTATTAACTTGCATTAAAATCTGAATTTGGCTCTTTATGTAATGTAACTAGATAAACAAGTTATTTCTAACATTCGACACTAACATTTTTAGAATAAACCATCAAAGTTACTGATGAGCATATGCATATTTTGGAAACACTTTGTTCTTATACATAATTTCAATGTAACGTTAAAAAAAAACATAATTATTGTTTTTCATATTTTAAATGAAATGAAAGCCATTTTCATAAAAGCCATGTCATCAAGATATATGTTTCACAACATAGATGGAAACTAGAATTATAAAGTAAAGCAACACGAAATCTAGAATCATAAATATGATGATGTGTGTGTATAGATCCTCCTTCGCCTTCCCATAAATTGATAAGTACCAAAGAAAACATTTAATCTACAACTATAAGCACGAAGCTTAGTGAGTTCTCCAAAATATCACATACAATGTAGATAACGACACATAACAACATCTGGTCCACATAAATCCTAGGATCGAATCAACCCCAAGTTCGTATTAATTTCATTTGTATGTTTCAACCAAAAGGGTCTGTATCAACCCACAACAGCTTGTTGGATTAGGTGTCTAAGTTCATAACTATTTCTGGAATGTACATAACAACATCTGGTCCACATAAACCCATAGGATGCTCCATGGATGCTCCATGGATGCTCCATGGTGGTTATAGAACCCATGGGTCATGGAAATGAAAAGTCATGACAATTAGGGTTTACATGGTGTAACCCTAATTGTAACACACTATATAAGCTACATGTTATACATCAAAATCGGCCACTAAGAATACAAGTGAGGGATAACCGATTTCTAAGTGTTCTTCATTTCTCTCTAAGTTATTACAAGTGCATTTGGTGTTGTGTGAGACATTTGAGGCATCACACTTGAGGTGCTAGGCTCACAAGGTTTTTAAGGAATCCTAACTACTACAAGGTATGTATTTCCTACTAACTTTTATGTTTAAAAGTTCCCATGTATGCTAGATAGGTTATGAACCTTGGAAAAACAATTTTGCATGTATCATAGATAAAACATAGATCCAAGCTTTCTAGGGTTGCATGTACACCATAAGAGTGTTAGAATACTCAAAACCCTACAGTGGTATCAGAGCCTAGGCTTGTTTGATTTATATTTGATGCAAAATTGTGAAAAAAGCTGAAACTCTTGCTGTCTGGTCAGTGGACTCCCCGAGTCCATGGGAGGACTTGACGAGTCCAAGAACAAATTCATCTTACTCATCGAGTAGGTTCATGCACTCGACAAGTAGGAGCCTCTGACTGCAGATTTTTGACTTTTGCTGCTGGAAATGGACTAGAAACATTACCCTAAACTGTTTTTTTGTTTTAAAACTTGTTTTAGATGGTGTAATGGTTGTTCTAATCCATTTACAATGGCTAATATCAAAATTTCATGTTTATATGTGTTCATATGTTCTTGAAATTTTGATAGGAATATTCATGTTCTTATGAGTTCTTGATAGATAATAGGAATTACTTGTTAAAATTGTTTAATGTTTAATTCATGATCACTATGTGTTTTAATGGAATCCATAATTTGTCCTCAAGTTATGGATTACCAAAAGTATTTCTTTTAAAAGTCCATCAAAGAAACACATAGGTTACATAAAATGAAAAGTCACTCATTTTATTACATCATTAACTCATAAGTTATGAAAGATGAAAAGTTTTGTAGAGTTCCAAAACTTGCCCTCAAGTTTTGGAACATGTAAAGTCACTTTAAATACTTTAGTTCCAACCCCTAGAATTTTAAAAGTTAAAATTCAACCCTTATACTTTATAATATTATAAGTTAATATATATATATATATATATATATATATATATATATATATATATATATATATATATATATATATATATATATATATAAGAACAAGTCGTTTTACCGTTAGTAGGCCTCATTCACGAAGCCGGTCTATAAGGGGGGGTGGGGGTATAAGGTTGTTGCCTATAAAATGGCAGCTTAATGGGTGTCCACTCTCACCCACCGTTTCCTTGATTGGTGGAGGGTCGTTAGCCGAACGGGTAGGACAAGGACTTCTAAATATTCATTAAAAGTATGATGAAAAAATAAAGTAACTAAATGTTTTTTTATAAATTCCCAATCTTAGTTACTTTAGGAAAATGTGAATATGGTGCTAACCCATGAAATTACACTTTGCACTTTGATTAAGTCGTTAGTGGAGCGTGTGTGGTTAACCGGCACACTAACCTGGACTTAACAAGGTAGGAAAAGGGTAACTTAATATTTATCATAGTATCGATGGAGCGTGTGTGGTTAACCGACACATCGATTGAGGGGTAAATATTGAGGGTACCAAGTAATTTGCATGGTTACTTCACACTTTGTTTTGTGATCCTCGGCCTCTCAGTCACAAAACCTGAAGGGCACACTCGAGATTGAAACATGCCATTGAAAAGTTCAATGAATCTCAAACAATCTAGGAGTTTCAAAACCAATTAAAAACCTAATAATTTATTTTGTTTTTCATGGTGGAAATTGGTGAATCGTCATTCACCTATCCTCAAATATTTTATAGCTTGGATTACGGCATCCCTCTTCTAAGTTATAAAATATTATGTTGGGTCCTAGCCTTAATATTACATTTGGGTGTTTTATTAAGGACTATCTTTATATCTAATATAAACTTATCTTTTTTTTTTCTTTTCAGATGTCTTCCAACAATGCTGCTTCTGGCTCAAACCCTACCGGCTCCTTCTCTCTCATGAACCTTTGTGGGAGAGTCATCTTTGATGGATCCAACATTATGGATTGGATTAGGAACACCAGAATGGTCACTCGGTATGAGGACAAGGAATATGTCCTCGACAAGGAGCTTAAAGAACTCATGCTGACTGCTACTCTTGAGGGGGTCGCTGAATATCAGGCCCATGAAAGAGATGCTACCAAAGTGGCATGCATCATGTTGGTCACTATGACAACCGAGATCCAAAAGTCCTATGAGCACTACTATCCTTTTGAGATGCACCGGGATTTGATGGACCGCTACCATCAGAGTGCTCGTCAAGAACGATATGATAACAACCAGGATGAAGGATGGTGAACCCATCACGGGCCACATGCAGAAAATGCAAAGGTATGTGGACCGTTTGCTGAAACTGAACGTGAACTTCCCAGAGGAGTTGGCAATAGATATCATTTTGCACTCCTTACCTTCGTGGTATGATAAATTCCGCATGACATACCACATGAACAAGGAGGAAGTTACACTCAGCAAACTTCAAGGACTTCTGAAGACCGCGGAAAGTGGTCTTAAAAGTAAGTCGGTTGTTACTAATCCTACTCCTACCACGGCCCCTGTCTTGGCAATCGGGCAAGGAAAAGGAAAGAAGAGGAAGATCCCTTCGAAAGGTACCAAGGGAAAGTCTCTTGATGGCTCCTCTTCGAGCGGAACCAAGAAAGGTTTCGTTACTCCTTCTGCTAACCCTAAAGAGGCTGAATGCTTCTATTGTCATGAAAAGTCGCACTGGAAGCGAAACTGCCCAAAGTACCAGCAAGATGTTAAGGATGGGAAAGTAAAACCCAACCATGCAGGTATTTACACTATATTGTCTAATAACTCACCCTATTCTAATTCTTGGGTCCTTGATACAGGTTGTGGTATTCACATATGTTGTGATTTGCAGGGACTAAGAAGAAGTGAGAATGTGGAGCATGGGAAGATAAACTTGATCATGGGAAATAGGAAAGTTACATCTGTCACCAAGATTGGAGTTTATTCTTTATTGCTAAGTAGTGGGTTAACATTAGATTTGAATAAATGTTGTTATTCGCCTAAAATGGCAAGACATATTATTTCCTTTCATGGCTTGTACAAACAAGGTTTTACCTTTTCATTTGATAATGATGTGGTGGTATTAATGCTTTCTTTAATAATGTTCTTTATTATAAAGCATTACCTTGTGATGGTGTGTATGAAACCGTGTCCGTTGTAGATAACCTAGGAAATAATGTATTGTGTATCGATTCTTCCACTAGTTTGGATAAAGCATCATTATGGCATTGTCGTCTTGGACATGTAAGCAAGAAAAACATAGGCCAACTCCAAAAGGATGGAGTCTTGGAGTCATTTAACCTAAAATCAGATGACAGTTGTGAATCTTGTTTACTTGGGAAAATGACAAAGTCACCCTTCACTGGTACTTGTGTTAGGGGTGAGGGTTTGTTGGACCTCATACACACTGATGTGTGTGGACCCTTCAGAACCACCACAAGGGATGCTAACCGCTTCTATATGACTTTTACTGATGATTTTAGTAGATATGGATATGTCTACTTAATCAAGCATAAGTCAGAGACCTTGAAAGATTCAAAGAGTTCAAACAGGAAGTGGAGAATCAGTTGGGCAGGAACATTAAGATGCTTCGATCCGATCGAGGTGGTGAGTATCTTAGTACAGAGTTCCTTGAATATCTTAAGGAATATGGGATTGTATCACAATTGACACCTCCCAGGACACCGCAGCTGAATGGTGTGGCTAAGAGGCGTAATCAAACCTTGTTAGACATGGCTCGTTCCATGATAAGTCGAGCTTCACTACCAATCTCATTCTGGGGGTATTCCTTAGAGACTGCCGCCCATATCCTTAATATAGTCCCTACAAAGAAGGTTGCCAAAACACCTCATGAGATGTGGACCGGAAAAGTTCCCAATCTGGACCACATCAAGATTTGTGGTTGCGAGGCTTTTGTGAGGCGCGAGTCTCACGATAAGCTCGAACCTCGAAGTGAGAGGTGTATTTTCATCGGCTATCTACAGAGATCCTTCGGTTACCTCGTCTACAGACCCAATGATAATGTGGTCTTTGTAGCGAGGAGATGAGTCTTTCGAGAGAGAGAATTCATAAGCCAAGGAAACAATGGGAGGCAAATTGACCTTGAAAAATTCAAGAGTCAAGTGGTGAAGGAACCTCAAACCCTAGCAATCAACCTGAGGAGGAAACTCCTGTTGATCCGACAGAAGAGTCTATATCTCTGAGGCGTTCCACAAGAGTTAGGAATGCACCTAAGCATTACTATGGTTTCCATATTACTGCGTAAGGTGATACACTTATCAGTGATAGCACACTGGTGAGTCTGGATGAACCTAACAGCTACACGCAAGCCATGGCAGGCCCTGAGGCTGCTAAATGGAAAGAGGCTATGGATAGCGAGATACAGTCCATGTATGACAATCAAGTTTGGAACTTGGTTGAAAATGTACCTGGTCGCAAGACAGTCGGGTGCAAATGGATCTTCAAGAAGAAGACCGACATGGATGGTAATGTACACACTTATAAGGCGCGAATGGTTGCAAAAGGCTTTTCTCAAACTCCAGGAGTTGATTATGATGAGACCTTTTCAGCAGTAGCGAAGATTAAGTCTATTAGGGTTATGTTAGCCATTGCTGCATTTCATGATTATGAAATATGGCAAATGGATGTCAAAACCGCTTTCCTTAATAGAAAGTTGGTTGAGGATGTTTACATGAGTCAGCCTGAGGGTTTTGTCAGTACATAGTACCCTAACAGAGTGTGTAAGCTTGAGAAATCCATTTATGGATTAAAGCAAGCACCTCGCAGATGGAATCTTTGCTTCGATGAGAAAGTCAAAGAGTTTGGCTTTTCGAGGAGTGAAGATGAATCTTGTGTATATGTCAAGGCTAGTGGGAGTATAGTCAGTTTTTTGGTATTGTATGTGGATGACATACTACTTATAGGAAATGACATCCCAACTCTGCAGGAAGTTAAGTCCTGGCTTGGGAAGTGTTTCGCTATGAAGGACCTTGGAGAAGCTGCCTATATCCTAGGGATAAGGATTTTGAGAGACCGGAGTAAAAGACTAATTGGACTTAGTCAGAGTACCTACTTGGATAAGGTGATGAATAGGTTCAGCATGCAGAATTCCAAGAAAGGAGAATTACCAATCCAGAGTAACGCCAGACTGAGTAAGACTCAGAGCCCGAGTACAGAGGCTGAGATAGCTGAGATGAGTCAAGTACCTTATGCTTCTGCTATAGGCTCGATCATGTATACTATGACTTGGACTCATCCTGATGTGGCCTTTGCCTTAAGCATGGTCAGCAGATATCAGGGGAACCCTGGCAAGGCTCACTGGACTGCGGTAAAGAACATTCTCAAGTACTTGCGGAGGACAAAGGACTGGGTCCTTACCCTCGGTGGGAGTGATGACTTGAGAGTATTGGGGTATAGTGATGCTAGCTTTCAGACTGATAGGGATAATTTCCGCTCTCAGTCAGGCTGAGTCTTTACCTTAAACGGAGGAGCAATTTCTTGGAAAAGTTCCAATCCAGAGACAGTGGCTGATTCAACTTGCGAATCAGAGTATATAGCGGCAAGCGAGGCAGCAAAGGAGGCTATATGGCTAAAGAACTTCATTGGAGACCTTGGAGTTGTACCAGCTATAAAGGAGCCTATAGAGATTTTCTGTGATAGTGAAAGCGCAGTTGCCTTAGCCAAGGAACCAAGGGATCACGGTAGATCCAGAAACATCGACATAAAATATCATTTCATCAGACATCGAATAGAAGAAGGACTCCTCGTAGCAAAAGAAGGTATCATCGGATGAGAACCCGGCAGATCCCCTCACTAAGGGACTGGGTTGGGTTAAGCATCTCCAGCATGTGAGGCGCATAGGGCTGAAGGATGATAGTAGTTTTAGTAGTTAGATAGCTTTGAAATGTGTAAAGTGTAATTGACATTTGATGATGAATAAAAGATGTATTTATTTATGAGTAAAGTGTTGCTATCTTTTGACAATCGTTTACTATCGTTTCATTTTTCATGTTTTGACTTCCAGAATAATTATATTTGGTATATCATATTATTCGAATTCTCCACAGTCTGTCATATGTTGGGAGTAGGTATGAATCAAGACTGTCATGAGTTGGTTGTAGAGGTCTAAGATATTGGACATGGCTACAACACTCATGAGTGCTCATAAGTTCCGAGTATTGGATTCAACCCACGCTCGATGGTATCACTTCATGGAATCTATCTCGAGTGATCGTGAGACGGTATTATCATATAAGTCTTCAAACCAAGAGATATGACTTGTTGCCTATGAGTTGGTTATGCATCGATTATACGAAAACACATTGGTAACTCGATGTTATAAAACGTGCCTTTGTGTATGATTCAACAAGTAGTAGAACAAGCATATGAGTCGAAGTTTATCTGTTCCTTCTTGGATTAGAAGTGATATCTGGTCCCCTCGATGATTTTGTGTTGACCCATGTACCGGGCTCAGTCAAAATTAAGTTGATGTGTTCAATTAAGTTCTATGTCAAAAAAATCGGAAATCGGGAAACAAACTGCTGGACAATAAGCAAGACATCGTTCCATGTATTTTTCTGGCTGATATCTAGAACAGAGGATTATATGATCACTTATCTTAAATGGCGTATCATCATCATCTCAGTTCCGAGAGACCTTTAAAGAGCTACGATTGCTGATCGGTTCCTGAAGTCATTCTTGCAGTTATAGTTATTAGACTTATCCAAGTCGGAGACTGTTGGATTAGGTGTCTAAGTTCATAACTATTTTTGGAATGTACTTGACCCAATTAGCATGGTCTATTTGGGTTGCATGGCATCATGCATTTGAATAGACTAAAATGAGAGAAATAACACTTAAGGTTTATTAATATATTATAAGTTCTAATATATTAATAGTATTATTTAGTTAGTATTGATCAAGATTTAATTTGGAATTAATTAAGTGATCAAAAGAAGACTAATTAAATATATGGGTTGATTGTGTAAATCATCCATACTTCTATAGTGGGCTAATGCTTCATGGATTATCAAGTTGGGCTAAATCCCATAGGATGCTCCATGGTGGTTATAGAACCCATGGGTCATGGAAATGAAAAGTCATGACAATTAGGGTTTACATGGTGTAACCCTAATTGTAACACACTATGCAAGCTACATGTTATACATCAAAATCGGCCACTAAGCATACAAGTGAGGGCTAGACGATTTCTAAGTGTTCTTCATTTCTCTCTAAGTTATTCCAAGTGCATTTGGTGTTATGTGAGACATTTGAGGAATCACACTTGAGGTGCTAGGCTCACAAGGTTTTTAAGGAATCGTAACTACTACATGGTATGTATTTCCTACTAACTTTTATGTTTAAAAGTTCCCATGTATGCTAGATAGGTTATGAACCTTGGAAAAACAATTTTGCATGTATCATAGATAAAACATAGATCCAAGGTTTCTAGGGTTTCATGTACACCATAGGAGTGTTAGAATGCTCAAAACCCTACCCGTATCAACCCATAACAAATTATATAACAACTATCAATAAGTAAGACTTAGCTAGTTTAGCATGCACATCAACTATGACATAAGCAAAAAAAATGAGAAAACTTACCTGAGCTAAACAACAGAAGCTCACCAATAATCTCTGCAACAGAATAACTAACACATGATACCTAATGCCAAACCTAGACTGGTGGTTAATCAGATACTCACTTCTACTCAAGTTTGACCAAAAGTCAACTTGGTCACTAAGTTAACCCTTGGTCAACTAGGTATGCTACGCTATATAAGGGCTTGCAATGCCCACTACAAGACAAAATAGTCGAGTATCTTGGCCAGAGCATGCCTGACTTAGAAAACCCAAAAAATCATGTTGCGCCAAGGATAGGTGCGCCGTGTTCAATCCTTCTTCACAAAGTGAAAAGACTTAATCCATTAAGTCAAAACCCCAAACTTCCAGATCTAGTCCTAAAAAATAACTTAATAGATAAGGTTTCCTAACTTTACCCATTAAGACTCTCCAATACAACAAGATCTAAATTTTATGTCTTAAAAAGTCCAAGAATGTATCTCTCTTTATTCTGGTCATGGTCAAATCTAAGAAGGAATGGGTGATAGCTTTCTTGAAAACTTCCATATTACACACATGATACTCATTAAGTGTCATACATTTCACCTTTGTAGACGTATTGCCCTTATATATGATGTGTGGGTATATAAAGAGATGAAACCATTTCTTTTGAGTTAGTTTTTATTCTCTTTTTGTCTATATGTCGAGAGCTTTGTCCTTTCTCCTCTCTTTCTCTCTTTTGAAGACTATTGAAATAATTTGGTGTTTAAATGCTTCTCCCTAAATACTAAATGGTGTTTAGTGCTTAAAGGCATAATAACTACTTAATACAACTAAAGAAATAACATTCTTGGCGACTCAAACTTCTTGTAATATCCCTTTTCAAGATGTTTCTTATTTTAGGATTGTGGACCTTAATTTGATCAAGTAAAGGTCCTAGGCTTCAAGGGATAAATTTTGTACCTTATTAGATGTTGATAATCTTGGTGAAGTGATTTAAGCCTCTGAATTGTGTATTGGAGCTAAAAGGGGCAAATGGGAAAAAGTGATATTATAGACTTTTTGCATATTAATAAATTAAGTCTTGTATGCATTAAGTCGAAAGTAATTTGGTTGAATTATAGGGCTTGTTAATACATTCATGTGCAAATAAAGATCACTGAAAAACAGGTTTATAACAAATAAGTTATGACTTTGAAGTTAGAATTGACTCTCATAAATGCAACACCTTGACGTGGTCAGAAGGTTACCGCGACGCGTTGAGCTGTGTAGCCCAAGCCCATCTAATTAGGTTTTTCCCAATATTTAAAGGCTGTATCTTTGTGTTTTAGGTCATTTTCAGCCTCCATCACATCAAAGAGCTCCATGGGAGAACACCCTAGCCTCCATATTGTTCTCTCTCCTTTTCTTTCCAAGTTTTGAGCTATTGGTGCATTTTGAAGTTAAAGAAGGTGATTCTTGGTGCAAGGAGTATTGCTTCAACTTTGATCTAGCCAGCTCTTGTGTTCTAGACTTCGGTGAATCAAAAAAATCCTCTACCCTTATTCTTTCTCTCTTAGTTATTAGTTTGGTAATGTGGCTTTGGTCCCTTTTCTGGTTAGTCTTGACATTTGAGGAACTCCAGATTTTGTTATGGTATTTTCATAATTGTTAGGATCCTTTTAAGTGAGAAAAGGGTCTAAGCATGGGTTTTCTTGAGTCCATGCACAAATATTTGATCTTTAGAGAGCTTAATAGACGTATGGTTTAAGATCTTGCATTGGAAACTTTATCCCTTAACTCCCGTAAGTGGTTCAGATATGAACTGGTGAACCTAGATCTATAATGATTTTTCTCTTAATGGAGAAATAGTTTTTGACCAAAAATTCAACATGGCCAAGGGTGCTTCACGAAATGGTTATGAGTTGCATCGCGTCCCTTTTTTCCTCTAGGGACCAGGGCCTTGTCAAAGGGTTTTAAGCTATAGACAAAGTTTTAGTTTGTGTTTGGTTTAGGCAGTTCGTGTAGCTGATTCTTTGATTCTTTGGGTAATTGGATTCGGCTCTTGATTCATGTGAGTCTTCTCACTATACTGTAGGACACTATGTTTCATGTTATGCTTGATGTTTGTGTGACACCTGCAAGTTGTGTATACTTTCTTGGTTGGGTTCATTGGGCCTATTTATATACATTTATTGGTCTGGTTCCGAATGCATTCTTATTGGTCTAGGCATGGGTGTATGTATGTTGAGTTGGGCCCACACGATTAAAACACAATTGATGGTCTACACCCATAATTTGTATGGAATATGTGTTGGGTCTAAAAATATGGTGTATACTTTACTTTTCTAGGCTTGAATAGGTTTTTGGTCTTGTAAGTATTGTGTGGGTGTTTGCGGTTGTGTGGGTGTTCTCAGCTGTGAACGTGTGTGCGGTCGTGAACGTGTTTGCGGTTTGTGTCCCCTATATATAGTGTGTCAGACCTGTCAGAGGTGAAGGGGGAACATAAGTGCATGGCCAAGTGTATGAAAATCAAGGTGTTCTAGAGAGAGAAAGTTAGTGAGAAGAAGAGTGAGTGTGTGTGTGAATCTCACGTGTATTGGAGCATCAATCTTGTCATTGAATACATCATAGATTCATCTTCTTCTTCTTCTCCTTCTTCTATATTTGATCTTGCATCATCCAGTTGATTGGGATTCCGCACCATCAAGTGGATCTGATTGATACATCAAGCTAATTTTTGGGACATACAGTTGGTATCCGAGCTTGGATTGTATCAATCAAATTGGCATGATCTGGAGCATTTTTGCACTTTTTCTTGAAGGATTTTGCGTTTTTAGATAACTTTTGACAAAATATTGGGGGTTTGTTCTTCGTGTTTTTCATAAAAACGAGTTTTTGATCGAGTTTTGGAGCAAAAAGGGGTGACAAACGTTGTTTTTCACGTAATCTGCAAGTGGTTTACGGCTAAAGAAGGGTTTACTGCCGAAGAAGGGTTCACTGCCAAAGAAGGGTTTACGGCCGGCTTCGGACGTTTACGGCCCAACTCATTTGTAGTCCTCGGACAGTTCTCGGCCAGCAGGTGTTCAGCCCACGAGAGTTTGCGGTCCAGTCCTCGTTTACAGTCCCCTCGGATCTTCGGCCCAGCAGGTGTCGAGCACGTGTTCGGTCCAAGCGTCTTCGGTGCGAGGCTCCAGTACATGCAAGCTTGTGCAGCAGCAAATATTCAAAAGAAATTGGGGAGTACAAGGTTTCAAACCTGGGTCTATTGCCTCCTCAACCAACGCCCTTTCCAACTCATCTAGCATACGAGATGTTTAACACTTTCCCTTTTTAATTCAAGAAGCTTCGCTATTTCGACCTATTCTCGGATTTTTGACAACTTTTGCCCAAAAATTAATTTTTCAAATATTCAAATTTCATTTTCAACACAAAATTTTGGTTTTTAATTTTTGACTATTATTTTTGACTTTTGACCTTAAAATTTTTACTTTGACTTTCAATTTTGACATTTGACTTTAAACTTTGACTTTCTCGTTTAACTTTCAAATTTTCAAGTTTAGCCTTTCGGTTTGACTTTTAAGTTTGATTTTTTAAACTTGACTTTTAAGGTTGACTTTCTCGGTTTATAGTCAAAGGGCATTTTTGGTAAACAATGAGTTCCGCAAACATTCCGGTTAATGAAGTTTCATGCTCTCAATCTTGTGAAGCTACGATTAAATTTCTTCGTTGAAAATGAGGACCTTAAATATGAAGTATATACTCTTGGGAAGGCCCAAAAACCCTTAAAAACTCAACTAGAGGCCAAAACAAAGGAGTTCAGAAAAACTTCAAGAAGAATATCGCAATAAATATGAAAATTAGAACTATGTTAAAAGGGAAATGGCCGAATTAACTGCCGAACTTGATGCATTGAAAGCTAAATATAAAGATGCAGATTTTACCTTTAAGAAATTTGATGTATCAAGTGAGGTAGTTGCGTCCATGATTGAAAAGCAACTAAAATTCAAAGATAACCAATCTAAGGGTCTAGGGTATAATAGTGTACCATCTCATTTCAATGACAACTATAACTCATCCCTTGAGACCAACGTAGAAGAAATTCCTGCTCAGTATGGCCAAACCCCTGTCCCAACTTTAGTTAAGACTGAATCTTCTGGGCCTACTGAGGTTATTAAGGTGAATGCTTCTGATGCTTCTACTTCTTGTGTAGGTAATGTAGTGGAAGATGAGAACAAGGAGAACACTATTGAACAAACAAATGACTCCTTGAACTCTGAATCTATTGCTTCTAACCAACCTGTTGTTGATAAATACAGGCCACCAATTCAAGATAAACATAGTGCCTGTTGCAAGTGTGCTTGTGGGAACAATTAGAGACAAGGCAAGGGCACGCCACCAGGAGCAGGAAGAAACAATTCCTATGTGAAGAAACAAACGTGTTTTCACTGTGGAACACCTGGACACATTACCAGAAATTGTCCAAATTGCGCATACGTTCCCTACTACGCACAAGGATGGCAAAATGCGCCAAGAGGGAGATTCTCCAAAGGAAATTCTTCAAGGTCACAATCACGAAATGGTGATTGGAACGCGACAAAGACCAAGAATCAATCTCCCAACATCAAGAAGGGAATGTAGTGTTGGATTAATGTCTAAGTCCATAACTATATTTGGTATGTACTTGACCCGACCCGGCATGGTCCATTTGGGTTGCACTTCACCGACACAATTTATATGGATAGTCTTTTGAGAATAGTATATTTATGATTTATATTAATATATTATAAGTTCTAATATATTAATATGGAATCATATTATTTAATTAGTATTGATCAAGAATTAATTTAGAATTAATTAAGTGATCAAAAAGAACTAATTAAATATGGACTCTTATATATATGGAATGGGCCAAGTTCATTTAGGTTGGGCTAAGCTTTCATGGATGGTCCATGGAGCTTTTAACCCATGGATCCTATGTAAATGAAAGGTCATGGGTATTAGGGTTTACATGGATGTAACCCTAATCCTCCATAATATATAAAGGGGTCCTTGGCTCACAAAATTGGCACAAGTGTGTGAAAATAAGAGTGGGCCGATTTTAGTGTTCATACATATTCTCTCAAGTTCTTCCAAGGTGTTTTGGTGATTTGTGATTCCATTTGAGGCTTCCACACTATTGGGTCTAAGCTCTTAAAGCTTGAAGACATCAAGTTACATCAAAAGGTATGTCATCTAACTAGAACTTTGTAGTATAGGTGCTTCATAATATGCTAGTTAGGATGAAACCTTGGAATAGTTAATATTTGCATGTATAATAGAGAAAACATAGATCCAAGGTTTATAGGGTTGCATGTACACCATAGGAGTGTTAGAATGCTCAAAACCCAACAGTGGTATCAGAGCCATGGGTTGTTTTCTGTTATATTGATGCAAATGTTTTATTTTCAAGTTGGAAAAAAAAGGAAAAAAAACATGACGTTTGTCAAATTTTAAGATAATTACTTGTTTCGTGAAAAACGAATTATTTGTAAAATTTGAATCATTTGTTATATGAGTTGAATTAGGTCAAATTTAGTAAAAGATAAAATGATATGATTATTTTATTAGTTTTAAAAGTTTGATCTAAATGTTTTAAGGAGTTACATATTTTGTCATAAAATTTTGGAGCTCAAAAGTTTTTTTTTAAAGTTGTGATCTTAAGGGTTTTTGAAACTTCCATAAGTTATGGATATGAAAGTTTTTTTTAAAAAAAAAAAAATTTGATTCAAAGTTTTTATGGAGTTACAAAATTTGGTGTTAATATTTTAAAGAATTCCATAACTTGTTCTTAAGTTATGGAACATGGAAAGTTTCATCATAAAACACCATTAATTCCATAAGTTATGGAATCCAAAGGTTTTCAAGAATTACAAAACTTGCCCTCAAGTTTTGAAATTTGAGAAAAGTTTTTTATGAAAAAAACAATTGAATTCTAAAACTCTTGGGTTAATAACTTAAACAATTAATTAAATGGTTTTAATTTTGAGTTTAATAATTGGAATTATGATGTTTTGTTGAATAGTTCAAATTAACTCTTATGGACTTTATTAATAGTTAATTAAAGCGTTTAATTAAAAGAGTATTATTAAATCCATAAATATATGGTTTGAGTTTAATTAAATTAAAAGTCTAGTCTAATTAATAGATTAAACCATCATGTATTTTAAATGTCTAAAATACACACTTATACTATTATAATATTAAAAGTTTAATATATTATATGTATAAGAGCAAGTCGTCTTACCGTTAGTAGGCCTCATTCACGAAGCCCAGTCTATAAGGGGGGTATAAGGTTGTTGCCTATAAAATGACAACTTAATGGGTGTCCACTCTCGCCCACTGCTTCCTTGACCGGTGGAGGGTCGTTAGCCGAACAGGTAGGACAAGGACTATAATTCTCCCTTCATTAAAAGTATTAATGATAAATACTAAGTAACTAAACCTTTTATTAATTCCCAATCTTAGTTACTTAGGAAAATGTGAATAAGGTGCTAATCCATGAAATTACACTTTGCACTTTGTTTAAACCGTTAGTGGAGCGTGTGTGGTTAACCGGCACACTAACCTGGATTTAACAAAGTAGGAAAAGGGTAACTTAATATTTATCATAGTATCGGTGGAGCTCATGTGGTTAACCGGCACATCGATTGAGGGGTAAATATTAAGGGTACCAAGTATATTTGCATGGTTACTTCACACCTTATTTTGTGATCCTCGGCATCCCAGTCACAAAACCTGAAGGGCACACTCGAGATTGAAACATGCCATTGAAAAGTTCAATGAATCTCAAAAGATCTAGGAGTTTCAAATCCAAGTAAAAAAACCTAGTTAAATTATTTCGTTTTTCATGGTGGAAATTGGTAAATCGTCATTTACCTACCTTCAACTATTTTATAACTCGGATTACGACATCCCTCTTCCAGTTATAAATAGGTTGTTGGATCCTAGCCTTAATATTTCATATTGGGTGTTATATTAAGGACTTTAGATCAAATATCTTGAATGTCTCCCAAAATATGTCGAGTTCAGACATCTATGATCTTCCCAAATCTCTTGGAACTTTACTTCCTCCACCTCCTCCAATTATTCTCCCTAACCCACAAGTTCAAGGTCACTCAAGCCCTAATGGCAAGCAAGGTCTATGTGTGATCACATCTTAGAGATGAAGTCACATATTGACAAGCCGGGAGAGTTGGGTTTCAAAGTCTTGAGAAAGTTGGATGTTCAATCACTTTCTAAGTCACATAGTGAGTTCCTTTGGGACTACTATGATACAGACTATGACATGAACCTTAATGATCATATCTATTTGCTTAGTTCTGCTGAATCAACAATGATTTGAAAGGATAGTGAAGCAAATTTGATTAGAAGATCAACTTCCCAAAAACTTTATGGACAGTGACAATGGTGACACTGGAAATCCAGAAAAAACATTCTCTTCCCAATGGAAAGGGATTGGCCATAGTCAACCCGGTTGACCAAATGGTAAAGAGAAAGGCTAAGTCTGATATAGTCCCATTACCAAAGGGTCCATATGTTTATTTTGCCAAAGGAAGGGGCGTTGATTGCAAATCTGCCAAATTTACTTAAGGATGTTAAAGTCAATAAGTTTGACTCTACATCAGGTAGAGCCCATTATCTAACTCTGTTAAGTTCTATTCTGAGATCCTCATTACATGATGTGACTGGGTCACATGTTGATGTTTTAAGAATAAAAGAATAGAGAGAAATCTTAAAGGAAGTATATGCTGATTCTGATCGCGAAGGTGGATTTCGATCGCATCAGAATTTTGAGCAGTTGCTTAAGAAGTTATGATATATTGCTAAGGAACAGATAACAACAATTTTCCATGTGGATTGTAAGGATAAGTTTTCCGCAAAGTTTTAAAATAAAAGAAAATTGTTTAATTTTGTTTATTTGAAGTATCCTTACAATGGCATTTGTGGAAACTTGTTGCTTATATGATTCCACTGACAGCAATATTGGAAAATGGATTTGATTCTTTCATTTGTGGTAGTGTCTAAATTTACCAAATCAGGAAAGTTCCTCATCACCCAAGTTTCAATTGGACCGAAACTTGGAGTCATGCAAGTTGAATAGTATGATGAATGAGAACTTTCAAGCATTGGAAAATCAAGACTAATTACTTGTTCACATGGATGTGTGAGTCAAGTGAAGGACTAAAGGGATCGAGTACACATTCTTGTGCACTGGTCATGTCCACCACAAAGCTCGTTAAGACTATTTGATTTACTAAATTTTAGTAAATATGGTTATACTTACAAGTTTAAGTATAATTCTGAAACATTGGAAAAGTCTCAATGTATGGCAGAACGAATGGGAAGAATCAAATTAGGCAGAAAGATAAAAGTTTCTCAAATCTGAAAAGATGGGAGAGTACTTTAGTATCATGTTTGTGATCATCTTAATGATTTAGAAATCATATCACAATTAGTCCTCTAAAGGTCATCTTAGTGCATTCTTATGACTAAGAAGAGGAGTCATGAATTGTTGAGATGGTTAGACCAGGAAGATGAGTCATACTTCGTTCCAAAAAAATTCTTAGAGTCATACTCCAAGATTGTAACTTGAGTGACATATCTTAAAGAAAGGTTTAAAACACTTGTCAAATGTAAGAGTAAAAGTGTCCTACTCTTGTACATTTGAAATTGGTAAGTTGTGATGTTTTGGATAAAACAAAGACCAACTAAGGCCAATTGTGTGAAGTGTTTGTCTTGATAAAGAATCCACACTATCTCTTGAATATTTGGCAAGATAGTCTTATATGTCAAGTGGATAGTGGGAGTCTTAAAGATCCTAAAAAGAATTTCAAGAACTAATCAAGAATAAAACCTGAGGTTCTTCACTAGCACACGACTTGAGGTTTATAACCTATCGTGTTGACATATTCTGTGCCCTACCAGTTAAAGTTGGCTTTGCATAGGAGTTCTGAAAGTTCTCAATTGGTTGCATTACAACTTGGAAGCAATGGCAGGCCCTGTACTGCCAGGTGGCAAGAAGTTAAGATTGCATCAGTTCAGTCCATATGAGTTTGGATTTGTCATTATCCTTGTCTTGTGACTATGGTTTTGACGATTCACATGGATAAGAACACATACACCATAAAATCTAAGGGTCATAAGGTTTCTCTCCGATTCATGAAAATGATGGTGAGGAAACACTTCCACCAAGTAGATTTGAAGCAGATGGCAAAAGGTCTAAACAATTGAGACTATGATTACGGCATCCCTTTTCATAGTTCTGAAATTGTTTAGACACACATGCATGCTATCTAAGGAAAGGTGTATGATTTTGATAAAGTTTTATCAAAGCATCTCGTATCAGAAATCTGAACTTTGGTAAGAAAGTCAATAAAGTATTGATTTCTAGAAGTCCAGCTGATTTCTGAGTACATGTCAAAGCTAGTAGGAGCGTAAGTGTTAGGCTAATAATCATCATGTTAGTGGGAGCATGATAATTATTGTTAGTGTTGCAAGTTAGCAATATTAATTATAGATAATAAAAGTTTCAATTCGTGAGGCTGCAGGGATTGAAAAAGTTGTTTTGCTATAATTAAGGGAGATGATATACTTCATTTCAGTTCTAAAGGCTTAGATTGAGACCTTAATCATCTTTAGTCAAGAATATATATATGAATTTCATGTTGGATTGGTTCAACTTAAGGAAATTCTATATATTGCATTCTCAAAATTCGATTATGATTAAGACATCCGTCTTCATAGTCAAATTTTGAAAACATGGCAAATAAAAATATTGTAGCAAAAGACTGGTCTAGAATCATGTCTTTATGTGAGACATCATGAATCTTGTACCATTTGCTTTGGGTACAGGATCGATTGCATGTGCTATAATATTTGTCATTTCTAAATTTTTCCAAATGCCCAGAGGCATTAAGAAGGGAAAAGGTCTAGAATTGGATATGACTAAAATGATTAAGCATTTGTCAAGGACAATCTGAGGTTTGGGAGTGTGAAATTAGAATCATTGAAATTATGTTCAATTGGTTTATTTCACAAAGTAAGGATCATAGACAAACATAGAGTGCATACTTGGTGTATGGCAAAGCTATTGTTTAAGAAAAACATAGTGTACATGCTTGGAGCATGGGACAACTAGTGTTTTTAATTCAAGTATAAAGTTGATAAAACCGAAACAATGAATAATGAGTAATCAGTATGGTGATAAATAAAAGTGTTTATTTATATTCATAGGGTTTGATACCATATTTGATTCATTTATTCTTGTGTTTCACTTTGCATGTTTTGACTTCCAGAATAACTAAGTCGCTCTTCCTGAATGATTAAGTTATTCAAACCATCCACAGTCGGTCATATGTTGGAAGTAGATATGAATCAAGACTGTCATGGGTTGGTTTGTAGAGGTCCAAGTTGGTGGACAAAGTGGTGCTACAACACTCATGAGTGCTCATATGTTCTGAGTATTGGATTCAACCCGCGCTCATTTGAATCACTTCATGGATTTTATCATGAGTGATCATGAGACGATAATATCTTATATTCTTCAAACCTAGAGATATGAGTTGTTACTATGAGTTGGTTATACATTGATTGCACGAAAACGCATTGGTAACTCGATGTTATAAAACGTGCCTTTGTGTATGATTCAACAAGTAGTAGAACAAGCCATATGAGTCGAAGTTTATCCATTCCTTTTACCTTTGGGATAAAAGCGATATCTGTGGGCCCCTCGATGATTTAGCGATGACACATGTGAGTGCTTGGCCAAGCCAGGACTGATTTGATTTGTTCAATCAGTCAGTCATCATAAATCGAAAATCGGGAAACAACAAATGGACAGAGAGAATGATTATAATCCATTTCTCAGTCCATATGATATCTAGGATGGAGGAATATATGATCCCTTATCTAATGGACAAGTCATTGACAAGGTCAGAGTTCGACAACGGCTTTAAGAGCTACGATTGCCAGTTAGGTTTTGAAGTCATACTCAATAATAGTTTTATACTTATCCAAGTGGGAGACTGTTGGATTAATGTCTAAGTCCATAACTATATTTGGTATGTACTTGACCCGACCCGGCATGGTCCATTTGGGTTGCACTTCACCGGCACAATTTATATGGATAGTCTTTTGAGAACAGTATATTTATGATTTATATTAATATATTATAAGTTCTAATATATTAATATGAAATCATATTATTTAATTAGTATTGATCAAGAATTAATTTAGAATTAATTAAGTGATAAAAAAAGAACTAATTAAATATGGACTCTTATATATATGGAATGGGCCAAGTTCATTTAGGTTGGGCTAAGCTTTCATGGATGGTCCATGGAGCTTTTAACCCATGGATCCTATGTAAATGAAAGGTCATGGGTATTAGGGTTTACATTGATGTAACCCTAATCCTCCATAATATATAAAGGGGTCCTTGGCTCACAAAATTGGCACAAGTGTGTGAAAATAAGAGTGGGCCGATTTTAGTGTGCATACATATTCTCTCAAGTTCTTCCAAGGTGTTTTGGTGATTTGTGATTCCATTTGAGGCTTCCACACTATTGGGGCTAAGCTCTTAAAGCTTGAAGACATCAAGCTACATCAAAAGGTGTGTCATCTAACTAGAACTTTGTTGTATAGGTGCTTCATAATATGCTAGTTAGGATGAAACCTTGGAATAGTTAATATTTGCATGTATAATAGAGAAAACATAGATCCAAGGTTTATAGGGTTGCATGTACACCATAGGAGTGTTAGAATGCTCAAAACCCAACATGTAGGCCAAGAAGTCCAATCTAAGAGATGCTCCAGTGAAACCAATATCAGTTAGATCAAAGTCATCTCGAAGATCGGCTTCAAGTTCAAAATCAAGTGCCGAGGCACCTATCCGCTCGAACAAGAAATGGTTTAAACCCAACTACAGATGGCCACCAAAGGTTCAATCTCCCAAATATTCTAATGATTCTAATATTTCTACATCTTCTGTTTGTGATAAGCAGGATATGTCATGGGAGAAAGTACCTTGCAAAGATGACAAAGGTCGTCCCAGTTTCAAAATGGACTGGGTTCCAAAAACCAACTGATTCCGCTTTGTGCTGGAGCAGCTATGGAGGCATATCATCAGACTTCGGTTTGTTGGTAGTGACTGTTCCAGGCACATGATAAGGGACATCTCTCAACTGTACAACATTCAGAATTTTGTTTGAGAGTATGTGTCCTTTGCGGGAAGGGAAGAAAGGAAAGGATCACACATGGGGTTTGTGCTTAACGACATGAAGAATTTTCGGATCTGTTTTGAGATAGAATTATGTGTGCTGTTCTCAGACCTTCTGTATGCAAATTCAATCGGTGACTTACAGTTTGAGTTTACTTCTTGATACTCCTGAGTTTATCTTAAAATGATTCGTTTCAAAGATTTTTTTTTAATTTTGTGCTTTTATTTTTATTTCTTCCCTATGCTAAAATTAAGGGGGAGAAATCAAAATACAAAAAATTAAGAAAAATCAAAAACACAAAAATAGTGTCTCATGGAGGTTGTCTGCAGGTGATGTGTTGGGAAGTGATATCAACAAGTGATAACATGCAATTTTCATTTGTTTAAGGTACCAATGTTGAACTGTCTAGGCTCTGTGTTCAATGCGCTGGTAGGCACGAAAGATTATATGGACTAGACTAGGCATAGTTGGACTAAGAAAAGACTTGACAATCATTGACTTAGATAGTCCCGTTTAGCCTGACAATACGAAGCTCAGGTAGATTGAGCAGTGAGATATTCATGAGAACCTGTAGGATACACTAAATAATATGTATCTAGAACTATGGCTTAACTTTTCCTCTATGTACGGACTCATGTCCTTAATTCTGGTACTGACGGGGCGACTGGGGAATTCCGATAAAGTAGATCTGTGGAAGGTTATTTTCTTGCTTTCTTTCTGTCAGTCAGATGTTTCCTACTCTGCGTGATCGAAAGATCCGACCTGGATTGCAACATATGCAACTCTATCTGTATGCATCTTCTTATCTATGCAATTCTTTCTATCTGTTAGTCATATGCTGTCTCCTTTGCGTGATTGGAAGAGATTCGACCTGGTACATAACATATGCACCATTCTACTTCTCAACCCCTCTAACTCTGGTTAGTCATATGTTGATCCCTCTGCGTGATTGGAAGAGATCCGATCTGGGTGTACAACATATGCATTCTAAATCTGACTTATCCCATAATAATTGTCTGCTAATCTAAAGTAAGGAATATTTTGGAAGTCCTTGATTATTGGGGTATATTTGGAAGCGGGAAACATGTTCTAGTACATCTAAAATTGAACATTTAATAGGTTGTCTGTAGATCTCGCTACTAAATTTAAGTGGACAACAATATCCTTGGTCGTCGTCAGCTGAATGGTCTCTCTAGGAGCACTATTTAGGTACATAAGGTAAAATTTCTTGTCATTTGTAGCATGTCCAAATTTGTCACAATTTTTCGTGCTTAAGTGGACCACACTATCGTCGATTAACCAGATCTATTCATGAAGGTGGAGGTACCGAAAAACAAATTAATGTTGTCTAAAAACTTTGATCCCAAATCAGTCTTAAAGTTAGTTATTATTTTTGTTTTTGTTAAATTTTTTCATAGTTTTCCTCTATGTACAAATTTAAGGGGGAGAATTAAAAAATCCAATCAAAAAATCGTAAAATTCAAAAATATGTTTATTTCTGTTTTTATTTCTTTTTCAGAAAAATATGAAAAATCCAAAAATATTTTGAGTATTTTACCTTTTATTTTTATTTCTTAGTTACTTTTATCGTGTGCTAAGTTTTTTTTAGTTTTGTTTCTATTTTTAGCTTTGTTTGTCTTGAAAAGTGAATTCAGATGTAGATGAGACTCATGGAGACTGTATCGAGATTTTTTGAGCCAAGACTTCATCCGTGATTGTCGAAGAATTTTCATTTGAAGGAACATGAAATGAAGATTATTCTTTCCACATACAATCTTTCAACCCCAGAAGCAAGGTGAAGCTGTACTTGAAGATTATGTGACAGATTGCATTGAAGCCTCCCCAATCAATTTGTTGCTATCTATGTACCTGCTGAAGTGATCCAAAAGATTCGTTCTCTCTGTTATTCTCTTTGAAGATTCTCAAGCTGAAATCGCCATTTCTGAAGAATCTCTAAATGAAGCCTCCTCACCCAACGTTCGTTCAAAGTCAAATCTTGAAGAAAAGCCCATCCGCTCAAGATGAAGTCACTCACTTATAAGATTCATATGTTCATCTTGAAGTTGTGAAGATATCGAAGATAAACGCTGAAGCCGAGCTCAAAGTGAAGATTGACAAGAAAAGTTAGCTACATTTTTAGGGGAGTTTGTTGGGTCAAAAGAAAAGAAAGCTATAAATCTAGGGGGAGTTTGTTGGGTCAAAGAAAAGAAAGTTATAAACCAAGGGGGAGATTGTTGGGTCTAAAAATATGGTTTATACTTTACTTTTCTAGGCTTGAATAGGTTTTTGGTCTTGTGGTGTTTGCGGTTGTGTGGGTGTTCACGGCCGTGAATGTGTGTGCGATCGTGAATGTGTTTGCGGTTTGTGTCACCTATATATAGCGTGTCAGACCTGTCAGAGGTGAAGGGGGAACACAAGTGTACGACCAAGTGTGTGAAAATCAAGGTGTTTAGAGAGAGAAAGTTAGAGACAAGAAGAGTGTGTAACACCCTGTTTATTTAATAAATAAATAAATTAATGTTTATATAATAGCCCTAAAAATCAATAATTATATAGCAAGGTGTTGGGTTTCGGGAGCCAAAGGTTGCAATTTTAGAATTCGGAGATTAAAAGTGTAAGTTCTGGACCCCGTTTGTAAATAATTATGAAGACAAGGGCTCCGTGGTAATTATTGGGACTTAACTTGAAAGAAAAAGAGAAGAGAGGGATGAAAATGTCATAATTAAGATATTGGGGGACTGTTTTGTAAATTTTGTACCTAAGGTGTAAAGGATTTTAATGTTAAGGGTTTAAATGGTAATTATCGGATTTAATTTGAAGAAGATTTCCAAAGCCAGGGTAGAAAGGGTAAATATTGGATTGCTCTTGAAACAAAAAGGGAAGGGAGGGGTTTTTTTGCCATTTGGGTAAACTTATAAATGGAGCCGGGTATATAGCTTCGTCATCGATCAAACTCTAACCCTAAACCCCCTCCCTTATGTGCAGCCGTCACCCTCCAACCTTGTGCTTCCCGTTTTTTCCAGCCACCGCAGCCCTCTAGCCACCGTGAAGCCACTGTCGTTACCTAGCTTCCCGCGAGAACAAGTCGACGTCCAACTTGCCGCCTCGCTGCTGCCGCTGTGGTCCATTCTGACGAGAAGGACGACAAGAAACCACCGCCACCACCGTGAGGTGGTGGCTGTTATCGCAAATTTCGCCGCTGTGCCACCCCATTAAAGACGAAGACCTCCATTGATGTCGTGGCAGCGAGAGATCGAAAGAAACCTACCCTGGGGAATCGTCGTTGCCATTTCCGGTGGAACCGCCACCCTCCTCCGCTGCTGCTGCTTCACTCTGCCTTTCCCTTCTCACTCAGATCATCGAAACACCGCCAGCCATCGCCGTCGCGCCGCCGCTGCAACTGTTTCTATGGTTATTTCATTACGCCACCGTCTTCCGCCCTCCGGGATTCCTCCATCAAGCTGCCGCCAACCACCGCTTTTAGGTGATGCATGATGTGTGCATTTCATGTGTGCCTTAGCTTCAGTCAATCATTTGGTGTTAATCATATTTTTTTCAAGAAGGCCATCACCGTCACCATAGGATGGTGGCTGCCGCCACGAGCCACCGTAGGCCACCGTAAGAGTGGTTGCGTGTGTGTGTTTATTCTAGTGTAGTGTGTGTGTGCGTTTATTTCGATATTTTCTTTGTAAATTGTAAAATGGAATAATGGAAAGAAATTGAAAACCACCACCTTAGGGTGGTGGCTGCCGCCTCCTGCCGCCACCGGTCGCCGTGTCGGGTGGCGGTGTGCTTGCCTCGTTGAGTTTGATTCGTTTGGGGTGCTTGAAACCTTAATGGGCCTTGTAAGGCCTAATGGGCCCAATGAAGCCTAATGGGCTTAATGAAAACCCTAATTGGTCTAATGGACACTAATTGACCTAAGGAAAACCCTAATGGGCTTAATGATATTCTAGTGGGCCTAATAGGCCCAATAAAGCCCTAATTAAACGTAAAAGCCCAACAAATTGATAAAGGGGCTAGTATTTGGGTTGGAAAACCCTAATGCCAATAAAACCCTAATTTTGAGAATTTATCGGGACACACACGAGAATTATTTGATAACTTGAAATATTAAATAATAATCATTGGCAAAAATTAATCTAAGCAATATTGGACTTAATGAATTAAGTCCTTAGTGGATTAAGTCTTTAATGGGTTAAGTAAGAAACTTAACCCTAATCATCATTTTATGTGAAACCCTAGTTTTAATTCTGCCTTATGTTGGGCCTTTCTATTGGGCTTTGATGATTGGGATAATAATGGGCCATCCAAGAATAAGCAAATGGGCTAAAATAATTTAATGGGCCTAGGGTAAGGCCCATGTAAGGGGTTGGGCCCAATTTGCAAAATTGGGCCATAGATGGGCCATAGTTTGGGCCTTAATGATCATATGATGTTAGGACTTAGAATAAGACAATGTATAGGCCTGGGCCTAATTTGGAAAATTGGGCCATGTATTGGGCTTTGATTGCTAATTGACTTTGGGCCTATGGATTGGGCCTTGGGCTTGAATATGCCAAGCTTGGGGTAATGTAGTAATTATCCAAAGAATGAACTTATGGTTATGTGTTGGGGCCCAATTATTAATTGGGTGATGTTTTGATATTGACAGATCGGGATTCTGTCATCCAACAGCTGGGGTTGTGTCTTCGGGACTTCAAGAGTGTGAGGTGAGTTAACTTCCAGTAGCGGTGGGTTTACGACCACAATGCCGGCCCACCAATAGGAGTTGTATGTTAGATTATTGTCTTTGTGATATTTATCTAGGTTTGCTACTACCTGATATGTTTATGTGCTAGCATGATATGTTATATGTGATAGTAGTAGTAGGGGGAGAATAGTCCCCAAGTTCGGTCGTTAGGACCGAAGGGTAGGTCGGGCACCCCAGAATTGTCGGACAGTTTGTTTATGCTATGATATTATGTGGTAGTAGTAGGAGGTGAAATAGTCCTCGTATGTCGATCGCAAGGACCGAAGGGTAAGTCAAGCACCCCAGAATGGCTTGACCTGGGTAGGTCAGGCGCCCCAGAATTGCTTAGCAGTATATGTGTGTTATATTATTACATGGTAGTGGTAGGGGTGAAATAGTCCCCGGTAGTCGGGCGAAATAGACCAACGGGTAAGTCAAGCACCCCAGAATGGCTTGACCTGGGTAAGTCAAGCACCCCAGAATAGCTTGACCTGGGTAAGTCAAGCACCCCAGAATGGCTTGACCTGGGTAGTCAGGCACCCCGGAATTGCCTGACAGTATGTTATTGTATGGTGTGTGGTATGATGGGGGAACTCACTAAGCTTCGTGCTTACGGTTTACAGTTTTGGTTTCAGGTACTCGTTTTCAAAGGAAAGGAGCCGGCTTGATCGCAGCGCATCATACTATGTTTTTCGCACATGAGATCTTTGGGATTACACTCTGATATGGTTTTATGATAATATGTTTTGATTATTGACACTTTGGTTTTGACATGAGATATCAATATGAATGTTTTTATGCTGATGGTTTTATATAATAACTTAATTAAAATGAAATTTTTGGTCTTGAATTTTGGAATGTTACATGTTGGTATCAGAGGCTTGGTTTGAGGGATTTGGACATACTCTTGGGTGTGTTTGGACTCAAACTAAGGACTTGGTATGAAAAATTTTCAAAAGTCAAATCATTTTATAAAAAGAAGTTGAAAAGAAATTGAAAAGGGAAAAGAACTTTGAAAAGAACAAAGTGTTTGATGCGAGCAATCAACCGAGCTCAAGTAAGTTTTCCCCAAGATACCCATACATGTTATGATATGTTATGTTATGATATGATTCTGAGAACTGCATGCTAGATTAGGGCTGAGGATCTAGGAGGATGCCTTATATGCCTATTGTATGTGCTTGTAGACTTGCTGATGAGTTGAAAACTCTTTAGATCGATTAGATCTTTAACATGTAAATCAATAAGAATAACGAGCACTAGAACACACAATGAATCAACCGTATGTCGAATTATTAAAATATAGTCACACCTCAGAAGAGCTCGATTAAGAACTTCCTTTGTAGAGGTGTGCTAGGGTTTACAGTACAATTAATATGATACTAATCAAAAGCTTTAATGACAAGGATGCATGCATACACCTTATATACTAAACCCTAGAAAGATTAACACTGTTGGACAGGCCCAAACCGAGAGTACATAATGGACCTAACTACTAAGGCCCAATGGCGCAATCCTTTAAATCCAACAATCTCCCCCTTTGCTCCCATTGAGGCGAGATACTACTTCGGTTGAGCAGGAGCAGATGACCTCACAGTCTTGAATAGCTTCGGTATCATGTCAAGTAGAGTTTGACGAAAGTGAATATACCACCAAAGCATGTCCGTAAACAATTTCTTATCTGCATCACTGTTCTGGTCACACCGATGTATAATTTCAAGAATGTGCTCTAAGCACGCGGTGGAGAACAAGTGCATATCAGCCAAAGCGAACAAACATCTTTGACTTCGACCCTTGTGAACAAAACGGTGTAAAATTATGGATCAATTTTGCCTTTAATCATCAACGTCATATCACATGCCTTCCCGATTGGCTTTATAATGGGCCTCTTTCTGATTGCAGAACTGACCTCCTGATCCATTTTTGCCACTTCATGAATATAGCAGACTAGCATCCGCTTGATATGATCAATAATAGGCCCATATTCTTGTTGATTGGTCAGCAAAATGTTGTTCAAAAGAATCCAATCATGGGGATTTAAGTTCGGCAGATCAGCAAGGGAGATCTCATGAACCGAGCCACTTGAGCCTCGTGTCACCTTGAATTTGACATTTAAAAACTTCCCTGCCGAAGACGGTTTCAATACCTTCACATTTATGATCTTCTGATTACTCCAAGTGAGGTATTGCGGTTAAGAGAAAGAAAGATAAAATTCGAGCAAGTCTCGATCAACCTTTGGATCAGGAGAGGGAATAGGAACAGTTGAATCAAAACAATGAAATACGAATGCTTTTCGAGTGATGGGCATATTGAACTGAGCATCCTTGAATTCAAGACCGAAGGAAAGGACCGGTTCAAGCCAGTGAGTGCTTGGAGAGTCGATCGCCTCTTTCAAAAGTCTTTCCGTTGTCCACAGAGGAAATAAAGATTTCCTTCATTCCAAGACGTCGTTCGCTTCTTTTATCTTCATCTCCTTTTCAATTTCATCATTCATCTTGGAAATCTTTTCAGCAAGCTCTCAATCGCTGAGTTTTTTTTTTGATATTTTCATGTTTAGAGGTTACAAATACTATCTCATCATCATCATTTACCTTCTCCTTTCCTTTTTCCTATATACATCCTGAAGCTTCATTATCCTTCGGTACAGCAGTGGGCCTCGGTTGCTGAGTGGGTTTACTTGAAGGAGGTGGTTGAGATTGAACTTGACCAATATTATCTCCCCCTTGTTTCGGAAGGACCACAGGCTTCGGAACACCCTCAATCCTGCTCAAAATGACCAGAGCAGGTCTCAATCGCTCAGCTAGGTGGCGATGAACCGTAATTGTAAGAGAGGAGTCGTGAGCTTCAAGCAAATGCAAAAGAATAGAGTGCACATCACCGATTCTCCTTTTGATGATAGCCCTTTTGGTCTTGAGATCAGCATTCTCCTTTCGGACCTGAGATAGTTGCAGAGCTTGAGTTTTGACCTGAGTAGTTTTGAGAGCCAACTCATCCATGATTTTATTTTCCATAGCAAGATCGCTTTGCAGTTTGTCAAGACGAGAGGAGAGAGACGATAAAATATCATCTTGATCAGCTTTGAGAGAGGCACACACCAGATCAAATTTTTGTTGCTCCCCTTGAAGTGACTTGGAAAGAGAGTCAATCGCAGAATTGACTTTGTGAGCATTGGACTCATCAGCTCCCTTAAGAGAATCAAGAAAAATCTTGGCATCGGCAATCACTTTGGCCACATCTGCAGACGCATTTTTGCAAGATAAAGAAGAGAGCTCTACAGCAGTGGTTGCCTTTTGGATGGACTCATCATGCTTTTGAATAGAAGTTTCAATCAAAGCTTTGACAGCCGCATCAGAGTAACCAGAGGTTGAGGAAGTAGACGATGAAGCAAGCAACCTGTCAAGCTTCTCGTTGAGATCCTTTAGGTGTCGCTTGGTGATAGGAGCGTCTTCATCATCATCGCTGAGAATCTGATAGGGGTTGTAGTACAAAAAGTCAAACTCCATTTCAGATCCTCCAAGAGCTGTATCAGACTCGGTTGAGGAAGGTGGGGATAAAGGTTTTAAAGTAACCAGGATGTCTAGACCTTCAGTAGTCGCCTCCGTATCAGATACGTTGACAACAACCGGAGGTTCGGTTGTAGTGGTGGTAGTAGTGGCTTGTGTGACGATAGGAGGTGGAATTGGAGCAGTTGAAGTTGTTGCTGAAGTGGAAGTAGGTTGAGAAGTAACCGGTGGTGGAAGAGGAGCAATGAATATAGGTACTGAAGTAGGAGATGGAGAAGGAAGAGGAGTTGGAACAGATTCAGTTATATGTACCTTAGGAGTTGGGACCGAGGAGGTGAATTTCCTCTTGGTGAGCTTTCAAGATTAACAGGTTCGGCTTCAGTGAACTTCGGTTTATCTTGATCTGATGGAACATAATCCGAATTAGAGGAAGAGGCATCCATCTGTTTCTTGGCCATCTTCTTAACCTTTCGCTTTTTATGGGCTGGAGAAGATTCTTTATCTTGTTTTTGCTTTTTAGGCTTGGCCACCTAGGATGATTGACCTTCAACTTCCTTCTTCTTCTGTTCTTGTTTCTTTCCCCTCTTTACCGGTTTGTCAACAACGTCCAAAGCACGTTGCATTTCTGGAGTGAGTACTCTTGGCCCTGAAGGTGGCAGTTTCCTGTAATCAGCCATACCATTGCTTTCGCTTGAGACACACCTAGACATAGATTCAGGAATTGAACCGATGAACAAGAACTTCGTGGGATCGGAGACAATAATTTTTGTTGTGTGGAAAAATGGCAATTGAAGACATCAAAGCATCTGCCATGATTGGAATCTGAAAATGTTCAATGGCTCTGCGAGTAATCAGCGTCCAGAAATGTGCACATGAAATTTCAGAGTGTTTGGTCGATGATTTGAGGCTCTGCACCAGTTGAGACCAAATAAGGGAGCCATAATCCAGATTGATTCCGTGATAGAGACCATAAAGAATGGTCATGAAGCCTTTGTTGGCACCATCAGACCCAACAACCCTTTCGGCTAATCCCTTGAAGATGAGGGTGAAGAGACCATTCCAGTGAGGTGGTAAGCAAGATTTCTTGAACTTTGTCAGCGTGGTAAGGACATCGGTGTACCCCATGTCATAGAACATAGTGAATAGCTGGGTAGTGGTGATGAAATCAGGAGAGATGACAGAGGCGTCCGAAGGAAGCTTTAGCAGAGAACAAAAGCGAGCTTTTGAGACAGAGGTCTTGTGATTGAAGATGTCAAAGAAGATCCGTTCCTTGCGTTTATCGTAAGAAGCAGATGAATAGACCTGTGAGAGCAAGGACATAGGAACACATTCAACCTGCGTGAGAGCAACCACCAGTTGGGAATACTTGAGACATTCGACCACATGAAGCATGTATAAATCATAGACAAATGGATTCAGTTCGATGATAAGATTCTGATTGGGTTTTTTGACCAGAAGACATGAGGAAGCGGTTTGATCTTGAACGGATGATGATTCTGCCATTGTTGTAGAGAGGAAGAAGAATAACAAGTGAAAATCATCTGTTGTATTCATGAAAGAGTTTGGAAGTAGTAAAGAGGTACAGAAAGTGTGAGAGACCCTTTTATACCGTTTCCATGAGAGAGAAAGAATCTTTTGTAATGATGATACGATCCCCTGAAACGACGCCTGAAAAAGCGCGATTTGACAGCTTGGTTTCCCCAGATAGACGTTACCAGGCGTGGGTTTAGGAACCGTTCCAAATTCACGCGCCTTTCCATCCTTATCTCATTTTCAAATTCTGAAGCGTTACGATCATAATGGGTATTGAATTTTGGGTTTCACTTAGTTCGTGGTGAAACGAAATTAAGATCATGAACACAGACGTTGTGTAACCATAAACCTCAGTGGTAAACGCTGAGAGTCTCAAGGGTTACGATCATGAAATGAAAATTGATGGAGAAAAGTGTGGAGATGGTTAAAGAACCGAAGGTACCTCTGCTATATAGTAAGGACCGAGCAGACAACTCTTAACTCAATGTGAGACGAGTAAGGTAGCTCATGACATAAGTGATTTTATCAGCCTGATTGGGAAGATTTGATTTGTGTATATCAAATCAGTAAGGCTACACTTGAAGTCTTTGAGGCTTTGGTCGACATACAACAGCATGCTTCTAGGGACACTTAGCTAGTACTAAGATAAAGAAGTGTATACCTGTACCAGCTCCATCATTTGAATGATCGATGATACCTTTCAGTGATATTTTTGGAATTTTTGACTTTAATGAATAGCAACATAAAGAAAATATTTTTGATTTTTATGAGTTTTCTGAAAAAGAAAAAAAAAACAGAAAGGAAAATATTTTTGATTTTTATGAATTTTCTGAAAAAGAATAAAAACAGAAAGGAAAATATTTTTAATTTTTAAAGAATAGAAACAAAGAACATAAAATAAATTACTGGAAAAGGTAGTGTACAAAAGATACAACCGAAACTCCACCAGGAGATATGAGGCGAAATAGACCGAGCCTTCGGTTCATTTCGGTTCCCGAAAAAACTGGACCCGAAATAGACCGAGCGTTCGCTCTATTTCGCTTTCCAACTTTTAATGAGGCGAAAGCGATTTCGGTACTGACTCAGCTTCCATCATTCCTAAGCATTGTAAAATTTTGTTAAAGCTTGCTTCCGGTAAGGCTTTTGTAAATACGTCAGCTAGTTGATCAGTGGTTCGAACAAAATGGACTTCGACATTACCATCCCCCACATGATCGTTGATGAAATGATACCTCAGTGCTATATGTTTCGTATTTGAGTGTTGCACTGGATTGTGACATATCCTTATTGCGCTTTCTGAGTCACAATACAAAGGGATTTTCTTCATGTTCAGGCCATAGTCTCTTAGTTGACTTTGTATCCATATGACTTAGGAGGTACAAGACGTTGCGGCTATGTATTCGGCTTCGGCTATGGAAAGAGACACACATGTTTGCTTCTTCGATTGCTAGCTAATGAGTTTGCCATCAAGAAACTGACACCCGCCAGTTGTGCTCTTTCGGTCCAGTCCACATCCACCTAGATTGGCATCAGAGTATGCTTGTACGATGAATCCTGATTTCGCCGGGTACCATAAACCGAGAGATGAGGTTCGCTTCAGATATCAAAAAATATTCTTCACAGCCATCATGTGAGGTTCGTGTGGATTAGCTTGAAACCTGGCACAATAACAGACAGAAAACATTATGTCTGGTTGACTAGCTGTTAGATACATTAAAGACCCTATCATTTGGCGATAGAGGGTCATGTCAGCAGCCAATTTTTCCAGAGAAGGTGTTAACTTCGTGCCAAACGCCATAGGAACCTTTACTTTTGACTCTCCCAACATTCCAAACTTGGCTAGTAAGGTCTTGGTGTAAGCCTCTTGATTAATAAAAATCCCTTCGGGTCCCTGTCTAATATTCAAGCCAAGGAAAAACTTAATCGGACCCATTGAACTCATATCAAACTTAGTCTCCATCAACTTCCTAAATCCAGCTTTCAAGCCAGGATTCGTGGAACCGAAGATGATATCATCGACATAAATTTGGATGATCATAAGGTGGTCACCTTCTTTCTTACGAAAGAAGGTTGGGTCAACCGAACCTTGTTTAAATTTAGACATTTTTAGAAATCGAGTAAGTGTTTCATACCATGCCGTAGGAGCCTGCTTCAGACCATAAACAACCTTGTCCAGAATGTAGCAGTGATCTGGATACTTCTTATTCACGAAACCAGGTGGTTGCTCTACGTACACCGTCTCTTCTAATTCTCCATTTAAGAATGCACACTTGACATCCATTTGGTATACATCAAAGTTCTTATGAGCAACATAGGCCAGAAAGATTCGTACTGATTCTAATCTTGCTACTGGAGCGATGGTCTCTTCGTAGTCTATTCCTTCTCCCTGACAATATCCCTTCACTACTAGCCTTGCTTTGTTACGAATTACATTCCCTTCTTTGTCCATCTTGTTTCTGAAAACCCACTTCAATCCAACCACAGATACATCCTTTGGTGTAGGAATCAGTCTCCATACTTTGTTTCGCTCAAATTCATTGAGTTCTTCTTGCATTGCCTGTACCCAATCAGAGTGATCGAGTGCAGTTTTAACAGTCTTTGGTTCAACTTTGGAGACAAACGAATTAAACATGCAAAATTCCACTTGAGAGAATAATGCAGTTTGTTTCGCTTTCAGTTGAGAACGTGTGAGAACTCTCTCCGATGATTCACCATTGATTTGGATTTTTGGATGATCTTTTGTCCATATGGTGAGGGGAGGGTAATTTGGATCATAGGAGGGATTCAGTTCAACATTTACTTCTTCTTCGAATTCTGACTGTGTATCATCATCTTCATCATTTGTATTGCCATGCTCCCCCTCGAACGATGAAACAATTTCGGCTTCAGGCTCAGAATTCTCCCCTTCGATTGGACGTTCATTGGATATGGTGGTTGATGGATTCTCCCCCTGGATAGTAGAATGGGAAGATTCACTTGGCTTTTTGAGATTTTGCAGATTCTTGAAATCCACTTGAACTTGAAGGTTCACTTTCCATGATTTTAGCAGCTTCGTCAATTACCTTCTTCAGATTATCTACTTCGTTGTCAGCCACTTTCGCTTCAGAGAGAATAGCTGTCTCTGGTTCATCAAAGAGCTTCACATATTCTTCAAATAAGTTGGAAATGGGAATCGAGACTTGACCAGTTTGAGGAAAGATTTCATCCATTGGTTCTTTGCTTGATGTGAGTTTCTTCACGTAGTTATCATCAAACGATACGTAATATGTTTCTTTGATTTTCTTTGAGTGTTTATTCAGAACCCTATATGCTTTTGAAGTAAGCGAATACACAAGAAAAATTCCTTCGTCTGCCTTCACATCAAACTTGTTTCAGTTCTATTTAGAATTGAAGATAAAGCATCTTGAACTGAACACATGGAAAAACTTGACGTTAGGCTTGCGATTGTTCAAAATTTCAAAAGGAGTTATTGTGAATTGCTTGTTGAGTAAAGACCGGTTCTGGGTGTAGCAAGCAACGAAAATAGCATCAGCCCAGAAATACAGAGGCAACGAAGCGAAGCTGAGCATGGTTCGGGCTGCTTCACACAACGAGCGGTTTCGCCTTTCAACGACCCCATTTTGTTGTGTAATATAGGGAGCAGAGAAATTGTGAGACACTCCCTTTTCAGAAAGAAATTCTTCAAACACTTTGTTTTTGAGTTCCAAGCCATTGTCACTGCGAATGTTTCTAACCACCTTTCGTAGTTGAAGCTCTACTTGCTTTATGAAGACTTTGAGCTTGTACGTTGCTTCTGATTTCTGTTTAAGAAAGAAAACCCAGGTGAAACGAGAAAAATCATCAACTATGACAAGTATATATTTGTTACCACCGATACTCTCAACAGCCGAAGGTCCACACAGATCAATATGTAGGAGCTCAGGCGGTTCGATGATCTTAGTGTTAACACGAGTTGGATGACTTTTCCTGCTTTGCTTTCCCATTTCACATGCAGCACACATACGTTCCTTGTCAAACTTGAGAAGTGGAAGTCCTCGCACATGATCACCAAGAACTAGCTTGTTGATGTCTTTGAAGTTGAGGTGCGAGAGCCTTCGGTGCCATAGCCAACTTTCGTTAGAATGTGCTTTCGTTAGTAGGCATACAGATGGCTTCCCTCGTATTGGATTAAGGTTCAATGGATACATTTCGCCTTTTCTTTGAGATTTCAGCAGAACATTCTTGGTCTTCTTTTCTATTATTTCTGACCCTTCATCATCGAACGAAACCTTCAGTCCTGTTCCCACCACCAGTTGTGAGACACTGATGAGATTGTGTTGTAAGCCTTCTACACATGCCACCTTTCTGATCGAGAAATCTGCATTTGTGATCATTCCATATCCTTTTATTGTACCAAAAAAATTGTTTCCATACTTGACACATCCACCATCCTTTAGAGCCCGAAACTCCCGTAGCTCTTCCCTTCTCCCTGTCATGTGACGTGAGCAGCCACTATCAATATACCATTCATCATCAAACTGCTCATCACGAATAACCTGCAAAAATTAAGCAGATTTAGGAACCCAAAGTTTCTTGGGTCCTTGTGAGCCTTTTACAGTACAGGGAATAGTAAGAGAAGAATCAACCAAAAAAGATCGTTTTATTAAGGTCGTTTCATCTTTTCTTTTAATTGTGAAAATTTTGGTCTTGTTTCCTAGAGTTACCAGACGTTTTCTTTGTCTTCCTTTCATCTTCCGTGACTAGCTTCCCTTTTCCCTTTATATCCACTTTTGGATTTTGCTTTGTGTGAGAGGGATGAGTTTTAGGAGCGAAACCTAGCTTTAGGTTCTTTCCGTCTGAAGATGGAGAACCGAAACCACTCTTTTGGTTTTGTTTGCTTCCTTTTTGGGAACCGAAACTACTCTTTCGGTTCTCTTGACTACAGGAATGACATTGAGTACAAGGAGTAGAATTACACTTTGATTTTGCTTCTTCTCTAAGGAGTGAAGATTTGTCTGAGTGAACTTAATAAGGGTTTTGGGACTTCCAAAACTGTTTCCTTTCAGAGATATTCTTCTTATATCTCCTATTGCGTTGATGTTTCTGCTCTGACCACAGCTCTGGAGTTTTATGGATATTAGCCTTTTGTTTCGGTCTTTCATCACGAATTTCGCTCTTTAGTGAGGAGGTTTCGCTTGTTGCCTTGACTGGTTCTCTTGGAATCATTTTGGTACCACTTGTGCTTGGCACATCAAAATGTGTAGGCTTGTTAAGTGGTTCTGCCACATATCTGCCTTTGACCGTCCATGACGTTTTCTCAGACAGACCAACTATTTCATCAGCATTGTCGATTGGAGCTGCCCAGAAATGCTCCTCACAGCCTTCAACATTGTCCTCGTTTACTATTGCTGTCAGCTCGGCTGTTTGCTGCTGTGTGACTCCTGTAACTACATAAACCTGATTTGGTGTGGTTTGAACCTTTTGATATACCACAACCCTTTCTTTCAGAATTCTGGACTTATTCTGGGATAAACGAGCGAACTCAACGGAATTTTCTGAAATGAGATTTTTGACAGGTTTGGGTTCGCTTTTGACAAATTCAGAATGGTCCACCTCATCCTCTACGGATATTTCACTCATATCATCATCCTCATTAAATTCAGAAGTATTTTCAACATCAATTTTGTTTTCCGAACTTAACTTGGCATTCAATGAGTCAAACTTTTGCATGGTTTCGGTTTTAATTTTTAATTTGTCATTTTCGTCCAAAAGGTTATTAAACATGTCCTTATGGTCCTTGGACTTGATGAAGGACTCGATTTTGTCAAGACCAATTCTGTATGCTGGAGAAATTTCATCAGAAGAAATAACGGCTTCACATTTATATACATCAGCATGAATTTCAGCCTCCTTTAATTCAAGGAAGGGCATAATCATACGATGATTTTTCTTGCCCTATTTCACAATTCAGATGTAATTGGGTAATATTCGAATATAAACTTTTAGAAATTAAACAAAAAACATTTCTCTATTTTAAAAGCTTTAAATTATTCCTTTGCAAATAAATTGTCTCATCCTTAGTCCTAACTAACTCAATCTCCTTTTGCTCTATCCAGATCCGTCTCTCCTCACTCTTTGAAGACACCCTGCTGAGTTGATCAGTTAGGTTAGAATTTGTTAAGCGATTCTGTGTTAAACTACCACTTAAACTAGAAAATTTAGATTTTAATTCGTTCAGTTCTTTTTCATAGTTTGTGGCAGGGATTTTCAATGATTCAAGAATTGATTGTACCTTCTTGATCAACCGGTCGCATTCGTTGATCTGCTCTCCAACTAGTTTGGCAGCGAAGCATCTGTCTTCTCGCTCCCTTGCTTCATCACAACTCCCATCAGTAGTATAGCCTCTCATCTGTGACACTCCGACAGTCACCATCAAGCACTTCCCTACACCTTCAGTTTCAGCTTCTTTTGCCACGAAAGCCCTGCCATGTGTGGGTTTACGAACTTCTTCGTCCTCAGTGTCTGTAGACTAGACTTCCACACCACCAAACTCATCGTCCATGAGATTTTCCTGCACAATTAAAGCATTCATAGTGTTGTTAGCAGCATCTTTCTTCTTCTTTATTTCTTCTAGCTTTCGTAGGTAGTAGGCTTCATCATCTTCATTCTCGTTCTTTTCTGACATCTTTCTTAAGACACAATCTTTGGAAAAGTGATTTTTACCTTAACAGAAGTGACAATCAAATCCAGAGTCACCAACAAGCTTACTATCCTTCTTCGGTTCTTCATGCTGAGGAGAGTTCTTCGGTTCCTCCTTTGCTTTATCCGAACTGTAGCTTCCTTGCCAATTTCGGTTCTTGGAGATAGGAAACTTTCTATGCACGAACTTCTTTGGATTAGAGACCATCAAAGCATATTTTTCATTGGTTATATCAAATTCTGACAGATCTAAATCTTCTTCTTCTTCAACCACGTTCTTTCCTTTTGATATGCGAGCTAAAGATCCCATGCTTGAAACCACATTCGTTTCATCGGTCACTGCACTTTCATGTGGTTTTAGAATCCCCACTAGCTTCGGCAAGGAGTAAGCTTTGAATTGTTCATGAGCTTTTACTGTAGACACCACCGCCATCCATTCGTTTCTTAGGCCATTCATGAATGTGACCTTTTGCTCAATTACCTTCCTTTCTATGCCATGCTTTATCATTTTGCTGAGAAGATGATTGAAACGATCAAAGGCTTGAATGAGCTTCTCTTCTGGTTTTTGCTTGAAGTGTCCAAACTCTGAAAGCAGTAAAGTTTGGATAAAATGCTCAAGATCCTCATCGGTGGAATATAATTCCTTCAATCTAACCCATATCTCATTTGCCGTCGTGCAAGAACTGACAAACCAGAATGTTTCAGATTATAGGGCGAATCTGATCATTCTTAGTGCTTTAATGTTGCTCACAAGCTTTTCCTTTTCGTCTTGAGGAACATCCTTTACATCAATCACGAGTTGGTTGTACTTCTTTTGCGTCTTCATTGTCCTGTTTGTTCCAGAGTGAACAAATGGACCTATAGTAATCGCTTCCCAGATTAAGTATCCATTATCTTCTCAACCAATCACATAGTCTTCAGAGTAATGCGTCCAAACTTCATAATCTTGAGTATATAGGATAGGAATCCTGGTCGTTGATCCGATACTATTGGAGATGTTGATTGGGTTCGTTTGTGAATCGTCAAGAGACATGATGATTTTGTTTTAACACCTGTTCAAGATCAGACTAGTAAACAAAGTTAGGGTATGATCGAAGTCTAAGAACTGCATCAATGAAGAATGACGGTTCTAGCAGAAAACGATAACAACGGAAAACCCTAAAACCTTCTTCAATAGAAGAGATGCGTATGGATTACACAGTCTCCTGCTCTGATACCAATTGATGAGTTGAAAACTCTTTAGATCGATTAGATCTTTAACAGGTAAATCAATAAGAGTAACGAACACTAGAACACACAATGAATCAACCGTATGTCGAATGATTAAAATATAGTCACACCTCATAAGAGTTCGATTAAGAACTTCCTCTGTAGAGGTGTGCTAGGGTTTACAGTACAATTAATATGATAATAATCAAAAGATTTAATGACAAGGATGCATGCATGCACCTTATATACTAAACCCTAGAAAGATTAACACGGTTGGACAGGCCCAAACCGAGAGTACATAACGGACCGAACTACTAAGGCCCAATGGCTCAATCCTTTAAACCCAACACTTGCATGCTAGTATTGACCAGTCAGTGATAGGATAGCCTGTTTAGGTTATGCCTGATTGTTTGAGCCTTTGAATTGCATGTATAGATTCCTAATTAGAGGATGGAATGGTTTGATTGGAATATGACGGTTAGATTTCCATTGTCTGAATGCTGCTTGCTTGGTGCTTTGTGGGACTCTTAGTAATTTGAGATAACTATTAAGTGAATATGCTAAGTCACATGTGGCACAGGCTGGGTAATCTCAGAGTTATAGATTTAACCCTATTGTGCAGCTCTTGTTTGAGTCCAACCGTTCTTGGGATGGGTCTTTTACTCGAAGGATTATCTGATCTTTGTTGCATGTGGCTATATTCATGAGGTAGCTAGTTGACATTACCGGGAATCCTTCAGCAGCTGAGGACTGGGTGGGTTCGGGAACCTAGGAAAGCCTAGGATATGTTTCAGTGGGTTAATAGTGAGGCTCAGTGAGACTTGGGTACACCAGTTTGAGGAAGTGACTTGGAGGTTTTGGGAGGATTGCTGAGGAAAGTATGGATAGGTGTGGAAGGTAGTATTGGGCCCGTACTAATGAAAGCACATGATCCATACTCGAATCGATGAGAGTCTTGGATAATTTGAGAAGCTTCGGGGAGAAGTTTGTGACCCAGTTTGGGGATAGAGGATGTTCTAGTTGTTCCAGCTTAGCCATTGGCTAGTGAGCTAGTGAGCGTGGAAGGGTGTAAGACCCTAGAAAGAGAGGTTCGTGCCCGGTGCGTATAGTAGAGGATCCCGGGAATAGACCCATGACTTCTGATCATCGGGTGAAAGTCCAGCAGGGCCGGAGTCAGTAAAGCGGGTACGAGAAGGTGCACGAGGGAGTTTGTCACTCCAAGGATTTAGGCTGCTACAGGTGTGGCAGGGTTGATCATGACAGTTGAGGGTGATCAGTATTCCTCCAAATGTTGCGGGTATGTCGTCTTCTACTACTGATAGATGGATGTTGGGATTACGTATCGCTTTCGAATTGTGAGTGAGTTTGGATAAGTCATACCTCGGATCGGTTTTCCTACTAGTGTTTGGGTTATCAAGGATCATATATGCCATCCTGCATGTCGAAAGGCCCTTGATGAACCCACAGAGGGACGCATCTTGCGGAGTGTGTTCCGCGTGTACCGTTGTCATTCCGGATCTTTGTCGGGATCTATGTGTGGTATTATTTAGAGGATATTCGGTCAGGGTTAGAAAGTCAGCGTTCAGTGGTTCTTTCATGGTTCAGGTATGGTCGACAATTGTCTATGGATGAACTTCGGAGTTCAAGGCACTACCTTTGCTAGGGGAGGGCTGGTAGCATGAAGATAGTGGAGTCAGTTGCGAGTGTTAGACGCATGGGTGTTCGGTCATTGGATGTTCAAGGGAATTGGATTTCTCGTGTGGGCTATGTTCGGTTAGAATTCAGTGGTGCTGCAAAATTGGAGTGGGAACGAGGATTCGTCAGCCAAAGTGAAGATTAAGGCCTCCAGTTGTCAGCATAGGAGGTGGATTGAGGTGTCAGACTGGATCAGATTTCAAGAGTACTCATCAAGATTACCGAGGATGGGAGATCTCAAGGTTTAATCGATGATTAAACGCTAGCATTGGCAGGAACAAGTTGTCATCAGTGGAATATTAGAAAGCGAGAAGGATTGGGAATCCTTCAACTCTCATGTACTGTGAAGACTTAGTCGAATCTAAGTGGGGGAGATACTTTTTATAAAGTTCTCCAACTGTGAGTTCTGGTTGTGCGAGGTGCAGTCTCTTGGGCACCTTGTTAATCAGAAGGGAATTCTGGTCGATCCGGCCAAGGTAGAGGCCTTGATGCAGTGGGAGATTCTGAGGTCTCCAACCAAGATTCGGAGTTTCCTGGGTCTAGCGGGGTATTACCGGAGAGTTATGCGGGACTTCTCCGAGATTGCGGTTCCTTTGACCCGACTGACCAAGAAGTCGGTGGCCTTTCGTTGAGGGCCTGAGCAGCAAGCAACATTCGAGACTCTTAGACAACAGATTTCGGGAACCAGGGTAGAGCTCCAGTTAGGACTCAAGTTCAGTGGTGTGTTAGGTCGATTGCGTGTTTGACCCGGTTGGGAAAGTGTTGTAAGACTACAGGGGTAGCCGTAGCATTCACTAGCAGTCAGATAGTATGGAAAGTGTTGTAAGACTACGGGGGTAGCCGTAGCATTCACTATAGTCAGATAGTATGGAAGGTGTTGTAAGACTACGGGGGTAGCCGTAGCATTCACTAACAGTCAGTTAGTATGGAAAGTGTTGTAAGACTACGGGGGTAGCCGTAGCATTCACTAGCGGTCAGTTAGCATGGAAAGTGTTGTAAGACTACGGGGGTAGTCATAACATTAACTAGTGGTCAGTTAGCATGGAAAGTGTTGTAAGACTACGGGGGTAGCCGTAGCATTCACTAGCGGTCAGTTAGCATGGACAGTGTTGTAAGACTGCGGGGTAGCCGTATCATTCACTAGCAGTCAGATAGTGATAGAGTGTCCTCAGACTGCGGATGTAGCCGTAGCATTCACTAGGTTGGTAGATGGCATTAACGTGTTGTTGGATCGTGAAAGGGACAGTAGTACGCACCAGTTCGGGTGCAACATTGAGGATATGGAAATCCACGGATTGGATTTCGGATTTACCTAGAAGGATTAGATCAGGTTCAGCCAGTGATACGATTGTAGGATTGCCACTACAGTTATGGGATCAGGGAAGCAATGGACCGTATAAGATTGTTTGTGATATAAGGCTACCATCGGTTAGGTGGCAATCACCTTTAGCTTTGGATTCGGTGACGTCAGGATTCGACACATGGACCCGATCGGTTGGATCAGGAGGTTGTTAGAACCACATTGGCATGATAATTAGTGGCAACATACTGCCTCAGGAAGTTCAGTGTTCGGACAGTGTTAGTATTCGTGTTTACGTTGCGACTACGCATAGGATAGCTAGATGAGTTGGGGAGTGACAAATCACTTGCAGGGGGGTTAGCTGAGCCTTGGCTAAGTATAATTAATCTGCAGGAATAATTAGGTCTGTGACCCTGAATTATAATGGGAACCTCGAGTTAATGGAAGTTGAGTAGCCGGTTGAAGGATAAAGTGGACTGGGTCCAACGATAATGATTAAGTATGAGTGGTCTGTTAGGAAATCAGACCGTCCCAGATGGAGTAGATGTGAACTTGTTACCAGGAATTCGTTCACCTGTGGATTTTAGGGTCTTGCGAAGATTGGACACAGCTACCCTGAGAAGGCTAGGGTGTGCCCAGGATGGTGACCATGTTACTAGAGGGGTTGGGTGTGTAAGGAAGGATAAGGAATGATTTCGAGGGAGAAATCTAATTTAAGTGGGGGAGAGTTGTAACATCCTGTTTATTTAATAAATAAATAAATAAATGATTATATAATAGCCCTAAAAATCAATAATTATATAGGAAGGTGTTGGGCTTCAGGAGCCAAAGGTTGCAATTTTAGAAGTCGGAGATTAAAAGTGTAAGTTCTGGACCTCGTTTGTAAATAGTTATGAAGACAAGGGCTTCGTGGTAATTATTGGGACTTAATTTGAAAGAAAAAGAGAAGAGAGGGCTGAAAATGTCATAATTAAGATATTGGGGGGCTGTTTGGTAAATTTTGTACCTGAGGTGTAAAGGATTTTAATGTTGAGGGTTTAAATAGTAATTATCGGATTTAATTTGAAGAAGATTTCCAAAGCCAGGGTAGAAAGGGTAAATATTGGATTGCTCTTGAAACAAAAAGGGAAGGGAGGGGTTGTTTTTTCCATTATGGCAAACTCATAAATGGAGCCGGGTGTATAGCTTCCTCATCGATCAAACCCTAACCCTAAACCCCCCCCCCTTATGTGCAGCCATCACCCTCCAACCTTGTGCCTCCCATTTTCTTCCAGCCGCCGCAGCCCTCTAGCCACCGTGAAGCCACCGTCGTTACCTAGCCTCCGGCGAGAACAAGTCGACGTCCAAGTTGCCGCCTCGCTGCTGCCGCTGTGGTCAATTCTGACGAGAAGGACGAAAAGAAACCACCGCCACCACCGTGAGGTGGTGGCTGTTGTCGCAAATTCCGCCGCTGTGCCACCCCATTAAAGACGGAGACCTCCATTGATGTCGTGGCAGCGAGAGATCGAAAGAAACCTACCCTGGGGCAACGTCGTCGCCATTTCCGGTGGAACCGCCACCCTCCTCCGCCGCTGCTGCTTCACTCCGCCTTTCCCTTCTCACTCATATCATCGAAACGTCGCCAGCCATCGCCGTCGCGCCGCCATCCATCGCCGTCGCGCCGCCGCTGCAGTTGTTTCTATGGTTATTTCGTTGCGCCACCGTCTGCCGCCGTCCGGGATTCCTCCATCAAGCTGCCGCCAACCACCGCTTTTAGGTGATGCATGGTGTGTGAATTTCATGTGTGCCTTAGCTTCAGTCAATCATTTAGTGTTAGTCGGATTTTTTTCAAGAAGGCCATCACCACCACCACAGGATGGTGGCTGCCGCCACGAGCCACCGCCGGCCACCGCAACGGTGGTTGCATGTGTGTTTATTCTAGTGTAGTGTGTGTGTGTGCGTTTATTTCGATATTTTCTTTGTAAACTGTAAAATGGAATAATGGAAAGAAAGTGAAAACCACCACCTTAGGGTGGTGGTTGCCGCCTCCTGCCGCCACCAGCCGCCGTGTCGGGTGGCGGTGTGCTTGCCTAGTTGAGTTTGATTCGTTTGGGGTGCTTGAAACCCTAATGGGCCTTGTAACCCTAATGGGCCCAATGAAGCCTAATGGGCTTAGTGAAAACCCTAATGGGTCTAATGGACCCTAATTGACCTAAGGATACCCTAATGGGCTTAATGATATTCTACTGGGCCTAATAGGCCCAATAAAGCCCTAATTGACCTAAAAGCCGAACAAATTGATAAATGGGGTTGTATTTGTGTTGGAAAACCCTAATGCCAATAAAACCCTAATTTTGAGAATTTATCGGGACACACACGGGAATTATTTGATAACTTGAAATATTAAATAATAATCATTGGCAAAAATTAATCTAAGCAATATTGGACTTAATGGATTAAGTCCTTAGTGGATTAAGTCCTTAATGGGTTAAGTAGGAAACTTAACCCTAATCATCATTTTATGTGAAACCCTAGTTTCAATTGGGCCTTAAGTTGGACCTTTCTATTGGGCTTTGATCATTGGGATAATAATAGGCCATCCAAGAACAAACAAATGGGTTAAAATAATTTAATGGGCCTAGGGTAAGGCCCATGTAAGGGGTTGGGCCCAATTAGGAAAATTAGGCCATAGATGGGCCATAGTTTGGGCCTTATTGATTATATGATATTGGGCCTTAGAATAAGACCATGTATAGGCCTGGGCCTAATTTGGAAAATTAGGCCATGTGTTGGGCTTTGATTCCTAATTGACTTTGGGCCTATGGATTGGGCCTTGCGATTGAATAAGCCAAGCTTGGGGTAATGTACTAATTATCCAAAGAATGAACTTATGGTTATGTGTTGAGACCCAATTATTAACTGGGTGATGTTTTGATATTGACAGATCGGGATTCTGTCATCCAGCAGGTGGGGTTGTGTCTTCGGGACTTCAGCAGTGTGAGGTGAGTTACCTTCCAGTAGCGGTTGGTCTACCGCCACAATGCTGGCCCACCAATAGGAGTTGTATGTTAGATTATTGTCTTTGTGATATTTATCTAGGTTTGCTACTACATGATATATTTATGTGCTAGCATGATTTGTTATATGTGATAGTGGTAGTAGGGGGAGAATAGTCCCCAAGTTCGGTCGTTAGGACCGAAGGGTAGGTCGGGCACCCCAGCATTGCCTGACAGTAAGTTTATGCTATGATATTATGTGGTAGTAGTAGGAGGTGAAATAGTCCTCGTATGTTAGTCGTAAGGACCGACGGGTAAGTCAAGCACCCCAGAATGGCTTGACCTGGGTAGGTTAGGCGCCCCAGAATTGCCTGGCAGTATATGTGTGTTATATTATTACATGGTAGTGGTAGGGGTGAAATAGTCCCCGGTAGTCGGGCGAAATAGACCGACGGGTAAGTCAAGCACCACAGAATGGCTTGACCTGGATAAGTCAAGCACCTCAGAATGGCTTGACCTGGGTAAGTCAAGCACCCCAGAATGGCTTGACCTGGGTAGTCAGGCACCCCATAATTGCCTGACAGTATGTTACTGTATGGTGTGTGGTGTGATGGGGGAACTCACTAAGCTTCGTGCTTACAGTTTACAGTTTTGGTTTCAGGTACTCATTTTCAAAGGAAAGGAGTCGGCTTGATCGCAACGCATCATACTATGTTTTCCGCACATGAGATCTTTGGGATTACACTCTGATATGGTTTTATGATAATATGTTTTAATTATTGACACTTTGGTTTTGACATGAGATATTAATATGAATGTTTTTATGCTGATGGTTTTATATAATAACTTAATTAAAACGAAATTTTTGGTCTTGAATTTTGGGATGTTACAGTGTGTGTGTGTGTGTGTGTGTGTGTGTGTGTGAATGTCATGTGTATTGGAGCATCAATCTTATCATTGAATACATCATAGATTCATCATCTTCTTCTTCTCCTTCTTCTATATTTGATCTTGCATCATCCACTTGATTGGGATTCCGCACCATCAAGTGGAACTGATTGATACATCAAGCTAATTTTTGGGACTTACAATATGGTAACTTGAGGAATTCACTAAGCTTTGTGCTTATGGTTTTAAGTTTAAATGTTTCACATACTTCTAGTAGCAAGGAGAAGCGTACGACGAGATTACATCACATATGTTGCTTATGATTTTGAGATGTGTTCATAGTATTGAATTTTTCATGACTTTGATATATGTTGATAAAACAATTGGTTGACTTCTTCTTATGAATGGAAATGGTGTGAATTTCATTGATTTAAAAGTAAAAAAATGGTTTGAAAATTTGGGACATTACATTGTAGTTGGATACATTCTATAGGAGATGTCCTTTCAGCTCTCTTTCCATCTTAATCTACTCCCCAAAACCAAGTGAGATCAAAGGAATCAAAGGGTGTCATATAAACATCATATGATTGTTTTTAATATCTATCTAGATCATGTAATTGGATCCTTGGTAGTTTTTCCTAAAAATTGTTTGAAAATAATAATTATTTTAAAATTGCTTCAATTGTCGTTTATAATAAAAGGTATCATTTTTAGATATCAAAAATCCATTAGTTAAGCACAATCCATTTTATGGAGAATCAACTAGGACTATATAAGTAGCCTTTTTGTCGGTCTACTTTTGTCAGAACATTTGTTGTTCATTTTTATTCAGGAGAAACATAAAAAGCAATGTCATTTTAGATGCGTTTGTTTTTAGAATTTGTCACACCCCCGAACCAGGATGAAGTAAACGTCCGGGAGCGGATGACGTCATTGTGTAATATCATAGCAGTTGAATATAAATGATACATAGCAACCAAACATCATACATTACAATATTCCAACATTCATTGTTTACAAATTGTACTTGTTCTTCGATTACACAAAAATAACATAAAGTATGATGTCTCAAAAAAAGATAGCAAAATATCCAGATCCAAGGCTCGAGTACCTGTTCGCTGAGTCCCTGAGAAGACAAGTCATTTTGAAAGCGTCAACATAGAATGTTGGTGAGTTCATAAGCATTTTTGTAAGAAAACTTTGTAATATCTTTGTTCTAATAAGTTGTAAAACTCCAGAAAATCCAATATTTTCTATAAAAAGTAGTTTGTGAGTCTCGTTCCAAAACCGTGTATAGTTGCATGCATGTTCTTTATTTTCCTTTGTTTGTATTAGAAAGAGTGTGTTCCCAGAAAATCCTATATTTTCTGTATATAAAAGAGTTGTGGTCTTAAAACCCTAAGACCAGAGTGGTGAAATCAGTTTACAAAGTAAAGGAAACATAGTTTTGTGTTTTGTAAAACTAGTAGAGTGTAAATTCTTCGTAAACCCAAGTTAATATAATCCATCTCTATGTGAGTCGTTACAACCATAATAATATGACTAAAGTGCCTGTCTTGACGTTCTTCAGGCGTCAGTTTCTAAAGATATTTGTCACCCTAGACTGGCCCGTCTATCTGTAGCGAACAAATCAGGCGTGGGAGTGTCAACCCCGTATAGATCTATACACAATTACCCCGTTCTCCCTCCAGGAGACTCTGGTTATAACTACAGGACTTAAGATGTACGCTAGGTAGGTACGGTGAAGGAGAGTCTTACAAGAGCCTTAACCGATTTACGTGAACTATGACTCCGTCTTACTTGCAACATAAGATAATCATGCTTTTAAATAATTATAAGTCCTTTGAAAGTTTTGACCAGTCAGTGATAGGATAGCCTGTTTAGGTTATGCCTGATTGTTTGAGCCTTTGAATTGCATGTATAGATTCCTAATTAGAGGATGGAATGGTTTGATTGGAATATGACGGTTAGATTTCCATTGTCTGAATGGTGCTTGCTTGGTGCTTTGTGGGACTCTTAGTAATTTGAGATAAGTGAATATGCTAAGTCACATGTGGCACAGGCTGGGTAATCTCAGAGTTATAGATTTAAACCTATTCTGCAGCTCTTGTTTGAGTCCAACCGTTCTTGGGATGGGTCTTTTACTCGAAGGATTATCTGATCTTTGTTGCATGCAGCTATATTCATGCTTTTAAATAATTATATGTCCTTTGAAAGTGTGGTTGTCCAAACTATACCGATTATAATTTATTATGTTTGTTTGTTAAGACAATTTATATGATCATAGATGTAATTACATATAAGTTAACATGGCTAGATGTTTTAAAAGTATATATAAATCATATAAATTTGCATCTAACACAAGTATAAGAGCTTTTAGCATGATAAACACAATTTCTTGTTTTTGACTTTTCTATCCCTGTTTTTAGAAAAATTATAGAAAAATCCTCGTAAGTCGAAATTCGGATCCGTAAACTATGAGAGTTTGGAAAATGAGTCTAATTTGTTCATAATTTTTATCACAATTTTTCATGGCCTCAAACCAGTGTGAAAATGTTCATCTTGACAGCGTGGTCCGAAATCATTCCTGAAATGATAGGCAGTTTTGTAAAAATCTCCAAAAATCGTAGAAAAATCGTATGAATGCGTGCGAGTAGTCCTTAGAAAGGTATAAACCGGAACTATTTTAATCTTAAACAGTTTTGAAAAATATTAAGTTCAAGGTGGTCAAAACAGTCCGTAATTAGACCAAAACGTTTCTATTGAAAGCTGATTTTAGAGTTTAAGTTATACATGTTTGAACACACACTCCTTTTTGCTATTTTTGAGTGTATAACCCATATCCACAAGTTTCCATGCAATATATATGTTAACAAACACATTTCTCACTATTTTTATGAAGATGCATAAGATATACTTCATGTTCATGAAAATACCCAAAAGGTTAAACACATTACACATTGATACATGCAATTATCCATTGGTTAAACGAGGTTTGACTTGTATTCCCCCCAAAGAGTATTAAAAACACGAAAAATAGTGGGGTATGAAGCTCATCTTGAGGGTTTTCTAGATATAGATGAAGAAGAAGAAGAATCTTTGAACCTAGCTTGATTTCTTGGTGATATTTTCGAAATGATGTTGTTTCTAAGAGTTTGACACACAACAAAAGTGTGTAAATGAGGAGTTGTTATCATAAATATGCTTAGCTTTACAAAGATTACAAGAAAGTCTTACCAATTTATGAACCTTTGAAGAAGACTCCTTGAAGCTAACACACAGACCCACAAAATTTGAGAAGAAGGAATGAGAGAAATTTGGGTTTTTGAGAGGAGGAAATGGAAGGATGTTCTAGAATATAAGTGAGTGAAGTGAAAGTGTGAATTGTTTGTGTGTGTATGGGCCGAGAGATAAGAGAGGGAGGAAAATAAATTGGATCTTGGTAGATTTGATACTTGTTGGACAATAGCACCATGCCTAGATGTTTGTGGGTTAAAGATATTGTTATTTGGTATGTAATTATGAGGTGTCAAGTTTATTAACCAAGCTTATTTCTACCCTTTTTTTTTATCAAGGCTATAACCGAGCAATGGGGCTTTTGGCCCAAAAAGATGGCCCAAGAAGAATAGTTCCGATTTTTGGCTTTGCCCAAAAGAGTTTTCGGTCCAATAAGAGGGCCCAATGGAGGTTTTCGGCTTATCAAGGCCCATTGAAGTTCTTTCGGCCCAATGGAAGGTGCAATAGAAATTTTCGGTCCATTAGGGCCCAAAGAAGGGTTTTCGGCCCAACAAGACCAAAAGGAGAAGTTATCGACCCAATAGGTCCCAATTAGGAAGTCTTGGTCCAATAAGGGATTTGGATCGACAATTCTTAGGCTAAGGCCCCAAAATGATTGGTTTTGGCTTATTGGATCGAGTTTTGGGCTAATACGAGGTTGTTTCGACTTGAATGACAATGTATGAAAGTATGAACTTAATTTAGGATTAGGTGTCTAAGTTCATAACTATTTCTGGAATGTACTTGACCTGGTTGGCGTGGTCCATTTGGGTTGCATGGCATTGGAACACTTGGATAGGCTAAATGAGAGAAAGGTCACTCATGGTTTATTAATATATTATAAGTTCTAATATCTTAATAATATTATTTAATTAGTTTTGATCAAGAATTAATTTAGAATTAATTTGGTGATAAAAAAGGAGACTAATTAAATATATGGGGTTGATTGTGTAAATCATCCATTTTTTTATAGTGGGCTAATAATCCATGGTTTATTGGATTGGACTAAATCCATAGGGTGCTCCATGGATGCTCCATGGAGGTTATAAAACCATGGATCATGGAATATGAAAAGCCATGTCAATTAGGGTTTACATGGTGTAACCCTACTTGTGATACAACTATAAAAGGACCCCATGGGCTACCAAAATCGGCACTATGTGTAGAACAAGAGGGCTAGCCGGTTTTGAGTGAGTGTGGACTTCTCTCAAAGTTATTCCAAGTGTTGTGGTGTTGTGTGAAACATTTCAGGCATCACACTTGAGGTGCTAGGCTCACAAGGTTCTCAAGGAATCCAAGCAACAAGAAACGTATGTTCTCCTACTAGTTTTATGTTTCAAAGTTCCCCATGCCATGCTAGTTAGGTGAAGAACCTTGGAAAATCAAATTTGCATGTATCTTAGTAAAACATAGATCCAAGGTTTCTAGGGTTGCATGTACACCTTCGGAGTGTTAGAATGCTCAAAACCCTTCACCTAATAGCATTGAAGTTTGAATTTCACCAAATGAAATGTTGCAAGATTAGACAAGGAGATTATCATGTAGAAGGATCAACATCTTAACCCTAATTTGCTAGTTGTGACATCATCCCCCCGTTAGAGGGAATTTTGTCCCGAAATTCGTTCTAAAGCAGCTCTCAAGTACTAGGGGAAAGATGTGGGCATCTTGGTTTTGTCTAGTCTCTTCGTTCCTTGGAGATTTTACATCCTTGTTTAGTGTTCCAGTGGACCTTCGCTAATGGCATTTGACCTTGCTCCTTTGGTTTCCCAGTCCATTACTTCTATGAGTTCTTCGACGAAAATGATATTTTCATTCCCTTCAATTACATCAAGCGGGACAATGAGAGTTTTGTCAGATAAGCATTTCTTTAGATTGGACGCATGAATGACAGGGTGTACATTGTTGAGTTTAGGCGGTAGCTGGAGTTTATAAGCCATTGGACCAAATCCTAGCAAGGATTTTCAAAGTTTCGATGTGTCTCGGGTTTAATTTACTACGCTTTCCCAAAGCGTATTATCTCTTTCCAAATGGGGGCTTTTAGTAGTACACGATTACTGACTTGGGATTCCAAGGGCTTATGTCGCTTACTTGCATAGTTCTTTTGTCAGTTTCTAGATGCCTCTAGTCATGCTCGGGTTTGGTGATCTCTTCGGTTGTCTCCCTGGTGTTTCCGGGGCCGGTGACAGTGTCGTCAGGCACTTTCCCTTTGGCTAGTTGTGTGTTGGTCACCTCAGCCTACACGGGGTGGTCTGCATTTACGTCCTCTATGGTGAGGTGAATGGATGGTTACAGTTAATGAGAATTGTATACTTGACGCCCCAAGAGTAGTGTCTCTAAACCTTAAGGTGAACACTATTGTCACTAAAGTTAAGGTCGCGTGATGTTGTTGGTCTTAAAATTATTAGGCTGTCTTGGGAGTTTCTTACTACGGGATTCTGAACTAGTGGGATGTCGATCTTTGCTTGTTCCTGAGGATAGGCCGAGTAAGTCTTCGATTTGGGATAGGAGATATCGATCCTTGAGGATGGGTTTGTTTGATTCTTAGTAGCCAGTGGTCCTATGGGCAATCAACCTTTCCTCTTTATGAGTCGGGTGGTCGCTCTCGGAGGTACAAGTCTTGGTCTGATAATTCTCTTACTTATTGGGTCGTTCCTTTAGTTGGACACTTTCTGTGTTTATGTTGGTGCTAGGTGGCATTGGGGATTTGACTATGGGAATTGCTACACGAGTTGAGTCGATTCTGAACTGAACTTGGCATATAGGTAATATTTCTGAAATACCTTCTGGGAACTACTTCGGAAGGGTTATAATTCTCTAGGTTACCTTCAGTGTCCTCTACTTCTTGTTTCTTATTTCTACTGTGAGCTACGAAAGAGTGTGGTACCTATTACATAGGTACTTAGGAGTCTAGATGCCAAAGATGCTTCGGAAACTTTTCGTTATAAGTTGTAAGGGTTTCGTTAATCGGTTGGTTAAGGCGAAAGGTCTCTTGTGGCACACGAAATTTGTATGGTGATGATCAAGCCAGCCCATGTCAAATGACGCTGTTGGGCTCCTTGTCGTAATAGATGTTGGACTGCTTTGGAAGGGATGTTTGTTTGGAATGATAGTGTGTTCTATGTACAAGTTTCGTAATGTTACCAGTTTGGTCCTTGTTATCACTACTACGAACGTTTTTGTACCACTTTTAGCGAGTATTAGCAGTATGAGTGCTTCGATTATTAGTGATGAAATTTGATAGCATGGTCCCTACCACGCCTCTCTATAATCACTTGGTGTACACGAGTCATGTATAATTAAGAATGGCAGACCGTCGACTGAGGGACTCTGTCCTAAATCCACAACCAAACAAGGAACATGAGATAAGGTAGAGTCACACACTCTAAGCCTTTAGAATCTCAATTATATATGACCCTAATGGCTCACCTGCAAGGACCCTTAGTTTTTTTATATGAATGATATGTTTTGTTCAGACGAGAGAGTAACTTATAATGATTTACTAAAGCCTTTATATATCCCTTATTAGGAAAATGTATCGCTTCTCATAGGTGATTTCGGGTGCGTATCTCCTGTAGTGATTGTCAACACTCTTCCCTCCCTGTCAGAGTTCCTTGTTATTGGACAGTCCTTCCTGAAGTGTCCAGATTCATCACACTCATAACAGTTCGGGCTTATTCCAATGTTAGGGGTCTGGGGGGTTGGTCGTGTTGGTGCCCTACAGAAACGGGTAGTGTGCCCCTTCTTATTGCAATTCTTGCAGTGTAACTTTTGGCAGGCTCCATAGTGGTGAAAATTACACTTGGACCAGTGCTGATATGGTAGCATGAACCGCAACAGTCTGTTGTGTCTTCGAGGGCTCTTGTGTTGTTTTACTCTTCCTCTCTTTCTGGGACTTTCTTTTCTTTCTCTTAGGTTTGTTTTGTTAGCATTTTATTGTGCCATGACGGCTATCACATCAGTTGTCATTGCGGCTTGGAAAGGAGCGAAGTCTATCCGTAGGATCGGTGTTTTGCCGGTTGGCTGGTTGTTTCCATGGAAAGACATGATTCTGTTGCATGAGGAGAAACGAGCTAGTAAGTAACTATGGTCATTCCTAATTGTATTTTGCCTATTTATATTTACATATAACTTTCACGCTTTGATGTATGATTCTCAAGGTTTTCGACCTACATCCCTATGATGTATTTATGATGATAAGTACTAGTGGGTATCGGGCATTCGTTAAGTTTAACAAAAGAGAATATAGATATCAATACAATTAGTTGGTTCAGATTACATATGTTCTTGGAGGGCGTACCTATCTTGATTTACTATTACTAGTTGTAACGAATTACTTGGAAACCCTAGGACATGGTGCGATTAGTGTAGTAGTGCTCATATGTCGAAATGACGCACAAGGTACCCAACCGTTTCGCTCATTTCACGAGTGGCCTCTTCCGCTCTCTGCTCTACTAAGGCTTCCCTAGCCTCAGCTGCAATGAGCTGTTGTCTTACGGTGGCCACTTCCTCCTCTAAGCAGCGTAGGCGGTCAGTAAGACCCTCCTTCTCTGTGGACTGGTTCAATATTTCTCCTGAAAGGTGAGGCTTGCTAAGGATCTCTCCGGTGTCTTCACCCTCGTATGATCCCTCATCAGAGTCTTCTCCTTCGTAGTCCATTACTTGGTATTCCTCGGGGCCTACTTCTGGGTTCTCCCCTTGCATTTCTTCTGGCTCTTCATCGACCCATTCGTTCGCTATTACCGTAGGGTAGTGGGGGTATTCGGGGTGAAGCTCAGCCATATTTCCTGTGCAAGAATGGAGGTATGAGATACATGTAGAAGATCTAAGGGTGGAGGTCATATGGTATTCTAAAATACTACTATAGTATTACATGTTTGATCCTAAGGCTTCCTTGTGTACGAAATCGATAAGTTTTTTTTTGACTTGTTGTTATTGTTTAGTATCGTAAAATACTCTTATAGTATTTTAAACTTTATGTTTCGTTCTAGTGTTCCTTTGCATGTGTAGAGTTGAAAAACTCTTAGATCGATTAGATCTTCAACAGGTTAAACAATAAAATCAAATAAACACAAAGAACACAATATAGAATCAAATGATACTTAATGATTCAAATGTAGTCACGCCTCAGCAGAGCTCGACAAAGAACTTCCACTGTAGAGGCGAGCTAGGGTTTGTAGTACAAGAACAAAATTAATAATAATCAAAGCGCTAATCAGAAAGGCTACATGCATGCACCTTAAATACTAAACCCTAAACAAAACAATCACGGTTGGACAGGCCCAAACCGGATAGCAAAACTGGGCTAAGGACCGAGCCCATGACGCAACACTTATTCAACCCAACAATCTCCCCCTTTGCGTCAAATGAGGCGAGAGATTATTTCTGTTGTGTAACCTTCACTTTCTTCACAACCTTGAACAGCCGAGGAATGATAGCAAGAAGTGTCTGCCAAAACTGGATGTACCAGCGTAGCATATCAGTAAACAACTTCTTGTCAGCTGCAGAATTCTGATCACACCTGTGAATGATCTCCAAAATATGCTCCAAGCAAGCTGTTGAGAACAGGTGCTTATCAATAAGAGCAAAAAGATATTTTTGACTTTCGCCCCTAACGAACATCACTGTGTGAAATTTTGGTTCGATTTTACCCTTGACCATCACATTCACATTGCCAGTTCTTCCAATAGTTTTGATCGTTGGTCGCTTGTGAATGGCAGATGCGATTTCTTGATCCATTTTTGCTACCTCATGAATGTAGCAAACAAGCATTCGCTTGATGTGGTCAATGATCGGCTGATACTCCTGAGGATTGGACAACAAACTATTGTTGACGAGTATCCAGTCGTGAGGGTTAAGGTTCTGTAGATCAGCCAGAGAAAAATTATGAACCGAGCTATCAGAGCCTCGGGTCACTTTAAACTTGACATTGACAAATTTTCCCGCTGAATAAGGCTTCAGTACCTTGACCGTAGTAATCTTCTGTGAGCTCCAGGTTAAGTACTGAGGCTGAGCGAACTCCAGATAAAATTCCAATAGATCCCGATCTACCTTCGGGTCCGGAGAGGGAATGACAGCAGTTGAGTTGAAGCAATGAAAGATAAATGCCTTTCGTGTGATTGACATATCGAATTGAGCGTCCTTCGAGTTCTCAAGGCCGAATGATATAACAGGTTCGAGCCAATGAGTACTTGGTTCATCTATAGCTTCTCTCTGGAGCGATTCAATTGTCCATTCTGGAAATATGGACTTCTTTTTCTCCGAGAGCTCCTTTTCTTTTTGCTTCTTCTCGAACTCAACCGTTTCCTTCTCAATCTTTTTCTCAAGCTCCATATCAGTAGGCTTAGTTTTCTGAAAAGGCTTAGAGGGATTTTCACCCAAGATATCTTCAAAATCATCATCATCATCATCCACATCATCTTCTCCAATCTTCTTCTTCTTCTTATCTCTTTTGCTGACCGAAGCTACATTATCCTTCGGTGCAGTTGTTGATTTGGGTTCGGGAGAAGGTTGAGTATCATCCTTGCCAGCTTGAGTAACCTTTTCTCCCCCTTGTTTTGGCTTGACAGAAGTCACCAGAACACCCTCTATCCGACTCAAGATATCCAACGCAGGTCTGAGTTTTTCGGCTAAATGGCGTCTAATGGATATAGTCAGAATAGAGTCGTGGGCGTCGAGAAGGTGTAACAAAATGGAATGAACGTCACCCACAGAGCTTCAAATAACTTCTCTTTTAGACTTTAAATCATCAAGCTCTTTTGTGGCAGAGCGAAGCTTGATGTTTTGAATTTTTAGCTGAGAAGTACGTTTGTCTAGCTCATCCATAATTTGATTTTCAACGACAAGTTCGGCTTCCAGCTGAGTCAAACGCTCATTAACATTATTATGAAGATTCTCGTTGGCAGCTTTAATGGCCCTGCGAGCGACTTCAAGATTAGTCCTTTCAGCTTCGAGAGAACGCGTGAGAGTATCAACCGAAGCATTCACAGTCTAGGAGTTCTTTTGAGCGGCAGCTTGCAAAAAATCTAGGAATATTTGAGCCTCAGAAATTAGTTTTTCGACTTTTGCGGTCGCATCTTTGCATTCTTTTGTGGAGGCCTCAACAGCAAGCGAGGCCTTCTGACATTGAGATGTAGAGGCATCAATAGCCTTTGCTGCGGCAGAGAGAGAGGCATCATGCTCTTGAACAACCGAAGAAAACAGAGCCTTGAGAGCAGTTTCGGAGTAAGCACCAGTGGAGGAGGAAGCGAGCAGCTGGTCGAGCTTATCAGTAACCGTCTTGAGATGGCGCTTGGTAACTGGAGCATCGTCATCATCGTCACTTTGGACACGGTAGGGACTAAAGTAAGTGGAATCAAACTCTAAGTCCTCACCTCCAAGAACAGTGTTGGTTTCAGTGGATTGAGTGGGTGATGGTGGTTTGGTAGTAACTGGGGGTTCGGGAGCTGAAGAACGAGCCCCCGTATCAGATACGTTGGTTCGAACTCCAGAAGTGGTGGTAGTAGCAGCCTCAGTGAAGATGGGTGCAGAAATGGGAATGGTAGAGGATGGTTGAGATGTGATGATGGGAAAAATAGGTGGGATGGAAACAGGAACAAAAACAGGTGGAGGAGAAGGTGCTTGGGAACGAACAGGTACCTCTGGTGTAGGCGAACGTGGTGGTGTATCACCACGAACCGAACCTTCATCCTCTAAGCTTTCACTGTCAGACTCACGAGGAGGTGTTGTGGGATGATTAGGAGGCACATATTCTGAGTCAGAATCACTTGAGGATTGAAGAATTAGCCGGCGAGTGGGTTTCTTGCCTTTCTTCGGCTTAGGTTGAGATGGTGCTGCCTTCTCAGACTTTCGCTTCCTAGGGGTTTGAACTTTTGAGACTTGACCCCCCTTATCCCCCTTTTTTACTTCTGGCTTCTTGCCTCTCTTTGCAGGTTTGTCTGCATCATCAATTGATTTCATCATGTCTGCAGTGAGTTCCCTTGGACCAGAAGAGGGAAGCTTCTTGTATTCCTGAATAAGCTTGCTTGAAGGAGGCACAGAAGCATGCATCGACTCAGGAATGGAACCAACAAAAAGAAACTTTGAAGGATGAGTAACAATAATGTTGGTAGTATGAAACGTAGCAATGGAAGAAAGCATTGAGTCCGCCATGATAGGAACATGGAAACGATCCATTGCCCACTGAGTGATAATAGTCCAGAAGCGAGCACAAGAAATTTCGGTGTGACAAGAAGAAGATGATAAACTCTGAATAAGCTGAAGCCACAAGGCCATTCCATAATCCAGATTAAGACCGTGGTACACACCATAAAGCAGAGTCATGAAGGACTTGCTCGCACCGTCAGATCCGGCACTCCGTTCAGAAAGCCCTTTGAAGAGTAGAGTGAAGAGGCCATTCCATTGAGGAGGAAGGCAGGACTTTTTGAACTTTGTCACAGTGGTTAGGGTTCCAGTATACCCCATGTTGTAGAACATTGAGAAGAGCTGACCTGTGGCAATGGAATCGGGATTAACCATGGATTCTTCACACGCAAGCCCTAGAAGAGAGCAGAAACGATTCCTGGAGATCGAGGCTTTCTGGTTAAGAATGTCGAAGAAAATTTTGTCTGCCCCTTTGTCATACGTTGCAGAGGAATAGATTTGAGAGAGACAAGACATCGGAACGACTTCGACTGTGGTTAGGGCTTTGACGAGTGGGGAATATTTCAGGCATTCAACCACTTGATACATGTACGTATCGTAGAGAAAAGGTGAGAGATCGATCAGCAAGTTCTGATTGGGCTTGATTGCAAGAAGAGTGGAGCGTGCAGTAGTTTCTTGAACTGATGAAGATTCTGCCATTGATGAAGCTTGTCGAGGAAGAAGATGAACAGTAAAAAATTGATCGCTTGCTTTTGCTCTCAAGAATTTGAAGAGTGGTAAATAATCGCACATAAATCAGTCCATATATACGATCTTGGAGAGAGAAAAATCGTGAGTAATGATCATTGAAATCTTGGAAACAACTCCTGAAAAGGCGTGATTTGACATCTTGCAACCCCGATAAAGTAGAGATGACGTATGATGATAACCGATTCAAATTCTGGCGCCTTCCAAACTTATCCATAAATCAAGTTATCACACGTTTGAGCTTCCTGCTGAGTCATCGGTGGAATCTTCAATAAAATTGTTATTACCATAATAACCCAAAGACGTTACACCAACCCATCGCTTTTAATTTTGAAACCATCTGCATTAATTCGCCAAAACGGAGCAAAACCTCTTTGTGAATATAGAATGTGTGTGCGTAAGAGTGTAAAAGATAAAGAAATAAAGCAAACTTTTTATGGGAATTTGTGATGTCTATTAAGACATTAAGCAGTTGATCCCGGGCACGAATCTCTTCCTTCAAAGTCAAGAGAGACTTCAAAGTGCTTGTTTGGATTCCCGTTGAATTACGATCAAGTGCTTGTTAAGAAGAATTGAAAGGCATCTTTTTAATTAAGGCTATTAAGGGTGGCTTTCGCTTCAATTCTTGATTTCGATACTTGATATAGGACCGAAACAAAACGAAGTACTTGTGAGACCAATGTGGCCTGTTAAACAAGTAGGTAGGAAACATATTCAGTGACTTGTTGAAAATCGTTAACAGGAAATCTCATAAAAAAAAACAGGATCCTTATGGAAGAAAAAGTCTTGGTGAAAAACAATTTCATAAGGATCTCGCAAAAAGAAAATTGGAGATTTCATAAGGTGACAAATAATAGCTAGAACTTTGAAGAATTCACTGTTAATTCATTATGGGAGTTGGATTTTGGGTTTCACTTAATTCGTGGTGGACGAAAGTAAGATCATTAACACATAAATTGTGTAACCATAAACCTCAGTGGTTATTGCTGAGAGTCTCAAGGGTTACAAAATGTGAATCGAACCGTGATGGAGAAAAATAAGGTGGGTAAGAGAACCGAATGTGCCTCTGCCATAAAAGATTGGCAAAGCAGAAAAACTCTTAACTCAGTTTGAGAAGAGTAAGGCAGCTCATGATTAGAGTAAATTTTACAGCCTGATTGGTGAGACAAGATTTGTATATATTAAGTCATTAAGGCTTTACTCAAAATCGTTCGAGGCTTTGGTCAACATACAACAGCATGCTTCTAGGGACACTTAGCTAGTACATAGATTGAGATTGATACCTGCCCCAGCTCCAACAGTGAGAGAAATTCTTGTACAGAAAGTAAGCAAGAAACGAAAATGAAAAGAAAAATATTTTTGGATTTTATGAAATATTCTGAAAAAGAATTAAAAACAGAAAGAAATATTTTTGGATTTTATGAAATATTCTAAAAAAGAATTAAAAACAGAAAGAAATATTTTTGGATTTTATGAAATATTCTAAAAAAGAATTAAAAACAGAAAGAAATATTTTTGGATTTTATGAAATATTAAAGAAAAGTATAAAGAAAGTTGCAAGAAAAGAGTATACATACTATACAACCGAAACCAAAAGAAAGAAATTGGAGGCGAAACGAGACCGGGGAAACCGAACCCGAAATGGACCGAGCGTTCGGTGTATTTCGGTTCCAAGAAGAACCGAACCTGAAATGGACCGAGCGTTCGCTCTATTTCGCTTCTAACTTTTATTGAAACATAGGGGATTTCGGTACAGATTCAGCTTCCATCATTCCTAAGCCATGCAGGATTTTATTAAAACTTGCTTCAGGCAAGGCCTTAGTGAAGATGTCAGCCAATTGATCAGTGGTTCTTACAAAATAAATTTCAACGTTACCGTCTTCCACATGATCTTTGATAAAATGATACCTCAGTGCTATGTGTTTCGTCTTTGAGTGTTGCACTGGGTTGTGACAAATTCTAATTACGCTTTCCGAATCACAATATAGTGGGATTTTCTTCATATTCAGGCCAAAGTCACGAAGTTGACTTTGTATCCAGATGACCTGAGATGTGCATGATGCTGCGGCAATGTATTCTGCTTTGGCAGTGGAGAGAGATACACATGTTTGTTTTTTCGATTGCCAGCTTACGAGTTTTCCGTACAGAAATTGACATCCTCCAGTGGTACTCTTCCGGTCTAGTCCACATCCCCCAAGATCAGCATCTGAGAATGCTTGGACAAAGAACCCTGAGTTGGTTGGGTACCACAACCCGAGAGAAGTAGTTCGTTTTAGATACCGAAAGATGTTCTTTACTGCCAACATATGAGGTTCGCGTGGATTTGCTTGAAACCTGGCACAATAACAAACAGAGAACATTATATCTGGCCGACTAGCAGTGAGATACATTAGAGACCCTATCATCTGACGATCAAGAGTCATGTCAGCAGCCGGTTTGTCCAGAGAAAGTGTTAGCTTTGTGCCAAACGACATAGGAACCTTCACTTTTGAATCTCCCAACATTCCAAACTTGGCAAGCAATGTCTTCGTGTAGGCCTCTTGATTAATGAAAATGCCTTCGGGTCCCTGTCTTATATTCAGACCAAGGAAAAAGTTAATAGGACCCATTGAGCTCATTTCAAATTTAGTTTCCATCAGCTTTCTGAACTCAGCAGTTAAGCTAGGATTTGTGGAGCCGAAGATGATGTCATCAACGTAAATTTGAACGATCATAAGGTGGTTACCCTCTTTCTTACGAAAGAAGGTTGGGTCCACCGAACCTTGTTTAAATTTAAACATTTTCAAAAATCTAGTTAGAGTTTCATACCAGGCCCTTGGAGCTTGTTTGAGACCATAGACCGCCTTGTCCAGGATGTAGCAGTGATCAGAATATTTTTCGTTCACAAAGCCCGGTGGTTGCTCTACATACACAGTTTCTTCCAGTTCACCATTTAAGAAGGCACACTTTACGTCCATTTGGAAGACTTCAAAGTTTTTGTGTTCAGCATAGGCGAGAAAAATGCAAACCGATTCTAGCCTTGCTACTGGAGCGAAGGTTTCTTCATAGTCTATGCCCTCTTCTTGACAGTAGCCTTTCACAACCAACCTCGCCTTGTTGCGTATCACATTCCCTTCCTTATCCATCTTATTCCTGAATACCCATTTTAATCCAACCACAGAAGCATCCCTTGGTGTTGGAATCAGTCTCCACACTTTATTTCGTTCGAATTCATGTAATTCGTCCTGCATAGCATGTACCCAATCAGAATGATCAAGTGCAGTCTTGACTGTTTTCGGTTCGACTTTGGAGACGAAAGAATTAAACATGCAAAATTCTACTTTAGAGAAGAGTGCTCTTTGTTTCTCTTTTAATTGAGATCGTGTGAGAACTTTTTCTGTGGAATCACCAATAACTTGTGATTGGGGATGATCTTTGGTCCATTTGATGAGTGGAGGATAATTAGGATCGAATGAAGGATCCAGTTCAGTGTTCACTTCTACTTCAAACTCCGACTGAGTGTCATCATCGTTAATCTTCACATTCTCCCCCTTGAGCGATGATACCTCCTCTGTTGCAGGATTAGAATCTTTCACTTCGAAAGATGAGACTTCCTCAGTTTCAGGATTAGAATCTCTCCTTTCGAAAGATGATACCTCCTCAACTTCAGGCTCAAAATTTTCCCTTTTGACTTAACTTTCGGTTGCAGAGCTCTCCCCCTGGAATGTTGGATCTTGATTGGGAAGATGAGACGAACCCTCCCCCTGAGCATGAGAGCAATCTTTTTGAGGTTCACTCGTGTCTGGCTTGTTGGTTTCAACAGGTTGGTTTTCTTCCATATTCGCTGCAGCGTCATCGATTATCTTCTTCAAGTTATCTACCTTGTTGTCTGCAGCTTCAGATTTAGAGAGAATGGCCTTTTCGGGCTCATCAAACAACAACATGTATTGTTCAAATAGGTTCGAAATAAGTATTGTAACTTGACCAGAAATTAGAAATATATCCTCCACAGAACCTTCGGTGGTTTTGAGTCTCTTGACGTAGTTATCGTCAAAGGTAACATAATAGGTCTCCTCGATTTTCTTGGAACGTTTGTTGAGAACCCTATATGCTTTTGAGGTTAAGGAATAACCCAGAAAGATTCCTTCATCTGCTTTCACATCAAATTTATTTCGGTGCTCCTTTGAATTAAAGATGAAGCACCTTGAACTGAACGCATGAAAAAACTTGACATTTGGCTTTCGGTTGTTTAAGATCTCATATGGAGTGATCGAAAAGCGTTTGTTGAGGTAAGATCGGTTCTGCGTAAAGCATGCAGCAGCGATGGCATCAGCCCAGAAATACAGAGGCAGTGAAGCGAAGCTCAGCATAGTTCGGGCTGCTTCACACAGAGATCGGTTTCTCCTTTCGACAATACCATTCGGTTGTGGAGTGTATGGAGCCGAGAAATTGTGAGTTGTTCCTTTCTCTGCAAGAAATTCTTCAAAGTCTTTGTTCTTAAACTCCAATCCGTTGTCACTTCTTATGTTATGAATAACCTTTCTCAGCTGGACTTCGACCTGCTTGATAAAGAGTTTAAGTTTAGGAGTGGCCTCTGATTTCTGCTTTAAAAAGAATACCCAGGTAAATCAAGAGAAGTCATCCACTATGAAAAATATATACTTGTTGCCACCAACACTTTCGATTGAAGATGGACCACATAAATCAATATGAAGTAATTCAAGTGGTTCAATAATTTTTGTATTGATGCGAGAAGGATGACTCTGTCGACTCTGCTTTCCCATTTCACATGCAGCACACAAGTGTTCTTTATCGAATTTCAGAACAGGAAGACCTCGAACATGATCCCCAAGCACCAATTTGTTGATGTCTTTAAAATTCAAATGGGAGAGTCTCCAGTGCCAAAGCCAGCTTTCATTTGATTGAGCCTTTGATAGCAAGCAGATTACTGGTTTTCCCCGTATGGGATTGAGGTTCAAAGGATACATTTCTCCTTTTCGCTTTGATTTCAGCAGAATATTGTTCGACTTCTTTTCAGTAATCTATGATCCCTCATCATCAAAAGACACCTTTAGCCTAGTTCCAACCACCAGTTGAGAAACACTAATAAGGTTGTGTTGCAAACCCTCAACATACACCACCTTTGATCGTGCCATAAGAGTTGTTACCATACTTGACACTTCGACCATTTGTAAGGGATCGAAATTCCCTCAGTTCTTCCCTTCTTCCTGTCATGTGATGCGAGCAGCCACTGTCTATGTACCATTCATCATCAAACTGCTCGTCACGTATAACCTGCAAAAATTAAGCAGATTTAGGAACCCAAAGAGTCTTGGGTCCTCGTGAGCCATTTATAGAACAGGGATTTGTAAGCGAAATATCAACCAAAAAGGTTCTTTTTATTAACGTTGTTTCATCCTTTCTTTTTAAGGTGAACACTTTGATTTTATCTGTTTTAAGCACTTTAGGTGGAGTTGCCGAATATGTGTATTTTACGTTAGCATACTTTCAATTAAGATCAGGCTTAACTGACGAATTCTTTGCATTATCTGGACAAAGTTTTTCTTTTCCCTTTTGATTATTCTGAGAGTGAAGGTTAGAACTAGGGGAATGAGATTTGGAAACAGAGTTAGCTTTTCGGATATGGTTCTTTTGAGAGCGAAAATTACTTTCCCTTCGTTTCTGCTCACTGATTAGTCTAGAACCGAAACCACCCTTTTGGTTTTTCTCATCTCGAGAAAAACCATTCGGTTGACATTCTTTGGTGGACTGAAACTCTGTTTTTGGTGGGACTGATGATTAGGACCGCTATACTGCTTTCGGTTGGGATGGTTCTGAGGACCGAAACTCTGTTTTCGGTTGTTGTTGCCATGCTGAGTGTAAGTACTGGGGTTTTCTTTTCCTTCCTCCTTTTGCTTAGAAGGTTTTTCATAGCGAACGTAGTTGGGATTTTGAGATCGCCAGAACTGCTTCCTTTCAGTAAGGTTTTTCTTGTACCTTACATTCCTTTGATGCTTTCGTTCTTTCACCTGTTTTGGATTTCTGTGGATGTTAGCCTTTTTCTCAGATTTTTGAACATAAGCTTCGCTCTTAAGTGAAGAGGTTTCGCTTGAGAATATGACTTGTTCGTCTGAAGGCACTTTGGTACCACTTGTGCTAGGCTCATCAAAACGAGAAGGATCATTAAGTGGTTCGGCTACATATCTTCCTTTCACTCTCCATGAAGTTTTCTGTGACAAACCTACTGTTTCATCTGCATTGTCAATGGGTGCTGACCAGAAATATTCATCATAGCCTTCAGCATTATCTTCTACGACTATTGCTGTCAGTTCGGCAGTTTGTTGCAAAGTAACTCCATTAACTTTGTACACCTGATTTGGAGTAGTTTGGACCTTTTGATACACAACGGCCTTTTCTCTAAGGACTTTGGTCTTGTCTTTGGACAAACGAGCAAACTCAACCGAATTTTCAGAAATAAGATTTTTGTTAGTTTCAGGTTCGCTTTTGACAAATTCTGAACAATCAACCACGTCATCCACAGAAATGACACTCATATCATCATCCTCATCGAATTCAGAAATATTTTCAACATCAATTTTATTTTTTGAACTCAATTTAGCATTCATCAAGTCAAATTTCTGTTCGGTTTCGGTTTGGATTTTCAATTTGTCATTTTCATCTAACAAATTTTTGAGCATGTCCTTATGGTGTTTGGACTTTATGAAGGACTCTATTTTGTCAAGACCAATTCTGTAAGCAGGAGAAATATCATCAGAAGAAACAACGTTTTCACAGTTATATGCATCAGCATCGATTTCATCCTCCTTTAACTCAAGGAAGGGTAAAATCATACGATGTATCTTCTTCCCTGTTTCACAATCAAGATGCAATTGAGTAATATTGGTATATAACCGCTTAGCAATTAAACATAAAACATTTCGTTGTTTTAAAAGCTTCAAATTATCTCTTTTCAAATAAATTGTTTCATCCCTAGACCTAATCAACTCCTTCTCCTTGTGCTCAATCCACATTCGCCTCTCCTCACTCTTCGATGACACCCTGCTGATTTGATCAGTTAGGTTAGAGTTTGTGACGCGAGTTTGAGTTAAACTTCCACTTAAACTAGAAAATTTAGATTTTAATCCATTGAGTTCCTTTTCGTAGTCAGTGATAGGAATTTTCAGAGAGATAAGAATAGATTGTACCTTCTGGATCAACTCGTCGCATTCGTTGATTTGCTGACTGATAGACTTCGCTGCAAAACAACGGTCTTCTCTCTCCTTATCTCCATCATGTCCCCCGTCAGTTATATAGCCTCGCATGTGTGACACTCCAGAGGTCACCATCAAACACCTTCCTGCAGTATCCTCTTCCTTCACCAACAAAGCCCTGCCATGAGTCGGCTTCCTTACTTCTTCGTCCTCTGAATCAGTTGACCAAACTTCAACACCTCCAAATTCATCATCAACAACATTTCCCTGCACAATGAGAGCATTCATAGTGTTGTTAGGTCCTGCTTTCTTCATCTTGATTTCCTCCAAACGCCTTGTGAGGTTCGCTTCCTCGTCCTCATCTTCGTTCTTCTCAGACATCTTTCTTAGCATTTAGTCTTTGGCGAAGTGATTTTTACCTCCACAGTAGTGACAGGTAAAGCCCGAGTCACCTCCAAGTTTCGGTTCCTTCTTTGGTTCTTCCGTCTAAGAAACACTTTTTGGTTCCTCCTTTGCTTTCTCGGCGCTGTAACTGCCATGCCAGTTTCGGTTCTTGTTTGTTGGGAACCTTCTCTTGATGAACTTCTTGGGATTTGACACCATCAGAGCATAATCTTCGCTTGTTAGATCATATTCAGAGAGATCTAAATCTTCTTCTTCCTCAGCAGTATTCTTACCTTTTGAGATTAGGGCCAAGGATCCCATGCTACAAACCACATTCGTTTCTTTAGCCAAGGCATTCTCATGCGACTTTAGTATCCCTACCAGTTTTGCAAGAGAATAACTTTTGAACTGTTCATGTGCCTTCACTGTTGACACCACAACCATCCATTCCGATCTAAGGCCATTCATGAATGTTACGTTCTGTTCGATGACCTTCCTTTCGATCCCATGCTTAATAATCTTGCTTAAGAGATAATTGAAGCGATCGAAGGATTGAACAATCTTCTCTTCAGGCTTCTGCTTGAAATCACCAAATTCTGAGAGCAACAATGTTTGGATTGAGTGCTCAAGATCTACATCCGTAGAGTATAGTTCCTTCAACCTGACCCGTATTTCCTTTGCTGTCGTGTATGAGCTTACCAGCCGAAACGTGTCTGACTGTAACGCAAATCTAATCATCCTTAGAGCTTTGATATTGCACTGAAACTTTTCCTTCTCATCTTGAGGTATATCTTTCACGTCACCAATGAGTTGATTATATTCCTTTTGAGTTTTAACAACTCTTGAGGTACTTGCATGAATAAATGGACCAACAGTGATCGCCTCCCAGATTAGGTATCCATTATCTTATGAGCCAATCACGTAGTCTTCAAAGTGATGCGCCCAGACCTCATAATCTTGAGTGTATAAAATAGGAATCCTTGTCGTCGATCCTATGCTGTTTGAGATGTTGATTGGGTTTGACTGAGAATCGTCCATGGATGTGTCGATGTTTGTTTAAAAACCTGCTTAAGATCAGACTTGTAAATAACGTTAGGGTAAGATCGAATATTTAAAGAACCACATCAATAGCAGATGACGGCTCTAGTAATATCAATCTAAGCGGAAAACCCTAAGATCTTCTTCAACAGAAGATATGTGTATGAATTACACAGTCTCCTGCTCTAATACCAATTGTAGAGTTGAAAAACTCTTAGATCGATTAGATCTTCAACAGGTTAAACAATAAAATCAAATAAACACAAAGAACACAATATAGAATCAAATGATGCTTAATGATTCAAATGTAGTCATGCCTCAGCAGAGCTCGACAAAGAACTTCCACTGTAGAGGCGAGCTAGGGTTTGTAGTACAAGAACAAAATTAATAATAATCAAAGCGCTAATCAGAAAGGTTGCATGCATGCACCTTAAATACTAAACCCTAAACAAAACAATCACGGTTGGACATGCCCAAACCGGATAGCAAAACTGGGCTAAGGACCGAGCCCATGACGCAACACTTATTCAACCCAACAGCATGTAGGGTTGGTAAGTTTTAGACTTGTTTCTATCCACTATCACTCCCAAACACATGTTGGTCGTATCTCAAATAAATATAGTTGATCAGGCTATATTTATCCCAGATATGATTGCATAACTGTCCAGGTTTGACTATAGTGTTCAACATCTAAATACTTTTTTTTATTCTTATTGATGAGTTTAGAACTTTTAGATCGATAGATCTTTAACAGGTAAATACGCAAGAAAAATAAATACTGGAACACACAATGAATCAATCCGTATATCGAATGATGAGAATGTAGTCACACCTCAGTAGAGCTCGATGAAGAACTTCCACTGTAGAGGTGCGCTAGGGTTTACAATACTTGATAAAATAATAATGAAAACGTTAATTACTAAGGATGCATGCATGCACCTTATATACTAAACCCTAGAAAGATAATCACGGTTGGACAGGCCCAAACCGAGAGTACATAATGGACCGAACTACCAAGGCCCAATGACACAACACTTTAAACCCAACAATCTCCCCCTTTGCTCCAATTGAGGCGAGAGACTACTTCGGTTGAGTAACTGTAGTTTGCCTTACAGTTTTGAACAGCTTGGGGATGATGGCAAGAAGAGTTTGATGGAAAACAATATACCACTGAAGCATATCAGTAAACATCTTCTTGTCGGCTTCGCTATTTTGATTACACCCATGTATAATTTCAAGAATATGCTCCAAGCAGGCAGTGGAGAACAAATGTTTGTCAATAAGAGCGAACAGGCATTTTTGACCTTCGACCCTAATGAACATGACTGTATGATACTTCGGGTCAATTTTACCATTAACCATCACATTGATATCGCTTTCCTTCCCAATTGGCTATAGTGGGCGTCTTCTTTATGGCAGAGGCGATTTCTTGATCCATTTTTGCGACTTCAAGAATGTAACACACCAGCATTCGCTTGATGTGATCTATAATCGGCTCATACTCCTTTTGATTAGTCAGCAAAATGTTGTTCAGGAGAATCCAATCATGTGGATTCAAATTCGGCAGATCAGCCAGGGATATCATATAGACCGAACCATCAGACCCTCGGGTCACTTTGAACTTGATGTTGATGAATTTCCCTGCTGAAGTGGGTTTCAACACCTTGAGAGTTGTGATTTTATAATTACTCCAGGTCAGGTACTGAGGCTGAGCGAACTCAAGATAGTATTCAAGCAAATCTCGATCAACTTTCACGTCAGGAGAAGGAATCGCCACTGTAGACTCAAAGCAATGAAAGATGAAGGCTTTACGAGTGATTGGCATATCGAATTGAGAGTCCTTGGAATTATCAAGAGCGAATGAGAGGACTGGTTCTAGCCAATGAGTGCTTGGAGCTTCAATTACCTCCATCTGAAGCTTTTCCATAGACCATAGAGGAAACACAGATTTCCTATGTTCTAAGACTTCGTTCGCCTTCCTTGCTTTATCAAGCATTTCCTTCGCTTTTCGAAGCTTTTCCTCAATTTCTCGATCATTAAGCTTAACTTTGAGACTCTCGGTATTAGAGCCTTTTTCTCCTGTGTCCGTTTCATCATCGTTTTCATCCTCCTCATCATCACCAATCTTATTCTTTCGTCTGTCCGTCATACTGCCTGAAGCTTCATTACCCTTCGGCTCAGTAGTGACTTTCGGTTGGGTGAAAGGTTTACTTTTTGGAGGAGGTTGAGATTGACCTTGGACCTGAGTAACATTTTCTCCCCCTTGTTTCGGAGGGACAACGGGCTCCAGAACACCCTCAATCTTGCTTAAAATATCGAGAGCAGGTCTCAGTTTTTCAGCTAAGTGGTGTCTGATGGAGATGGTAAGGATCGAATCATGAGCTTCTAAAAGATGTAGAAGAATGGAGTGTACATCACAACTTTTAACCACTGCACGCTCAGAATTTAATTCATCAATCTCCTTGATTGCAGTCTTGAGCTTCAGATTCTGAATTTTAAGCTGAGAAGTTCGCTTATCCAGCTCATCCATTACCCTGTTTTCAACAGCAATTTCAGATTCAAGTTGAGAGAGACGTGCATCAACTGAAGTGTGAAGCTAGTGTTGGCAGTCTGAATTACTTTGCGGAATTCCTCAAAATAATTTTTTTCAGCCTCCAGTGAACGCGTAAGATTATCAACAAAGGCATTCACTGTTTGAGCATTCTTCTGAGCTGGAGCTTGGAGTGAATCAAGAAACAGTTGAGCATCAGAAACTAGTTTTTCGACATTTGTGGTCACTTGCTTGCAATTCTTTGTTGAGGCTTCGACTGCAATGGAAGCCTTCTGACAGGTGGAAGTGGAGACTTCAATATCTTTAATAGCAGCAGAGATGAAATTGTCATGCTCTTTGACAAAGGTTGCCAATAGAGCCTTGATTGCTGCCTTGGAGTATGCACTGCCAGAAGAGGAAGAAAGCAGTCGGTCAAGCTTGTCATTCATGGACTTTAAATGCTTCTTCGTGACAGGAGCGTCATCATCTTCATCACTCTGTACTCGATAAGGACTATAGTAAGGGGAGTCAAATTCCATGTCTTCTCCGCCAAGAACAAGTTCAGAGTCGTGTGCAGGAGAAGAAGATAAAGGTTTGGAGGTGGTTGGGATTTCAGAACCGAAAGTAGATGCCCACGTATTAGATATGTTGACATTAATAGTAGGTTCGGTTGGAGAGGTAGTTGTGGTTGTAACTTCGGTGAATAAAGGGGTTGGAATTGGAATCGAGGTAGTAGTGGTAGATGTGATGGGTGGAGGGAAGGGAGCAATGGTAATAGGAACCGATTGTGTAGAAACATGAGGAGGTGAGTTTCAGTTACCTGTATTGGTTGGTGATGGTGGAGGCGAATTACCTCGAGCCGGACTTTCGGTTTGAGAAGCGTCGCTTTCAGTTGACTCGGGGTCTGGCTGTGGGTTAGATGGAACATATTCTGTGTCACTTGAAGAAGGGGAAGGAATCTTTGGTTTGTGAGCTTTCTTCTTGATCTTTCGCTTCTTTGGAGCAGAAGGGGTAGCTTGTTCAGACTTGCGCTTCTTGGGAGTAGAAGCTTTTGAGGATTTACCTTCCTTTTCCCCTTTTCTGTTAGGCTTCTTCCCTCTTTTTGTTGGTTTATCGGCTGCATCTAGGGAACATTGCATTTCAGGAGTAAGCTGCCTCAGTCCTATAGGGGGAAGCTTCTTGTACTCTGTTATAACGTTGCTTTCATTGGAAATACATCTGTACATAGACTCCGGAATCGAACCAATAAAAAGATATTTGGAGGGATCTGATACAAGAATCCTCGTCGTATGGAAAGAGGCAATAGATGACAGCAGTGAATCGGCCATTGTTGGAACATGAAACTTATCCATCGCCCATTTAGTGACTAGAGTCCAAAACCTAGCACATGAAATTTCAGAGTACCTTGAAGAAGAGTTATACTCTGAACCAGTTGAGACCATATGATTGAACCAAAATCCATGTTAACCCCATGGTACAAACCATAAAGAAGGGTCATGAACGCCCTACTCGTTCCATCGGAACCTGCAACCCTCTCCGATAAACCCTTGGAGAGGAGGGTAAATAGACCGTTCCACTGAGGAGGAAGACATGATTTCTTGAACTTGGTAACGGTAGTGAGAATCTCAGTGTACCCCATATCATATAACATGGTGAACAACTGAGTAGTGGTGATTGAATCAGGGTTAATCAGGGAGTCGTTGGCAGCAAGCCGTATCAGTAAACAAAACCTAACTTTAGAAATCGACGTCTTTTGACTTACGATCTCAAAGAAAATACGATCCTGAGGTTTATCGTAGACAGCAGTTGAGTAAACTTGAGAAAGCGATGACATAGGAACACACTCAACCTGCGTAAGAGCGACCACCAACGGGGAATACTTGAGGCATTTGACCACATGAAGCATGTACGAATCATAGACAAAGGGATTCATAAAAATCATAAAAATTTTCGTGCAAGCTAGTGTGAAAGATAAAGAAATAAAGCGAATTTTATGTGGGATATAAGTCATGTCAATCAAGACAAGAAACAGTGGATCCCGGGCACGAATCTCTTCCTTCAAAGTGCTTGTGTGGTTCCCCGTGAAAATACGATCAAATACCTTTTAAGAAGTATTGAAAGGCATCTTTTTATTATAAGCATATTGATGGTGGTTGAGCTTCAATCCTTGCTTTGGTGCTTGACATAAGACCTTAAGTGGACGAAGTACTTGTGAGACCGATGTAGCCTGTTAAACAAGTAGATTTGGTCATTTTTTAGTGACTTGATGAAAGATGTTTTTAGAAACCCCAAAAAAAATTAAAATGGATCCGTTGGGAAGAAAAGCCTAGGTAATAGACATTTTCATAAGGACCTGTCAAAAAGAAAAAGGGATTTCAGGTGAGATTCCACAAGAATGGTTTCGTTTTATCATGGGTGAAAGCTAGAACATTTGATTGTTCACCGTCAATTCATTATCGGTGTTAGTTTTTGGGTTTCACTCAGTTCGTGGTAGAACAAAACTAATATCATTAACACAGATGTTGTGTAACCATAAACCTCAGTGTTAATGACTGAGAGTCTCAAGGGTTACAATTATGAACCGAAAGTAAATGGAGAAAAGTGGTAAGGAGGTTAGAGAACCGAAAGCACCTCTGCTATAGAGTAAGGACCGAGCAGACAACTCTTAACTCAATATGAGACGAGTAAGGTGGCTCATGACATAAATGAATATATAAGCCTGATTGGGAAGATTTGATTTGTGTATATCAAATCAGTAAGGCTACACTTGAAATCTTTGAGGCTTTGGTCGACATACAACAACATGCTTCTAGGGACACTTAGCTAGTATAAAGAGAAAGAAACGTATACATGTCCTAGCTTCATCATTTGAATGAACAATGATACCTTTCAGTGATATTTTGGAAATTTTGACCTTTTAATGATAAGCAACATAAAAAAAACAAAAGAAAGAAAAATATTTTTGGATTTTATGAATTTTCTGAAAAAGAAATAAAAACAGAAAGAAAATTATTTTTGATTTTTATGAATTTTCTGAAAAAGAATTAAAAACAGAAAGAAAAATAATTTTGATTTTTATGAATAGAAACGAATTAAGAAAAGACACAAACAATGTACAAAAATGTACAACCGAAACTGCAATCGAAAATTAGTGAAGCGAAATAGACCGAGCATTCGGTTCATTTCGGTTCCCAAAAAATTAGGAATCGAAATAGACCGAGCGTTCTCTCTATTTCGCGTTCGGTTCATTTCGGTTTCCAAAAAATCAGCACCCGAAATAGACCGAGCGTTCGCTCTATTTCGCTTGATAAATTTTAATGAGGCGAAAGCGATTTCGGTACAGATTCAGCTTCCATCATTCCTAAGCCTTGTAAAATTTTGTTAAAACTTGCTTCAGGAAAGGGTTTTGTAAAGATGTCAGCTAATTGATCAGTGGTTCTTCCAAAATGTATTTCGACATTAGCATCCTCCATGTGATCCTTGATGAAATGATACCTCAGTGCTATGTGTTTCGTTTTGGAGTGTTGCACTGGGTTGTGACATATCCTTATTGCACTTTTAGAGTCACAATACAGAGGAATTTTCTTCATGTTCAGGCCATAGTCTCGAAGTTGACTTTGTATCCATATGACATGAGAGGTACAAGACACTGCGGCAATGTACTCGGCTTCAGCTATGGATAGAGACACACATGTTTGCTTCTTAGATTGCCATCTGACAAGTTTGCCATCAAGGAACTGACATCCGCCAGTAGTGCTCTTTCGGTCCAGTCCATATCCTCCTAGATCAGCATCAGAGAACGCCTGAACAAAGAATCCTGATTTCGCCGGGTACCACAGACCGAGAGATGAGGTTCGCTTCAGATACCGAAAAATATTCTTTAGAGCCATCATGTGAGGTTCGCGTGGATTAGCTTGAAACCTGGCACAATAACAGATAGAAAACATTATGTCTGGTCGACTGGCGGTCAGATACATTAAGGACCCTATCATTTGGCGATATAGGGTCATGTCGACAGCCGATTTGTCCAGAGAAGGTGTTAACTTCGTGCCAAACGCCATAGGAACCTTCACTTTTGTGTCTCCCATCATTCCAAACTTGGCAAGAAAGGTCTTCATGTAAGCCTCTTGATTAATAAAAATGCCTTCGGGTCCCTGTCTAATATTCAAGCCAAGGAAAAAGTTAATTGGACCCATTGAGCTCATCTCAAACTTAGTCTCCATCAACTTCCTGAATTTAGCTGTGAGGCTGGGATTCGTTGAACCGAAGATGATATCATCGACGTAAATTTGGACGATCATAAGGTGGTCACCCTCTTTCTTACGAAAGAAGGTTGGGTCAACCGAATCTTGTTTAAACTTTGACATTTTTAGAAATCGAGTAAGTGTTTCATACCCTGCCCTAGGGGCTTGCTTCAGACCGTAAACCGCCTTGTCCAGAATGTAGCAGTGATCTGGATACTTTTCGTTCACGAAACCCGGTAGTTGGTCTACATACACCGTTTCTTCTAATTCGCCATTTATAAATGCACACTTGACGTCCATTTGATATACTTCAAAGTTCTTGTGAGCAGCATAGGCCAGAAAGATCCGAACTGATTCTAGCCTTGCAACAGGAGCGGATGTCTCTTCGTAGTCTATCCCTTCTTCTTGACAATATCCCTTCACAACCAGCCTTGATTTGTTACGAATTACATTCCCTTTCTTGTCCATTTTGTTTCGAAATACCCATTTCAGTCCAACTACAGATACATCCTTGGTGTAGGAATCAGTGTCCATACCTTCTTTCGCTCAAACTCGTTGAGTTCGTCTTGCATCGCCTGTACCCAATCAAAGTGATCGAGTGCAGTATTGACAGTCTTCGGTTCAATTTTGGAGATAAACGAATTAAACATGCAGAATTCCACTTGAGAGAATAATGCAGTTTGCTTCGCTTTCAGTTGAGAACGAGTAAGAACTCTTTTTGATGATTCACCAATGTGAGTGTTTGGATGATCTTTTGTCCATTTGGTGAGAGGTGGGTAATTTGGATCATAGGATGGATCCAACTCAGCATTTACTTCTTCTTCGAATTCTGATTGAGTATCATCATCATTTGTATTTGCATTCTCCCCCTCAAATGATGAGACAGTTTCGCCTTCAGGCATTGGATTCTCCCCCTCAACTGGACGTTCGGTTGATTTGGTAGCTGATGGGTTCTCCCCCTGGAATGATAATTCAGGGTTATCGGATGAAGATGAACCCTCCCCCTGAAATGCAGAATTTTCTTTTGGAGGTTCGCTTGGACATGGCTGTTCGGTTGTTCTCGGTTGTTCTTTTTCCATATCCTTCGTTGCATCATTAATGATTTGATTCAAGGAATCAATCTTATTGTCAGCAACCATTGCTTCAGAGTGAATGGCTTTCTCTGGTTCATCGAACAATGACATATATTGCTCAAATAAATTCGAAATGGAGACAGTAACTTGACCAGATGTTGGAAAGATTTCCTCCATTGATCCTTCAGTTGTTTGAAGCTTTTTGACGTAGTTGTCATCGAAGGTGACATAATAGGTTTCTTGGATTTCTTGAAACGTTTGTTCTGAACCCTATATGCCTTGGAGTTTAGGGAGTAGCCAAGAAAAATCCCTTCGTCAGCTTTGACATCAAACTTGTTTCGGTGCTCATTTGAATTGAAAATAAAGCATCTGGAACCGAACACATGGAAAAACTTGACATTTGGCTTTCGATTGTTCAAGATCTCATATGGAGTAATAGAAAAACGCTTATTGAGAAGAGATCTGTTCTGAGTGTAGCAGGCAGCAGCAATAGCATCAGCCCAGAAATATAAAGGCAATGAGGCGAAACTGAGCATGGTTCGGGCTGCTACACACAATGAGCTGTTTCGGCTTTCAACGACACCATTTTTTTGTGGAGTGTAGGGAGCATAAAAGTTGTGAGATGCTCCCTTTTCAGCAAGAAAGTCTTCAAATTCACTGTTTTTGAACTCCAGCCCATTGTCACTTCGAATATTTATGTCCAGCTTTCTCAGTTGAAGCTCTATTTCCTTGATAAAAACCTTGAGCTTTGGTGTAGCCTCTGATTTCTGTTTAAGAAAAAATACCCAGGTGAAACGAGAAAATTCATCTACTATTACAAGTATATATTTTTTACCACCAATGCTTTCAATAGCCGAAGGTCCACATAAATCAATATGCAGAAGCTCAAGTGGTTCGATGATCTTCGTGTTGACACGTGTTGGATGACTTTTCCTGCTTTGCTTTCCCATTTCACATGCAGCACACAGATGTTCTTTATCATACTTGAGTATTGGAAGTCCTCGCACATGATCACCAAGAACTAGCTTGTTGATGTCTTTGAAGTTGAGGTGCGAGAGCCTTCGGTGCCACAACCAACTTTCGTCTGAGTGTGCTTTCGTTAGCAAACACACAACAGGCTTCCCTCGAATGGGTTTGAGATTCAGTGGGTACATTTCGCCTTTTCTTTTGGATTTTAAAAGAACTGATTTGGTCTTCTTCTCTACTATTTCAGATCCTTCATCATCGAACGAAACCTTCAGTCCAGTTTCCACCGCCAGTTGTGAAACGCTGATGAGATTGTGTTGTAAGCCCTCTACGTATGCTAGTTTCCTGATCGAGAATTCGTCATTTGTGATCATTCCATAGCCTTTTATTGTGCCAAATGAGTTGTTGCCATATTTGACACATCCACCATCCTTAATTAAGCTCTTCCTTTCTCCCTGTCATGTGACGTGATCAGCCACTATCAATGTACCATTCGTCGTCGAACTGCTCGTCACGCATAACCTGCAAAAATCAATCAGATTTAGGAACCCAAATTTCCTTGGGTCCATGTGAGCCTTTTACAGAACAGGATATAACAATAGAATAATCAACCAAGTAAGTTCGTTTTATTAGGGGTGTTTCATCTTTTCTTTTGATTGTAAAAACTTTAATTTTATTATCTTTTGACGCTTCAGCCTTAGGTCTAGGAATTGGATCCTTTTTGTTTACTAACTTTTGGTTTGGTTTCCCTAGGTTAGTATTCATCTTCTTTTCATCTTCTGAGACGATCTTCACTTTTCCCTTCACATTTTCTTTAGGATTGTGCTTTGCGTGAGAGGAATGAGTTTTACAAGCGAAACCTTGCTTTCGGGTCCTTTTGCTTGTGGCTGAGGAACCGAAACTGCTCCTTCGGTTGTTGAGTTGTGAGCCGAAACCACTCTTTTGGTTTCTTTCGCTTCCATTTTGGGGACCGAAACTTCCCTTTTGGTTTGTGTGGCTGCATGAATAGCATTGAGTACAGGAAGTAGCTTGATTCTTTAACACTTCTTCTTTATCCTTGGAACTCTTGCCTGATCGAACGTAATTTGGGTTTTGAAATTGCCAAAACTGTTTCCTTTCGGTGATATTTTTCTTGTATCTCCTGTTACGTTCATGTTTCTTTTCAGAGACCTGTTTGGGAGTTTTATGGATGTTGGCCTTCGGTTTCGATCTTTTATCATGAGTTTCACTCTTTAACGAGGAGGTTTCGCTTGTCGCCTTAACTGATTCACTTGGAATCTTTTTGGTACCACTTGTGCTTGGCACATCAAAATGCGTAGGCTTGTTAAGTGGTGCTGCCACATATCTGCCTTTAATCTTCCATGATGTTTTCTCAGATAGACCGACCGTTTCATCAGCATTGTCTATTGGTGCCGACCTGAAAAATTCATCACATCCTTCAGCATTATCTTCGTTTACTAATGCTGTGAGTTCGGCTGTTTGCTTCTGTGTAACACCAGTAACTGCATACACTTGATTTGGCGTGGTTTGGACATTCTGATACACCATTGCCTTTTCTTTCATAACCTTGGACTTACTTTGGGACAAACGAGCGAATTCCACCGAGTTTTCAGAAATGAGATTTTTGGTGGGTTCGGGTTCGCTCTTGACTAATTCAGAACAGTCTACCTCATCTTCAACAGATATTTCACTCATATCATCATCCTCATCAAATTCAGAAGTATTTTCAACGTTAATTTTTGTTTCTGAATTCAATTTGGCATTCAATGAATCAAATTTTTGCACTGTTTCGGTTTTAATTTTCAATTTGTCATTTTCGTCCAAGAGGTTCTTAAGCATCTCCTTATGGTCTTTGGACTTGATGAAGGACTCGATTTTGTCCAGACCAATTCTGTATGCTGGAGAAATTTCTTCATAAGAAACAATAGCTTCACAGTTATATACATCAGCATCAATTTCATCCTCCTTAAATTCAAGGAAGGGCAGAATCATACGATGAATATTCTTACCTATTTCACAATTCAAATGCAGCTGGGTAATGTTTGTATATAAACGCTTAGCAATTAAACAAAAAGCATTTCTCTGTTTTAAAAGCTTTAAATTATCCCTTTGCAAATAAATTGTCTCATCCTTAATCCTAACTAACTCGATATCCTTTTGCTCTATCCACATACGTCTCTCCTCACTCTTCGAAGATACCCTGCTGAGTTGATCAGTTATGTTAGAGTTTGTTATGCGATTCTGTATTAAACTACCACTTAAACTAGAAAATTTAGATTTTAATCCGTTCAATTCTTTTTCATAGTTTGTAACAGGGATTTTTAATGATTCGAGAATATATTGTACCTTCTTGATCAATTGGTCGCACTTATTGATCTGCTCACCAACAGGCTTGGCAACGAAGCACCTGTCTTCTCTTTCCTTCTCTTCATCTTTACCCCCATCAGTGGTGTAACCCCTCATCTGTGACACTCCTGCTGTCACCATCAAACACTTTCCCTCAGCAACATACTCATCTTCTTTCGCCACGAAAGCTCTGCCATGTGTAGGCCTTCTCACTTCTTCATCCTCTGAGTCAGTTGACCAGACTTCAACACCACCAAATTCATCATCTGCAACATTTTCCTGCACAATAAGAACATTCATAGTGTTATTTGCAGTAGCTTTCTTCTTCTTAATCTCTTCTAGCTTTCGCAGGTGGGAAGCTTCATCCTCTTCACTCTCATTCTTCTCAGTCATCTTCCTCAACATACAGTCCTTGGCAAAGTGGTTTTTGCCTCCAAAAAAGTGACAATTAAATCCCGAGTCACTTGAAAAGTTGTTCTCATTCTTCGGTTCTTCTTGCTGGGGAGTGATCTTTGGTTCCTCCTTTGCCTTTTCTGAACTATAGTTTCCTTGCCAGTTTCAGTTCTTATTGGTGGGAAACCTTCTGCGAATGAACTTCTTCGGGTTTGAAACCATCAAATCATATTCTTCATTGGTCAGACCGAATTCAGAGAGATCTAAATCTTCTTCTTCTTCAACTGCATTCTTTCCTTTAGAAATTAGAGCCAAAGAACCCATGCTAGAAACCACATTCGTTTCTTTAGTTACTGCACCTTCATGTGACTTTAGTATCCCTACTAGCTTCGCCAAAGAGTAAGCCTTGAATTGTTCATGGGCCTTTACAGTAGACACTACAGCCTTCCATTCGGACCTTAGGCCATTCATGAATGTGACCTTCTGTTCAATAACTTTCCTCTCTATGCCATGCTTTATCATTTTGCTAAGAAGATGATTAAAGCGATCAAAGGCTTGAACAAGCTTCTCTTCAGGTTTCTGCTTGAAGTCTCCAAACTCTGAAAGCAATAGAGTCTGGATCGAATGCTCAAGATCCTCATCGGTAGAATACAACTCTTTCAACCTGTTCCAAACCTCTTTAGCCGTCGTGCATGAGCTAACCAACCGAAATGTGTCAGAGTGTAGGGCAAATCTGATCATTCTTAGCGCTTTAATATTGCATGCAAACTTCTCCTTTTCATCTTGAGGAACGTCTTTAACATCAACCATAAGTTGGTTGTACTCCTTTTGAGGCTTTATTATTCGGTCTGTGCCAGTGTGAGCGAACGGACCTACGGTGATTGCTTCCCAGATCAAGTAACCATTGTCTTCAGAACCGATCACATAATCTTCAAAGTGATGCGTCCATACTTCGTAATCTTGAGTATATATAATTGGAATCCTAGTCGTGGATCTAATGCTGTTGGAGATATTGATAGGTTTAGTGTTGGAATCGTCGTGTGACATGATGATATTGCGAAAAACCTGTTTAAGATCAGACTTGTAAACAAATTCAGGGTAAGATCGAAATCCAAGAACAACGTCAACAACAAGATGACGGCTTCTAACAGAGATCAATATTAGCGGAAAACCCTGAAACCTTCTTCAACAGAAGACATGCGTATAGATTACACAGTCTCCTGCTCTGATACCAATTGATGAGTTCAGAACTTTTAGATCGATAGATCTTTAACAGGTAAATACGCAAGATCAATAAATACTGGAACATACAATGAATGAATCCGTACGTCGAATGATTAAAATGTAGTCACACCTCAGCAGAGCTCGATGAAGAACTTCCACTGTAGAGGTGCGCTAGGGTTTACAATACTTGATAAAATAATAATGAAAGCGTTAATTACTAAGGATGCATGCATGCACCTTATATACTAGACCCTAGAAAGATAATCACGGTTGGACAGGCCCAAACCGAGAGTACATAATGGACCGAACTACCAAGGCCCAATGGCGCAACACTTTAAACCCAACACTTATTATGATACAGTTCTAGCAAGTATGTATACTTTTATAAAATACTTATATCTTCAAAGTATACTTTTAGTCAGAGTCTTTTAGTCCCATTGTATTTATAGTTGTATATCTTGTATGGTTAGATATACTAGTTCACCATAAACAATGCTCTGATACCAATCTGTCACACCCCCGAACCAGGAAGGCAGAAACGTCCGGGGGCGGATGACGTCATTGTGTAATATCATAGCAGTTGAATATAAATGATACATAGCAACCAAACATCATACATTACAATATACCAACATTCATTGTTTACAAATTGTACTGGTTCTTCGATTACACAAAAATAACATAAAGTATGATGTCTCAAAAAAGATAGCAAAATATCCAGATCCAAGGCTCGAGTACCTGTTAGCTGAGTCCCTGAGAAGATAAGTCGTTTTGAAAAACGTCAACATAGAATGTTGGTGAGTTCATAAGCATTTTTGAAAGAAATATTTGTAATATCTTTGTTTCTAATAAGTTGTAAAACTCCAAAAAAATCCAATATTTTCTATAAAAAGTAGTTTGTGAGTCTCGTTCCAAAATCGTGTAGAGTTGCATGCATGTTCTTTATTTTCCTTTGTTTGTATTAGAAAGATCGTGTTCCCAGAAAATCCTATATTTTTTGTATATAAAAGAGTTGTCGTCTTAAAACCCTAAGACCAGAGTGGTGAAATCAGTTTACAAAGTAAACGAAACATAGTTTTGTGTTTTGTAAAACTAGTAGAGTGTAAATTCTTCGTAAACCCAAGTTAATATAGTCCTTCTCTATGTGAGTCGTTACAAAAATTACTAATATGACTAAAGCTCCCGTCTTGACGTTCTTCAGTCGTTGGTTTCTAAAGATATTTGTCACCCTAGACTGGCCCGTCTAGCTGTAGCGAACAACTCAGGTGTGGGGGTGTCAACCCCGTATAGATCTATACACAATTACCCCGCTCTCCCTCCAGGAGACTTTGGTTATAACTACCGGATTTACGATCTACGCTAGGTAGGTACGGTGAAGGAGAGTCTCACAAGAGCCTTAACCGATTTACGTGAACTATGACTCCGTCTTACTTGCAACATAAGATAATCATGCTTTAAATAATTATAAGTCCTTTGAAAGTGTGGTTGTCCAAACTATACCGATTATAGTTTATTATGTTTATTTGTTAAGACAATTTATATGATCATAGATGTAATTACATATAATTTAACATGTCTAGATGTTTTAAAAGTATATATAAATCATATAAATTTGCATCTAACACAAGTATAAGAGATTTTAGCATGATAAAGGCAATTTCTTGTTTTTGACTTTTCTCTCCCTGTTTTTAGAAAAATTATAGAAATATCCTCGTAAGTAGAAATTCAGATCCGTAAACTCTGAGAGTTTGGAAAATGAGTCTATTTTGTTCATAATTTTTATCATAATTTTTCATGGCATCAAACCAGTGTTAAAATGTTCATCTTCACAGCCTGGTCCGAAATCATTCCTGAAATGATAGGCAGTTTTGTTAAAATCTCCACAAATCGTAGAAAAATCGTATGAACATGTGCGAGTAGTCCTTAGAAAGGTATAAACCGGATCTATTTTAATCTTAAACAGTTTTGAAAAATATTAAGTTCAAGGTGGTCAAAACAGTCCGTAATTAGACCAAAACATTTCTGTTGAAAGCTGATTTTAGAGTTTAAGTTATACATGTTTGAACACAACACTCCTTTTTGCTATTTTTGAGTGTATAACCAATATCCACAAGTTTCCATGCAATATATATGTTGACAAACACATTTATCATTATTTTAATGAAGATGCATAAGATATACTTCATGTTCATGCAAATACCCAAAGGTTAAACACATTACACATTGGTACATGCAATTATTCATTGGTTAAACAAGGTCTGATTTGTATTCCCCCCCCCCCCCCCAAGAGTATGAAAAACACGAAAAATAGTGGGGTATGAAGCTTACCTTGAGGGTTTTCGAGATGTAGATGAAGAAGTAGAAGAATCTTTGAACCTAGCTTGATTTCTTGGTGATATTTTCGAAATGATGTTGTTTCTAAGAGTTTTACACACAACAAAAGTGTGTAAATGAGGAGTTGTTATCATAAATATGCTTAGCTTTACAAAGATTACAATAAATTCTTACCAGTTTATGAACCTTTGAAGAAGACTCCTTGAAGCTAACACACACACCCACAAAATTTGAGAAAAAGGAATGAGAGAAATTTGGGTTTTTGAGAGGAGGAAATGGAAGGATGTTCTTGAATATAAGTGAGTGAAGTGAAAGTTTGAAGTGTTTGTGTGTGTGTATGGGCCGAGGGATAAGAGAGGGAGGAAAAGAGATTAGATCTTGGTATCTTTGATACTTGTTGGACAATGGCACCATGCCTAGATGTTTGTGGGTTAAACACATTGTTATTTGGTATGTAATTATGAGGTATCAACTTTATTACCCAAGATTATTTCTCCCCTTTTTTTTATCAAGGCCATAACCAAGCAAAGGGGCTTTCAGCCCAAAAAGATGGCCCAAGAAGAATAGTTTTGATTTTTGGCTTGGCCCAAAAGAGTTTTCGGTCAATTAAGAGGGCCCAATAGAGGTTTTTGGCCAATCAAGGCCCATTGAAGTGCTTTCGGCCCAATGGAAGGTCCAATAGAAATTTTCGGTCCATTAGGGCCCACAAAAGGGTTTTCGGCCCAAAAAGACCAAAAGGAGAAGTTATCGGCCCAATAGGTCCCAATAAGGAAGTCTTAGTTCAATAAGGGATTTGGACTGACAACTCTTGGGCTAAGGCCCAAAAATGATTGGGTTTGGCTTATTGGATCGAGTTTTGGGCTAATACGAGGTTGTTTCGATTTGAATGACAATGTATGAAAGTATGAACTTAATAGCATTGAAGTTTGAATTTCACCAAATGAAATGTTGCAAGATTACACGAGGAGATTATCTTGTACAAGGATTGACATCTTAACCTTAATTTGCTGGTTGTGAGAGAATTTATGCACATATAATTATTAAATATTTGCATAGAAGGTTAGCATGAAGTTTAGAAACATCATCGATTTCCATGTATTATAAATATCCATTATTCATAGGGGAACTAACTCACAACACCCATCTTGAATGTTGAAATTGTAACCTGCTTGAATGATTATAATAGTATAATTAACATGCATTTAAATCTAAATTTGGTTCTTTATGAAATGTAACTAGATAAACAAGTTATTTCTAACATTTAACAATAACCTCTTCAGAAGAATCCATCAAATTTACTAATGAGCATATGCATATTTTGGAGACACTTTGTCATTATAAAGTAATTTCAATGTAATGTCCCAAAAACCACAAACAAAAGCAACATGAAATCTAGAATCATTAATATGTTGATGTATGTGTGTACAGACCCACCTTCTCCTTCCCATGATAAGTACCGAAAAAACATTTATTCCATAACTATAAGCACAAAGCTTAGTAAGTTCCCCAAGATATCACATACAATATAGATAACTAAACATAACAACATTGGTTCCGCATAAATCCTAGGAACGAATCAACCCCAAGTTTGTATTATGTCCATCGGCGTGTTTCAACCGAATGGGTCCATATCAACCCAAAACAACATGATTATATCAACCCTGGGTCCTTGTCAACCCATAACAAAGTATATAACAACTATCAATAAGTAAGACTCAGCTAGTATAACATGCACATCAACTATGACATATGCAAAACAATGAGAAAACTTACCTGAGCTAAATAATAGAAGCTCACCGGTAATCTCATCAACAAAACAACTAACCCATGATACCTAATGCCAAACCTAGACCGATGCTTAATCAAATAATTTATGCTACTCAAGTTTAACCAAAAGTCAACTCGGTCAAAAAGTCAACCCTTGGTCAACTGGGTACGCCACGCTCTATAAGGGCAGCCCACACCCACTACAGGACAAAAGAATTAGGTATCTCAGCATGAACATGTTGAACTTAAAAAAAAAAAGCACGTTGTGCTAGGGACAGTTGCGCCACATTCAAGCCTTCTTCACAAAGTGAAAATACTTAATCCATTAAGTCAAAACCCCAAACTTCCATATCTAGTCCTAAACACATACTTAATAGACAAAGTTTCAAACTCTACCCATTAAGAGGCTCCAATCAAACAAGATATAAATTTTATGTCTCAAAAAGTCCAAGAATGTATCTTTCTCGAGTTAATCTAATAAGTCTAAGCATTCTACTTTCATATTTGAATCAACATGATGTCTAAATGGATAAAGTTTTCCACTTTATCCATTATAAAACCACAAACTTCTAAGGTCTAAAACCCTAAGTTGAGAAATGACCAAAAACCCATCTTTATTTATGCATTGAGTAAAGAGAGCTCTTTCTTGTTTAAAAAATCAAGAGTTCATCCAACTTAACAACCATATAAGATCCCAAATATCAGTCAAAAGCTCAAGAGTTCTTCCAAAATAAAATAATAAGCTAAAAAAGATCAAAACTTACTAAAATGGACTAAAAACCCAAAAAAAACACTCTCAGATCTCTAGAGGAAACATAACAATGTTTGAAAATTTCAAGTTTACCAAATTCCAAATGTGTTAGGAAGGCTGAAATCCTGAAGATCCACACTTCCTTGCCCAATTTTCCAAGCATCATCACCAACGATCACCGCAAGAGCAAAAAGGGGCACCAAAATGAATTCAGGAGAGTGGATGGACTCTAAACACTTTAATGGAGGCTAGGGTTTCATTAGAGGTGTTCTAAAGGAAGTGGAGCCCTAAAATGAAAAGATATAGGGTTATGGTCCTTTAAATACTCTAGCAAACCCTCAAAAACCTTTAAGCTACTGGGTCGGAGGCATCCCACACTCATTAAATGGCGCTCCATGCTTCGTAGAAAATTTTTGGATTTTTTAGTTTTTAATATCAAAATCAAACAATCATAACGTTTTTATTCTGAACTCTAGATATAAATCCCTTGAGGATTTCTTTCGAGGCTCCAAGACGAACCAACAATCTAGTTTCTTGACCATACAATCGTGCATCTTGATCTGCACTATGATACTGCCCTTTACCCTACTCATCCAATCATCACCCATCTTGACTGTGTCATTCAACTATTTAAGGGAGTCGAACCATTCACAATTGTATATCATGTGATAGGATGCTCCAGTATCCACGGCCCAAGCATTAACAAAAATAGTTGTACATACTGTCAAAACTTCACCATCATCCCCTTCATCATAATTTCCTTAAACCACAGTAGCTTTGTTGCTGCTTGATTCAACACCATTACTCGCTTTATTAAGCAATGGAAAATCTCTCCTAAACTGCCTATTTTCCTTTTAGTTATAACATTTGATGTTAGCTTTAGATTCAAAACTTGACTTCCCGTTGTTACCTCCACCTCTACCTAATGTTCTTCCTCTACTTGTGAATAAAACAGAACTGGAAACTTCTTTTTCAACTGAAAATTTTCTTTTTCAGTTTCCTTGGAAATCAAATAATCCTTCACATCATTCACAATCATCGTTGTCCTACCATAAAACATGGTATCAACGAAGTTCTCATAAGAATTCGGCAGTGAACATAAGAGGATAAGGGCTTGATATTTATCTTATTCTTTACATTCACACCTCGTAAATCAAATATGATTCTATTGAAGTTATCTAGAATATCCTTCAATTGGGTGCTTTCTGATATCCTAAGAGTATACAAACATTGCTTCTGTTATACCCTGTTCGCCAGAGAACTGTTCTGATACTTGTCACATAATTTCACACAAATCCTAAATGAACTCATTTGATCCAAGACCTCCCTTAGTACTTTGACTGTCAAACTCAAAAAAATAGAGATATGCACTCTTTCCAAAATATCCACCTTCCTATCATCTGTCATGTCCTTTTATTATTTTCCTTCTCCTTCTAGTGTCGTTACACATCCTTGTTGAAATAGAAGAGCCTTTATCTTCACCTTCCATAAAATTAAGTCATTCAAACCATTGAACTTCTCCAAATCAGATTTGTGAGATGCCATCTTCAATCAAAAGAACACCAACCACAGATTTGATACCACTTGTTATGAAATCAGACGATACTTGTCAAGAGTCAGAACACATCTTATGCCACTTTCCAGGATCTGATACCACTTGTTAGGGAAACTAGTCGATAATTTTCAAGACTCAAAACAAATCTGATACCACTTGCAAAGTTTTGATGACCCTTGTTAGGAAGTAATGCGGATAATACACTAAACCACAAGCACACAAAGACACAGTATTTATGTGGTTCAGTGAAGGTGACCTACATCCACGAGAATGAGGGGAGTATTATATTTTACAGACTTTCCAAATAGATATTACAAGTACAAGAAACAGAGACTCAACCTACTCACTAAGGATACAAATGACACACCAAATGACTTAGCAGGCATCCATCTTTGTAGTGAATGGATAAGACCTAAAACCCTAATGGGCCAAGCTCATCAGCCCATAAGCCCATGAATGGTGTCAACCAATCACAATCCACCATGTAACAGCTTTAACAAGATTCATCCTTGATTTACATTGCATGAGCATCAACAACACACATAATGGAGCAACATGATCCATAGTGGATCATCATGATGCAAGAGTGGTGCATCAAGGTCATCATAGCTGATCAACCATCATTATGGCACATCAAGCAATAATTAGTGATAGTCTTTAACATTTGAGAATCCTTAAACAATTGTGAGCATCATAGAGGACTTCACAACATAAATGGCTCACCAAGGGATACCATGGCTCATCAGCAACACATATGTTACAACAGGAACATGTGTGTCACATCAACCCACCTATTGTCGCATCATGATGTACTAATGGTGCATTGTGATCATTAGGGGTGCATCCATGCTTCAACAACAAATCAAGACTCTGAAGTACTCCTTGACACACTACAGTTGCATACCTTGTAACAAGGCGGTGTGTCTTGTGCATGAATGGCGCACCTTGTGCCCAAGGTGGCACATCTTCCTTAATCATGGTGTATCTAGTTTCTAGGTGGCCCATCCTCCTTCAAAAGTGGTACATCTCCTTCTCATGTACTGCACCTTGCTACCCAGTGGCACACCATCCTAACAAATGGCGCACCATGTCTCATACGTAGTACATCTATGCCTGGAGTCACACTTCTTGAGCATGGATAGCGCATCCATGCACCAAGGAGCTCCATTCCAATCACAGGTTCTCCATATCCTACTTTGATGCTCTATGCTGGCAAACACAACCCAAGCCTAACGGTAGACTTCCCAAGAGTAGATATCCATCAGTCTAAAACCCCTGAAAACATTCTTCATAGGGACTAAAACACAATCTAATGATACACCCATCCCCCAGTCCCTAAGACTAGAAAGGATGACATATTGTGCTAAAGCGAGCACTCAAAACATTCTACCATAAGAACCAAGCCAATCTTTGCTTCAAAAACTCATCACTAAATATCCTAGGTGCCAACCTGACTTCCTAACAAATAATCAGTAACTCACTCATCAAACGAGCATAACAATGGGCGAACCCAAAGCTCCCATTGCATCTGTATTTCATATGGGCCTAGGTACACAACCACTTGATATATCACTAAAGTGACCCATTTTTAACTCCTTCACTTGCAACTTAATTCATGAAAAATTAGGTCAATTTTTGGCGGTCAAACCACCATGAACCTTCTTTTAATAGGACCAAATGTACAACATTTCGTATTTTTTTAATGATAATTAAGTTATTACACTGAGAATTGTGCGTGGAATACCCTTTTTGTCTCAAATGAATGTTGATCGCTAATGAACGGAACACTATTCACAATATATAAGTATTGATTAATGAATTAAAAATAAGATTTATGTGTCAAGTGTATTTAGAAAGAATGATACCTTAACTAGATTGAACATGTTAACACGATACCATGCATATAAAGAACGTCAAAAATGGAGGTCGTATGCAAAACTTATTCCCTTTTTAAGTAACCAAATCAGTTATATATGTGATTTCTTCAGAAAAGAACAACGAATCAATGCGCCGGGATAGCTACGTGTCTCGTTAAGTTCTTCTGAGCATGTTTTTGAACTCAGGTGATGTTATAATATTTTATTTCACATTCAAAATATTTTTAACAAGAAGTTATAATACTTTCCTAAATCGGTCAAAACAAGAAAACTATGAATATAATTGAGTTAGAACTTTGAAAATATTTTTAACATAGTTCAGTCTCTTGTTCATAAATTTTGATCACGTATTTGGAATCACCATGTTTGGGACATGAACTTACACAAAATCGTTTTTCGTCAAAATATTCCATTTGGTTTGAGGAGATGCCATGTGTCACTACGTAGTGGTGACACTTGTTAAGAAGGTGTTATTGATACGTTCCACAAGAAGAATGGATCAAGACTTCCGCTCTCCTCCAATAAATTGAGAGTCATACTCCCTCATTCCTCACCCTCCCCATCTACTCTCATCTCTCTCTCTTTCTCTCTCTCTCTCTCTCTCTCTCTCACTCTCTCTTGCATTTTCTGACTGCCGGCCAAAAATTCCAGGCATCGGCCCCCACTCTGTGCCGCCTTAGGCCTCCGCAAACAACCCCAATACCACCACCCATCGACAGAACTTTGACCAGTGGCACCGCTCCTTCGCAGTAGTTGCCTCTGTAATAAATAGCCCCTGCCAACAATCACATCACTACTACAACCGCCGTTGCCGGTGCATACCCGACCAAATTCCGGCAACCTACGACGGACCTGAAGACCACCTTTTATAACTCATCGCGACATGATCTACAACACTGCAAATCAGTTTTCTCAATAAGTCTGTCGTTTAAAAAGTCAGAAATCAAGAACGATAAACGATCTCGACATCGGTAACTCCACATGCTTCAAAAGTGAGTTTTACGACCCCTTTTAAGGTTTGTTTTTAGGGGGATAATACATGCATAAATCCTTATTATCTTTATATAGACGATAAAACATTATATGTATAGTTTATATAATCATTTGTTCGGTTATATATATATATATATATATATATATATATATATATATATATATATATATATATATATATATATATATATATATATATATATGTTTTATGGAAAACAAAAAACCCAAAAAAAAACTCTAAAAATCATAAAAATGCATAAAAAAATATTTAGAGATTACAAAACTTTTTTTTTGACTTTATAAATGAAAAAATCGCAGGTTTTTACTAAAATTCGTTGAAAAAATTTTTGAAAAAAAACCAAAAAAAAATCGATTTTTTATTTTTTTTCAGCGAATTTTAGTAAAAACCTGCGATTTTTTCATATATAAAGTCAAAAAAAAGTTTTGTGATCTCTAAGTATTTTTTTATGCATTTTTATTATTTTTAAGGTTTTTCTTTGTTTTATATATATATATATATATATATATATATATATATATATATATATATATATATATATATATATATATATATATATAGACACACACACACACGCTCAATGTTATATTTGATTTTTAAATAACAAAAATATAGTTGATTTATTATTATAAACAATAAAAGGTCATTTTATAGTTTATAAGTTATAACCGTGTAAAATAGTATTTATTGGCAATTATTTGCTTAAAAAGATATACTTGCTTCTATTTTGAATTTGTACATATATTTGTATTGTTGGTTTTAAATTGGATAAAACCTTGTTTTGGTCAAAATACAACAACTACTTCCTAAATTTTGTTAGAAAACAAATTACAGTTTTTATATAACAAATAAATCGCAACTCTAGTAAACTTTGTAACTTTAGGTTTAGGACACGAAATCAAACAAGAATTGTTTAAACACGATATTTTTATATGAGTGTCTCTTCATCAACTAAGAACAAAAACTTAGTAAAGCCCTATATGCTATAACCGTTAATCTTAAACAAGCGATGAACGTTGTCTATAAATATATACGGGTTGACAACCCCATGTGCAGTTGCTAGCTAAAACCTCCGTCCGACGAGTCAAAACGGGCGATAAATGTTTCATTCTCTATCTCCCTCACAATGTCAATGAAGTGTTGGTGATGTTCTTGGCACACCCCTTTTGAAGTGCCATACAGAGGCTTGATCCAGTCATATAGCTCGGTTATAGGCTCAAAATTGCCCTGGAGTACACTCTAAAATACTCGTACGCGTTGAAATAGGACTATATGTAGCATGATGACATACTTAAAATGATAGATAAGTATCAGTATATTATCAATAACAAAATACTTATAAATACACAAATCACATGAACTTTTGTTGTTTGTAAACTTATATTCTTAGAATTAACCAATTATAAGCAACACACTCACTTGTATGGTCTTGCAAGCATGAAATCACATAAGTCAAGTAGAACTTATACACAACACACACATACACACACTTGTACGAGATTACAAGCACATATTCGCAAAAGAAAGGTAAGCACTTCTATTCTATAATTTTATATTTTTTTGGTTATAAAAAGTACATGTTTTATATAACATGGTCAACCAATCATAATTATATAAATATACTTTTGGTTTAAAAGTACACAGATTCAAAACTTGTGGACCTCACCAACATTATTGTTTGTGTATTTTTAAAAACATGTACTCTAGGAACCTAATAGCTGGAAGAGTACACACACCGAATAATATGGACTCCTTGTTATCAAGCACAGTTACTTGTTGTTTTTGTTTTTTCCTATATGTTCAGCCAACTATTATGTTTTAAGGTTATGTTTTGTTTAACTTGTATTGTTTTGATGTACTTGTGAACACTAACATTGTAATTGCTTTGTTGAGTTAATATAAGTATGTAATTTTATTAAAAGTGTTGTACTGTTCATTGTATGTGTTAATTGTGATCCATAGCTATATCGCACACCCCGGCGTTTCAGTAGCTGACTGGTAGTGTGACAAAGCTCTTCGTCCTCCGGGATTCCAGTCCACCCTAGGAATCAATTTCTCAATCTAAAATGGAGACGCCCGATCGTCTCAAAACTAGGTCGAATGCTCAACTCACGATATGATCTCCACTCCAACAAACGAACCAAAAAAATAATTAATTTCCAACCTCAAGGTGAAATCCTCACATCTATAACCATAATTGCTTCCTACTTTAGTCCCATAACTCAATCTGGGACTACTTCGAGCAAGGTCGGTGAGACCTTAGGATCAACCAACTCACAAAGGTCTGCACTACTGAGACCTAGTCAGACATGGCCCTTTAGACACAACAACTACCAGGCACGTCCTCATTCTAAATAACCATAACTGAAAGATCGATGGAGGAGGAAATGGATACAACTCACCCTAGTGATATACCATCCTATCTACTATCAATTAGCTCCGTAGAAATGTTTTGACTCTTCCTTATCCATATACAAATCCTTTGATTCTAGTAGTACGTGCCCATACTAGTAGTACGGCCCCATACTACCTTCCATACCTATCTGTACTCGTCTCAAGAATTATGTCAAGGTTCCTATGTTGGTAAATACCACTACCATTAAACATTCTATAAACATACATATGTGCTCCACCGAGTATTAGATAGACATTCGAATAAATGATTCCACCCTAAGTCCACAACCAAACAAAGAATATTATGTAAGGCGAAATAAAGTGTTATAAATCTATAGAATCATAATTATGATAACTAAGGAGCATACACCTAGTAAGTAGTGGTATCAGTCTAAATTTTATGTACCACAAAGCAAGAAATCTCCTAGGCAACAAAGCATCACAAAAATCAGACAATTCTATCACATAATTCCTGAAGGGATCCTTATCATATCCACTAACATGCAGTTCTAACAGTTCACATATCAACTTATATAGTAAGTGTGGATATTTTGGGTACCACTTTCCTGTTCGAGATCCAACTACAATACAAAACACAAATCCTTTCTTCAGTTTATACAAATTTAATTTAAAAGATTTGTGAAAAATTCTCATATCCCTAGTTTTTGTTTGGGATCACACGAGTGTTCATCCAAATCCCTTAAATTGGGGCTTTGATACTAACTTATAATGTCCCAAAAACATAGTAACTTTTCTTCAAGTTTTTACGGGAAATCAAATTTATTTTCATAGAAGCCAATGTCATCAAAGTATTTGTTTCTCAACATAGATTCAAAATCAGAGCTACACTGAAAAGAAACATAGAATCTCGAATCATAAATATGTTGATGTGTGTGTATAGTCTCACCTTCGCCTTTCTACGAATCGATAAGTACATGAAAAACATTTAAATCACAACTATAAGCATGAAGGTTAGTGAGTTCTCCCGAATATCATATACATCAAAGATAAATATACATCACAGGAACCGGTCCGCATCAACCCAGGTTTCTTTCAACCCCAAATCAGTATTGGCTTCGTGTCTATATTAATTCAGTTGGTGTGTTTCAACCGAACAGATCCATATCAACCCACAACAAATTACATGAAAACTATCAACAAGTAAAACTCAGCTAGTGTAGCATGCACATCAAATATGACATAAGCAATATAATGAGAAAACTCACCTAAGCTAAACAGAAGAAGATCACCAGCCATCACAACAATAGAACAACTAACACAGGATACCTAATGCCTATCGAGATCGATCCTTAGTCAGATACTCAATCCTAACCAATTTTGACCAAAAGTCAAACTATCAAAAAGTCAACCCTTGGTCAACTGGACTCACAATGCTCCATAAAGGTTCCCTGCGCCCACAACAAGACAAAATAATCAGGTCTCTCGGCTAAAACAAGCCTGACTTAGAAAACCCTAAAAAGCATGTCATGCCAGGGAAGGCGGGGCGCATTCAAGCCTTCTTCACAACGTGAAGACTTAATCCATTAATTTAGAACCCCAAAATTCTAGATCATGTCCTCATCAATGTCTTAATGGTAAAAGTTTCCACTTTTACCCATTAAGACAGTCCAATCAAGCAATATATAAATTTTAAGTCTCAATAAGTCCAAGAATGCATCTTTCTCGAGTTATGCTAATAAGTCCAAGCATTTTACTTTCAGATCTTAATCGACATGAAGTCTAAATCAATAAAGTTTCCAACTTTATCCATTATAAAGCAACAAACTTCCAATATCTAAAACCCTAAGTTGAGAAATGACCAAAAACCCATCTTTCTTTATACATGGAGTAAAGAGAACTCTTGCATGCACTCCTTACTCCACCAAATGACCATATTTTATCATGAACATCAGTCAAAATCTCAAGAGTTCTTCCAACTCAATGGAAAAAGCCAAAAAGGGACTAAAACATACTAGAAAAGACCAAAAACCCAACAAACTTTTAGATCTATAATGGAAACATAATAAAGCTTAAAACTTTAGAGTTTACCAAGGTCCAAAGGTATTAAGAAGGCTAAAATCTGTAAAACCCCAAATCGCTATGTATCAATCAGATTCACTATAATGGTGCCGAATCTCAGTCTAGTGAATGATGCAGTATGTAATATGGAATGAGAACAAGATTATTCATCTTCAATGCACACTCTTTGTGATGAATAGTCGGATACATAAGATTCACGATTACACTTGAATTTCTCTCTTATTTCTCTCTTGAACGTGTTCTTGGCTTGTGGAGTCACCCAAAAACGTCTTTCACACTTTACAAGGCTAAAATAACACTATATATACCTAGACCTAATAACAAAGGCCCAACCCAAAACCCAAAAAAGACAACATTAAGCCTAACTGAAATCACATGTGATTTCGGTCCAAACAACACCAAAACATGGTGTTTTTGGTCGTAGACCGAGATCTCAAATAGCTTATTAAAAGCAAAGTATAAACCACAATTTAGGACCTAACAATCTCCCCCTTGGTTTATAGCTTTCTTTTCTTTTCAATCTTCTCTTCGTTCTTGACTTCAAATTTAATCTTCGATTTCTTCATAACTTCAAGATGAACATATAAATTTCTACATGAATGACTTTATCTTGAACAGTTGGAATTCCTTCAAAGATTTGACCTTGAACGCACATTGGGTGTAGATGCTTATTGTAAAGGTTCTTGAAAGTCAACACTTTTAGCTTTGAAAAACTTCAGAGATAATGACAGAGAGACTGATTCTTTTGGATCACTTCAGCAGGTTCATAGATAACAACAAATTGATTGAGGAGGTTTCAATGCAATTCGACACATAAGTTCAAGTACAACTTCACCTTGCTTCTGGGGTTGAAACATTGTGTGTTGAAAAATAATCTTCACTTTCAAATCCTTCAAATGAGAGTTCTTTAACGATCACTTTTGCGCCTTGAAAAGTAACCATGATTAAAAAAATCCCTGTGGATCAAAGAGTCATAAAAACCCTTCTCCACCACAGTTGTTCAAGGACCCAACCTTGGCTTAGAAGGGGACTACTTCCAATATCTGTGTGAACACGAAGGAATGCAATGCGATTTGTTGAGTATTAGAGATCTACTCGTGGCTATTTTTGATGTTAGCCCCTGTATATCCTTCATCAAAGATCTCAATATAGTTTTTTTAAGTTAACAAGTGAACTTGGCCCTTTGGCGAGACATTCAAAGATAATCGTGCATACGTTGTGTCCCAGGTCGGATCTTCCGATCATGCAAATGGGACATCATATGAATGGCCTAGATAGATTAGAGAGATGTATAGATAAAGATGTATAGAAATAGAGGTGCATATGTTGCGTCCCAGGTCGGATCTTCCGATCACGCAAAGGGGGCAACATATGACTGACAGAGAGGATAAGAAAGAAAGACAATTTCACACAGACCTACTTTATCAGAACCCCCAGTCACCCTATCAGCACCAGAATTAAGGACATAAGTACGTACGTCGAAGAAGTGTTGAGCCACAGTTCTAGATGATAAGTAACTTTAATGTATCTCGTAGGCTCCCTTGTTTATCTCACTTCTCAATCTATCCAAGCATCGTATAGTCAGTCCAAATGTAACTATCTAATTCCATATGAGTTAACATTGTCAAGTCCTTTCATTGTCAGCTATGTCTAGTCCTTTTGAATCATTCGTGCCTACCAGCACATTGAACACAGAGTCTAAACAATTAAGCTTCAGTGCATTACACGTATTTAATATTGCCCTTTAACACTAAACTTCATATCACTTTCCAAGAACACTTACGAAAGAAAACATATTTTTGCATTTTTGATTTTATAATTTTTTTTGTATTTTGATTTCTCCCCCTTAATTTGTGCATGGGGAAGAAAAGAAATAAAATAAATACACAAATTTAAACAAACACACAAAAATAAAAATTAGTCTTTGAAACGAATCATTTTAAGAAAAATCAGGAGAGTCGAGAGAATTCGAACCGTAATTCAGCAATTGAAGTTGCATCCAGATGACCTGAGAAGAGTACTCATATGCAACAATGTGTGCAGTCTTAGCTGTGCTTCGATTTCGGAAAGAAGTTAGAATATTTAAAATTCAACACGCCTTTTAAATATGGTCCCCATTTGTGATCCTTTCTTTCTTCCTTCCCGCAAAGGACACGTATCCTCACTTAAAATTCTGAATGTTGTACATACGAGATATGTCTCCTATCATGTGCCTGGAACAGCCACTATCAACATACCGAAGTCTGATGATATTCCTCCATAACTGCTCCGACACATAGTGCGGGATTATTTGGTCTTTGGAACCCAATCCATTTTGAAGCTGGGTTGACCATCACTATCTACACACGGTACTCTTTCCCATGACATATCCTGTTTATCACACACAGAAGATGAAGAGATGTTAGAATCATTAGATGATTTAGGAGTGTGAACTTTTGGTTCTCATCTGTAGTCTGGTTTAACCCATTTCTTGTTTAATCGGATGGATGCCTCAGCACTCGTTTTATAACTTTAAACCGACCGCTGAGATGACTTCGACCTAACCGATCTTGGTCTAACAGAACCATCTCTTGAATTTGGCTTCTTGTCAAACATTCCCTTCTTCTCCTTGGGAGTTTGATTCTTGGATTTTTTGCGTTCCAGTCACCATTGTTTGAACGTGACCTCGAAGGGTTTCTTTTGGAGGATCTCCCTCTAGGTACGTTCTGCCAAACTTGTGCATAGTAGGGAACATATGCATGATTTGGATAGTTTCTGGCAATGTTTCCAGGTGTTCCACAGTGGAAACATGCATGTTTCTTAATGTAGAATTTGTTTCTGCCTGCCCCTGGTAGCGTACTCATGCCTTGTCTTTGATTGTTCCCACAAGCACACTTATAGCAAGCAGTCTGTTTCGTTTGTTTTGGTGGTCTGTGTTTACCAACAACAATTTTATTAGAAGTAACAGAATCAGAAGCAACAGATTCAGAGTTCAAAGAGACATTGGTTAGACAATCAACATAATTAACAGAACTAAAATTATTTATGTTCTCCTTGTTCTCATCTTCCACTACTTTACCTGCACATGAAGTAGAGGCATTAGTATCACTCACCTCAATACTCTCAGTTGGGCCGGATTGGTCAGTCTTAACTGAAGCTGGCACAGGGGGCTGCCCACACTGAGCAGGTGTCTCTACCTCATTGGTTTCAAGGGGCGGGGTATAGTTGTCATTGAAGGGAGGTGGAACACTATGATACCCTAGACCCTTATTCTGATTATCTTTAAATTTTAACTGTTTTTCTATCATTGTCTCAACTTTCTTACTTGACACATCAAACTTTTTAAAATTAACGTCTGCATTTTCAAACTTAATTTTCAATGTGTTTAGCTCAGCAGTTAGAATGACAATCTTTTGTTGAGCATAATCATATTGTTCTCATTTTATGTTGTATTCTTCCTTAATTCTTTTTAAATCTTTTGTTTGGGCCTCTAATTTTTCTTTTAATGGTTTTTGGGCCTTTCCGAGAGTGTATCCTTCATATTTAAGGTCCTCAATTTCCCTAACTACTAATTCATGTTGATCACGATAATATTTAATTTTAGCTTCACAGGACTGAGAGCATGAGTTTTCACTTATTTTGGTGAGTGAAGAACTCATTATTCACCAAAAAGAATAATTTACCAAAAATAGAACTGATTGTGAAGCCAAGAAAAATGACCTTTGACTTGAATCCTCGAAACACAAACTTGAAAGTCAAACTTGAGGGTCAAACTTGAAAGGCAAACTTGAAAATTAAACTTGAAAGTCAAAGAAAAACCTTTACCAAGAACAACCTTTACCAAGAACAACCTTGACCGAGAACAAAACTTTAGGCCGAAAACGAGGGTTCAATACCGAAAATTTGGTTTTTAGACGGAAAATGCGAGGCTTCTATCCTAACCGAGAAGTCTTGCACCGAATACTCTTAACCGAAGACGTGGACCGAAATCGTGAATACCGAGAAGCCTGGCCGAGAAGTGAGGCCGAGAAGTCCGAACCGAGAACCTTCGCATCGAGAACCTTCGCACCCCAACCGAGAACACGCGTCCTAACCGAAATCACTACTGGCCGTCGAGATCTGCTGAAACCCTAACCGAAAACGAGGCTTCCGCCAAGAATACCGAGGATTATGACCGAAGACCTCGCAAAAATTGCCAAAAACATGAAAATTTCCAATTTTAAGGCTAAAATCGATAAAAACTCAAAAATATGAAGAATACGAAGAACAAACAGCCAAAATTTCGTCCAAAATAAATCAAAAACGCCAGAAACTCCAAGAACAAGTCCAAGAAAAGTTTAATATCTTGCCAATTCGATTGATACCGATCCTCGTTCTGACACCAATTGTAAAACCCTAAATCGCTATGTATCAATCGTATTTATTATGATAGTGTGGAATCCCAATCTAGTGAACGATGCAAGATGTAACATGAAATGAGAACAAGATGATTAATATTTAATGCATACTATTATTGATGAATTGTTGGGTACATAAGATTCACGATTACACTTGTATTTTTCTCTGTTTCTCTCTTGAACGTGTTCTGTGCTTATGGAGTCACCCAAAAACGTTTCTCACACTTTACAAGGCTAAAATAACACTATATATACATAGACCTAATAACAAAGGCCCAACCCAAAACTCAAACAAGACAACATTAAGCCTAACCGATTCGGTCCAAACAACACCAAAACATGGTGTTTTCGGTCCTAGACCGAGAACTCTAATAGCTTACGAAAAGCAAAGTACAAACCACAATTTATGACCTAACAAAATCTTCAAGATCCATACTTCCTTGCCCAAGATTTCAAGTATCATCACCCAAGATCACTACAGGAGCAAAAAAAAGTACCAAAATGAGTTTAAGAGTGGCTGAGCTCCAAATGCATTATTGGAGGCTAGGGTTTCATTAAAGGTGTTTTAGAGGAGGTGGGGCCCAAAAATGATAAACTATAGTGATAATGGCCTATAAATATTCCAAAACAACCCTAAAAAACGTGCAACCCACAGGGTCAGAGGCGCCACACCCTCATTAAAGGACGTTCCATGCTTCTCAGTAAAATTTTAGATTTTTTAATTTACGGCTTCAGCATCAAACTATCATAACTTCTTCGTTGTGAACCTGAAATATAAATCCCATGAGGATGTATCTTTACTTTTATAACTACAAGAGAGACCATTGGACACTCTTACCCAGTCACCCTATCCAGAATAATTCAATCCTTCCTTCGCCATAGTGCCAAGAGAAATTTGATTCTTTCGAAGCTCCATGATGGACCAACAATCTAACTTCCTTACCATACCATTATGCATCAGTATCTGCACTGTAACACCGCCCTTTACCCTGATCATCCAATCCTCACCCATCTTGATTGTGCCATTCAACTCTTTAAAGTAGTCGAATCAGTTGCGATTGTACTGATGGGTTTTTGAGCATTCTAACACTCCTATGGTGTACATGCAACCCTAGAAACCTTGGATCTATGTTTGACTATGATACATGCAAATAATTATTTTTCCAAGGTTCTTATCCTATCTAGCATGGCATGGGGAACTTGAATCAAATAAAGCTAGTAGAATTACTTACCTTGTAGTTGTAGTTGATTGCTTGGAGTTTTAGAGCCTAGCACCAATAGTGTAGATGCCTCAAATGGAAATCACAAATCACCACAAACTTGGAACTTTGAGAGAATAGTAATCACCTTCTTGAAATCGGCCCTCTTACTTTACTCACCATAACTCGTGTGATTTCAAGAACCAAAGCCTCCTTTATATAGTGTGGTGGATTAAGGTTACATTCATGTAAACCCTAATACCCATGTCTTTTCATTTCCATGAGATCCATGGGTTAAAGCTCCATGGAGTATCCATGGATTTTCCATGCAAGCCTAGCCCATTCCAAATAAGCATTAGCCCACACTATATAAATACAAGAGCCCATATTTAATTAGTCATACTTTTGATCTCTAAATTAATTCTAGATTAATTATAGATCAATACTAATTAAATAATATGATTTTATATTAACATATTAGGACTTATAATATATTAATAAATCATAACTTATACTATTCTCAAACGATTATCCATAAATTGTTCGGGTGAAGTGCAACCCAAATGGACCATGCCGGGTCGGGTCAAGTACATACCAAATATAGTTATGGACTTAGACAATATATCCAACAGTCTCCCACTTGGATAATTCTAATAACTATAGTTGCAAGTATGACTTCAGGAACCGATCAGTAATCGTAGCTCTTTAAACTCTGTTGAACTATGAAGCGCCATTTTAGATAAGTGATCATATAATCCTCTGTTCTAGATATCAGCTGGACAAATACATGGAACATGTTCTTGCTTATTGTCCAGCATTTGTTTCCCGATTTTCGATTTGTTTGACATAGAACTTAACTGAACACATCAATTTAGTTCTGACCGGGCCCGGTACATAGGTCAAAACAAAATCATCAAGGGGCCCAGATTTCGCTTCTAATCCTAGAAGGAACAGATAAACTTCGACTCATATGTTTGCTCTACTACTTGTTGAATTATACATAAAAGCACGGTTTATAACATCGAGTTACCAATGCGTTTTCGTGCAATCAATGCATAACCAACTCATAGGCAACAAATCATATCTCTAGGTTTGAAGACTTATATGATATTACCGTCTCACAATCACTCGAGATAAATTCCATGAAGTGATACAAGTGAGCGTGGGTTGAATCCAATACTCAGAACTTATGAGCACTCATGAGTGTTGTAGCCCTGCTTTGTCTAACATCTTAGACCTCTACAAGCCAACCCATGACAGTCTTGATTCATATCTACTTCCAACATATGACCGACTGTGGAGAGTTTGAATAATATGATATAAACCATAACATAATTATTCTGGAAGTCAAAACATGCAAAAAGAAATAATAGTAAACGATTGACAAGAGATAGCAACACTTTACTCATAAATAACAGCTTTTATTTATCATCAAATGTCAATTACATTTTACAAATTTCAAGATTATCTAACTACTAAAACTAATATCATCCTTCAGCCCTATGCTCCGAGCATGCTGGAGATGCTTAGCCCGAGTCAGTCCCTTCGTGAGGGGATCTGCTGGGTTCTCATCCGATGATACCCTCTTTGCCACGAGGATTCCTTCTTCTATTCGATGTCTGATGAAGTGATATTTTCTGTCAATGTGTCTGGATCTCCCATGATCTCTTGGTTCCTTGGCTAAGGCAACCGCACTATTGTTGTCACAGAAAATCTCCATTGGCTCCTTTATAGCTGGTACAACTCCAAGGTCTCCGATGAAGTTCTTTAGCCATATAGCCTCCTTTGCTGCCTCACTTGCTGCTATATACTCTGATTCACAAGTGGAATCAGCCACTGTCTCCTGCTTGGAACTTTTCCAAGTAATTGCCCCTCCGTTTAGAGTAAAGACCCAGCCCGACTGAGATCGAAAATTATCCCTGTCAGTCTGAAAGCTAGGATCACTGTAACCTACAACTCTCAAGTCCTCACTGCCACCGAGGGTAAGGACCCAGTCCTTAGTCCTCCGTAGGTACTTGAGGATATTCTTTACCGCGGTCCAATGTGCCTTGCCAGGGTTCCCCTGATACCTGCTAACCATGCTCAAAGCAAAGGCTACATCAGGTCGAGTACACGTCATAGCATACATGATCGATCCTACAGCTGAAGCATAAGGTATTCGACTCATTTCTGCTATCTCAGCCTCAGTACTAGGGCTTTGTGTCTTACTCAATCTGGCATTACTCTGGATGGGTAACTCTCCTTTCTTGGAGTTATGCATGTTGAACCTTTTCAACACTTTGTCCACATAGGTGCTTTGACTAAGTCCAATTAGTCTTTTACTCCTGTTTCTCAAAATCCTTATCCCTAGGATATAGGCAGCTTCTCCAAGGTCCTTCATAGCGAAACACTTCCCAAGCCAGGACTTTACTTCCTGCAGGGTTGGGATGTCATTTCCTATGAGTAGTATGTCATCCACATACAGTACCAAAAAGCTGACTATACTCCCACTAGCCTTGATATAGACACAAGATTCATCTTCACTCCTTGAAAAGCCAGACTCTTTGACTTTCTCATCAAAGCAAAGATTCCATCTGCGAGGTGCCTGTTTTAATCCATAAATGGATTTCTCGAGCTTACACACTCTACTGGTGGTACTCTGTACTGACAAAACCCTCTGGCTGAACCATGTAAACATCTTCAGCCAACTTTCCATTAAGGAAAGCGGTTTTCACATCCATTTGCCATATTTTATAATCATGAAATGCAGCAATGGCTAACAGAACCCTAATAGACTTAATCTTGGCCACTGGTGAAAAGGTCTCATCATAATCAACTCCCGGAGTTTGAGAATAACCCTTTGCAACCAGTCGTGCCTTATAAGTGTGTACATTACCATCCATGTCGGTCTTCTTCTTGAAGATCCATTTGCACCCAACTATCTTACGATCAGGTACATTGTCAACCAAGTTCCAAACTTGATTGTCATACATGGACTGTATCTCGCTATCCATAGCCTCTTTCCATTTAGCAGCCTCAGGGCCTGCCATGAGATTCAGTGGGTACATTTCGCCTTTTCTTTTGGATTTTAAAAGAACTGATTTGGTCTTCTTCTCTACTATTTCAGATCCTTCATCATCGAACGAAACCTTCAGTCCAGTTTCCACCGCCAGTTGTGAAACGCTGATGAGATTGTGTTGTAAGCCCTCTACGTATGCTAGTTTCCTGATCGAGAATTCGTCATTTGTGATCATTCCATAGCCTTTTATTGTGCCAAATGAGTTGTTGCCATATTTGACACATCCACCATCCTTAATTAAGCTCTTCCTTTCTCCCTGTCATGTGACGTGATCAGCCACTATCAATGTACCATTCGTCGTCGAACTGCTCGTCACGCATAACCTGCAAAAATCAATCAGATTTAGGAACCCAAAGTTCCTTGGGTCCATGTGAGCCTTTTACAGAACAGGATATAACAATAGAATAATCAACCAAGTAAGTTCGTTTTATTAGGGGTGTTTCATCTTTTCTTTTGATTGTAAAAACTTTAATTTTATTATCTTTTGACGCTTCAGCCTTAGGTCTAGGAATTGGATCCTTTTTGTTTACTAACTTTTGGTTTGGTTTCCCTAGGTTAGTATTCATCTTCTTTTCATCTTCTGAGACGATCTTCACTTTTCCCTTCACATTTTCTTTAGGATTGTGCTTTGCGTGAGAGGAATGAGTTTTACAAGCGAAACCTTGCTTTCGGGTCCTTTTGCTTGTGGCTGAGGAACCGAAACTGCTCCTTCGGTTGTTGAGTTGTGAGCCGAAACCACTCTTTTGGTTTCTTTCGCTTCCATTTTGGGGACCGAAACTTCCCTTTTGGTTTGTGTGGCTGCATGAATAGCATTGAGTACAGGAAGTAGCTTGATTCTTTAACACTTCTTCTTTATCCTTGGAACTCTTGCCTGATCGAACGTAATTTGGGTTTTGAAATTGCCAAAACTGTTTCCTTTCGGTGATATTTTTCTTGTATCTCCTGTTACGTTCATGTTTCTTTTCAGAGACCTGTTTGGGAGTTTTATGGATGTTGGCCTTCGGTTTCGATCTTTTATCATGAGTTTCACTCTTTAACGAGGAGGTTTCGCTTGTCGCCTTAACTGATTCACTTGGAATCTTTTTGGTACCACTTGTGCTTGGCACATCAAAATGCGTAGGCTTGTTAAGTGGTGCTGCCACATATCTGCCTTTAATCTTCCATGATGTTTTCTCAGATAGACCGACCGTTTCATCAGCATTGTCTATTGGTGCCGACCTGAAAAATTCATCACATCCTTCAGCATTATCTTCGTTTACTAATGCTGTGAGTTCGGCTGTTTGCTTCTGTGTAACACCAGTAACTGCATACACTTGATTTGGCGTGGTTTGGACATTCTGATACACCATTGCCTTTTCTTTCATAACCTTGGACTTACTTTGGGACAAACGAGCGAATTCCACCGAGTTTTCAGAAATGAGATTTTTGGTGGGTTCGGGTTCGCTCTTGACTAATTCAGAACAGTCTACCTCATCTTCAACAGATATTTCACTCATATCATCATCCTCATCAAATTCAGAAGTATTTTCAACGTTAATTTTTGTTTCTGAATTCAATTTGGCATTCAATGAATCAAATTTTTGCACTGTTTCGGTTTTAATTTTCAATTTGTCATTTTCGTCCAAGAGGTTCTTAAGCATCTCCTTATGGTCTTTGGACTTGATGAAGGACTCGATTTTGTCCAGACCAATTCTGTATGCTGGAGAAATTTCTTCATAAGAAACAATAGCTTCACAGTTATATACATCAGCATCAATTTCATCCTCCTTAAATTCAAGGAAGGGCAGAATCATACGATGAATATTCTTACCTATTTCACAATTCAAATGCAGCTGGGTAATGTTTGTATATAAACGCTTAGCAATTAAACAAAAAGCATTTCTCTGTTTTAAAAGCTTTAAATTATCCCTTTGCAAATAAATTGTCTCATCCTTAATCCTAACTAACTCGATATCCTTTTGCTCTATCCACATACGTCTCTCCTCACTCTTCGAAGATACCCTGCTGAGTTGATCAGTTATGTTAGAGTTTGTTATGCGATTCTGTATTAAACTACCACTTAAACTAGAAAATTTAGATTTTAATCCGTTCAATTCTTTTTCATAGTTTGTAACAGGGATTTTTAATGATTCGAGAATATATTGTACCTTCTTGATCAATTGGTCGCACTTATTGATCTGCTCACCAACAGGCTTGGCAACGAAGCACCTGTCTTCTCTTTCCTTCTCTTCATCTTTACCCCCATCAGTGGTGTAACCCCTCATCTGTGACACTCCTGCTGTCACCATCAAACACTTTCCCTCAGCAACATACTCATCTTCTTTCGCCACGAAAGCTCTGCCATGTGTAGGCCTTCTCACTTCTTCATCCTCTGAGTCAGTTGACCAGACTTCAACACCACCAAATTCATCATCTGCAACATTTTCCTGCACAATAAGAACATTCATAGTGTTATTTGCAGTAGCTTTCTTCTTCTTAATCTCTTCTAGCTTTCGCAGGTGGGAAGCTTCATCCTCTTCACTCTCATTCTTCTCAGTCATCTTCCTCAACATACAGTCCTTGGCAAAGTGGTTTTTGCCTCCAAAAAAGTGACAATTAAATCCTGAGTCACTTGAAAAGTTGTTCTCATTCTTCGGTTCTTCTTGCTGGGGAGTGATCTTTGGTTCCTCCTTTGCCTTTTCTGAACTATAGTTTCCTTGCCAGTTTCAGTTCTTATTGGTGGGAAACCTTCTGCGAATGAACTTCTTCGGGTTTGAAACCATCAAATCATATTCTTCATTGGTCAGACCGAATTCAGAGAGATCTAAATCTTCTTCTTCTTCAACTGCATTCTTTCCTTTAGAAATTAGAGCCAAAGAACCCATGCTAGAAACCACATTCGTTTCTTTAGTTACTGCACCTTCATGTGACTTTAGTATCCCTACTAGCTTCGCCAAAGAGTAAGCCTTGAATTGTTCATGGGCCTTTACAGTAGACACTACAGCCTTCCATTCGGACCTTAGGCCATTCATGAATGTGACCTTCTGTTCAATAACTTTCCTCTCTATGCCATGCTTTATCATTTTGCTAAGAAGATGATTAAAGCGATCAAAGGCTTGAACAAGCTTCTCTTCAGGTTTCTGCTTGAAGTCTCCAAACTCTGAAAGCAATAGAGTCTGGATCGAATGCTCAAGATCCTCATCGGTAGAATACAACTCTTTCAACCTGTTCCAAACCTCTTTAGCCGTCGTGCATGAGCTAACCAACCGAAATGTGTCAGACTGTAGGGCAAATCTGATCATTCTTAGCGCTTTAATATTGCATGCAAACTTCTCCTTTTCATCTTGAGGAACGTCTTTAACATCAACCATAAGTTGGTTGTACTCCTTTTGAGGCTTTATTATTCGGTCTGTGCCAGTGTGAGCGAACGGACCTACGGTGATTGCTTCCCAGATCAAGTAACCATTGTCTTCAGAACCGATCACATAATCTTCAAAGTGATGCGTCCATACTTCGTAATCTTGAGTATATATAATTGGAATCCTAGTCGTGGATCTAATGCTGTTGGAGATATTGATAGGTTTAGTGTTGGAATCGTCGTGTGACATGATGATATTGCGAAAAACCTGTTTAAGATCAGACTTGTAAACAAATTCAGGGTAAGATCGAAATCCAAGAACAACGTCAACAACAAGATGACGGCTTCTAACAGAGATCAATATTAGCGGAAAACCCTGAAACCTTCTTCAACAGAAGACATGCGTATAGATTACACAGTCTCCTGCTCTGATACCAATTGATGAGTTCAGAACTTTTAGATCGATAGATCTTTAACAGGTAAATACGCAAGATCAATAAATACTGGAACATACAATGAATGAATCCGTACGTCGAATGATTAAAATGTAGTCACACCTCAGCAGAGCTCGATGAAGAACTTCCACTGTAGAGGTGCGCTAGGGTTTACAATACTTGATAAAATAATAATGAAAGCGTTAATTACTAAGGATGCATGCATGCACCTTATATACTAGACCCTAGAAAGATAATCACGGTTGGACAGGCCCAAACCGAGAGTACATAATGGACCGAACTACCAAGGCCCAATGGCGCAACACTTTAAACCCAACACTTATTATGATACAGTTCTAGCAAGTATGTATACTTTTATAAAATACTTATATCTTCAAAGTATACTTTTAGTCAGAGTCTTTTAGTCCCATTGTATTTATAGTTGTATATCTTGTATGGTTAGATATACTAGTTCACCATAAACAATGCTCTGATACCAATCTGTCACACCCCCGAACCAGGAAGGCAGAAACGTCCGGGGGCGGATGACGTCATTGTGTAATATCATAGCAGTTGAATATAAATGATACATAGCAACCAAACATCATACATTACAATATACCAACATTCATTGTTTACAAATTGTACTGGTTCTTCGATTACACAAAAATAACATAAAGTATGATGTCTCAAAAAAGATAGCAAAATATCCAGATCCAAGGCTCGAGTACCTGTTAGCTGAGTCCCTGAGAAGATAAGTCGTTTTGAAAAACGTCAACATAGAATGTTGGTGAGTTCATAAGCATTTTTGAAAGAAATATTTGTAATATCTTTGTTTCTAATAAGTTGTAAAACTCCAAAAAAATCCAATATTTTCTATAAAAAGTAGTTTGTGAGTCTCGTTCCAAAATCGTGTAGAGTTGCATGCATGTTCTTTATTTTCCTTTGTTTGTATTAGAAAGATCGTGTTCCCAGAAAATCCTATATTTTTTGTATATAAAAGAGTTGTCGTCTTAAAACCCTAAGACCAGAGTGGTGAAATCAGTTTACAAAGTAAACGAAACATAGTTTTGTGTTTTGTAAAACTAGTAGAGTGTAAATTCTTCGTAAACCCAAGTTAATATAGTCCTTCTCTATGTGAGTCGTTACAAAAATTACTAATATGACTAAAGCTCCCGTCTTGACGTTCTTCAGTCGTTGGTTTCTAAAGATATTTGTCACCCTAGACTGGCCCGTCTAGCTGTAGCGAACAACTCAGGTGTGGGGGTGTCAACCCCGTATAGATCTATACACAATTACCCCGCTCTCCCTCCAGGAGACTTTGGTTATAACTACCGGATTTACGATCTACGCTAGGTAGGTACGGTGAAGGAGAGTCTCACAAGAGCCTTAACCGATTTACGTGAACTATGACTCCGTCTTACTTGCAACATAAGATAATCATGCTTTAAATAATTATAAGTCCTTTGAAAGTGTGGTTGTCCAAACTATACCGATTATAGTTTATTATGTTTATTTGTTAAGACAATTTATATGATCATAGATGTAATTACATATAATTTAACATGTCTAGATGTTTTAAAAGTATATATAAATCATATAAATTTGCATCTAACACAAGTATAAGAGATTTTAGCATGATAAAGGCAATTTCTTGTTTTTGACTTTTCTCTCCCTGTTTTTAGAAAAATTATAGAAATATCCTCGTAAGTAGAAATTCAGATCCGTAAACTCTGAGAGTTTGGAAAATGAGTCTATTTTGTTCATAATTTTTATCATAATTTTTCATGGCATCAAACCAGTGTTAAAATGTTCATCTTCACAGCCTGGTCCGAAATCATTCCTGAAATGATAGGCAGTTTTGTTAAAATCTCCACAAATCGTAGAAAAATCGTATGAACATGTGCGAGTAGTCCTTAGAAAGGTATAAACCGGATCTATTTTAATCTTAAACAGTTTTGAAAAATATTAAGTTCAAGGTGGTCAAAACAGTCCGTAATTAGACCAAAACATTTCTGTTGAAAGCTGATTTTAGAGTTTAAGTTATACATGTTTGAACACAACACTCCTTTTTGCTATTTTTGAGTGTATAACCAATATCCACAAGTTTCCATGCAATATATATGTTGACAAACACATTTATCATTATTTTTATGAAGATGCATAAGATATACTTCATGTTCATGCAAATACCCAAAGGTTAAACACATTACACATTGGTACATGCAATTATTCATTGGTTAAACAAGGTCTGATTTGTATTCCCCCCCCCCCCCCCAAGAGTATGAAAAACACGAAAAATAGTGGGGTATGAAGCTTACCTTGAGGGTTTTCGAGATGTAGATGAAGAAGAAGAAGAATCTTTGAACCTAGCTTGATTTCTTGGTGATATTTTCGAAATGATGTTGTTTCTAAGAGTTTTACACACAACAAAAGTGTGTAAATGAGGAGTTGTTATCATAAATATGCTTAGCTTTACAAAGATTACAATAAATTCTTACCAGTTTATGAACCTTTGAAGAAGACTCCTTGAAGCTAACACACACACCCACAAAATTTGAGAAAAAGGAATGAGAGAAATTTGGGTTTTTGAGAGGAGGAAATGGAAGGATGTTCTTGAATATAAGTGAGTGAAGTGAAAGTTTGAAGTGTTTGTGTGTGTGTATGGGCCGAGGGATAAGAGAGGGAGGAAAAGAGATTAGATCTTGGTATCTTTGATACTTGTTGGACAATGGCACCATGCCTAGATGTTTGTGGGTTAAACACATTGTTATTTGGTATGTAATTATGAGGTATCAACTTTATTACCCAAGATTATTTCTCCCCTTTTTTTTATCAAGGCCATAACCAAGCAAAGGGGCTTTCAGCCCAAAAAGATGGCCCAAGAAGAATAGTTTTGATTTTTGGCTTGGCCCAAAAGAGTTTTCGGTCAATTAAGAGGGCCCAATAGAGGTTTTTGGCCAATCAAGGCCCATTGAAGTGCTTTCGGCCCAATGGAAGGTCCAATAGAAATTTTCGGTCCATTAGGGCCCACAAAAGGGTTTTCGGCCCAAAAAGACCAAAAGGAGAAGTTATCGGCCCAATAGGTCCCAATAAGGAAGTCTTAGTTCAATAAGGGATTTGGACTGACAACTCTTGGGCTAAGGCCCAAAAATGATTGGGTTTGGCTTATTGGATCGAGTTTTGGGCTAATACGAGGTTGTTTCGATTTGAATGACAATGTATGAAAGTATGAACTTAATAGCATTGAAGTTTGAATTTCACCAAATGAAATGTTGCAAGATTACACGAGGAGATTATCTTGTACAAGGATTGACATCTTAACCTTAATTTGCTGGTTGTGAGAGAATTTATGCACATATAATTATTAAATATTTGCATAGAAGGTTAGCATGAAGTTTAGAAACATCATCGATTTCCATGTATTATAAATATCCATTATTCATAGGGGAACTAACTCACAACACCCATCTTGAATGTTGAAATTGTAACCTGCTTGAATGATTATAATAGTATAATTAACATGCATTTAAATCTAAATTTGGTTCTTTATGAAATGTAACTAGATAAACAAGTTATTTCTAACATTTAACAATAACCTCTTCAGAAGAATCCATCAAATTTACTAATGAGCATATGCATATTTTGGAGACACTTTGTCATTATAAAGTAATTTCAATGTAATGTCCCAAAAACCACAAACAAAAGCAACATGAAATCTAGAATCATTAATATGTTGATGTATGTGTGTACAGACCCACCTTCTCCTTCCCATGATAAGTACCGAAAAAACATTTATTCCATAACTATAAGCACAAAGCTTAGTAAGTTCCCCAAGATATCACATACAATATAGATAACTAAACATAACAACATTGGTTCCGCATAAATCCTAGGAACGAATCAACCCCAAGTTTGTATTATGTCCATCGGCGTGTTTCAACCGAATGGGTCCATATCAACCCAAAACAACATGATTATATCAACCCTGGGTCCTTGTCAACCCATAACAAAGTATATAACAACTATCAATAAGTAAGACTCAGCTAGTATAACATGCACATCAACTATGACATATGCAAAACAATGAGAAAACTTACCTGAGCTAAATAATAGAAGCTCACCGGTAATCTCATCAACAAAACAACTAACCCATGATACCTAATGCCAAACCTAGACCGATGCTTAATCAAATAATTTATGCTACTCAAGTTTAACCAAAAGTCAACTCGGTCAAAAAGTCAACCCTTGGTCAACTGGGTACGCCACGCTCTATAAGGGCAGCCCACACCCACTACAGGACAAAAGAATTAGGTATCTCAGCATGAACATGTTGAACTTAAAAAAAAAAAGCACGTTGTGCTAGGGACAGTTGCGCCACATTCAAGCCTTCTTCACAAAGTGAAAATACTTAATCCATTAAGTCAAAACCCCAAACTTCCATATCTAGTCCTAAACACATACTTAATAGACAAAGTTTCAAACTCTACCCATTAAGAGGCTCCAATCAAACAAGATATAAATTTTATGTCTCAAAAAGTCCAAGAATGTATCTTTCTCGAGTTAATCTAATAAGTCTAAGCATTCTACTTTCATATTTGAATCAACATGATGTCTAAATGGATAAAGTTTTCCACTTTATCCATTATAAAACCACAAACTTCTAAGGTCTAAAACCCTAAGTTGAGAAATGACCAAAAACCCATCTTTATTTATGCATTGAGTAAAGAGAGCTCTTTCTTGTTTAAAAAATCAAGAGTTCATCCAACTTAACAACCATATAAGATCCCAAATATCAGTCAAAAGCTCAAGAGTTCTTCCAAAATAAAATAATAAGCTAAAAAAGATCAAAACTTACTAAAATGGACTAAAAACCCAAAAAAAACACTCTCAGATCTCTAGAGGAAACATAACAATGTTTGAAAATTTCAAGTTTACCAAATTCCAAATGTGTTAGGAAGGCTGAAATCCTGAAGATCCACACTTCCTTGCCCAATTTTCCAAGCATCATCACCAACGATCACCGCAAGAGCAAAAAGGGGCACCAAAATGAATTCAGGAGAGTGGATGGACTCTAAACACTTTAATGGAGGCTAGGGTTTCATTAGAGGTGTTCTAAAGGAAGTGGAGCCCTAAAATGAAAAGATATAGGGTTATGGTCCTTTAAATACTCTAGCAAACCCTCAAAAACCTTTAAGCTACTGGGTCGGAGGCATCCCACACTCATTAAATGGCGCTCCATGCTTCGTAGAAAATTTTTGGATTTTTTAGTTTTTAATATCAAAATCAAACAATCATAACGTTTTTATTCTGAACTCTAGATATAAATCCCTTGAGGATTTCTTTCGAGGCTCCAAGACGAACCAACAATCTAGTTTCTTGACCATACAATCGTGCATCTTGATCTGCACTATAATACTGCCCTTTACCCTACTCATCCAATCATCACCCATCTTGACTGTGTCATTCAACTATTTAAGGGAGTCGAACCATTCACAATTGTATATCATGTGATAGGATGCTCCAGTATCCACGGCCCAAGCATTAACAAAAATAGTTGTACATACTGTCAAAACTTCACCATCATCCCCTTCATCATAATTTCCTTAAACCACAGTAGCTTTGTTGCTGCTTGATTCAACACCATTACTCGCTTTATTAAGCAATGGAAAATCTCTCCTAAACTGCCTATTTTCCTTTTAGTTATAACATTTGATGTTAGCTTTAGATTCAAAACTTGACTTCCCGTTGTTACCTCCACCTCTACCTAATGTTCTTCCTCTACTTGTGAATAAAACAGAACTGGAAACTTCTTTTTCAACTGAAAATTTTCTTTTTCAGTTTCCTTGGAAATCAAATAATCCTTCACATCATTCACAATCATCGTTGTCCTACCATAAAACATGGTATCAACGAAGTTCTCATAAGAATTCGGCAGTGAACATAAGAGGATAAGGGCTTGATATTTATCTTATTCTTTACATTCACACCTCGTAAATCAAATATGATTCTATTGAAGTTATCTAGAATATCCTTCAATTGGGTGCTTTCTGATATCCTAAGAGTATACAAACATTGCTTCTGTTATACCCTGTTCGCCAGAGAACTGTTCTGATACTTGTCACATAATTTCACACAAATCCTAAATGAACTCATTTGATCCAAGACCTCCCTTAGTACTTTGACTGTCAAACTCAAAAAAATAGAGATATGCACTCTTTCCAAAATATCCACCTTCCTATCATCTGTCATGTCCTTTTATTATTTTCCTTCTCCTTCTAGTGTCGTTACACATCCTTGTTGAAATAGAAGAGCCTTTATCTTCACCTTCCATAAAATTAAGTCATTCAAACCATTGAACTTCTCCAAATCAGATTTGTGAGATGCCATCTTCAATCAAAAGAACACCAACCACAGATTTGATACCACTTGTTATGAAATCAGACGATACTTGTCAAGAGTCAGAACACATCTTATGCCACTTTCCAGGATCTGATACCACTTGTTAGGGAAACTAGTCGATAATTTTCAAGACTCAAAACAAATCTGATACCACTTGCAAAGTTTTGATGACCCTTGTTAGGAAGTAATGCGGATAATACACTAAACCACAAGCACACAAAGACACAGTATTTATGTGGTTCAGTGAAGGTGACCTACATCCACGAGAATGAGGGGAGTATTATATTTTACAGACTTTCCAAATAGATATTACAAGTACAAGAAACAGAGACTCAACCTACTCACTAAGGATACAAATGACACACCAAATGACTTAGCAGGCATCCATCTTTGTAGTGAATGGATAAGACCTAAAACCCTAATGGGCCAAGCTCATCAGCCCATAAGCCCATGAATGGTGTCAACCAATCACAATCCACCATGTAACAGCTTTAACAAGATTCATCCTTGATTTACATTGCATGAGCATCAACAACACACATAATGGAGCAACATGATCCATAGTGGATCATCATGATGCAAGAGTGGTGCATCAAGGTCATCATAGCTGATCAACCATCATTATGGCACATCAAGCAATAATTAGTGATAGTCTTTAACATTTGAGAATCCTTAAACAATTGTGAGCATCATAGAGGACTTCACAACATAAATGGCTCACCAAGGGATACCATGGCTCATCAGCAACACATATGTTACAACAGGAACATGTGTGTCACATCAACCCACCTATTGTCGCATCATGATGTACTAATGGTGCATTGTGATCATTAGGGGTGCATCCATGCTTCAACAACAAATCAAGACTCTGAAGTACTCCTTGACACACTACAGTTGCATACCTTGTAACAAGGCGGTGTGTCTTGTGCATGAATGGCGCACCTTGTGCCCAAGGTGGCACATCTTCCTTAATCATGGTGTATCTAGTTTCTAGGTGGCCCATCCTCCTTCAAAAGTGGTACATCTCCTTCTCATGTACTGCACCTTGCTACCCAGTGGCACACCATCCTAACAAATGGCGCACCATGTCTCATACGTAGTACATCTATGCCTGGAGTCACACTTCTTGAGCATGGATAGCGCATCCATGCACCAAGGAGCTCCATTCCAATCACAGGTTCTCCATATCCTACTTTGATGCTCTATGCTGGCAAACACAACCCAAGCCTAACGGTAGACTTCCCAAGAGTAGATATCCATCAGTCTAAAACCCCTGAAAACATTCTTCATAGGGACTAAAACACAATCTAATGATACACCCATCCCCCAGTCCCTAAGACTAGAAAGGATGACATATTGTGCTAAAGCGAGCACTCAAAACATTCTACCATAAGAACCAAGCCAATCTTTGCTTCAAAAACTCATCACTAAATATCCTAGGTGCCAACCTGACTTCCTAACAAATAATCAGTAACTCACTCATCAAACGAGCATAACAATGGGCGAACCCAAAGCTCCCATTGCATCTGTATTTCATATGGGCCTAGGTACACAACCACTTGATATATCACTAAAGTGACCCATTTTTAACTCCTTCACTTGCAACTTAATTCATGAAAAATTAGGTCAATTTTTGGCGGTCAAACCACCATGAACCTTCTTTTAATAGGACCAAATGTACAACATTTCGTATTTTTTTAATGATAATTAAGTTATTACACTGAGAATTGTGCGTGGAATACCCTTTTTGTCTCAAATGAATGTTGATCGCTAATGAACGGAACACTATTCACAATATATAAGTATTGATTAATGAATTAAAAATAAGATTTATGTGTCAAGTGTATTTAGAAAGAATGATACCTTAACTAGATTGAACATGTTAACACGATACCATGCATATAAAGAACGTCAAAAATGGAGGTCGTATGCAAAACTTATTCTCTTTTTAAGTAACCAAATCAGTTATATATGTGATTTCTTCAGAAAAGAACAACGAATCAATGCGCCGGGATAGCTACGTGTCTCGTTAAGTTCTTCTGAGCATGTTTTTGAACTCAGGTGATGTTATAATATTTTATTTCACATTCAAAATATTTTTAACAAGAAGTTATAATACTTTCCTAAATCGGTCAAAACAAGAAAACTATGAATATAATTGAGTTAGAACTTTGAAAATATTTTTAACATAGTTCAGTCTCTTGTTCATAAATTTTGATCACGTATTTGGAATCACCATGTTTGGGACATGAACTTACACAAAATCGTTTTTCGTCAAAATATTCCATTTGGTTTGAGGAGATGCCATGTGTCACTACGTAGTGGTGACACTTGTTAAGAAGGTGTTATTGATACGTTCCACAAGAAGAATGGATCAAGACTTCCGCTCTCCTCCAATAAATTGAGAGTCATCCTCCCTCATTCCTCACCCTCCCCATCTACTCTCATCTCTCTCTCTTTCTCTCTCTCTCTCTCTCTCTCACTCTCTCTTGCATTTTCTGACTGCCGGCCAAAAATTCCAGGCATCGGCCCCCACTCTGTGCCGCCTTAGGCCTCCGCAAACAACCCCAATACCACCACCCATCGACAGAACTTTGACCAGTGGCACCGCTCCTTCGCAGTAGTTGCCTCTGTAATAAATAGCCCCTGCCAACAATCACATCACTACTACAACCGCCGTTGCCGGTGCATACCCGACCAAATTCCGGCAACCTACGACGGACCTGAAGACCACCTTTTATAACTCATCGCGACATGATCTACAACACTGCAAATCAGTTTTCTCAATAAGTCTGTCGTTTAAAAAGTCAGAAATCAAGAACGATAAACGATCTCGACATCGGTAACTCCACATGCTTCAAAAGTGAGTTTTATGACCCCTTTTAAGGTTTGTTTTTAGGGGGATAATACATGCATAAATCCTTATTATCTTTATATAGACGATAAAACATTATATGTATAGTTTATATAATCATTTGTTCGGTTATATATATATATATATATATATATATATATATATATATATATATATATATATATATATATATATATAGGTTTTATGGAAAACAAAAAACCCAAAAAAAACTCTAAAAATCATAAAAATGCATAAAAAAATATTTAGAGATTACAAAACTTTTTTTTTGACTTTATAAATGAAAAAATCGCAGGTTTTTACTAAAATTCGTTGAAAAAATTTTTGAAAAAAAACCAAAAAAAAATCGATTTTTTATTTTTTTTCAGCGAATTTTAGTAAAAACCTGCGATTTTTTCATATATAAAGTCAAAAAAAAGTTTTGTGATCTCTAAGTATTTTTTTATGCATTTTTATTATTTTTAAGGTTTTTCTTTGTTTTATATATATATATATATATATATATATATATATATATATATATATATATATATATATATATATATATATATATATATATATATATATATAGACACACACACACACGCTCAATGTTATATTTGATTTTTAAATAACAAAAATATAGTTGATTTATTATTATAAACAATAAAAGGTCATTTTATAGTTTATAAGTTATAACCGTGTAAAATAGTATTTATTGGCAATTATTTGCTTAAAAAGATATACTTGCTTCTATTTTGAATTTGTACATATATTTGTATTGTTGGTTTTAAATTGGATAAAACCTTGTTTTGGTCAAAATACAACAACTACTTCCTAAATTTTGTTAGAAAACAAATTACAGTTTTTATATAACAAATAAATCGCAACTCTAGTAAACTTTGTAACTTTAGGTTTAGGACACGAAATCAAACAAGAATTGTTTAAACACGATATTTTTATATGAGTGTCTCTTCATCAACTAAGAACAAAAACTTAGTAAAGCCCTATATGCTATAACCGTTAATCTTAAACAAGCGATGAACGTTGTCTATAAATATATACGGGTTGACAACCCCATGTGCAGTTGCTAGCTAAAACCTCCGTCCGACGAGTCAAAACGGGCGATAAATGTTTCATTCTCTATCTCCCTCACAATGTCAATGAAGTGTTGGTGATGTTCTTGGCACACCCCTTTTGAAGTGCCATACAGAGGCTTGATCCAGTCATATAGCTCGGTTATAGGCTCAAAATTGCCCTGGAGTACACTCTAAAATACTCGTACGCGTTGAAATAGGACTATATGTAGCATGATGACATACTTAAAATGATAGATAAGTATCAGTATATTATCAATAACAAAATACTTATAAATACACAAATCACATGAACTTTTGTTGTTTGTAAACTTATATTCTTAGAATTAACCAATTATAAGCAACACACTCACTTGTATGGTCTTGCAAGCATGAAATCACATAAGTCAAGTAGAACTTATACACAACACACACATACACACACTTGTACGAGATTACAAGCACATATTCGCAAAAGAAAGGTAAGCACTTCTATTCTATAATTTTATATTTTTTTGGTTATAAAAAGTACATGTTTTATATAACATGGTCAACCAATCATAATTATATAAATATACTTTTGGTTTAAAAGTACACAGATTCAAAACTTGTGGACCTCACCAACATTATTGTTTGTGTATTTTTAAAAACATGTACTCTAGGAACCTAATAGCTGGAAGAGTACACACACCGAATAATATGGACTCCTTGTTATCAAGCACAGTTACTTGTTGTTTTTGTTTTTTCCTATATGTTCAGCCAACTATTATGTTTTAAGGTTATGTTTTGTTTAACTTGTATTGTTTTGATGTACTTGTGAACACTAACATTGTAATTGCTTTGTTGAGTTAATATAAGTATGTAATTTTATTAAAAGTGTTGTACTGTTCATTGTATGTGTTAATTGTGATCCATAGCTATATCGCACACCCCGGCGTTTCAGTAGCTGACTGGTAGTGTGACAAAGCTCTTCGTCCTCCGGGATTCCAGTCCACCCTAGGAATCAATTTCTCAATCTAAAATGGAGACGCCCGATCGTCTCAAAACTAGGTCGAATGCTCAACTCACGATATGATCTCCACTCCAACAAACGAACCAAAAAAATAATTAATTTCCAACCTCAAGGTGAAATCCTCACATCTATAACCATAATTGCTTCCTACTTTAGTCCCATAACTCAATCTGGGACTACTTCGAGCAAGGTCGGTGAGACCTTAGGATCAACCAACTCACAAAGGTCTGCACTACTGAGACCTAGTCAGACATGGCCCTTTAGACACAACAACTACCAGGCACGTCCTCATTCTAAATAACCATAACTGAAAGATCGATGGAGGAGGAAATGGATACAACTCACCCTAGTGATATACCATCCTATCTACTATCAATTAGCTCCGTAGAAATGTTTTGACTCTTCCTTATCCATATACAAATCCTTTGATTCTAGTAGTACGTGCCCATACTAGTAGTACGGCCCCATACTACCTTCCATACCTATCTGTACTCGTCTCAAGAATTATGTCAAGGTTCCTATGTTGGTAAATACCACTACCATTAAACATTCTATAAACATACATATGTGCTCCACCGAGTATTAGATAGACATTCGAATAAATGATTCCACCCTAAGTCCACAACCAAACAAAGAATATTATGTAAGGCGAAATAAAGTGTTATAAATCTATAGAATCATAATTATGATAACTAAGGAGCATACACCTAGTAAGTAGTGGTATCAGTCTAAATTTTATGTACCACAAAGCAAGAAATCTCCTAGGCAACAAAGCATCACAAAAATCAGACAATTCTATCACATAATTCCTGAAGGGATCCTTATCATATCCACTAACATGCAGTTCTAACAGTTCACATATCAACTTATATAGTAAGTGTGGATATTTTGGGTACCACTTTCCTGTTCGAGATCCAACTACAATACAAAACACAAATCCTTTCTTCAGTTTATACAAATTTAATTTAAAAGATTTGTGAAAAATTCTCATATCCCTAGTTTTTGTTTGGGATCACACGAGTGTTCATCCAAATCCCTTAAATTGGGGCTTTGATACTAACTTATAATGTCCCAAAAACATAGTAACTTTTCTTCAAGTTTTTACGGGAAATCAAATTTATTTTCATAGAAGCCAATGTCATCAAAGTATTTGTTTCTCAACATAGATTCAAAATCAGAGCTACACTGAAAAGAAACATAGAATCTCGAATCATAAATATGTTGATGTGTGTGTATAGTCTCACCTTCGCCTTTCTACGAATCGATAAGTACATGAAAAACATTTAAATCACAACTATAAGCATGAAGGTTAGTGAGTTCTCCCGAATATCATATACATCAAAGATAAATATACATCACAGGAACCGGTCCGCATCAACCCAGGTTTCTTTCAACCCCAAATCAGTATTGGCTTCGTGTCTATATTAATTCAGTTGGTGTGTTTCAACCGAACAGATCCATATCAACCCACAACAAATTACATGAAAACTATCAACAAGTAAAACTCAGCTAGTGTAGCATGCACATCAAATATGACATAAGCAATATAATGAGAAAACTCACCTAAGCTAAACAGAAGAAGATCACCAGCCATCACAACAATAGAACAACTAACACAGGATACCTAATGCCTATCGAGATCGATCCTTAGTCAGATACTCAATCCTAACCAATTTTGACCAAAAGTCAAACTATCAAAAAGTCAACCCTTGGTCAACTGGACTCACAATGCTCCATAAAGGTTCCCTGCGCCCACAACAAGACAAAATAATCAGGTCTCTCGGCTAAAACAAGCCTGACTTAGAAAACCCTAAAAAGCATGTCATGCCAGGGAAGGCGGGGCGCATTCAAGCCTTCTTCACAACGTGAAGACTTAATCCATTAATTTAGAACCCCAAAATTCTAGATCATGTCCTCATCAATGTCTTAATGGTAAAAGTTTCCACTTTTACCCATTAAGACAGTCCAATCAAGCAATATATAAATTTTAAGTCTCAATAAGTCCAAGAATGCATCTTTCTCGAGTTATGCTAATAAGTCCAAGCATTTTACTTTCAGATCTTAATCGACATGAAGTCTAAATCAATAAAGTTTCCAACTTTATCCATTATAAAGCAACAAACTTCCAATATCTAAAACCCTAAGTTGAGAAATGACCAAAAACCCATCTTTCTTTATACATGGAGTAAAGAGAACTCTTGCATGCACTCCTTACTCCACCAAATGACCATATTTTATCATGAACATCAGTCAAAATCTCAAGAGTTCTTCCAACTCAATGGAAAAAGCCAAAAAGGGACTAAAACATACTAGAAAAGACCAAAAACCCAACAAACTTTTAGATCTATAATGGAAACATAATAAAGCTTAAAACTTTAGAGTTTACCAAGGTCCAAAGGTATTAAGAAGGCTAAAATCTGTAAAACCCCAAATCGCTATGTATCAATCAGATTCACTATAATGGTGCCGAATCTCAGTCTAGTGAATGATGCAGTATGTAATATGGAATGAGAACAAGATTATTCATCTTCAATGCACACTCTTTGTGATGAATAGTCGGATACATAAGATTCACGATTACACTTGAATTTCTCTCTTATTTCTCTCTTGAACGTGTTCTTGGCTTGTGGAGTCACCCAAAAACGTCTTTCACACTTTACAAGGCTAAAATAACACTATATATACCTAGACCTAATAACAAAGGCCCAACCCAAAACCCAAAAAAGACAACATTAAGCCTAACTGAAATCACATGTGATTTCGGTCCAAACAACACCAAAACATGGTGTTTTTGGTCGTAGACCGAGATCTCAAATAGCTTATTAAAAGCAAAGTATAAACCACAATTTAGGACCTAACAATCTCCCCCTTGGTTTATAGCTTTCTTTTCTTTTCAATCTTCTCTTCGTTCTTGACTTCAAATTTAATCTTCGATTTCTTCATAACTTCAAGATGAACATATAAATTTCTACATGAATGACTTTATCTTGAACAGTTGGAATTCCTTCAAAGATTTGACCTTGAACGCACATTGGGTGTAGATGCTTATTGTAAAGGTTCTTGAAAGTCAACACTTTTAGCTTTGAAAAACTTCAGAGATAATGACAGAGAGACTGATTCTTTTGGATCACTTCAGCAGGTTCATAGATAACAACAAATTGATTGAGGAGGTTTCAATGCAATTCGACACATAAGTTCAAGTACAACTTCACCTTGCTTCTGGGGTTGAAACATTGTGTGTTGAAAAATAATCTTCACTTTCAAATCCTTCAAATGAGAGTTCTTTAACGATCACTTTTGCGCCTTGAAAATTAACCATGATTAAAAAAATCCCTGTGGATCAAAGAGTCATAAAAACCCTTCTCCACCACAGTTGTTCAAGGACCCAACCTTGGCTTAGAAGGGGACTACTTCCAATATCTGTGTGAACACGAAGGAATGCAATGCGATTTGTTGAGTATTAGAGATCTACTCGTGGCTATTTTTGATGTTAGCCCCTGTATATCCTTCATCAAAGATCTCAATATAGTTTTTTTAAGTTAACAAGT